>NC_133755.1:74993632-75601690 GCF_036562045.2 Rhinolophus sinicus | reverse complement strand
CAGTCACTGGACTCTCCAGTGAAATGCAGAGCTCAAGCTTGTGTGCGCTTTTTCTAACCAATATTTCCATTTGTTCGAGTCCACTGATTGCTGTCATCCCTGCCACCTTCCTCACAGGACACCAGCGTCCAGGGCACTGATGAAATGGCTGCCTCTAGGACATGGCTGTTTAAAAACACTTTTTAAAAGTGATACATGCATATGGTTAGAAAAATTCCCCAAAAACCCACAAAAAAGCAAATGTCTCACATCCACCTTCAGATGCATCCATCCCGTCTTCTGCTGTTACCAGTGTCTTGTATGTGCTTCTCGCGTTAGTCTGTAAAGTGTGTTCACTCCCTCCTTATTTCTTACATAAGAGGGTGGAATGGTCCGTGCTGTTCTGCCCCTGCTCTTCTAGCCAGGTCATGGGCAGGTCTTTGCTCCCATTGGCCTTTCCATTGTCCAGCTGCACACAGCAGAGCCTGGAGCAACCCGGTGTGGGCAGGTCCACTCCTCCGCCAGACAGCTGCATCCATTGTGTGTGTGCTCCGTCCCTGCTCTAACTAGAATGTCCATTTAGGTTATCAGTCCAAAATTCTGTTTTTGTTTTAAAAGAAAGACTGTCCTCAAAACCTGATTCTGAAGCATTCAGGAATTTAGTGACTTATTTTTACTAGGAACGATTAATTGTGTGGTGCTGGCAATATCTCTCCACAGCCACGGGGAGTCTCACTCAAAGTTTTGTTCCATTTACCTCCAGGCCCTTTGTCATCTCCAGGAACCAGGGACAACCGTCATTTCAGCAGCTTGAGCCATGTGCTACAGACACACTGCTGTATTTCTTCGCCCAGCAACTTGGTGTGCCAACAGTATAGACCCTACAGTTTCTTCACCAAATGTATGTAGTCTGGCCACCAACTTCCCATTTCATGACACGGGAAAATAAAAGGTGCTTTTGTATCTTAATTTTTCTTTTTCCTTAAATGAATTAACACTTTAGTGATTAGTTGTGATGTATTAGTAAAACAAAAATGTTCCTTCTTGTTCCTTGTAGAATTATCTCACATGCCACCAGTCGTGTTTGTAATATACTTTGGGAACCACTAGTTGACTTTAGTCCCCTCGTTTGGGGCACCTGAGGCTGACTTAGATTCCCGCCGAGAATGCTCCCAGAGTCTGTTTCCAGTTGTGCTTCAGTTGAGGAGATAGGGCATCTAATCAGGAAGAGTTCATTTTAAGTAGGCATTTTGTTAACTACTCTGACCTGTACTTGAAAGAGTCCAATCTGGACTGAAATGAGCTTGTAATAAATGGAGAGTGAATTTACAACTCAACATTAGGCAAATTAAAAGAAATTAGGCTTGTAAAGCCAACTTATTTTAAATGATTTGGTAAATACAGAAAATCAAAAAGAGTAAACTCACTTGGAACGCCACTGCCCTGAAATCTTGGGTTTGCCGCCATTTCATGCAGTGATATATTATACATTTTTCCACTTCTTCAGTGCAGTGTCATGGCCATCCTTTGTGAAGGCATATTCTTTGAAAGTAGGATTGTCTCCTCGGGTTTTCCAAATGTGACCACGTGACATGTGCAGAGAATGATTAACTGCTTTCATTGCTACCGTGGTACAAGTGGAGCTGGCGTCTTCTGGCCTTTTTTATTCAATAGGAGACCAGAGATCACTGCTTGAAAATTAAAAAAAACAACCACCTGTCTCATTGCAGTGACAGCAGACGAGCTCTGGAAAGGTGCTTTAGCAGAGACTGGCGCTGGAGCAAGAAAAGGGAGAGGCAAGAGAACGAAGAAGAAGAAAAGGAAGGATTTGAACAGGGGGCAGATCATTGGTGAAGGTAAACTCACTTAGAAAAACAGCTAATGTGCTTTTTAAAGTTTTTTCTCTCAAATTTTATAGAGATTTTTACGATCTAGAAGCATCAAAACATTTCTCTTGAAGGGCACTAGGATCTGCAACTTATTTGCTACCCCATGATTCTGGGGGAGGAAAACACCATAAAAGGGGATTCATTCATTCATTCATTCATTCATTCATTCATTCATCAACAAGGCTTTAGTGCCCTTGTGTGGCATCTGCTCTGACAATCCCTTCCCTCAAAGAACTATGATTCAGTGATAGACGCTGGAGTAAATGGAAGGTGGGCAAACTGTGCAAAGGGCCAGATAGTAAATAGTTCCAGCTTTGTGGGCCACGTGGTCTGGTTGCCACCAGTCATCTCTGCTGTTGGGGCACAAAAACAGTCATAGACAATACATAATCAATTGGCCGAGCTTGTTCCAGTAGAACAATGTATAGAAAGAAGTAGGCTGATTTTGGCCCATGGCCCTTACCTTGCCAACCCCGGGAACACACGATTGTTTATCCTTGTGTGTTTTGAAGAGTAAAAATGGTGTGGTGTGTTTAAATCAACATTTTGTGCCGTGGCTGCTGACAAATGATCTGTGATAGTAATAGCCTTCCTGGCGTGAAGAAAACACCTTCACTGTTCTACTCACTGCATGTCTGCTTGGATGGTTTTCTCTGTGACTTGCCTTGTATTTTATAACATTTAAAAAAATTGTAATGATTATATTTGTATACTTCTCAGTGAAAAAGTCAAAGACAGAGAAGCCTAAGTCCCTCTGACATCCTTTCGATATCCTCCGCCCCCACCTGTCTTCCCGAGGAAACCACTGCTCTCATTTTGGTGTGTTTCCCTCTGACATTTTTAAAAATGATTTTATATACATCAAAGCCTAAGAGAAATAGATATTTTTTCTTTTTTTTAAAAATAATTAAATTAGGTCACATGGTACATACTGTCTTGTAATGTACCTTTTCCACTCAGTCATGGGTCTTGGAAACGGTTCCGCATCAGAACCTATAGAGCGCCCTCATTCTTTCACACGAGTGCGGGAGGTTTCCTAGTTGGACGTGCTGTAGTTCATGTAACCACTCCCGTGGGCTGGATGTCTGGGTTGTTTCCATGTTTTGCCTTTATGATGACATTTCTGTGGCCATCCTTCTCCAAGCACACGTGTGCCTCATGCCTGTGTGTCTGTAGGTAAGGCCATGAAGTGCGCGCCCTCGCTATTAGGGGCAGTACACTGAAAATTGTAGTAGACGTGCCAAGCGGCCTGCCAGGTGACTGTTAGTCTGCACATCCACCAGCAGTGTCATCGGTACACTTGTTGCCTGGCATTTTAACACTCAAGAAATAAATGGTTTTTTAAAATCCTTATTCATATATATTTTCAAACCTTCAGGGCACAGTGGCTTCCTATGGCCTGGTTTGAATGTCCCTCTCATGAGAGATGGAGCCGTGCAGACCATTGCCCAGAGAAGCAAGGAGGAGCAGGAAAAGGTGAAGGCTGACATGATCCAGCAGAGGGAAGAGTGGGACCGGAAAAGGAAGATGAAGGTTAAGCGCGAGCGAGGCTGGAGCGGAAGCACGTGGGGAGGTGTCAGTCTTGGCCCCCCCGATCCCGGTCCCAATGGAGGTAGCAGAGTTCTGGTTTTGCTTACCTTTGTGACAGAGAGTACTTGTAGTTCTAGAATTCCTTACAATGATTTTATTTACTTACCTGCTTAGGTTGCTTGTTTTCCAAAAAAGAATTTGAACATTATTGAAATAACTTCACCTTGTTATCCGAGTGCAGTTCCTGGAACACTGTAACCAAGAAGTAGTCCACAAGCAGGGTGCAGAGCGCGGGGTGTTGGTGCTGTTATTGTGGGGCTTCTCGGAGCCTTAAGTGTGGTGGTGTATGATATGGATCTCCACAGGTCGTTTCCAGACCGCTGGTCATGAGTGTCTGTGGAGCAGGTGGTGTGGGAGTGCTGCTTCCGTAGCAGGACAATAAACCAGATAGTTGTCATTAAGCCTCAGAAAAGCACGCATGAAAAAATTGATCGTTCTTATTAGGCCAAATTAGAAAACAGCCCTCCGCTCACCCCTCAAGCATGTAGAGAAGGAAAAACCATGTGGAAAATTCACTCTTGAGCAGGAGATAAAGAAATAGATGAGAGTTTGACAGCTTTCTTAAGTTTACCTTGAAGAGAACAGCAGAGGTTGAGAAGGAGAGATAGGCAGATATGCTTAGAGCTGAACTAAATGCTTCAGTTGGGAGGAGGAAGATACGGAAGGGGGAGAAAAAAACAATTGGCTAAGTCTCTAATGGGGGGCCGAGATCCAGAGTGTAGATGAAAGGATTAACTCGTGACAGAGTCAGGTGAGCCTGTGGTTGTGGTGGTGGAAATGTGTGTTGGGTGTGTGAGTGCTGTCTGTCCAGTGGCTTCAGCCAGTCTGGGGGATGGGGGGATGGGGTCATCTGCTGAAAGGAGGGTGAGGGGCCTGATGAGCCTGGCCACCAGAATATTGTGAGGAGAAGTTAGGGTACCCGGGACTGCCTTCTGAATTATCCGATGGAGTGGGAGTTGGACAGCTTAGAAGAAAGAAAACTGACCATGACTTGATAATTGTTGAAATTGGCTAATGGGTATATAAGCTGTCATTCAGTGGTTCTCTCTATTTTTGTATATGATTGGAATTTTCTGTAGTAAAAAGTTAATAATAGAACACAGCGTATGTTTGAGTGGCTGTGTGGTGAGTAGAGAGAGGCCTGACTAAAATGACTGACAGGCGGCAGGGATCACTCGATTGAGTTGCAGCCCATGAATGGTTAGTGGCCCACGTATGTACCCTGCTGTGACTTCTCTCCTGTAGCATCCAGCAGGCCAGCTGTGGCTGGACAGCTGCACTCACTCAGGCCTGGACATATGATGGAGAAGAGGGAGGTGGGGACGTGCACAAGGCCTGGTGGAAATGTTGGACGGTTGTGTCTTGGCTGACTGGGACCAGAGGGTGAGAGGGAAGGGAAAATGGTGGCCAAGAGTCCGGAGGTGCTGGGGAGCTCCAGGCACCGTCGCATGGGCAGCCGCAGGGGCAGGAGGACGTGGTCAGGGAGCTGGTGCCGAGCTTATGAGTTTAGTGCTGGAGGACCGGGGCATGGCCTGCGAGGTGGCTGCAGGGGCCCAAGGTGGTTTCTTGCTTAAACGCCGTGATGGTGGCTGTGCTGAAAATGCCCCGCACACTGATTGTAGAGAACGCACGTCTGTACGCCTGTTTCTTTTCTGTCTGCAGAGACCTATGAGGACTTTGACACCAGGATACTCGAGGTAGGCACGCTGAGCTCAGCACCCAGCCAGGCCTTTGGAGAACTGGGGAGGTTGGGGCTGGTGGAGGGGCTGGGGCAAGAGCAACTGTTAGGAAAAGCTGGATGCCGGCCTTTTTCTGAGACACAGAGCTGATTTAGGTAAGAAAAGAATGACACTTGATCTCGTCACTTGATGTTGCTCTCCTGACTGCCGCTGCCCTTTTGAGGGGGATACCAGTTGAGGTGTCATGACAAGGAGATGTCAAGCTGGCATCGACGGAAACAGAATTTGGTGGTTACATCTTGATTTCCTCCTTCCTAAAGCTAAAGTAGCATTAGCAAGCTGTCCTGGAATTACAAACCAGTGGTATCTGGCATCGGTTCAGGGAGCAGAGACTGGGAGGAGCCGTGGGGGGGGTAGAAAGTGGGGGCTGCTGTGAATGTCTGGCTTGTGGTGGGGGTCACCCGGCAGGCCCCAGAAACGGAAGCCTGTATCAAATGAATGTCAGTCGCTTTCTAGGGCATCTGCCCTTGGGGCTGGTGCCAAATAGTCAGCGCTAACCATCACATGCATTGAGTCTGGGATTCACTTTGTGTATTTCTTCAATACCGATTGCGGTATGGAGTTTAAAATACAAGTATTTGGCTCCGGGTCCCAGTGTATACCTTTTGGAAGTGAATCCCTTTGAAAAATTCTCATATATATGGGTCATTTCCTGTAAGATGACCCACAGGAGTAGACTCCAGCTCCCTTTAACCTCATGTTACGGGAAAGGGGCTGCCATGTAAGTGGTTTAGTTAACAGTTTCATGGTCCTGGCCTTTTAAATATGCTCCCCCCCCATCACCAATATGCAGGTTTTCCTGTGGTTCAAGTTTTCTGTCCTCAGGTGAGCTTCATCCTTGACGCAGAGAGCCAGTCCTACGCTCGTTCTATGTACTGCATTTTATCATTTCTGAGATGCACGTTTTTTCATACTTTAACCTCTCTGACACTGGGATGTGTGTTATAGCCAGTCTGTTATAAACTTTGTCAAAGTTTAATCAGCAGCCTTTTTCCTTGGTGCACATTCATTAAAATGGTGTACATGGAGCTGTGTAGTGTGTGTGTGTGCATGTGTATGGAGGCCACTACACTTGCGTATGAGATTTGTCTGAAGGTATAATATTTATGAAACATTTTGTCTTTTAGGTCAGAAATGTTTTCAATATGACAGCCAAAGAGGGAAGAAAGAGATCAGTCCGTGTCCTGGTCGCCGTGGGGAACGGCAAAGGAGCCGCAGGTGAATGGCATGTGCTGCTGGAGGCAGAGGGGTCAGGCGTGTCCTGCGCTCCGCTCTGGAGTCCGTGGGTTCATGCTGCTGGCCAGACATTGTCTACTGACGGCACCTTTTTGGGTTTAGGCTCACAAACCTTGTGGTCAACCCATAAAATCCCTCAGAGGGAAAAGATACAGCTCTTCCTACATGGGCCCTTTCCTGTGAGAACAGTGGGTATTTTAAAAGGCTTAAGACACTATTGTGTTATGTAGAATAGTGAAAAGTTAGGGGGAAAGAAACTGCCAAATGTTCCAATAGCTTCATTATAAAAAGAGTACAGCCATACACTGTAATATTCTGTAGTCACTAAAGAATTATGGAAACTTACTTACAAAATAGTGCTAAGTGAAAAAAACAACGTCATATTCATAATCTCAGATTTTAAAAAGTATGCTTATATGCCAAGAAAAGACCAGAAGTATATACACTGAAAAGGTTAATAGCATTTACTCTCATTCATAGGTTTGCCACTCATTTAAATCTTCTTCTTTATATTTTTCTGTAAAGTTTCCATAGTGAACATCTGGTTTTGAAATGTATACAGTGGCACCTCGGTTTTTGAACGTAATCCGTTCCAGAAGACCGAGTTCTGAAATGTTCGAAAGCTGAGGCATGGTTTCCCCATAGAAAGTAATGCAAAATGGATTAATTCTTTCCAGACCTTTAAAATCATCCCCTAAAACTGCAAATTTAGCATGAATTTTACTATCTAATGATACCATGAATCTATAAAATTTACGGCGTTGGTAAACCGAAATGTTTGTCAACGGAGACATTCGAAAACCGAGGTACCACTGTTCCTGAGTGGGTAAGGGAAAGAATACTGTGTATTTAACCCACACTGACACTTTCAAAACAAGTAACACATATGAATAGTATGTTGCCATAGGAAACCAGTCTTAACAGTTACTTTTGTATTTTTCCAGAAATTCTGTATTCACATATCTTTTTTTAAAAAATTGGGAGCATTTAAGATCTTGTTCCCCAACACATGTCATCAGTTTGGCTCAAAATTCAAACTTATAAAAATTAAAAAAAAAATTTATACAAAGGGATCATATTATACTCATAATTTTACACCTTACTTTCCTCGTTTAACGTTGCACCCAGAGATCTTCCTGAATTAGCATAGATTCCTCCTCATTCTTTGTGTCCATTGCATAGTGTTCCAAGTATAATTTTTGTTACCTTTTCCCTATTGCGGAATATTTATGTTGTTTCCAGTTTTGTAGTATTTATATAAAGAGCTCCTTGCATACGTAATTTGTTGTACTTTTGTAAGAACATTGATAGGGAATTTCTTGCAGTGAAATTGCTGCATTTTGAATGTGGCCAGAACCCTCAGGTTCTGTGCTCGCAGCCTCGCCAGCCCTGGATATAATCAGACGTTACTGATCTTCAATATCCTAGTGAAACATACCTTTCTTTAGTCGTGAGAGTTTGACACCATGATTATTTCCCATAACTATTTCCTCTTTAGCTCTGTCAGTTCATGTGCTTTGCCCATTTTTCTTTTGGGTGGTTGCTTTTCCTTACTGACGGTATCATCTCTTTAGAAGTTAAGGACTTTGGCTCTTTGTCTATCATGTATTTTTGACTTAGTTTTTAATTTTTTCCATGTGAAAGTTTTAAATCCACAGAAATTTTAAACCTTTACAGAGCAAGTTTATCAGTGTTTTATTTCTGGTTTCGTGTCTGGTTTTCTGGTTTTGTGCTTAGGAAACCTTCACGTGAAGATTATAAAGAAGTTCATTCATATGGTTTAATTTGTTGTATTTAAACTCAGACTTGGAGTCCATTTGTCCCAGGTTCTCGGATGTCGTATATATCTCATGGAGCAGTATTGTCTTATGTTACTTTCCTGTGTATAATTTAAAAATGTAGTTTGTTCTTTAGAATAAATAATTAGTGGTGACAGCAAACAGTAGAGGCACTTCCCTTAACTTGTGATTAAACCGCATGTTACCAGGGTAAGAATCCTTGACTTTATCATCTAGTTAATTGAACTCTGAATTGCATTTGGAAGTTCCAGTGAAATCATGGTTTTACTCTATAGCAATGTACGTTTTCCCCAACCTTTTTGGTTATTGTCATCTTCCAAAAATGTTCAAAACCACGTATGTTACTAACTTAGGGTGTGGTTAGTTTTCATTTTTTATTGAGTATATTTAGTTTTACGTAGAGATTTATAAGAAGTAATGTTATGGATTTCATAGATACTACAAATAATACTCTTTCCAAAATGCCCCAAAACAGATAAGCAAACCTCTGTAGCCTCATGCTTTGTCATTCGTTTTGGATAGCAGGTTTTCTGTGGGCAGAAGGAAAATGAAGTGCTATGAAATATTCTGGGAGCTAAAACTTGAAATGCGGTGAAAGACATCACATGCCAAATTTATGCTCCTTTTCATATTTTGGCTTTTTTTTTTTAATAAAGGTTTTGCCATTGGGAAAGCCACTGAACGGATGGACGCTTTCAGAAAAGTATGTACATTTTTCCTTTGTTGACAACAAGAGATCAATAAGCTACGCGCTAGAAACCGTGGGAATCACCCACAAAGTAAAGCAAATAAAAAGAACCTTCCCCTGAGGCTTCCCATCTGTTTCCATGCCTCACGAAGAACAGTGTCAGAAGTTCCTGTGCTCTTTAGCGTCTTTTCATTGGACTTGTGATTGTTACCAAAATTGTGAGGCAACTGGGAAAGTGTCTCACACTGACACGAGGTTCAGGACACTAAAGAATTGTTAAGTTTTTGAAGTCTGATAGTGGGCTAGGTCTGATTGGGATTTTTTAAAATTAAACCCTTAGCTTTTAGAAGCGTATGCTGAAATTGTTGTGTAAGTTTGAACTTTTCCGTAATAAAATATTTTATGAAAGGTATTTTTTGAAATCTCTGAGAAAATGTAAATTGCAATGATACGTTTAAGAACATATTCCTTTTTCCTTTCAGGCAAAGAACAGAGCAGTTCACTATTTGCATTATATAGAACGATATGAAGGCCACACAAGTGAGTGTTTATCTTTTAAAATTTGCAGGATGACATTTGTTCATTGTATGTGGAATATATCTCTAGGGTGGTATCTGTGTTTTTCTCTGCTTGTTTTACAATAAACATATAAAATGTAGAAACAAACTTTCTCTCCCGAGGAGGTGGTGATGGGTGACATCAGACTTTGTCACCCGTCCTTGGCCTCTGTGTGCTGGCTGCTTAGTTAGGGCCCTGTTAGTTGCTCTGTGCAAGGGTATCACAGCCACACACCTAATCCTGCTCATCTTTGTGTTTTCACCCTCCAGTATTCCATGATATCTCTTTAACGTTTAAAAGGACACACATCAAGATGAAGAAACAACCCAGAGGTAACTAAAAAACTTTTCTAATTCATTGATGATAGAGCACTTTTAGTGTTCCATCCTGTTGAAACAGTTCGATCCTGTTCTATCCTCTACCTTTGCTCACCTTTACTTGAACTCATTTTGAAAATGCTTAACAGAAAGGCCTAAGTCAGAGATAAGACGGCTGAGGCTCTGGGGGACATAAAGTCATCAGCCTGCGCAGCTCCCGTGAACACAGCCTGTCCCAGGAGTAATTCTAGGTGGGAAGAGCACATTAAGAATAGGCAGTAGCAGCTGAGTGACTAGTTGGGTTTGGGCAAGTGGGAACATTAGTTCCCTGGAGAGCTCACTGACAGTCCTGTGATAGCTTATTCACTTCTAGCCACTTACTGTCACCACCCAGTATTAATTGAACTTCTGAGCCAGCCAGGTGCACGCTAGGCTCTTGGGGTGCACAGATGGACCTTCTTCCTGCCTGGTGGGAGAGTGGGCCAGCAGGCAGAGTTCAGGGTCATGGGGCTGCGGTCGTCATGCCCAGTGCACTCTGGGTGTAGGATTCTTGAACATTCTGATTTGCATTTCCCCTGTGGTTCTACAGGAAAAATGGTTTCGTATAACTAGATATATCTTTAAAAGTTTGGATCAGAAGAAGGTAAAACATTGTATCTAAGTTTTTGATACCAAAGCTTCTGGTATAACTGCCAGTGCTCTGGCATGGAAATAAATCAGGAAAAACCAAATACAGTACCAGCTGTGCGAGTGTACCAGACCTTGCCTTCTGCATTAAGGTCAGAATTAATCGTTCACATGCCTGATGAAAAGCACCTACTTTATCACTACGAAGAGTCCTGAGTTGGACATGTGGACATCAAGGCCTGGACTTGCACTGTCCCATATGGTAGCGGCCAGCCTGTGTGGCTGCTGAGGCCTGCTGTGCCAAATACACAGCGGCTTTCAAAGAGTCGGAATGCAAAAAGAATGTCAACTATCTCAGAAATACTGTTGTACTGATTGCATATTAAAATACAATGTTTTACCTTCTAAACTTTTTAAGATATACCTAGAGTTATATGAAATGTTTTTGACATCATTGGGTTAATAAAATACATTACCGAAATTAATGTTACCTTTTTTGTACTTTTTTAATGCATCTGAGGATATTTTAAATTACATATATGGCTTGCATTCATGGCTGTCATATTTCTGTTGGACAGTGTTGATTGAGATATTTATATCTGAACGATTTTGGAAAGACTGCCCCCATTTTAATTTAATTGCAGAGGTTACTGTTTTTTACCTTCCCCATCTTCTAATCTGTGCTGTATTGCTCAGGTTTCTCTGTAGCCTAACCCATGACCTGTGCACTGGGGCTAGATATTGTGATTTTGAAGCTAAAACAGTGCGATACATTATAGACAGCCTGCCCTAACCTCTGCTGTAGTGTCACTGTTTCCACGAGGAGGACATATTAATAGGCACTACTCCAAAAAGAGCGCCAGCTGGGAAACTGGATTGGGACAGTCAGAAGCTGCTGTGTGCCTTCATAAATGTCGCAGCCTTTAATGCACTGCTGTGCAGTGTGGGTCTCCCAGAGGGGATGGAGAATGCGACGTCCTCATGGGACTGCCCTGCCCTGGCGGCAGGGTGGTATTAATTCCTCACACGGCACTCAAGGCATTAACCGTACAGCACACAGTAAGTTAGCTTTTATTAAACACGTGGTTTTTGACACAGTCCCCCCGGAAAGCTTCACAAAGTACAGTAAATCCTCACTTAACGTCGTCAGTAAGTTCTGCAAAGCAGTGGCTGCCAGTCGTGCAGTGTTGCGTGTGGCCAGATGCTGGACAGCACTCACGCCTTGCCTCAGGGGCTCCCATCAGCTCTGCTGAGTGGGCGTCCCAGCAGGGGAGCGCTGCCCGGGTGGGGGCACGGTGGTGTGTTCATATCTGGCTCCCCAGAACATTCGCATCTAAACTCGGGGCTGTTTTCTCTCCCTCAGTCCATCTGCACTTGCCAGGTACTGCTCTAGGCTCTGGGGACACAGCAGTAAACAAACCATAGCTGGCTCTCACGGAACCCATGTTCTACTGAGGGGACAGTGGGTGACAGTTTCTGCTGAGGCCTGAAACAGCATCAGGGTGCTGGTTTGGGGGGTGCTGCCTTGAGTATCGGGGTCAAAGAAGGCCCCTCTGAGGAGGAAGTCTTTGAGTGAGACCTTGAAGGTGAGAAGGAGCCGTGCAGGGAGAAGGAAGACCTGGTGCGAAGTCCCCGAGGGGGGAGGACGCCAGATGCGTGGTCTCAGCGAGCCAGCAGGTCACGGGGGGCTCGTGGGGGTGCAGTTCTTGGTATTTTATTTTAAATTCAGAGAACAGCGGGAAGTGAGAGCTTTAAATGGGGTGCTGTGTTTGGTTTGTGTTTTTAATGCTTTCTTCCTGGCAAATGGGTTATAGGTAGACTGAGTGGGGCATGTGTCGGGAGGAAAGGCCAGTCAGGAGGTAAGAATGACGGCCCAAGGGAACATCAGGCAGGGTGTGGTACTGAAGCCGAAGAGCTTTTCCAGAAGGAGAAAATGGACATCTCTGCTCAGAAGCCCAGTAGGCAAGGGCTGGCAGATGGCACACGTGTTCCTTAGCCCGTAGTTCTTAGCAGAACTCCAAGGAGACCTTCCAGGCAGCTCCATTACTCTTCAGAACAGCCCTGTTTTCTGACCCACATGTGCAAGAAACTCATGTATATTATTTCTTTCTTTTTTTTTTTGAAGATTTTATTGGGGAAGGGGAACAGGACTTTATTGGGGAACAGTGTGTACTTCCAGGACGTTTTTTTCCAAGTCAAGTTGTTGTCCTTTCAATCTTAGTTGTGGAGGGTGCAGCTCAGCTCTAGGTCCAGTTGCCGTTGCTAGTTGCAGAGGGCGCAGCCCACCATCCCTTGCGGGAGTCGAACCAGCAACCTTGTGGTTGAGAGGACGCATTCCAACCAACTGAGCCATCTGGGGGCTCAGCAGCAGCTCAGCTCAAGGTGCTGTGTTCAATCCTAGTTGCAGGGGGTGTTGCCCACCATCCATTGTGGGACTCGAGGAATTGAACTGGCAACCTTGTGGTTGAGAGCCCACTGGCCCATGTAGGAGTCGAACCGGCAGCCTTCGGAGTTAGGAGCACGGAGCTCTAACCGCCTGAGCCACCGGGCCAGCCCTACATTATTTCTTTAATCCGAAGAACATCTCTCTTAAATAAGTGTCATGATTTTAGTTAAGTAAGTTGTCAAGGGTCACAAGGCTGGGAAGTGATGAAGCCAGACTGAACGGGCTCTGCTGGGTCTGGGCCCGGGTCCGGACCTGAGCAGCAGGGCGACTGACGCCGAGTTCCCTTTCCTAGGCTACGGCCTGCGCTGTCACCGGGCCATCATCACCATTTGCCGTCTCATCGGCATCAGAGACATGTACGCCAAGGTGTCCGGGTCCCTGAACATGCTCAACCTCACCCGCGGCCTCTTCCACGGGCTGGCTCGCCAGGTAAGGCTGCCCTGGCTCACAGCCAGCTCTAGTGGGTACTTCCGTCCCCTGCGGGGAGACCCCCGTGTCCGGGGTGCCTGAGGACGCCGGGGTGCTGTGCTGTTGCTGAAGAGTTAGTTTGTGAAGGTGAACCTTTAATAAATTCTTCACCGGGTGTTTTGAACTTTCAAAATGAGGTATTTTTAAAAGCCAGTTACTGCAACCTGTGTTTTATTATGAAAAGAATACATGCTTGTTCTGAAGCTGCAGCAATATAGACATTCAGATAAAAAAAGGAGGTTGTTACCTAATTTCGTCCTTTTGGTTGGGACTGGGGTGAGCCCCTCGGCCCCTCCACTCGCAGGAGCTGCCTCCCTAGAAGCTCAGTCCGTCTGCACAGCGCCTGCGTGCGTGGTTCAGACGGACACTGAGTGAAGGGGAACACAAGCACTCATGTGCCTGGTTTTCTCCTCCCTGCAGCCCAGTGGGCTCACGGTCCCTGCTTCCCGGAGCAGAGCAGCAGAGGACAGGCTGGCTTCCCCTTGAAGGGCTGGGTAGGTCTTAGCAGGGCTGGATGGGCGGAACGCACAGCCAGGCTCAGGAGGCGCCGTTGGATGCTGGCCGCCGTTTGTTGATGACTTTGACAGGCCTCCTGACATTGAGAGAGTTCGATGGTTGTTTTAGAATAAAATGAGCCATGGAAAAAGTGTAGCTGTCTCTGTTTAAAATAGGAAAATTCATTAAAAGAAAAAGCTTTGTTTAAAAAGATCTTTTTTAACACTTTCGCTGTGGCGTTCGACTATAGTCGAGTGATATTTCCAAGCCGCTGACTGGTGTTCAGCTTTACCCCACGAGCTCTGTTCCAGAAAGGAAGTTTAGGAAAGCAGAAGTACATTTTTCTATATTTTTGTGTTTTTCAAAAATGAATAACAATAGGAAATTTTTATGCTTAAAATAATCATTTATTTTAATAAAATGTAGCACCTTAACTGTATTTACTTAAAAATATAAATACTGTAACTATTTTTTGTGGATTTTTGACACATTTTGGAGAAAAAACTTGAAGTCAATTAATGCAGTGAAAGAGCTTTTTAAACAGCTGTGTGTGCGTGTGTGTACGCACACACTATCCAAAACAGCCTTCAAAAGCACTTCTAAACTTAAACTTGTGAAAGGCTGAATTGCTCGATGTGACTCAGGTTGTTTATAAATGGGTCATGGTCCTGGTCAAGGGCAGTTCAGCTGTGTGGTATTTTGTTTTCTGTGAGTGCTTTGAATCTTCTAATATGATTGCTACGTATCGCCTCTTCTCAAATACCATCAGCTATAAAATAGTTGCATAATTTAATGTGCTACTCCAGAGGAAAAAAGCCCACCAATTTAAGTAACATGGCATTGATGCTGAGACACACTGATTTAAATGATTTTATTTTCTCTTAATGAAACAGCTCATCTCTTTCTAACTTCAAGCATGTGTAGAATTAGAATAGCCCAGGGTGGGCGTAACGTCTGGAAGCATGAGAGTGAACATATCAATACATACTTTGATGGACCATCCGTGAACCATCTGCTACATGTATTGGCCTGTTTCCAGCCTCTGGTGGAACCTCCTGTCATGAATCCCCCAGTGCGCTCACCCAGTTACAGCAGGGAACAGCTCGTGGCCAGTGTCATTTGTCAGTGCCACCCCCACCCAGCCCCAGTTATTGAACCAAATCTCGAACATCATTTTATTTCCTCTATAAATATTTTAGTATGTACCTCTAAAAGGTAAGGATTTGAAAGTACCCCACAATACTATTATCTTACCTAAACAATTAACCGGAAGTCTGTTATTGTCACACATCTTGTCAGTGTTCATAGAAGTGTCCCCTTGTTAGAATAAAAAAAAATTTTTACACCGTTTATTTGAATCAGATTGCAGATAGGTCAATACATTGTGAGGTTTTGCTGTGTCTTTTAAGCCACTTTTAATGTGTAGGCTCCCTCTTTTTTCCTTCATGTGTTTTGTTCAAGAAACCAGGTTGTATGTCCTGTGGTTTCCCAGTCTGGTGCCGACTGTTTGTCTGTGGGTCCTTCACATCTTCTCCCTTCGTGTCCTGTGACTTGGGAGCTGGGGTGTGATGAGTTTCACACTGATTTTGGGCATGGCCTGGCACGGGATTGGGAGGGCTTGGAAGGCCAGGGGCCAAGGCCCGTCCTCCGTCCCAGTTGCGCGCAGGGAGGTGGGGCTGAGATCATTCCACCCACAACAGGTTACCCCAGAATCAACTGAAAGGGTATGTAAGTCCCCCAGGTGGCACTGTGCTGTCACTGCTGGCTTCCCTCTGGCTGAAGGAAGCTCTTGCCCTTCGAGTTACATGTCACCTCACAGCCCGACTGTGTTTCCATTTGGTCTTGCCCAGGAAACCCACCAGCAGCTGGCTGATAAGAAGAGTCTCCACGTTGTAGAGTTCCGGGACGAGTGTGGCCCTCTGCCCATCGTGGCTGCCTCCCCCCGGGGGGGCCTGAGGAAGGATCCAGAGCCCGAGGATGACGTTCCAGATGTCAAACTGGACTGGGAGGAGGTGAAGGCTGCCCAGGGAATGAAGCGCTCCGTGTGGTCAGGTTTAAAGAGAGCCGCCACCTGACCTTCCCTTGGCCTCGTCCACACGCTGTCGGTGGGTTCAGCCCCAGAGCAGACTCTGCCCTCTTGCCTTGGGATGGGAGGTCTTTAAAGGAAAAGGCCAACTTTAACTTTACTTACAAGTAATAAATGAGCACAGCGCTAACATACTGAGCATGTGATCTGCACCACTCACCGTGACAGCAACTATACCTACATGTCTTACTTAGGTCAGGGCTACTTGAAATACTCACGTAAACTAGCAGAATAAGTGAACTGGGGAGACAGGGCGTACAGTCCGACCGAGGCAAAAATAGTCAAGGTGGAGTTACTTGGCTACAGTCACACAGCTGGAAAATGGTGGAAAACGGGCAAACCTTGTTCTTTCTGACTAGAAATTCTATTTTTTAGGCCTGGTGCAGATGTTTCAGTGGTTGCTGTAGGTATGACGTTATGCATATGTTACTTGTCCCTCCTGCTGTGTGGACTTTACCCTCCCATTTCTGTAACTTTTAAAATGCCCTCTACCTAGATTAAGAACCACATTAGACAGTGTTATACCTGCTGCTTCAGTCATCAAACACAATATAGATAACTCAAGAAGAAAAAAAGCCTGTTGTCTTTACCCACATTTTTACTTTTTGCTTTTTCTTCTTCCTGATATTCCAAGAGTCCTTCTTTTATCATTTTGAGTAGGAAAAGCCCAGCCCTCTCATGTCTCTCACTGTGCCTCACTCACACTCTGATACCACATGTGGGGGATTGACCCCCACGAAGCAGTTCTCTCCAACACCAGCTGAGTGTCCCACAGTTAACTCATTTCTGACACTGCCTGGAGATGCTGTCAGACCCCACCGACTCAGGCTCAGTCCCATAACACTCTCCCCCACTTCAGATGCCCATCGCAAGTTTGCTGTCACCCGTGCTTCTGACTGGCTGTAAATCACGCTCCCACAAACTCTCACTGGGTTTCATTAATCTGCTAGAGCAGCTCACACAGCTGAGGAACTTATATTGACAGTTTGTGTAAAAGGATGTGATGAAGGACATGGTGGACATCCAGATGGCAGAGGCGTGTGCCAGGGGCACGGAGCTTCCACGCCCTCTCTGGGCACCGCTCTCCCAGCACCTTCACATGTACACCAACCCGGGAGCTCCCCGAACCCCGTATGTGGGACTTTAAGGAGCTCCCTCACGGAGGCACGATCCATCATTAACTCCATTTCCAGCCCCTCCCCTCTCTGGAGAATCGGGGGTGGGGCTGAAAATCCCAAGTTTCTAATCATGGTTGGTCTTTCTGGTGACCAGCCACCACCCAGGAGCCACCCAGAGTCACCTCATTAGAACAAAAGACAATGCGGTCACCCAGGAAATTACAGGGGTTTCAGAAGCCCTGTGCCAGGAACCAGAGCAGAGACCAATCTAGGTATTTTCTATATCTCATGTTTCCTTCTTGCCTCAAGAACATCATTGCTATTCTTTTAGGAAATGTCTATTGGCAACAAGTTCTTTTAGTTTTCCCTTATCTGAGAATGTCTTTCCTCTCATTCCTAAAGAATAATTTCACCGGATAGAGAATTCAAGGTTGACAGTTCTTTTTTTGCAACACTCTAGAAACGTGCCACTTCCCTCTGGCCTCCACAGTTTCTGGTGACAAATCTGCTTTCATTTGACTTGTTTTCCCCTTACAGACAAGGCGTTGTTTCTCCCTCTGCTTTCAAGAATTTTTCTGTGTTTCATTTTCGGAAGTCTGACAACACTACTCGTATGTTTTGGTTTGCATTTCTTTCCATTTATTCTGTTTGGGGTTTGCTCAGCTTCTTGAATCCTGTTTATCTCTTTTGCCAAACTTGGGAAATTTTCTCCCATTATTTCTCTTATTTTCTCTTTAACAATTCAGCAGTTTTTAGTATAGTTCTATTTCCAGAGTTATGCAACCATTACTACAATCAATTTAAGAATTTTGTGTCACCCCGATAAGAAACTCTACCTGCTAACAGTCACTCCCATTGCCCCCGTCCCAGCCGCTGGTAACCACCGAGCTACCCTGTGGATTTGCTGTTCTGGACATTTCGTACAGGTGGAATCGTGCAGCATGGCCGTGGTGCCTGGCTTCTGTCATGGCGCATAACACTCCCAAGGGTCACCCGTGTGGTGGCCTGAGTCAGCACTTCAGGTTTTGGTTGCCAGATTAGCCTTCACTGTGTGGATGTTCATCCATCATCAGGTGGCAGACACGTGTGTTGTTTTCACGCTTTCGCTGTTACGAATAGTGCCGCTTCAGGAATAGTGTCTTCTCCAAGAAACTGTGATGAAATTCAGGGTGTTATTTAATCTGTAGCAGGCCCCTTGGCTGTGTGAAGGTGGGATGGGGGTGCTGTCCGGCTACTGCCCGGTGGGGCTGGAAATCTAGGCTCCCTCCTCAGGCTCCGCTCCAGGCTCCACATCTTCCTCTGAGATGGAGGAACAGCCCAGGGTCACAATGACAGACACTGACAGACACTGCCAGGCAGGGTAGTCCTCAGCCTGTGGCATCAGATGAGGGCAGGCCGCATTTTTTTCTGTGATACTCGGCTTGAGCAAGGAAGGTAGTTATTGTCTAAAAGTTTTCTGTCTTGATAGATTACCCTCCCTCCTTACGTGTCTAAGAAATACCAAGACATTGAACTTCAGACAACAAAGGACAATGACTGCTTAGAAACGGGAAACCAGTAAAACACCCCCACTTACTATCTGGAGAAAGTCCACGGCTCCAGGCAGGGTTATCCTGTCGAGACCTGGTGGTTCCCCCTGAGCTGAGGAGATGGCGTTGGGGGTCAAGAATGGTCAAGGTGGCTGAGGTTCATAGGGAGGATGCCTTAGAGAGGACAGCTGCCCAGCCAGGAAGCGGGGGGCTGCAGAGGGTTCCCTAAGTATTCAGCTGTGTGTGAAACACACCGACCCAAGGCCAGGGAAAGACCCACCCTAAAGGATTAGGGAGTGGCGTTTAGAGCTCGAAATCGTGCCTCTTCCAACAGCTGCCATGGAAGACCTCGTTATTCATGTGGCACTGGAGGAGTAGTGGGAAGACTTACCCTGAGATTGGAAGAACTAACTCTATACTAGACCTAGCTCTGGTCCCAATTCACAGGCCTTAAAGCAAGACCCAACCAGAACACAGCTGTTTGCAAGTAACTGTGGTCCAGAACAAAGCTCAAGAATAATTGTAAGAATACAAAAATTGTCTAACAGCTGGTGAGGTACAATTCACAGTGCCTGGCTTCTGATAAAAAATCACCAGGGATGCAAAGAATCATGACAAAACTCATAACTAAAGGAAACCAGCCAACTGAAACCGATGTAGAAATAATACCATAATCGAATTAGTAAACAAGATCGTTGGAACAAATTAGTAGACAAGGACTGTATTCCCTATGTTCAAAAAAACTAGAGGAAATAAACTAAACATAACATGGAAAACAAAAATGTGCATATCTAACTTCTAGAGATGAAAAATACATTGGATGTGGTTAGCCACAGATTGGACACTGCCAAAGACATGTAAACTTGGAAGACATAGCTATGAAAGAACCCAAAATAAACAGGAAGACCATTGAGAAAGGAAGGGCCTCTGGTGTTCACTGGCAGTGACAGAAGAGGGGTCTTGCATGTCCCCTTGATCCCAGTGCTGACGTGGAGACTGAGGGAACCAAGCCACACAAATCAGGACACAAAAACCATGTGTGCCCAAGAAAGGAAGGGGTCTTTTTGTCCACACATCCTGGCCACCTAACCATGTGCTGACTGCCGGCTCCTGCAGCTACATCTGTTCTTTCTCATGGGTGTTCTGTCTAGGAAATATCTGGGCCCAAAGAGAAGGGAGCTTGCTTAAGCTAGCTGGGGACTCCTCAATATGGAGGTGGGAAGGTTGGGGGGGGATGTGCTCCCACCCAGCAGAGAGAAGTTTCAGGACAGGAAAGCCTGGCATTCTTTGTTTGGAACAGCACCACTGAGACCTTCCTCGCAGATTTGCATGGTCTGGAGCTGTAGCCCCTCTAAGTCCAAAGGTGAGTGAACGGGGCAGCTAAGTGCCTGCTCAGCCAGGCCTGGGGGCCGTGGTGGGAGGACATGAGGGTAGCACTTGGCCACGGGACGTGGGCAGGATGACTCTAGTCCTAGCTTAGCCAGGCGGCAGGGCCTCCTGTGAGCACAACTGTCCAAAAAACTGCTTCCTCATACACAGTGGAAATGACAAACCCACCTAGGAGGATGGTCGAGAAGTGGCAGCAAAGAACGCGTGGGGACCTCTTAGCGTCCATCACACTGAGAGGGATGCCAGTGACTGGGGACCTCATGTAGCAGGAGGGAACAAAGCTAGCAGAGGGTGCGGCCAGGATGGGGCGCGATGCTGACCTCAGGGCATCTGTCTCCTCTCCAGCACCCTTTTCCCCCCCACCTTCCTGCCTAGTGAGGCCACAAGCCCCTTGCCCCTTTTGTTACTGTGGGGGTCTGTGCCAGGGCACGGAGGGCACCCTGGGGGTAGACCCCAAAAGGGTCAAGCAGCTTCGCCTGTTAGCACCAGAGGCCAGAAAACTGGCTTGCTCGGGAGTGGGGTGAAGGGCAGGCAGCCCTATCGGGGCATCTGGCCGCCCGGGCTTGCTCACTGGGCACACAGTCTCAGCATGCATTCCTGTCATTGTTTGCCCAGGGCAGGGCACAGGCTGAGACTGGAAGCCCCAGCCCCTCTCTTAGCAGTGAGAGGTCCACTGTCTGCCCACCTGCACTTCCCTGCTGGCCAGTGCTTCCTGGCCTGGGTGATGGGCGGGACTTGGGGAGCTCTCGGGGCCAGTTCACTTCCTTCTCCCGCTGCCACTTCCCATCTTGGGAGCTGCGGAGAGCCCCTGTCCACCTACCCTCGCTCTGTCCTGTTGGGGTGGGGATGGGTGAGCCTGTGCAGAGACCCGGGCAGGGAGGCTGCTGGTAGGGTGTGTACAGCAGGGTCCCCAGGAGCAGAAGGTGGCTGGGGGAAGGGCGCTCCCTGGAGGGTGTGGCCTGCCCGGTGGGCAGGGTTTAGGCTGGGGGATGACATCATGGTCACCACTGGCATCCATAGCACAGTGTAGGGAGAGTGTGCTGGGTGATTGGTGCACAATGCTCAGGACAGCCGTGCCCCTCACCCCAGCTGTGGTGGGTGCATGTCCTGTGTGACCTACAGGGTCATCAGCAGTTCTAGCCCCAGAAACAAGGCTTCCCAGGGGCCCCAGAGCCTGGGCACCGTGTTCCCCCACCCTGCCATGTCATAGGGCAGCTTGCTCATTCACCCCTCTCTCTGTCTGCCTCAGTGACAATGGCAGAAAGCGGGGTATCTTAAGAGTGGACATAATACCCTCAGGTCCATCCACGATGTCACAAATGGCAGGACATAGTTTTTATGGCTGAGTAATATTCCGTCGAACATGTACCGCGTCTGTCTCCATTCATCCATCGATGACCCCTTAGGTTGTACTCATCTTGGCTGCAGTGAACATGGGGTGTAGGCACCTCTTTGGGAGAGTGATTTTCTTGTGCCAAGTGAGATAAGGCAGAGAAAGACAAATGCTTGTGATCACACCTATATGTGGAATCCAAAAAACCCACAAACTCACAGAAACAGAGACCAGATTGGTGGTTGCCAGAGCAGGGGGTGGGGGAGAATGAGTTAAGGAGCCAAAGGCACAAAATCCCAGTCGTAAATAAGTCCTGGGGATATATTAGTTGGTGCAAAAGTAATTGCGGTTTGTGCAAACTAATTGAGGTTTTTGCAATTATTTTTAACCTTTTAAACTGCAATTACTTTTGCACCAACCTAATAACATACAGCATGGGGACTAGTTAACAATATTGGATTGTGTATTTGAAAGTTGTTAAGAAAGTAAACCTGAATAGTTCTTATTACAAGGAACAAAAATGTGTAACCATGTGCGGTGATGGATGGTAACCAGACTTAAATGGTGGTGACCATTTCGCCATATATACAAATATGGAATCATTATGTTGTACACCTGAAATGTACACAATGTTATATGACAATCACACCTTAATAAAACTGGGAAAAGAAGAGGAGGGCATCAGGGGCAGGAGTCGAGGGGCTCTGGCCATGGAAGGTGTGGGGAGCACTGAAGCTGGGTGCTCTGGGTGCCTCGGGGTCTTCTGTCTTCCCTAGTCCCGCCCAGCACTACTGTCCCCAGGGTGGGGGGGTGAGGCTCATGCTGGGGCGACCGAGGGCACTGAAGGGTCTGGATGAATGACCCTGACCGTCTCAGGCTCTCACTTAGTGGTCAGAGGGCTCTCACTGATGTGGCCTCCCTCCCAAGGGGCTGAAGTTCACTTTACTAGGTGGGGCTATTTTAAACTGTCACAGCCGAGTAAATGTCGTGTTCTGTGGGGAAAAGCAAAACCACCCATCCAAGTTCATGACAATGTCAGGAACATGACTACTGAACAAACACACTGTGAATAACCATCACCTGCCTGGGTGAGAAACTTAAGGATCATTCTAGACCCTTCCTTCCTTCATTCCCATCATTCCCTGGCCTTCTTCTGTCCCAGGGGCTTCCCTGAGCCAAGTCCAGAATCCTGCTAGCAAGCTATGAATGTCCCCATCCCTGCTGGCAAAGCACCCAGGCCGAGTGCGAGGCCACACCTGGGCTGGCTCATGGCTCCAGGCTCTCAGTCAGTCGCTTCCACTGTCGCAGTCCCACGTCCCCAGCCCAGCCAGCCTGCCCGGCCCACTGCCACTGCCTGGACCCTGTCTCACCTGGACAGCTGCCGCTGTCCAACAGTGTTCCCTGCAGAGGCCCCTTGGGTACAAGCCAGGCTGCAGCCTTACCCTCAGCGGGACACCCCGGGCTCTCCATAGCCTTCTGGGACCTCCACTCTACCTGGGCTGGGTCAGCTGGGTCAGCCCCCTGGCTCTGCGTGAAAGCCCTCACCATCTTCTTGGTCTGACAGTCTCCTCGTCTCAGACGCGCCCCTTAGGCAGCTTGGGCTTCTGGCTGGGTTCCCCTGATTCTCCTCAGGTGCCATCTGGAACCTGCAGTTTCTCCGGTCAGTGTGGTGGGTGTGACGGACTTCCTTGGCATGTCTGTGCCCCCTGTTACCAGAGGGACAGGGACTTGTAATGGTGACATGTGGCACATGACAGGTAACGAGGCGGGGGGTATGGAGCCAGAATCCTGGAACTGGAATCATACCCACTGGCTGTGTGACCTTGGGTAAATCATTTAACCTCTGTGCCTCACTCAGATGCCCCATCCAAATGGTATGCACCACATGCAGTGGTCATGAGGACTGAAGGAGAAGTGACGCTCTCCCAGCAGCCCCGGGCACCCAGTGTCACCAAAAGGCTTCTCCCCTTCATGCCCTGGTGTCTGCCTCCTAGAGGCTCTTGTTGACCACGTGTTGGCTGAAGAAAGTCCTGGAAGCTGAGCACCCTGCAGGCATCACATCTCCCAAGTTGCCATCTGTACAGCCTGGCACTGCGACTGTCCCCATGTCAACAGTGAGGGATGAGAAGGACCCAGTAGGAGCCCCCGCACCTGCCTGCAGTGCCCCAGCTCTTAGGGCGGCCTCGGCTGGGGGAGATGGAGACACAACAAAGGGCTTTGTCTCAAGGAGTGGGCGAAATCACTGTAAATCTGTTTTTCCAAACTGTGTTATTGTCAGTGCCCTGGGCGGATGCCCACATGTGCGGGGACACTCGGCCGGGCTGGGGCACTTTGTCCCCTGAAAGGCCCCATTGTGACCCCGAGCCGGCACGAGTGATCCCCAGAACAACAGGCCCTGTGTGACCCCAGAGGCTGTGGGCTCGGCCCACAGCTGGCAGTGCCCGCTGTGCTGTCCTGAAGGTCAGCGTGGGGAGGCTGTGGGCTCTGACAGTGGTGCTCTTTATAGTTTGTTCTAGAATGTCACGGAGGCTCGGCTCCTGGAAGCTGTGTTCTCTCCAGCAGAAGGGCAGATCCAGCGGGGACCGACGTGAGCAGAGCAGGGTCAGGGGTCTGTCCCAGAGGACTGAAGACAGATGAATCCCCTTCCAAGGCCACCCTGCCCTGTGCAAGGGAAGGCCCCCAGGAGGTATCCCCAGAGCTCCCATGAAGCAAGGGGGGCACGGCCACTGAGGCCACAAACAAGAGCCCCTACCATGCCTGGCTGGACTTGATCCACAGCGGCCTTCAGGTGCCGGCCCTCCTGTGATGACCACGATTTGTTCTGCTCTGCGGGCTTTGGTGCTGGGTCATGGCGCGGACATCAGCTTCTGTTTATTCACCTTCTTTACCATGCATCAGCTGGGTTGGCTGGGCCTTTGGCCTTTGAAGGGGCTGCAAAGTGGAACTTGGTAGCTGCCCGAACTGGCATTGTCACGACTGCAGCTCAGAGCAGCCAGTCCCTTTCAGTAAGACCTGGACCCAGCATGTGGCCTCCTGCAGACCCTGCGAGTGGTCGGGGTCTGTCCCAAAGGCCCAGTTTCATCCCCCTCTGAAGGCCCCTGTGGCCCCTGGGAGGATGACAGGATGCTATAGATATGTAAGGTGCCTACCCAGGGCCTGGCCCAAAGCGAGAGCTCCAAAGATGGCGGCAGGATGGGTTACCAGCTGCAGATGTGGGTCCCTTGGGCAGTCGTGCGGTGTTGGTGCAACCTGTCTTTGTCCAAGTCAGAGCCGAGCAGGAATGCCCCACCTGCCCTTGGGGTGGCACCAGGTATGCCGAAAAGGAGGTTCTCTCCTGCCCAAGACCTAGAGACAGGGAGGAGAGGCATGGTGGCCACAAGAAGCTTTGGGGGCATACACCACCCCACACCTTGAGGGACCAGTGGTCCTAGCACACAGTAGGTCCTCAATCAATGCTCATTCTTTGTATTTGGACCTGCAAACCCTTCCATTACAGCTGGACCGCAGACAGCTGAGCAATGAGGTGCATGGGGAGTGGGGGTGGGGAAGGAAGGGGGGAACAAAGCAAGGCCAGGAGAGGGATCCCCTTAACATTCGATGTGAATCAGATGCAAATCAAATGCCACATGAAACTGCACATTGTAAAACTGACTCGGCATGGGATGGGAGGAAAGAGAAAGTCTTGTGGGAGAAGCCCCCCACCCCCACCCCCAGCAAAGCCTCCTGGCTAGTAAGGGTTCTACAGCTGCTGTCACCTGAACTGCCATTTGATGCAGCTTGTAGAGAGTCAGTCTGAGCCAAGGATTCCTCAGAAAGAAAGATGACATGATGGCACTCCTGACACGGGGGAATTGAAAACGATGCAAAAACACCCGCAAAGGAATTGAACAGAAAGGCACTTTATAAAGTGTTTCAAAGATTTATCATTTTCCACCATGGACATCTGCAATCTGCAAATATTATATTTGTTGGGTGGGTGTTACTTTCCATGAAGACTTAGAAACACACCACAACATGGGTGCTCAGAGAGCCCTTGGAAAATTCCAGTGGAGAGTTCTGGAGACCCACCCAGGGGTCAGCAGAGGGTCTTTGTTCCATGGTGTCTCAGGTCACAGCCCCCACTTCCCACCCCCACCACTCTCCCACAACAGGAAATTACCCAGGAAAGACAGGTCTTTGGAGGTTAAAGGTGGCTGGTTCCCAACCCTGACTGAAGGTCTACAGGAGAGTAAACATATCACCCACAAGAAACAGTGTTGGTTTTTTTTGTTTTTGTTTTTTTGTTTTTGGTTGGTTTTCTTTTTCCACCATGGCGAGCATGTCTGCATTCTAAACGTGATGCCGGAAGGCGGCCGATCAGTTAACAGCATCTGGGTTCTCAGCTACAGCTCTTCCATGGCTTTACGAAGACTTCCATCGGATTAAAGAAAAGACTGCGTGGACCACGTACAGCAGAGTGGCTACGTACGAAAACACCTACAACCAAGACAGATGACCGTGAGTGGGTGGGCAGGGGGCGGGCCCTTCCCATGGCGCTCAGGACGACAGACCTGCCGCATGCGGCCACCACCGCTTCCCACTGCGCATGCGTCATCCCTCCTCGCAGAGCCCAGATGTGGCCCCAGAGCTCCCGGTGACCACTGGGCTTGGTGTGCAGGGTCAACCGTCAGCCATGTCACATGACCATGTGGGTGCCACCCAACTGGAAGGGGGGCCTCAGAGGCAGGAGGGCACCAGGCACTGCCTGTGGAGAACCCCCTACCCCCCACTGGCTGGGACCCCAGCAGCCTCAGCACGTGGGTTTGCTAGCTCTGGTGAAGGTCTGGATGCTGCCTGGACCTCTTCAGGCCCTATCAGAATTGTAGTCTACGATTCTTGACGCCACAGGAAGTAAGGGGCTGTGACACTGACAAGGGATTTTGAGCTTTTGCAAAAAAGGGGGGCTTACTGAGAGAGCCACTTTGGCACTGGGAACGGAGGTCCTGGTAATGTGGCAAAGGGCCACTTGGCGGCTGTCAGTGGCCCTGCCGGCAGTGTTCATCGGGCACCATCTGTTCCTAACAGCCCACTCCAGTGGCTGCCTCCCCAAAGGCCTGCCTGCCCCCTCGTCAACTGTCTGCACCTGGCTTTGTGACCCTGGATGCAGGGTCAAGAGTTTCCCGGCCAGGCACAGCACTCCCAGTGGCCACGCTTCCCTGACTTTGGAAAATGCCCGTAAACAGTGGTGACGCCGTGCTGCTCTGTCCCCACCTCCACACATGGGCGAGCCCTTCAGCCTCGTTGGCCAGAGGCGATGAGTGAGCTGAGTTACTTAATAACAAATGTAAGACAACTCATCCGGGGACTCTTAACTGCCGGCCTGAAACCAGCAGTCACATCTGAGTAAGCAGCACCCCAAAACACCTCCCCCAGCAGCAGGGAGCAGGTCACCATCTGGGCAATTCCAGACCCAGTGACAACTCTCTGCAGAAGCACCTCGGAAGTCCCCACAAGAAACAGGGGCTTGTTTTCCAAGTGAAGCCAAAAAATGACACGCTGGGGACAGACATTGACAGGCAAGGACATTAAGGGACATTCTTAAGCTTTCAGAAACCTCTCTCGCTAAGCAGCTGACTTTAGTGCTCTCCACAGACTCAGAAACCTCCAGATGGTCTGCAGAAATTTCTAGCTACCCTCAGTCAAGTCCAGCAGTCCTGGGGGCCCACAGGCCAGGGGTCCCCTCCAAAGGGCAGCTTGTGGTTGGGTGGGGGCTGGGGCTGAATCCCAAGTATTTGTGACCCCTGCCTTGTGCATTGGTGCCACTGATACTTGGCATAGAAAGGCGTGACTTTACACGGAACTAGGCTCGTGTTTCACGTGGTGGTTTCAGCCCAGGGCGTCTGCCTGCGGAGGACAGCTTCGTCTTGATTCTGGCACTACTAACTTTGCCTGGGCACACTCATGGAGCTGTAGCTCAACTAACGAAAACGTGGGGCATGCAGCGATGAGAATGGACACCATACATGTCACCCAACCATGTGGGTCGCCTCACAGGCCTGAGGTTGAGAGAAAGGAGCTGGGCATGAAAGAACCCCATTTACAGGGAGTTTAAAAGCAAGCGGACTTGAACCCGGCAGCCAGAAGTCAGGGCAGGGGCTGTCCTTGGTGGGGTGCACAGGGATGGCGGCAGGATAAGAAAGGGGCCCTGGGAGCTGTTCCTTCTGCTCTGTTTCGTGGTCGGGATGTTGGTTACACAGCGGAGTCCCCTTTGTGGAAACACATCAAGCTGTGCGCTTGCCCACTTCTCTGGGTGTTTGTTGCATTCAGTAAAAAAGTAAAAATGTCGGAACACGGTAGGGGCCAGTGGGTCTCAACTGGAGGCCTGTCCAGCCGGCAGGGGCATGAATGCCCCCCATCTGGGCGGCTCCACCAAGTCACTGGCCACATCCTGGCTCCAATCTCAGCTGTTTGCTGCGCTTTGACGGAAATGGTTGCCACATGCCCTGGTGATGTCTGCCTGGAGAAACGGCTTCTGGGTTGGGGTGCGGGAGATATGAGGCTCTTGAGGAGAACGGGAGATGACCAGTGTCATTAGAACGGTGACCAGCCTCCCAAGGAAAGGGAGAGTGACCAAAGTGCTGCCCAGCTGTGCTGCTGTCTATGAACCAGCCATCTGGGGAGATGGGCCAGCATGGGAGCCATTTCTCACTGTGGGACAGTGAGGGGTGCCAGGGACCATGAGGTGGCCGTGTTTATGGGACTGGGAGCTTAAGGGGAGTGTGTGGCTTCCCCAGGGCGGGGGACAGTCCCAGAGGTACAGCGGGCAAGGCTTTGAGCAACAGACCCCTTGCTCTGGGAGCAGGAGCAGCACCCTCGCCAAAGCCCTTGCCAGAGCCTAATGTGGCCATCCGTGCGGGTTTCCTCGTTGGCAGCTGGAGCTGGCTATCATCACATTTGCATAATCCATAGTCGACCACTAGAAATCTGACGAGTGCTATTTCTGAACCGTTGTCTTACATTTTAAACGATCCCCACAGTTCAAAACTCATTGACACCATGAGTAAGTACGTGGGACCCTGGGAAAAGTGTTATGAAACAATCTGTTCTCGGCTCCCTGCCATTCTCATCCTTTCCACTAAAAGGACCTTACCATCTGTCCACTGATGGTCTGGCTCTACCATCAGACAGTGTCCCTGTTAGAGCTCAGAGACCTGCCCCCCAAATTACACACAGCAGGCATCCCTACTTGTCCCGCTGATGGGCTGAGGGAGTGCAAGCTCTTGTCCCACCCACTGCTCACTGGAAGAACTCAGAGGAAGTTGCTTACTATGTCCGTGGTCCTCCAGGGAACCGGACAGGAAGTGCACCCATTTCACAGATGAGCAAGCCAAGGCTCAGAGGCCGCGAGGGACCTACCTGCACAAGGGATGTGACTCTGGCCTCTCCTCCTCCCACAGGGGCTCAGCTGTCAGGCAGGACAGAGCCTCACATCACAAAGGCCTTTGAAGCAGCAAACACCCACAGCAGAGGGCGTCTGGATCTGCTGGGCCTGGAAGGGCCACCCCACAGCCCCAGCCCCAGAGCCGGGGCCTGGCGACATACTGGCCACTCAGTTTTGCCCCCTTGGTGTCAGTGCTCCCTGTGCCTGACTGTGCTTCCACAGCAGACCAGCCGCTCATTGACAGCCTAGGGACCCGAGTGGCTGGACACCAGGACCCCCCAATGCCTGTGGTCTCGGAGCTGTCCACGCTCTCGGTGCACCGGCTGTCCATCTGTGGAACAGGTGCAATAACTGCCTACGTCCTAGGGCTGCTGGGACTATGAAATGAGATTGTTCCTGGAGACTCAGCTCTCATGTCTCCTGACACAGCCGCCCTCTGGACAGCCCCCTAGGCATGGACGCCTGGGCAGCACAGCCCTGACTGATGCCTGGGGGTCTTGGGCACATTGCTGCCCTTCTTCGGGGCTTTGCTTCTTCAGAAGCCAGGGGAAGGTTTACCTCATTCAAACCTTAGTGAGCTAAGAAAATGGGGAGCGGGGAGGTGCCGGGTAGCCTTCGGCCAGAACGGTCAGGGAGGCGGGAGCCGTGAGCACGTGGGTGTGTGGGACTCACCACTGCGGAGATGTTCTCGTGGTACTGCTTGTAGGTGAAGCCGTTGTGCATCTGGATGGTGGCCAGGGCTTCCAGGACCGAGGCGCTCAGGTAAAACAGGGCGGCGGTACAGTGGTAGGCAGCGTCCTGCAGGGTCAGAAGGGGCATGGGGGATGGGCCCCGACATGCAGACAGGGTGGCTGTGGCCCAGCAGGGCTCAGGTCCCTGTCCCCCCACCTGCCCATCCCCACAGCCGCCAGCCCCCTCCCCTCAGCTGTCTAACCAGCACTGCCCAGTGAATGCATTTTTCTCTCCGTGGATCTGAGAAAGGTCACACGTGGTTGCAGTCCTGGTTTGGATGTGGCCTCACTGGCCAGTGCAGAGAGATAGAGGCCCAGGCCATTTCCACTGTTGTTTCATTGTTTGTTTTTTTTAGGGTGAGGGGGCCCAGGTATGTTTAAAAGCAAACAGAGTTTTGAGAAGCTGTAATTTGGAAGTGATTTTAAAGTCTCAGTAAGAGGCCTTTTGAGAGAGAGGCCCAGCCATACGCACCCACCCCCTTCCAGGTAATGGGGCCCAAGGCAGAATTTATACAGACTGGACACCATAGGTTATCCCTCTCCCCTCTCCTACTGCCTCTCTGGTGACCCTGCTTTAGAAGGCGTGACTGGGAGCTGGGCAGTAAGCATCTCACACTGGGCAGCCAAAAACAGCCCCCAGGACCAGATGGAGACCAGCCCTCCTGGGGTGGTGGCAGGGGCCAGTGGGCACCTGGCAGGGCAGAGGGGGGGCTGGGCTGCTGGTTATCCATGTAGAAGGCAGTCACACAGGAGAAAGCAAAGCAGGCAGTGAGCACAGCCACCTCATCCTACTGTTACCTGGCCACCTGGGCAGCTCAGAGCTGAAGGCCTGGCCAGCTTGGCCTTGGAATGTCTCCGGGGCAGCCTCCCAGAGGATGGGGTCCAACACTGCTCACCCCCAGACATGAGGAGCTGGCACTCACCAGGGTGACCCAGGAAGCCTCCCCGCCGTGGGCGCCAATTATGTACAGGATGAGCAGGACAGTGGTGGCCACGAAGCAGAACACAGACACGAACATCACCCAGCCCTGGATGAGGGGCATGGGCACCAGTGCCGAGGCGACCAGGATCCACACCAGGCCCCCAAAGACCTGCAGAGGGGAGGAGGGATGAGCTGGGAGTGGGCAGACCAGAGGCCACGCTGGGCAGGGAACAGGAGGAGTTAGGGACCAGCGGTGGGCAGTTTCCTTTCTGGGGAGACTCCCATCCTCCCAGCGCTCCCCCTGGATCCAGCCCAATCTTCCCAGTCCCCTGCTTGCTTGCCTTTTTGTTTGAAAAAAATATACAATTACAATTTTTTTATTTAACAAATGCTTAGATCCCATTTATTGTATTTATCATATTTTTTGTATTTATCATATTTTTAAAGCGCTTAGGACACTGCCAGGCAGTGTCCTAAGCGCTTTAAAAATATGAACTCAGTTAATCCTCACAACCTTCTGAGCAAGGTACTGACCCAAATGGGGAAACTGAGGCACAGGACGTTAGGTAACTCATAACCCCAAGAAATGACTTTACGTCATTCATCCAGTATCGTCATTAGAAGGGTTGTCCTTTATTCTGAGGTTATAGCCTTCCTACTATTTTGATGTTCAAGTGTCCTTTCTTTTATGAAATGGTAGTGACCAGCAAAATAAATTAGGTACACTACATCATTACCTTTTTTATTTTTTATTTTTTGAAATTTGGCCCCTGAAATTCCCACATCCAGGAGGTGCTCTGACGACTGGAGTCCGGGCTGCAGTGGAGAGTCCGGATCAGCCCAGTGTCCCCAGGTGGCCTAGGACAGGCATGAAAGAAGCAGGCACCCACCCCCCTTGATGTCCACAGGGACAGTGAGACCCCTGTTTTCAAGGAGGCCTTGTGGTCAGTAATGCCCCTCAGTGCCACTCCCCCACGGACAAGAGCGCACAAACCCACACTGAGATTCTCTGAACATCTTGCCTTCGCCCTGTCACCCTGCATCCCAGTGACATCTGCTCAGCCCCACGCACCGCCCCCATTCAGACAAGGCCTGGCTCGGAGCTAGACATGGGTAGACATGGCTTTGTAGTCAAAGGCTCCAAGCTACTGTGGTAGCTTGGCACTCAGGGCTGCATGGCACCATTGTCCTGAGTATCTGGGCCCGTCATTCATTGAAGTCCCTGCCCACCTGCTGGGTAAGTACACTGTCCTCACAGGTGCTCTCTGAGCCTCTCAGCTGAGTGAATCACGTTGGGTGGAAAATCAGTGCAGTGAGGAATCTGGACTTACGGAAACCAAGCTGGCTAATGAATCAGACATGGGCGTCTGTGCCCAGAAAGCTTTCTTACCAATGAACCTGAGGTTTCCTGAAAGCACGTCACAGAGCCAGGAGGACGCAGTCCACACCGTATAACAACCAGAGCAAAATCACTTAAATACAAGTCCTCACACAGCCACAGAGTCAGATGTGTGTGCAGATTTCACCCAGGATGTGGACTGGGGAGGCACCAGAGTGCCACATGGAGAAGAGGGACAGTCTCGCGCTGGGCTGGTGGGCAGACAAGGGCTGGGACACTCTTCTCCTAAGCGTTTTCTGCCTGGGCACGGGGTGACCTTCCCAGGGGGACCAGTCTAAGTCAGGGACAGGCATTAGAGAGCCCTGCACTTGTCCTTTGTAGCACTGAGCACAAAATGGGAGTATTTGTTAGTGACAAAATGGCACTTTCCCTGACCAGGTGATGGACTTGCTCATGGCTAAGCCCGGGGGTGGGACACCTGCCCAGAGTGCATCAGTCTCTGAGTTAGCTAACTAGCCTCAGGGTCCTGTGGTGACCTACAGCCATGTGTGACCCAATCCCAAAGGAACAGCTTGCAATGCCCGTGGAGGGGAACACACTCATGATGGAACCCGTGTGGGCCCCGGGGGCCAGAGGCGCTTGTGGCCCATGGACAATGGCATTGAGGAACACTGCATGCCACATTGGGAAGACGACTCTCTGTTTCACTGTCTGTTTTTTCTGACTAAGACAAGGAGCCGAGCTCGGGGCGGGGCCAGGGGTCTGGGGCTCCCCTGGCGCATGGGCCCCAAGGGCGGGCGGGCAGAGGGGAGATGGATAATGAGACTTTTTATTTACAAGACAGTTGTTCTGGAAAAGAAGTAACTGTAAAATACATATGAGGTAAATGAATGCACAGGTGGTACCTGGCGGCAACACCTGAGGAGGTGGCTGTTACATCCCGGTCTGCAGGCCAGTTAACTGGGCCTCTTCCAGCTCCACACTTCCCCACGTGGCTGGGTAAGGGACCAAAGGCCACACACATAAGGTCACAGTGAGGTCACCATCTTGAATGTTTGCCATGGATTCCTGAGCGTGCACTCGCTGAACATGGCCAGAGCTTTGGCACCCAGCTCCCGGCACCCAGGGGCAGAGGGAAGCTTCGAGGTTAATCCAGACTCCTGCTTCAGGTGTGTGCTTTTACCTCTCTGACCAAGACTACGCTCCCGCTCCCTAGAAAATACCTTCTCTCTGTCTCCCTCTCCATCTCTCTCTCCCTCCTTCCCTCTCTCTCTGTCCCTCCCTCCCCCCTACCGTTTCCCCTCCCGCCCTTCTCCTCTCTCTCCCTCACTCTCTGACCCACCTCTTTCTCACGCAGATTCTTGGAGTCTGTGGTAAGAACGTGTCCAGAGGAACAAGCGCCACTGTGTTCAATCCCAGCCCCTGCCTCCCCCCACCTCAGAGCTCAAGCCCCCAGCCCCCCTGTGGGTGTAGCCCACCTTTCAAAGGTCCTTTAGAAAATTATGCTTTCTTTCAGTTGCATGTTCTATCTATAGCAGTAGGTTTCACCATAAGATGGTGGGGAGAAACTATTTTTTTAAACAGCTTTAATAAGATATCATTCACATGGCATCCAGTTCATCCATTTACTATGCACAATTCGGTGGTTTTTTGCATATTCACAGAGCTGTGCAAACATCATCCCAAGTCCATTTAGACCATTTCTATCACTTCAGAAGAAACCCTGTAGCCTTTAGCTGTCTCTCCCCTCCACAGCCATCCTTAAGCCCCCACTCACCGACTTTCTATCTCTGTAGATGTCCCTGGCCTCAGCTTCCACACAAGTGGGACCATATAATATGTGGACTCTGTGACTGGCTTCTTTCATTCAGCATAATGTCTTTCAAGGTGAGAAATTTTCTCTCAAGGGCACTTTTATAAAATGCCTCTATCATCACAGAGCATCCCATAGCCCATTCTGACCCCCACCACCTGGGGGGCACTGAGTGAACGTGTCTCATCTCTCTGGGGCCTCCAAGGTGGGAAGAGTGGGGGAACCGTGGTTCCCAGGGAAGTCTGTATAGGCAAGATGCCTCAGACTCCGCCTATCCCAGAAACATTTTAAGTTACACATCACGTGATGAAGGGAATGTCCGCAGTGCAAGAAATGATTAAAACCCGGGGCTTTGCTCCCAGGAGATGGGCAGTGGGCCTGCCCAGGAGATGCCCAGGGGAGAAAGGCAGGGAGGCTGCTGCGGGAGGAAGCCACACGGGCCCCTGAGGTGGAACAGTAGGGTAAGGGCCCTGGACCCAAACTCCGCTGTCGTGAGAATCGTAGTGCAGATCTGTGTCAGAAGCTGTAACCACCATGAGGGCTCTGCTCCCGCACTTGAGACTCCCGCAGCGCCGCACCACAGGGCATTTGCAACTGAGCCCTGAGCAGGGCGCCACAGCCTCCCTGGTGGAGGCTATAGGAGTGATCCAGCCTCCTTGCCGCTTCCTAAGTGGCAATTTGCAGCTGTCTCCCCACGTTGCCGCGGGTGCAAACTAGCTAAAACTAGGGATGTGAGTGGGAAGCTTCTGGGTGCAGCAGCACCCTACAGCTGGGGTGAGACACGCTCACTCAGGAGGCCTGCACCCAGTGGAAACAAACGCAGTTACACTGGTGGAAGCTCACCAGCCCCGAGTGGGCTGGGGCAGGGCCCCAATAAGTCCTGCAGGAGCAGTGGACTGAGCTGGTTAGCCTGGCCAAAGGGCCAAGAAGTAGCTTTCTGGCGGGGAAGAAAGAGGACTCACTGAAGCACCAGTAAGGAGGCTGGGGAGCTGTGCACGGAGCCAGGGGCAAGGACGGCAGGACATGGGGCTCAAAGGAGGGTGAGCCTCGAGACAGAACCGACCACTGGGCCGGCGGGAAGCCTCCCAGGCTGCTCAGTGCAGAGCTGAGATTTGGTGTGAATCATGCGACCAAGCCGCTCTCCACCCACCAGGGCCCAGAGAGCAAACAGAGCCGCAGGGCCGCACCCACACCCAGCAGATAAGGCATCCTGGGCAGGGAGCAGTCACTCTCTCCCAGCCGCAGGACCCCACTGGCCAAATATTTGTCAAGAGCAAGGGGGTAGGTGAGGGTTCAAGCATTTCCCTTTGTAAAGAACACTCTAAGTGCCTCCCAGCATCCAGGAGGCACATACTCAGAGGTCATCACCTTGAAATCGTACTGTCACAGCTGGTGGTCTGGTCCCAGTTTCTGCTCATCTCTGTCAACGGGCCGGACTTCCCACCAGCCCTGCCTGCACCCAGCTCACCATCTGCCATGACAGAGAAGGTCTTAGACAAAGATCTTTAAGTCCCCTGCATGGAACTCTGTCTCTGGGCCCCAGGTCCCCTAGCTTTAAAAGTGGGGTGGGCCCTGGGCTAACACTCTGTTGTTCTCAGCCCTCACTCTGCGCTAGAATCGCCGAGACACCTTGAATAAAACACCAATGTCCAGGGTCTGACGCGACCGAGGAGAGGCAGTTACAGAACAAGAAACGGACATCCAAGCTCTTGTCAAAGGCCTTGGAAGGTGTTTTAACGTGCTCCTTGGCACACAGCTCGTGGTAACCTCTGTCCCCAGTGCCTGTCCCATTGTCTGGTGACACCAGCGAGGACACCACTCCAGTTCTTGCCTGGGTTCTGGCTGTACCGTTCCCTCTCCTTTCCTCTCCTCTCTTTAAGCCTCAGTCCCTGTCTTACCTTGAGCGTGAGCTCATCCTCCAGTGGCCTCACCAGGACACAGCCTCAGTGTCTGTAAACATGGGCTGAGCTGGTGGTCTGGGCCCTTACCTACCCCAGCGTTTCAGGACTGGAAACCCATCTTCAATTCAGACCCATCAGAGTGCTGAGTAGTGGTTGTCCCAGAACCAAAGATAATGTACAAAATGAGACAATAGAATTCTCAAAGACTTAAGAGTTTACCTCTGTGGTCTACGGAATCGAACGATTTTTGTGGAAACAATTTCTTTGGGAGATCATCTTGGGGGTACCTGTCGTGTAAACTCAGAGAAGGTTCTCTTTCCCTTTCTGCATTAATCTGCAGCGGGCAGGCAAGGATGGTTCTGGGTCACTTTAGAGAAGACCTTGAATCCCAGCTCCACCACTCACCAGCTGGGTGGCCTGTTGTCCCCGGGCAAGTTACTTAGCCTCTCTGTTTCCTATGTGACCAATAATGGTAACGACAGCACCCACCCGTGCAGCTGGGGTGAAATGAGTGTATACCTGCAGACACCTGTCACACTGTGAGCTGTCACAACTGTCCTGTGATGGGGCAAAGCCTCACCTGTAACCACGTGAGACTCCCAGGAGGTCTAGGATCTCCACGTGCACAATTATCCACTCCAAACCTTGTTGGGACCCAGGATTTAAAAATAACTTCAAAAGCATCAAAAGGACAAAAACCTATGATCTCCCAGAAATCGAAAGTGGAGAACAATGTGTCCGCCTTTGCGGAAAAAACACGAAGGACATGAAAGTATGAGAAGCCTTCCTTCAAACAATGAGCCTTGGTTACAAAGGGGGAATGGAATCTCATGCACATTCCTGAGATTCGCAGGGTGGTGCCCTTGCTCGTGCTGGGCTGACCGGCTCGGAGTCCACAATCACCCACTGTCTCTGCTACAGGCCCCGGACAGCTGAGCTCAGTGCAGAGGCATTGCTCAGATTCTCTGGATATTTTCCTGGGTCTCCACTCTACTCTGTCAGGGTCTCCACCACCAGATGCTCTTCCAGTAATGTGTCAAGACGTGAACCAAAGAGGACTCCCCACACGGGGCTTTCCACAGACATACCTGGTGGTGTGGCCCCTACAGCTCAGAGGGCCTGGAGGCTCATGTGCAGGGAAGTGTGTGCCCTGAGCTTCTGAGAAGTAAAGGAAATGCTGCAGACTGTGGGCTGTGCACCCAGCAATAAGCCATCCTGCCACTTGGGTCAGGTCTGCCCAGGAAGGAAAAGAAAGGACGGCCATAGCAGGGGAGACTCGTCACCAAGCCCATGGGCACTCTCTGGGGGCCACCAGAAACAGCAGCCCCACTCTGTGATGCTGGAACTGTCCACACTCACTGGACTGTCTAGCATTCAGGGGTAACTGCAATGCTGGAGGGCATAAGGCGATTTGTCCAGAATAGGACGTTAGCACTAGGTGGTAGGAGGACGCACAGAGGGAGTCCGAGGGGAAAGACCCAAGACCCCCAAATCCTGAAGCCTTCCCCAGGGTCCCTTGGCTCTTCCCTTCAGAAAACCGGTCTGAGAGGGAGGCTGGGGACTCGCCTGCTCTGAGGGGTGCAAATGGCAGGAAGCAGACACAGAGGGGCTCACGCCGCCTGTCTGGTTCTTACATGAGCGTCACCTCCCTCGTGTGGAAAAACTCAGCTCCCAGAAAGTCCAAGGAGACACTTTCTTCACTTGGTCACCACCCTGTCACTCATGCATTTAAGACAGCGACCAGGAGCATGGTCAGCCCTGAGGGCAGCTGCACCCAGGCAACAGGCCTTATCCAAAGACACACTGCTGAACAGAGCCTGTCCTCTCTCTTGCCACCAGGCCCACTGGAGTAGCTCAGGGTCCAAGGGCAGTGTCAGGTCCTGGTGAAGGTATCTGGGCCCTGGTGAGGGTTCCCAGCTAAACTCCCACATCCAGGACAGGGACAGAGCTCAGCAATTTGTACAGGATGCCTTACTCTGACTCATGGGGAGGTGTCTGAGGGCACCCCCACCCCCTCTGGCAGCTAACAACGCAGCCTATTGGGAGTCTGACCGTGGATGCTCTCCCAAGGCTCGCACTGGGGGTGGTGCTGAGGTTCCCGACTCAGTTTACCTGTACTAGCTACTTTGTCCTCCTGGCCACATGACCAGCAGGCCCCTCCCTCCCAGGGAGCACCCATCATGCCATCATCCTGTCCAAGCCAGGCTTAGAGGGTGTCCCTTCATTTCATCTGAAGGCAAGACCAAGACTTAGGGGCCCTGGAGTCTGTGTGTGAAGTTTGGGGATTGAAAGAGCTGGAGGGTGAGTTCACGTACATAGTTGATGTGAACAGGGCGAGTGTGGCCTGGGGGAGGCCCCTGCTTGGTCCTGTACCCCACTTCCCTCAGGTGGCAGGGAAGCCTTCTGCCCCGTCACACCCACCACACCTCGGCCGTGAGCACGATGGCTGACATGACCTCCCTCTCCAGGCAGAGGACAGTCACTGAATGAATGAGAAGGCCTCTCAGACCCCAAAACGAGGGGCTTGCCTCAGGCATGTCCTTTGTAGGATGGAAAATTTCCCAACCACGCCCATACCCACTGGCTTTGCCCAGCAGGATAAACAGAAACAGGAGGTTCTGTGGAAAATGCAGGTAAGCCGCCTGTGAAAGACAATCCGGGGACACGCTAGACGAGGTGGGAGTACTTCAGGCAAAAACAACCCCCAAAAAACCACAAAGGCAGTAATGGGAATCTAATGGGAGTCACAGAGTCTATTGGCAATGACAGCACACACAGAACAAGTGTGTACCTGCAAACTGCCCCTACAGGGCCAGCACTTCTCCCAAGGGTCCTGTGGGATCTCCTGGGAATCAGTGGTGATTGTTAGTTTCACATTCAGTCTGCCCTTGGGGTCTAGGACTCATCCTGTGACTCAGAAACACTAGCCAGGTGGGAGACCAGATGCTGGCCCCTGTCCTACCAGAACACGCTGACCACAAACGCTGCTTGGGTGCATAGTCTGTGCTGGGACGTGGACAAACTCACTGTCCGGGCAGGTGGCAGACCGCAGCAGGGGCCAGCAGGACGGGTGCTGAGAGCCAGTAAGGGGGTGTTCTCAGAGTGGGCTTCCAGGTGGAAGGTGGAGGTGTTGGGGGAGCCCAGGCCTGAAGGATAGAGGACTGAGCCCCACCATACCACCCGCACCAAAGGAGCACCCTGGATGGAGACCAGCAAGGAGGGCGGGGCTGGTTCTGGAAAGGGTCCTTAGACACAGAGCTGGGGGTTCCGTGCCTAGAAGGCCCCCCAGTCCAACTGCCTGGCTTAGCAGCAAGCAGCACAGGGCAGGATGGAGGCTGAGGAAGTGGGGGCCTGCCCCTCCCCCTGGACTGATGCCCTTCCAGATGGTGATGCACTGACACAGAGGGTGACAAATCGTTTTTGAAAGGTCTAAACCCAGGCTCACAGGTATTTGGTTCCCTCGCCTTTGGGCAGATACAGCAATTTTTGTCACACTTAGAATTCACAAAGCTCTCCCCACCTGTCCTGGCACCAGGCTGGCAGGAGAGAGGCTCAGGAAGTCCCCTGCCCCCCAGACAGAGGCAGGACAGAGCTGCCATGTTTCACTGGCCAGGGCAGCTCCAAGCCAAGGAGCCCTGGGAAAACCCCACAGAGAGTGGGGTCTGCAGTACTTGGTGACCCTGGGGACAAGTCAAGTGCGCCTTCCACAGCCCCACACACTCCCAAACCTCACTCACCCCCTGCCTTGCACACCCTGCCAAGCAGGGCATCCAAGGCAAAAGGGGGTGCGGGATGAGCCTCACAGCCCCCTTTCAGCAGGGACCAGCCAGCTGGTCTCAGAGCCGCTGTTTGCGTTATTGGTGAATTGCTAATAATTGCCCCTAACAGCTACTGAGCAGTGACCAAGTGCATCCCGTGCTGTAAGAGCTTTGCATCTTACACTCTCCTGTTTCTCACAGAGACCCTGGTGATAGGTGCTACCATGTCCCCATTTTGCAGATGCAGGGCCTGCAGCTCCAAGGGCCCAGGTCAGGCCTCCGTGTCTGTGGCAGGTCCCCAAGGCGACCCACAGGCAGGCCGCCTGAAGTCCCGCATAAGGACAGGAAGGTGGAGGGAGAGCGGATGAGCCCAGAGCCCACCAGCCTTCACCTTGCCCACGCCACTGCCTGTCCAGGGCTGGGAGAGGAGGCTGCAGAGTCATCACAGGGAGAGGGGCCTGCCCCCACCCCTCCCCTGCTCAATAGGCTCAGTTCTTTCAGGGAAAGAATTGCAAGATCTGTGTTTAAGGACAAAAGACCAGAACTCTGCAGGACACCTCCCCCTCTGCGGTCCTCAGGTCCTCACCGCTGAGTGCATCAACAAGACCTGTGTCACCACCTGCACCCCACTAACAGGTGTGGGGGTGCAGCTTCATCTCTTGTCCTTCCCCAGTAGCTCTTTTCCTAGAGCCCCACCCCCAAGCCTGTACCCTTGGCCCCCTCAGGTCCTCCTTCAGAGGTGGACCCAGCAGTTTCTGGGGTCCTCCCTCCCTCCTGCCCCTCCCCTCCCACCCAACTGCATTCTGCTAGGACGGGGCTCTGGCATGGAATTTCAGGTCAGCTGGCCCTGGGCCTTCCTCTTCCCACTGCCCTGCATACCAGTGTGCGATGGCTGGTGACAAGGCTTTTCTTTTAGTCCCTACATGTTTTTCTCAGGCCCTATGGCCTTGGTGTATTAACGTGGTTCAACACAGGGGTTGCTTTGCCCCAATGCAGGCAGAACACGAGCTCTGAATGAGATGAGAGCGGTAGAGAGCCTGCAGCTAAGGCTGGCAAAGATCCATGCTCACGCCACCCTGGTGCCAGCAGGAGCTACCAGGAACCAAGCCCTTTCTTCCACAAAAACGTGGAAGGCAGGTGGGGCCCGTAATATGGACAAAGCCAGGACCTGCAAGTAATCAGCCTACAGGTCCCCATGGCTTTTGTGCTTCAGACACCAAGGCTGCCTCTCACCCACTGTGCTCACAACCATCAGCACTGAACAGAACGCCAGCTGGGGGATCTTATTGTCGCCTGCCCCTGGTGGCCTTTGGTCCAAATCACTATGTCCAGGAACTGATACTTGATAGGGAGGAAGCCGCCACCAGGCTTGTGGGTGGGGAGGCGGGTTCTGAGCTGAATCCCCGTGTCAGCCCCCAACTCCATCCGGGCCTGGTCTGCACGGGGTGGCCTCAGGTGGCCCAGGCCCCACCCCCCGCCATTCCTAAGGCTTCAGAACCCACCTCGGCCGCTGGCCCAGTCTCCAGGGCACGGTGGGTGCAGGTGCAAATGGTCAGCCTCTCTCCCTGGCGTGAGCCACCCACGCAGCGGCATCTGGAACCCCTTTACTGTCTCTGGAAAGCACTTGGAGAGAGAGGGTGCCTAGGACCTCCCCTGGCCAGCTTAAGAGCAACTCTTTCCAAGGCAGCTTGGTTGATGCCATGTGCACCCACCCCCGAGCCCAGCCCCACCAACACACTTAGCAGTTTGCAGAGAACAGCTCAAAGTCACCGATCAAAGCAGGCCTCTGGCTCTTGACAAACCGGAAAAGTCACTTCTCAACCGAGAACAACCCCCTGAGACCTCTACCTAGAATTCTTCCCTCCCTTTGAGAGAAGGAAAGGAGAAACCCGGGCAGTGCCCTCCCCCCTTCTAAACAGGACAGAGAGGGCAAGGACAAGGCCAGGAGCCTGTGGACACAGCCAGGGAAGGCCACGCTCAGCCACCGTCCTGCACTGGCCAGCAGTGCCAGCCCCCACACTCTGGTGACTGTAGACGAGGTCCCTGGCTGGCGCAGCACGAAATTTCCCCAGGAGCAGACAGGGTGCCTTTCACTGAGCACTGTCCCCCAATAGAAACATCAGAGAGGGTAGGCTGGCTACCCATGACCTGCCCTCGCCTTAGTGCCTCAGGAAATACAGGAGCCTGGATGTGACTTGCTGTCACTGCAGGAAGTGCCACCCTGCAGACCCTGTTACCCGAGAAGCTGCCTCTCCTTTCTGAGCCTCAGTTTCCTCTCAGCTCTGCAAAATTGGGGTTCTATGACTCTGCATCTCTCCTCTCCCAGAGGCTGCCTTCTCCACGTAGCCAGAATGTGGTCCACCTGCCAGAAAATGGCTTATCATCCTGCCCCACCCGACCCCCAGTGCCCAATCCTGGCAGGTGAAAATCTAGGGCAGGTCACAGGACTTGTCTGGTCACTCTCAAGTAATAAAAGTTCCCCAGTCACTTTGGGTCACAGAAACGGTCTCATTTGAGTAACTACTATACCCAGTTCACTGTAACCAATTCCAGGTGGCCCCCCCACCCCCATCGCCCCCCCAGAATGATGCCTTTCCCCATGCAGGGAGAGGTGCTGGCATCCCCTCACACATGTTCTCTTAACCCCATCCTTGGGATGTGAGTGGCTTCACCTCTCTTATAGGCTGGGGGTGGGGGGAGAGGGGGTCCTGGCACTGTGTGAGGTTTCCTCTTGGGGTTCTGGCCAGAGCTGAGACGAAAAGCATCCTGTGTCAGTATCCTGTTCTGTGAATGGTGGCCAACTATCATGAAGGTCTTGAATTAGGAGGAGGAGGAGGAGGAAGAGGAAACAGACTGTGACTTCAAAAGTAGAAGTCCCCATAGGAAGGGGACCAGGACAGGCCAGAAGCAGAGCCTGGGTTGAGCTGCTGGGGGAGGGGAGACATTGAATGTTCCAGGCCCATGGGGTGCACCTATGCCCCCACTGCCTGTGACAGCAGCACGGCCCGTGTGGGTCTGGGGGTGCTCACTTCTGGTCAGAGGTCAGCTTTGGGGAGGGTTGCTGGGCCCTGGGGAGGCTGCTATGCCCCACCCGAGCCACCTCCCTTCCCTTCCCTGCCTTGGGAGCGGGGTGAGCTCCATCCTGGTGACTCCTGGAGGCTGGGATGTGACACCTGCGCCTCCCAGGCTACCAGGAGGTCAGGCATGGGACAGTCAACTGTGAGTGATCAGCCAGACACTCGCTGGACGAGATTTAAAAAATAGTCAAGCATTTCATACCCCTTAGATGAGCAGAAAATTACAAAATCTGATGCTACCAAGTGTGGCAAGAACGAGGAACAATGGTGACTTTCATAGGCTGCTGGTGAGGGCCGGGAAGGTCCAGATTTAGCCTGAAGCTGATACAATTTGGGGACCTTCTTTATAAAAGAATACAAAATGGGGTAGGGGCCGGGAAGGGGCTGAGCAAGTGGGGATCCTGAGCTTAATTAAGAGACAGTCGGCCTCCCCGCATGTCTGCTCCCGAGGTGTGTACCTCGGGATAACACAGTGTGAGCGTGTACAAACTTGTAGGACGATACTGTTTTCATAAAGTGTGCAAACATAAAGCAGGGCTAATTGTAGTTCACCATGGCCTAGGGGTCATCCTGAGGACACAAGGAGGACAGTAGTAATGGAATGTCCAGGCGGCCTCACGGCCATCTGAAAAGCTCTATTTCCTTAACACTACAAGTAATAAGGAGAAATATTAAGATTTGACAAAGTTGAGTAATAATTACCCGGGTGCCTATTAAGTTATTTCATATACTTTTCCGCAATACTTGAAATATTCAAAAAAATTTAATTGACGTAAAGTTCAAACAACACAAAACTAACCATTTCAAACTGATTCAATGGCATTTAATACACCCACAGTGTTGTGTTATCACCGTCTCTATCTAGTTCTCCATCACCCTCCAGGAAAACCTGTCCCCATTAAGCAATTGCTCCCTGTTTTTTCTCCTCGCAGGCCCTTGCAACCACCAGTTTCTGTTCTGTCTCTATGGATTTACCCACTCTGTTTATTTTATATAAATGGAATCGGACAATAGGTGCCTTTTCGGCCTGGCTTCCTTGCCTTAGCATAGAGTTTTCAAGGTTTATTGACTTTGTAGTATGTGTTAGCACTTGATCCCTTTCGATGGCTGAAAAATATGCCATTGAGTGGATAGGCCACAATTTGTTCATTCTCTGACAGACATCTGAGCTGTTTCCACAGCCCAGATGGTGAGCCATATGTCCTTGTACCTGGGCAGGTCCCTGCTTTCATTTCTTTGGGTTATAAACCTAGGTGTGGAATTGCTGGATCACATGGCAGTTTTTTTGAGGGACCACCAAACTGTTTTCCACCGCAGGGGAATTATTTTACAGCCCCGCCTTGAATGTATGAGGGTTCCAACTCCACATACTGGACAGCACTGGTTATTTTCTCTTTTTTTTTTCTCTTTTATATAATAGTCATCCTAATTTCGTGTGAAGTGGCCCCTCACTGTGGTTTTGATGTCATTTTACTAATGACTGATGGTGTTGACCATCTTTTCATATGCTGGTTGGCCATTTGTATGTCTCCTTTGGAGAAGTGTCTGTTCAAGTCCTTTGCCCATTTTTTAATTGGGCTGTTTATCTTTCTGTTGTTGAGTTGTAATAGTCCATAATTAAAAAGAACTCCCAGGGTGGCAGCACCTCCTCGGCCCTTTAACCCTCTACCCTCCCAGCACGTCAAGACTCAAGATGCAGACAGCTTTGTGTTTATAATCCGTGCAGAAGGAGTCTTATAGGGCTGTGTGTGCTTTCTTCTCTGTTCCCCGAGAACCCCTGTGAGACCACCCCCAATCCAGAGAGTTAGAAAAAGCCATACAGAGCTCTCAGGAAATGGGGGTGGGTGGGGAGCAGGGGCTGAGGTGGAGGACAAGAAATCTTCTAAGACAGTTGAGGGGGAAGTGTCCCAGCAAAGGAAAATAATTTCTTCTGGAAGCCCCCACCGCCACAGGTCACACACCATCCTGGAGGAGTAAGTTTCCACTAATTCCTGGCCGATTATACTTTCCGCATCGTGTTTTTGCCTTTCACTAGGTGGGGTGGCGTGGGGTCCTCCTGTCGCCACATCTGAATATCTCCCTGTCTGGCTGGAATGTTCCTACCCTCAGGGGCATCCCTTACCCTAAGCTGTGATACCACCAGACAGCAGTCCCCTCTGTGAAGCCAGGAGCTGACACCTGCCACCACCTGCTGTCATCAGAGCCCTCTCATGAAGGCAAGAGTGGGAGGGCCCCCAGGACCCTTCGCGTGGAACCCACCTGGCACACTCTCTCATGATTCTTGTTCTAATGCTGCCCAAGTAGCTACACAGGCTTAGTGAGCCATGCATTAGGGCCACTGAAGAGATGCTAGGAAGACCTCCTGTTGCTTAAAAACGTCCCTGCCCCGTCACACCTCACCCTTAGCCAGCACACCCTGCCTTCGTGAAAGCAGTACAGTAGCCTCGGAAGGAGGGGTGAGGTTCTTGTTCCCAAACTGAGGGCACAGCACACTCGATTTCAGAAATCCAGCCTCAGGCAAGCACAGGCTGAGTGCTGCATAGAACCATGGAATGAGACATGAGGGGAAAGAATGTTCCAGTGGGTGCGAGAGCCCCTCCCCTCTCCGGGTGGGGGTGTCCCTCTCTATAAACGGGGGGCAGGGCTTAGTGGTGTCCAGGGCTTCTCCTAGATGTCACTTCCTTGATTCTGGCTCACCCCAGGGTTTGAAGTACCTCTGGATACACCCAGATTTGGGCTCAACTCAGCTCTCACAAGTTCAGAGATCCGGTGGTACCAGGCAACCTGGGCCCCCTTTGGCCTCCCCCCAAACACTCCATGGATGACAGAACCTGCTCCCTTTGGTGGTCACCCTCCCACCTCCATCAGTCAGGCATGAAGAAGCCGGGGTCCGGTTTTTAAACAATCAGGTTTGACCATTTTCTTTTCCAACCAACTCTCCAGGCAGCCCCCTCTGTGGTGGGGGTGCAGGAAAGGAGATTCCAGGGGCAACGCTCTGCACCCACAGAATAAACACAGCACACTACCTCCCAGGTTCGAGCTGGTGGCCCCTGGGGAGGCCTTACCATCCCGCAGCCACTGAGGAGCTCAACGCTCCAGGGCAAGGAGGGATCCACCGCAGGTGTGGGGGCTCTGACGGCTGCTCAAGGTCAGCCCAGACTGGAAGGCTCTGCCAGCCTCTACCCCCCACCCCCACAGGGCGGGATGACTGTGGTGGAGCAAATCACCCGGCCTGTTTTATTATTTCCAGATCAAAGTTGTCTTCAATACCTTCACTGGCTGGAAACTTTCAAAGGCCGGAGGAGACCCACCCGGCTCCAGCCCCTCCCACCACACCAGGCCCCGGCGGCTGCTGCTCAGATTTCTTCTGCTGGTTTTCAAACCCGAAATCCTAACCCTGCAGAAAGCTGGCCACCTCTAGGCGGACGTCGCTCTCCTGGCAGAGCTTCCTCCGTGCCGCCCATGCCCAGCGGGTGGGGGACGCAGCTTCGGAACGCGCGCAACCAAGGGACCTGGTCCGCTTCGCACATCTGCCCCAGGCTGAGCGTTTGCTTCCCCCTAAGTCCTGGCGACTGTGTCCCCCATTGTCGTTAGTCTAGAAGGGGCCAAGCGACCGGAGAGGTGGGCGGGTCGGGGGAGACCCTCAACACCCTGGCCCCGCTCCCCGGATGCTCCCGGGACACGCGCAGCTTGCAGCTCTGGTACGAACTGCCCATCCCGCCCCTCTCCGGCGCGGGCGCACCCGCCACTCACAAACTCGAGAATGAAGAGCAGGTCGGGGAAAGTGGTGAAGACCGCGAAGCCGCTGGGCAAGGAGCTGCCTCCTGACGCCGCTGCGGGGGCCATGCCTGCGGGCTGCGTTGACTTGGGTCGGGACGCGCAGCTCCGGCTCCGCGATGACCGCTCTCTGGCTCAGTGGAGCCCAGTGGCCAGGCGTCCCCGCGCGCGGGTTAAGAGTAGGGGCGCAGGGCCCAGGAGGGAGGAGCCCCGGCCTTCGCCTGCCCTGCCCGCCCTCCCGCCGGGCGCGCCCCAGGGGACCTGGCAGAAGGGCGCGCTGCGGGCGCCGCCCTGACCCACTGGGAGGGCACGCTGCAGGCCTGCCGAGGGAGGGCGGGGGCTCGGATGCAGGGCCAAGCCCCCGCGCTCCCACCTCCCGAGCCACCTCCTGAGGGGGCAGGACAAAGCCATTTAAGTTGTGCATTCTTCGCAGGTCATCACCATCCCTTAGGAATGACAACCATCAATAATTAAGCCCCTCAAATTCTCCAGCATGGCGCGCCACGAGTCACGGAGTAACCGTTGCTTTAACTGTTCTGATGTCCCTTCACCTTTCCGCGGGGTGCGTTAATATTAGCGACCTCAGCGTCCACGCTCAGGTGGACCAGCTCCTACTCCTGCCCCCTGGGGGTCTGCCGAGCGGGTGCTGAGACCAGCTCTGACCACCCACCCCTTCTCCCTGCCTGCGGGGGACCATCGCCCATGGTCCCCTCCACTGTGAGCTGGAGCTGACAGAGTCTGTCCCGCTGAGGGAAGGAGGTCGCTCTCAGTTGTCCCAGAACTATAGGAGGTGCTGGGACAGATCTGCATTGAGTCCAAGGGACAGGGGGAGCTCTTAGAGCAGGTCTGTCCTCTCCACTCAGAGGGGGCAGCAGGAGCCTCTGTGATGGGAGGACTCTCCCCGACCCCCCCCCCCCTTTAGACTGTGGATTAACTGAGGGGCTTTCTTTTTTTTTTTTCCCCTTGGCCAAAATTTCTTTATTCTTATTTTGACTTTATTTTTAAACAAGTATCACACTAGAGTCATTGCCTGTTTATTTTAATTTAGGCACTATTACCAGGGCATGTCCCAGATCAGACTCCCCGGGCCTTCTGTGGCTTCACCTACAACCCTCCCCTCTCCCCCCTGGCACTCTCACCCTTTCCCCTTTACACAGCTCTTTCCTTCCCAGTCCCTCCAGAAAGAAGCAGATCCTTTGCTGTGAGCAGTGCGTTCTGACCACTTTGGAGAGAGACCAGGCATGTGAGATGAGAAAATCCCTCTGTGCCTCTGTGAGCTTCCTAGGGGCTGCTAGCCTTAGTGGCTGGAGGCCCGGGGGCCATTGTGCCAAGGCTTGTTGCCCCCTGCCAGGCCCCCAGGGCAGGAACTCTGCCTGGATGAGCCTTCATGGGCACATGGCCTTGAGAGTGAGGGGCCTCCCCCCAGGTCCCCACCCACGCATCTTACATGGTGTCAGTTGGGCCTGCTGGCCCTGGGAAGACATCTTCTTCCTCCTGAGGGAACTTTAGTGGGACAAGCCTCCAAGCAAGGCCACAGGAAGTGAGACAACCTTTGGAAGCAAATCCAGCTCCTTGGCAATTTCTCTATCTGTATTCACTAATTAAAAAACATAAAGGTCATATGAATTCTTAATAATTTCTTTGCCTGGCCTTGAGGGATTTTTTGGTTTGTTTTTTTGGTATTTCTAACTTTTATTGCTAAGTCCTTCAAACGTGGGCCTTGGGGAAAGTCTGCCTGCTGTCCCTCAGCAAAGCTGATTGTTGACCACAGACCTCCTCTGATAAGGCCTAAGAGGCTACAGAGTCTTAGGAAGCAGCCTGGCCTTGTCCCTTTCCCTGTGCCCCCGCCACTCCCATGTTGTCCTGACCATGCTTTACCCTGTGCAGGGAGGCCCCGCCCCACCCCATCAGCCTGTGTGCTCCCAGGTATGTCATATCCTCGGCACCTAACCAAGAACCCAGCCCCTGGGAGGGGCTCAATACATGCTTGTGCAGTGCCATTGCGGCCCCAGCCTGGCCTGTGCCTGACCAGAGACGAGGAAGTGGGATGATTCTGTTTGGACATAAAGAGTGTTGGAAGCAGTGACAGATCTGTCTTGATGTCACAGCAGAGCTTCCCCAGGAGGCTCTGGGCCACTTGCTGATGGTTCATTTTGATACGAAGCACAGGACCACACTTTGGTTTCCAGCAGGTATGAAAAACAACCCCAGCCAACAATAAGTCACTGCAGTATGCTCAGTCTTCCCAGCTGCAGAGTGGGTGTGAGTGTGTGGGGGGGTCAGCCTGGGCTGGATCTGGGGCTTCGGTCAATATACTAACACAGCCCAGAGTGGGTGTATACGAAGTAGAAAGTGGAAAGTGACATAGCTGTGCCAGCCTGAGGGCAGAGGATGTCACCACCCCACTGTGGATGGGAGGGGATTGGGGGAGAGGAACGTGTTCTGGGAAAGATCCAGGGGACAGGAATTGCCAATAAATAATAGCAGGTGATTTGCTCTCGAGGTCTGTAGAATGACTCCCATTTGACCGATGGGGTAATGGAGGCTCAGAAAGGTTAAGAAGTAGTTGCCCAAGGCCACACAGCTGCTGAGCGGTGGAGCTCAGCCTGGAGCCTGAGTGCTGCTGCTGTGCCTCCAAAGCTACAAGCACTTGCAACCATGCTTAGGGTGGGCAATGGCCATCAGATGCTGTGCTCCACGAAGACCATTGGCAGCCGCCCAAATCCAGTCTTGGTGGTCATCTCAAGCATGGCGCGGGGCTTGTTCCCCGAGGCACCCCTTCCCGGCTGTCAGAGCTCTGGACCCTGACAGGGAAAAGATATTTGGAGGTCCCCATCCCTGTGTATGACTGGGGAAGCAGGATGAAGGTTGAGCTCAGAACTGCCCTGGGCCAGCATTTATCCCAGGGGATCTTACTTGTTTCAGTCACCACAGCCTGGATTTCCACCCATGGTGTGAATCAATGAGGGCGCCTGCTGGACAGATGGGTTAATGGCAGTCACAGCGGCCTTGGCCCGAGCCGACTAAGTGCCCGACCTGCCCTAGGCACTCAAGCACTTTGCCTATATGACGTGATCCCACAGAGCCTTTCTGGTAGGTGTCACCCACCATACAGGCCCAGAGTGGGGAGGGAGTGTGCCCAGGTCACAGAGACAGTAACCGGACTCGACTCCAGTGGCACTGTCCCCACTGCCTCCGTCCCTACTGCCTGAAATCCATACACTTGAAAACTAGAAGTGCGGCTCCCCATAGAGCAGTCCCTTAATGGTCCAAGGGGGCACCTGTGACCTGTTGCCTCCAGTGACAATGAGCCACTACATGTGATCTTTTTCTCTTGTTCTCAACTTCTGCTAGGTTCGTGTTTCCTCGTGCTGGGGAGGCTTGGCACACCCCCAACACCTGAGAGTAATCACTGAGCTCTGGGATTCAGAGCATGCAATGGGGGCTAGCGTTGCCTGGGTATCTCAAGGACAGGGACCTAGGGCCGAGGGTCTGTGAGCCCCTGCTCCCAAAGTGGGTTCCACTGAAAAGGTACATCACATGCAGTCAGTAGACACCCAGGCTGAGCACTTTCCCCATCTTTGCAAATGCTGAGAGGTGGCACATGGGCCAGTCACTGTACAACAAGGTTGGGGTGGGGACAAGCCCCCATTTCTGAGCACCTCTTGGGAGCACTCAAGATGTAACAGTAACAGGGGCCCTTGACCTCAGTTCCGTCAGCGCCAGGCAACAAGAGTAGCTTGGGAGCAGTGTGGACATGGTCCCTGCCTGTGTGAAGCTTATCACAGGGTACGGAAGACAGACATCAACCAGACACCCATAAAGTAAATGTGCAATGAGGTTTGGTGCTGGAAGGACGGAGCAGGGAGCCCAGCAAAGCCTGGCTCGGCTTAGGAGTTGGGGTTGCTCGTGAAAGAGAGTGAACCGTGGGTAAGTGGGGAGGGTCTTTGGGAGCAAGGAGCGTCAGTCACGGATCCACACACTGCCCGGGCTACAGGTACAAAGAAGGAAATCCATACTAAGAGTCAGAGGCACTTGGGTGGGGGCGTCCAGGGCAGAAGGAAACAGACACAGGCAGTGAGTTCTGGAAGAAGACTGGAACCATTGGGGACAGGAGCGCTAGAGGGGGCCTGTGCAGAGAAGAAGGAGAGGGTGTACCAGCGTAGATGAGTCCTGGAGGCCAGAAAGCTTTGATTTCTGTAGGGAACCGGGTGGCTTGTGGAACTCAGCTGGAAAGGCCAAAGGCAGGCAGACTGGGCTCAGGAGGAAAGAGGCAACACTCACAGGGTGTAAAGTGTGCATCAAGCTTAGTCATTGTCCCTGTTCAGCCCCGAAAGTCATCGGTCTCCTTCTGTCTGCCCCAGAGAAGGCTGGAGGCTGCACCCTGATATGAGAGCCAGGACCTGCCCAGCAAATTGCACAGGGGATTTGGCCCAAGTTGCCCAAAATAGCAAGAAACATCAGAGGCACAGAGCAGGGCTGGGCCCCTGGGTCCTTGGAATGTGGTCTCAGCAGGTTTGGGGCTGGGCTGGCTTGTTTCCGTGCGAAGCACCTTCCTTTGAGGTTTTACTTGCCCCTCTGACAGCCTTTGCCGTGCAGCATGCTTCTTAGACTGAAGCAATTGCTGAGTAAGTGCCAGAATTCAGCTGGCACATCCTGGAACAGCCTCGGCCCAAGGCCTTTCCCTCTCAAACTCATGCTTCTACCCGGGCTTCCTCCGAAGGCCTGCCTATGGGGACTGACCCCTCAGGAAGGAGCCCACCTTCTAGAGAAGACACGGCCTTCAGTCGTTAGAAAGTAAGGGAAACTTTAACCTCCCATCTGCCGTGCCATTGGGTCCTGTCTCACTATCTTTTCTTTTTAGCATTTCTGTTGGAAAAAATACACTTACACTTAGGAAAGGTACAAAGGAAAGTTGTGTTCACAGCCCTGATTCTCCCAAATCAAGGCGACCGCTTCCATCTCTACAAATTGAAGTGGTAGACCTGTCTGGTAACCGGGTCCCACACAGTGACTTGTCCATTCATTCAGCCCCAAATGCACTCTCTGAGTGCTACGCCCAAGCTGAGCACTGACCAGCTTGGAAAGGGAGGTGTCTGTGGGAGCCTGGCAGTAGAGGTGAGGCTGGTGTACTTGCAAGCCTTCTGGGTGGGGGCTATTAAGGCCTTTCTAAGGCCAGTGTGAGCTCTTCTGGAGGGGTGGGGGGGGAGTCCTACAGGTGCCTATGCTCCTTCAGTCCTTGGAACTCTTGGTCAATGCCAAGTGCTTGGAACAGATCTGAAAGACACAGGGGGCCAGGGAGCAGCCCAGATGTCTTGGAAATAGCCCTGGAGAGGTGGATCAGCATGAAATAAGAAAACATGATAAAACCATAAAAACTCCACCAAGCAGAATGAGAAAGTTGGTACAGAAGAAGATGGAATGCTCTTGTGGAGAGTAGTAGGACTCACTAATTCATCTGTCGGTGTCCACTGCCTGGCATGTGGGGGGCACCAAGCACAGTGAGTGGTAAGGACAGGGAGAGAGGCAGGGGAAAGGGAGAGGAGGAATGAGGAGGGGACAATTCAGCCTGCAGGCAGGCTTCTGGAAAGCGAGGAACCTCAGACTCCATAGGGACTGTGTTCCATTGTTTTCCGAAAATTGCCAACCATGACACGAAGTGTGTCCTTTGCGTGAATTGATGCTTATCACGGCAAACAGACCCGTTTTTCCAACTGCGGGGCTAAAAGTAAGAGGAGGGAAAAGCTCGTGGTTGCCCTGGGTCTTGGTCTATGACTCAGAGCAACGAAGCCCTTGGAAGGAAGGAAGGGGACCTGCCACTGCCTCATGTGGCTGACAGAGGAGGCAGGTCCAGAGAGGTGCACCCAGAGGTGAGCAGGGAACAGCCCAGCCCAAGAGGGTAAACAGGAACCACAGCCTGTGGGGAGGTGGGCTGACCCTCATCTGACCAGCCTTGCTGGTTTGGAGAGCAGCCCTGACTGTGCAGAGCTGGGCACTGCATTGTGGGAGATGATTCAGACCTATCACCTTCACATCACCTCCCAGGCCCATCACCTCCCAGGCCCATCACCTCCCAGGCCCATCACCTCCCACACCCATCACCTCGCAGACCCAAGACCTTCCAGACCCACCAAACCATCACCTCTCAGATCCATCACCTCCTCTAAACCTCTTAAACACCAGAGAGACCAGACTCCTGGCATTACCAGGTCCTGTCCCCGCCGCCCCCACCTCTGGTCATTGCTCAGCGGGAGCAGCTCTGTGAGAAAGGACAACTCTTTCTCTAGAAGGCCTTGTGGCCACATGAGCTCAGCATCAGAGAAGTCACTCAGACACACGAGGCTTATGACCACACTGTGAGACCTCAGGCCAGCTGGAAAAGGGACAGTAGACATTCATGTGCTGACACGGAGGGTGTCCAGGAGAATGTATTTTGGAGGTGAAAAAAGGAAGTTGCAGACCAATCATAAAGCATCACCCATGTTTTTTCTTCTCGTCAGAAACTGTAAGTTTGTAAAAGTGTAAATGAAGAAGTACCTGGAAGGAGAGAAGCCATACTTTTCACAGTGGTCCCCTCGGGGGACTGGATGGTGGGTGAGGGAGAGGAGGGGCCGAGGGTAGGAGGTAGCGGTCCCTTGTCCTTTAAATATCGTGGATGTAGAACACAGACCCGGCCATTGGAAAGCCCATTGAAAGAGGCACGTCTTGGCTCCAGCCTGCTCTGCCACACCAGGAACACTACGGCAGGAGACCCTGGACCTGAGATCTCCCGCTCTGGAAATGTTGGTTTTCTTCCCCTGCCTGAATGGCTCCAACCTGCTAGAGACAGGCGAGACACGTCACTGGACAGAGATGGTCACACTTCTGAGGCCAGGGGACAAGGCGGCATGCTTCCCAGGTCAAGCCCCTGGCTGATGGACACTTTTGCTTGCTTGGGCTGCCTCCGTCACCTGGTTGTCACAACCCTCTTGTCTTGGGTTTCTTTCCCACAGGAAGCACCCAGGCAGCTGTCCCTTCTGAACTCTGGCCTCTGGCTTTGTCCCCTACGAACTGCCTTCCACAAAGGCAGACACATACTGGGTCAGGGCTTCCCCTCTGATTCTGTCACTGTCATCGCCCTCCTTCTGGTCCCATGTTGAGTGGACAACAGACATCTAGTGAGGGACCTTGGAGAGCCCTCAGATTAGAGAGAGAACATTTGGGACCCAGGTTAAAAATCTCCCTTCTGCTATTTACTCGCTGTACGACTTCAGGCAAATTACTTGGAGGCTGTGCCTTGGTGACCTTGTCTATAAAATGTCAGTCACGATCCCGCACTCACAGGGCCATTGTGGGTGAAATGAGGTCATGGGGGCCGAGTACCCTTTGCAGAGCCTGCCGTGACGTAAGCTTCAAGACGTGGAAGCCAGTTACAGTAAACACTACCCCCTCCAGGGTCGTCACTGTCACACGTGTGTGTGATCTTCCACATACCTTCACTCTCAGAAGCAACGTTTTCTCCGCTTTGTGAATGCAGAGTCATTAGAGAACATTCTGGCTCTCACTCACACACCTGTGTCTCCACCTCATTTCCGGGCGGTCACCTCCTGGGCCTGAGGCTGTTTTTGTCCCTTCCTGGTTCAGCCAGTGGAAGTTTCTGTTCTGGTCACTGCAGGAGCCACCAGCTGTGATTTCCTGTAACTCAGAAGATGGGAGGGCCTGGAGAGCCAATCCCACAGTCAGCAGCTGAGAACAAAAGCAGAGGATGACACTGCTGCCTGACTTTGAGCTCTTAAAAGGGGTCCTCACGGCCTTGCAGTGCTAGGGAAGGGTAGCAAATTTAAAAAGGTCCCAGAATTTTCCCGTAGGTGGACCCCTTCCTCGGTAGTTCACCCCCAGTGCTCTCACTGGGCCATCAGCTGGTACCACGTCATGCCATGGGCCGGATGGCAGTTGCACGTACGCTCCACGCCTACCCCGACTTTAGTCTGCTGGCCAGCTTGCTCTAGAGGTCTCCCCCTCGAGTGGCCTCTCGGGCCTGTTGGGGTAGGAGGGAGCCCACCAGCTGGGAAGTAGGGGACAGAGCACAGTTGCCACTAGCAGCCCCTTGGGCTCTGTCTTAGGTCAGGCCTGGCTCATTGGGGTCCTGAGTGGCTGCCTTTAGCCCAGAAGGCTCTAGGCCACCTCTGTGATTATCTCTCATCTCCCATTCCAGCGCCACCTGCTAAGAGGGGCTGGATCCTCTCACCCACCCTGCAACGGTGCCCAGCTGGCCCCATGTCAATGTGCCTTTGCAGTTTGGGTGTCATTTGAAGGCACGGTTTTAGCAGTCCCCTCAGAAGAGCTCCTTGAACACGCAGGCCATGAGGCTCTCAGGGGCACTGAGTGCCTTCCTATTAGCCCTACTGTGTGCTGGGCCTGGAACCAGGGTTGGACAGGAGTGCACACTGGCCAGCCCACAGCAGGGCCCTGCGAGGCCACCAGAGGGGACCGGGTCCTGGTGATGGCAGGCTGGGCTCCTCCTTGTAGATGAGAGTTGAAGGTGGGAGGTGTTAGACTGCCACGTGGAGTTCAGGAAGTAGAGGGATGGGCAGAGAACACCGTTGGCTCCCAGGATGTCAGACTATGGATTGGAGGTGAGGACAGGGAGGGCAGGAGCCAGCTGAACCAGCAGACCCCGCCGGCCAGCTGCGGCCTATGCACGTCCCTGTCCTTGTCGACAGTGCAGGCAGAGCAGTGGGAGCTGAGGTTGGCGGTGCCAGGCTGGAGGCTGGGGATGGGCAAAGATGATAGAAACATCCAAGAGCCGGCTCCCCGACCTGGAAACTCATGGTCCAGTGGGGGAGACCCCGCAGACACACCCAGGTGCAGGGCCACCCAGGAGGCAGTGATTAACTGCAGGGCTGGGGAAGGGCACTCAGGGAAGACCCCCAAAGACAAACAAGACTTGTCCATGTTGACAGGGTCAGGGCTTCGTGTGCCCAGGAAGAAGAGATGGAATGTCCACCACATGCGCACAGCTCTGGGCTCAGTCTGTCCCTGGAACTCAATCTAAGACAGCCAGTCTTGTCTGACCCCTTCCTCAGGAAAGCTAAAGCTTTCCCAGACCCCTTCCCTTCCTTCCTGTCCCCAGCGGATCTCTGCTTCCCTCTTGGTGGCCAGAACTGAGCCCTGGACAACAGCAGGACCGCGGGAGGCCAGAAACGGGTGTGAGGGGCCATGACTGCCACACACCTTAATTTATCAACCTGGAGCTAACATGAAAGGAGGGAGAGAGCACGATGCACTGCTGGATGACCTTCCTGGGGTCGTATTCTGTGTGTTTTCATAAACTGGGCTATGTATTTCTGTTTCCTATGCTTCGAAAACACCTCCTTATGACTAAGGGTCAAGACAAGGAAGAAAAGGGGGAAGAACCCTGGCGGCGATGGGGAAGGTCTTGACCTATGACCTGGGCGCACAGTGTCTGGATGTGGAATTCGAGGGTTTCCTCCGATGACACAATGCTGAGGCTGGCACAGGAGCTGGGCCTGCAAGGAGGACTGGGGAGCGGGCGGAGCTCTGAGGGGCTGTGGCACACAGGTGGAGCTGCCCCCGCTACTCAAACCCCTTGGGACATGCAGCTACTGGCCCTGGGACAGGGCTGGGAGGTCAGTAGAAAGCGGGCAGAAACCAGTGTGCTGCCTGGATGCCCCTGGAGGGTACATCGCAATAAAGAGGCATCCAGGTGGGGCCTTGAGTCTTCCCAGGTGTTCTGTCACCAAGTCCAACACTCCTCTGCAAAAACACTAGGCCTCTGCACAGGGTGGTGCAGCGCCACCGTGGGAATGTAGCACTTCCCCCACGTGCCCTGCTGACAAGTGATGGACCAGCTGCTGTGTACTGAGCAGGCTCAGATACATGAAGCCTTGGGGACGGTGACAGAGGTACAGGTGTGCAGGAGCAAGGTCCTCAAAGGACCAGCTCCTACCGTGGGAGAATCTAGCCCTGCAGATTCTGGGGGGAGATCAGCAGATGGGCACGACTTCCTCAGCCCCCAGCACGCTGATAAGAGCCTGCATATGGTTCTCCAAAGTCAGCGTCCAGCTTCCACTGAGACCGGCTCCACTTCAAATTCCCAGCATGAAGGCCAGTGACAGATTCAGGAGTCGGGAGGGGGACTAATACCATGTCACTCAGGGCTGTTCTAGTCCTGCTCCGCCCCAGCCCCCATAGGTATGTTGTCTGTTTTTCAAATGTTAACATTTTATTTTTTTTTCCTCGCCTTTAAAGATCTTAACCCAGTTACTGGCCAAGGAAGAATCACTGACTTTCTGGGACGAAGCCGCACATCCAACCTGCCGTCTACTTGCTCAGCCCAGTACAGGGTGTGACTGGTGGGACCCTGCGCTCACATGCTTAATGCTCAGGCCATGGCTGTGGGATGTCTTGGTCTGAAGTCGCCCAAAGCTGACTTGGAGCCAAGGATTTGGGTGCAGCATCCCAGAAGCCCCATGGGGAAGTGGAGTACAGATGAGCCAAAGGAGAAAAGCCAATTAAGCTTGTGCCCCAGCCCACGGGATGCTCTCCTGCTGGTGACTCCGTGGTCCTGGGAGGGCCCTAGACAGAGAGGAGACCCCCCCACCCCAAAGGCGAGCCAGCTGGGAGGTGGTGGTGAGCTGGGAACAGGTCAGCTGCAGGAAAATGGGGGACGTGGGACTCAGGGCTGGGTCCACAGTGTCTGTAGTAAATGGGGGTCTGCAGGGTGGTGGGAGAGAAGGGCAGCACCCAAGGAAGAAGAGCAGGGACATGAGGCAAAGGGCCGGCAAGGGGCCCACTCCCTGCCCATCAAAGCCCTTTATCCCCCAGGCCGGGCCAGTGTGCCCCAGCTTTGCCTCAGCTGGTTCTGGAACTATCCTCACTGAGGTGGAAACAATGCCGCCAGCCTGAGCCCTGGAGACAAATATGGCCATCCCACTTTGCTGGCTGGTGGGCTGGGCCTTCAAACCTCCACAGGGGGCCACGAAGCAGTGGCCGCTCCAGCTGCTGACATCGCGAAAGTGATTGGTTCAGTGCAGTTCGCTGTACAAACACCTTTTATTTGGATGTGGAGACTCAGTAAATATGGACAGTGCTCATCTCAGACAGCTGCCAGGCAAGAAGGAGAGATAGATGGTAGCTTTTCGAGAGAGCAGTGAATGACAGTGAAGCCAGTTTTGTCTTCGGTAAATCCTTGTACCCCTTTCCCTCCCCGCCCCCCAGGAGTAGAAAGAAGCTGATAGAAACTGTGAGCTCTCCAATCAGCTGAGACAAGTCCCTCCGTGTCCTAACTTATTGTAGGGGCAGAAGTGTATACAATTACGGGCTGTGCCCTGCCCACAAGGACAGGGGACCCAGCACGAAGCTGAGGACAGGGCTGGACCCCTGCCCAGGTCACAGACCCCCCACACACAGCTTCCTCTCAAAACATTTACTTTGAAACCAAGCACCTGATTTTTAGGTTCCTGTGTGTGCGACGCCAGCCTTTTTATTGAGAATGGTCCAAAAATCAAATGCCAGTGCGGGGATCAGCCCGTGGGAACCCCTCACTACAGGAGGCCCCACCCAGGTGGCAGCATGGGGGACATGAGGGGAGTGGGCACTCACATGAGAGCATGTCCCTGGGACAGAGTCCTTTCCCAGCCTCCTGAGATGTCCCACGTAATGTGACAGGGTGTCATTGCACATGACACTCTGCTTCCTTTCTTAAGACCTTTTCTGAGGGACAAGGTGGCCTCTAGTCCTTCCGGGGTGGGGTGCTGGAGGCCTCATGCTGCACGCTTTCTGAGAGAACCCCTCCCTGGGTCTTATGATATAACAATTTTGTAGAGTCACTCACTATTTTCCCACAAATCTACCCCCCAAATTGATTTTACACAGATTTTCCTTGGATCCCAAAGCTGGGGAGGAAAAGGAAGGGGATGGGGTACGGGGTGGCCATGTGGCTGGTCCCCACTGCAAAGCAGAGCAGAAACACAGGGCAGGGGAAGGTCTGTGCATCTAGGCAAAGACGTGGCAGCAGTGACAGCACCGTTTTGGTTTTAAGAAAGTAAGACTGAGCATTCCCGTGCTCCTGTTCTGGGGACCGTCCTCGCAGAGTCCCCAGCCAGGCGTGATGGGGGGGCCCAGTGAGGACTTTAGAGATTAGTATGTAGAAGAGTGAGGTTGGCGGTCAGTCCAAGAGTCAGTTACTTTCCCAGGCAAAAGACAATAACAGCTTTTCCACATTCGTCCTGATGATTGAAAATGCCCGAATGGACACGCAGAGTATGATTCCATCGCTCAGTCTGAAAAGACGGTCTGTTAGTCTCACCAACATTTTGTTGATGTGTTTCTCATCCAGTGACCAGGCTTTCCAAGCATCTCACAGGGGCAGGCCCGGCTCCTAGTGGTAATAGATGCTGAAGGCGTGGAGGACATAGAGCAGAGTGGTGATGAAGGCAAAGAACTGCAAGGAGAGAGAGTGACAGCGTTACACACGACGGGGGCCGGCCCTGCCACCCTCCACGGGGTACTCAGCTTTGGCTCTGACCCCGCTGTGTCCCCTGTGTTCTCTGTGTGCCCACGCCACCAGCCACTTGCCCCATCCTCCTTGAAACTCTCCATCCGGGCATCCTGAGGCCACACACCGTGTCCTGCTCAAGTCTCATCTATGCCTGTGTGCTTCTCCACCTGCTGTGAAGTGGCTCGTAAAGAGGCTCGTCTGCCATGGGTCCTAGGCATCTGCCCTTGCCACCTTCTGTCACCACCAGTGCCTGAAGACTCCCACAGTTTCACTCGCCAGCCCAGACTCTGCTCCGAGCACTGGCTGCTCAGCTGCCATGAGAGCCTCAGAGGTCCCGCCAGCTCTCAGAGGTCTATGCTGACTCTTGAGATTCACCATGAGCCTCACGAGCTCAGATGGCGCCAGGACCCTCATCCTGTCCAGCTGCCCAAGCCATACCTGTGACCCCGATTCCGCCCTCCCCCATCCGCCACGGCCAAATCCAAGGTCGACTGACTAGTACGCCCACCTCTCCCTTGTCTCAGCGCCACCATCCCTCACCAGGACTTCTCATGGCCTCAACTTGGGCACTTCTGCCCGCTCTGCTCATCTAAACTGCCCGAGAGAAACCCGTGGCCTGTCTAACCAGCATGTGGCGGAAACTGTGTGACGACCCCGCCTCTCAGGACAGAGGCCCTCACCCTTAACATGTCTTCTAGGCCTTCCCTTTGTCCTGCTGTCCACTCACACTCTGCTCTCGCTCATTCGTTCGTTCGTTCATTCATTCATTCACCCATCAAACAAATATCTTTTAAGCACCTGTTATACTTCAAAAATGATAGTAGCTATGACAGTGAAAGTTTGAGAACTCCTGTCCTCCTGGAGCTTACATTTAGTGGCAGAAGCAGAAAGCAACCAGCAGAAACCAGCAAAGTGATAGTGAGAGGGGGACAAGTGCCCAGGAGAAAATCAAGCAAGAAAGGGGGCCCTGGGGGAGGGGCGCAGGGAAGGCCTCACTGAGAAGGTGACCTGAGAAAGAACAGAAGGAGGAGAGGGAGCTGCCTCCTGGAGTGAGGGTGTCCTTGCCAAGGCCCCAAGGCCAGCGGATGTGTCGTGTGTTCAGGGGGCAGCAAGGAGGCCAGTATGGCCAGAGCAGCTGACCAGGAATGAGCAGCGGGAGTGCTGGGCCAGGCCACTGAGGCCCAGGGGCCGCAGCTGGAGTGGCGACTGGAAAGAAGCTAAAGCAGCTTGACGAGAAGGGAAAGAAGACAGGCTGTAAAGTCTACCCTAGTGGGTCACAGTGCTTGCCTGGCACCCCATTCTTACGCTGGGACAGCACCGCATGCTGCACCCCTGTGGGAACCCCCAGATAACACAGGACTCAGACCCAGTCTGCGTGTTCGAGTCCCACCTTGGAAGTTTTCAATGTCCGGTAAAGGAAGAAGGTTGGACCACACTGGAGGAGGCCTCTGCCGTCTGTGAGCCCCTGCCACATGAGGGCGCTATTGCACAAATGGAGACTCGAGGCTGTGGTGCAGAGACTAGCAGGCAGGCAGCTGGGGCCAGGAGTCTGTGCCCCTGGGCCTAAGGTCTGGAGGTCCTGCTTGTCCCACCATTTGGCTGGGCCACCTTGACTTGGGTCCCATTAGCTGACGTGTTCCCCCTGTGGACTCTCTCACTGAAGTGAAAGGGCACCTGGACAAGTCAACCATGCTGAGGAGTCTGGGCTCCATTCCACCAGCAGTGGGAGGCATCAAAGATTCTTCATAGGAGAGAGGGGTGTTCCAATTGTGTTTTGGAAAAAAAAATCTGAGGGTAGTGAAGTGGATGCCAGAGGGCTGAGGTGGAAAAGCAGAAGAGAGGTGATACCTGAACCTGAGCCCGGGACACACATGCACGTGTACACACACATGCACACACTCTTCCTCTGTCCCCCAGGCTCGTCAGTCCCAGGGCACAGGGCCTCCCACCACCCCTCCGTCCCTGGGGCTCAGCGCTCTGGTCCAGCACCCACCGAGGCTGCGGTGTTTATGAAGTAGTTCTTTAGGTCGTCGGTCTCAGAAATGATGGTGGCATGCGCCTGCAGGACAGCCGCACTAGTGTACAGGATGCCGGTGGTTCCGTGGTACAGGCTGTCCTGGAAGGGCAGAGCACAGGCCATGTCACACGGTCACCTATGCGCGTGGGTGCTTTCCTTTGACTACACAGCTGGGAAGAGTGGGAAAAAGGGATGCCCCGCCCTCCAGTTCCTGCTTTTTTTTTTGCAGTGTTTCTCATGAAATATCTATGTAGTGAACACAGTGGGTTAATAAACAGCAATAGTGATATCAACATTAGCCAGCATTGACTGAGAACTTATTCCGTGCCAAGCTGTTCTCTCACCTATCCCATTCAACCCTATCAGCTATGAAGTAGGTTCTGTTCATGGTTAGTGCCATTATGAAGAAAGGAAACAAGGTCAAGGTCACTGAACAAATGGGTGAGACAGGATTTGAATCCAGGCCACATTAACTCCAAGCCTACGCTCTTAACCATAGGCACTATGAAGACCTCCTGTGTTCTGGGCACCGTCCTAACACACACATGTTGCCTCATTTCATTTTCACAGAGAAATTTCTGAGGTGGCTCTGTTGTTATCTCCATTTACAGAGGAGGAAACTGAGGCTTGGCTCACACACAGTAGACTTGACAGAGTCTGCTAACCTGATTCCAGATTTCAATTTTGGAACCTCTGTGTGAAACTCTCAGCAGTGTCCTTCAGTTCAACAAGAATGTCATGCAGCCATTATAAATGGTTATCAATTCTGGAAGGAATGTCACCAGAGGCAAATCATAGGCATTTTGCAAGCCTGAATGGAATATTCAGTTCAGGAAAATTCATTGGTAGATGAAAGAAAACATTAGAGAAAAAGTTAATGGGGTAGGGCTGTCACACTCCCTGAGAGAGGGACTGCCAGTCAGCGTGTGTGATGTGACTTGAAGCCACTTATGAAGCGTTCCTGCCAGAAAGGGTTAACCCATCTTCAATAACCAGCAGTGCTAACTTCCAGCTTACAGAGAGTTTGGGACTCAAGGAAGGAGTCAAGTCACACCAGGAAGAAGCAAGCAGGCAAATCCAAAATGGGGGACCTACTACAGGACAGCTGACCTGGCTTCCACTGGCAGAGGAAGCTATTCTAGACTAAAGGTACCCGGGAACCTCACTGCCAACTGTGATGTGTGGCCCTGGTGAGGATCCTGACCGAAACGGGCCAACATATTGGAGTGGGACCTGGGTCTCAGATGACACCAAGGGATTAACTTTATATATGTGTGAAAACGTAAGACGCATGCATGCGTTTGGGAGGCATATTGAAGTGTGTAGAATGGACTGACATGATGCATGGAGATTGCTTAACATTCTTCAGGGGAAAAAGCAAAGAGTAGAAAGCAAGTGTGGTAAAGTCTCCATAACGCTGGGTTCTGGGTCATCGTTACACAAGGGTCCGTAATATAATCCTCACTACGTCTGTGTGTGTTTTAAATTGTTCAACATGGAAAAATCTTAAATGGTTATCAAGATGATGTGACAACATGAAAAATAATTAGTGATGTAATATTAAATGAAAGAATTGACACACCAAATTATTGGTTCACTGTGATTAGAATATATATAAATTCCACATAAAATTTGTGAAGAATATGGAAGAATGAGCCTAGTGACCGTGAGAGGCCCTTGAGACTGGGGCGATTTTTGTCCTGCCAGTATTTCCTTCAGTAATGCTCCAACATTTTTGCCACAAATAAAATTGGGGGAAAATGTGTCGCGATATGCTTGATACGGGAGTATAGCTGACCCCTGAACAATATGGTTTGAATTAGGCAGGGCCACTAACACGCGATTTTTTTTCACCAAATGCATACAATACTGTAAATTTATTTTCTCTTCCTTATGATTTTCTTAATAACAATTTCTTTTCTCTAACTTACTCTATTGTAAGAACGCAATATGTAATACATATATCACAAAAAATATGTGTTAATTGACTGTATAGTATTGGTAAGGCTTCTGGTTAACACTTGGATATTAGTAGTTAAGTTTTGGGGGGAGTCAAAGTTATACATGGATTTTTGACTGTGCGGGGGGTTCGTGCCCTTAGGCCCCACGTTGTTCAAGGGTCAACTGTATACAGAACGTGTATATTCCCAATAAGGGAGCCATCAGAGGTTTATACAATGAGAGATTAACTCTGGCAGGGCAACACTTTCATTCTGGTTTAACAGAAAACTCATGAACATAAGAAGTCTTGGTTCTGTGGGGGCCAATCCCAGAAAAGGTCTCTGGTTCTCCCTCCCCACCCAGAAGGCCCACTATCCCCACAGCACCCAGGATACCGGTCTGGCAGGAGCCTGAGGGCCTGGGTCCCCTTGCTGGTTCTTACCAGAACTTTCCAGAACTCGTATCTCTTATAAAATCCAAACAAGTAAGACAGCAGGAACATCAGAGAGAAGAAGAACGAGGTCAGCGAGACGTACATCACCCATCCTTGCAGCAACGGGTTTGCCACTTGGGTGGAAGCCACCAGGATCCAGACCCAGAACCCAAACACCTGTAAGACAAAACCGTAGAAGGAGGGGCTTCGTTTGCTAGTAGAGGACGTGCTTCCCTTTGAGAGTCTCTTCTCTCCTCAGCTTTGGTGAAAAGCTGTTATGGAGAATGTAGGTGGGGCAGAAGGCTGGCCCGGAGTCACAGCAACTTTTGTTGGAAAATTCAAGGGGTTAACACATAGGTTGCCAATGGAAGGACTTGGCTAAATTTGGCATGTGGATGTGTCTTCTTGGCCCAAATGGTGTTGGCATATACAGTTTTTTAAACGTTTCTGAATAAGTTGCCAACAATTTAAAACAATATTTCACATTGGAAATCCATATTTCAGACATTTCTTGGGAAATCCATAGTTCTGGCCACAGTGAACCCATTCCCAGGCCAGAGTAGGCTGAAATGAGCCGTGACATAGAAAATGTCCTCTGTAAAAAGGACCTGGCATCCTCAATGGACCACATCACCTCCCCTGCTGCCCCATGCCATTGGGTGGCACGCTCCCTGTAGTTCACATTCACTGTGGACTAGCACTCTTCTGCTCCTGGATCCCCTCAGCCCTGGCAGTGCTTTCCTGGCCCTGTGGGTACTTTGTTTGGAGCCCCCAGGTTATCATGTCTGACACCCTCAGGTCCATTACCAGTTTAATCACCTCCCAAATCTGTCCAGCCCTTTATCAGCCCTGCGGTGGAGAAAGCAACCTTTCCCCTGTCTTCTCTGGGTTCTGCCTTTGTTTGCTTTGGGGCTGGGCTTTGTACCCCTGTTGGAGAGCCCCAGGGAGGAACTAAATGTCCACTAGACACATGTCCAGTTAGAGGCCTGCAGGGAGAGGGACTGACGTGAGCTCCAAATGGTTCTGCTATTGCTTTGTCTCTGACTTTCTGAGCAGCTCTCCTTCCCGGGGCCTCCTTAGAAAGTCCTTGTGAGCCTTCTGGGTTCTCCATCCATTCACTCCCTTTACGTCTGTGCTTGGAAGCACCACAGATGCTCGATCCCAGGAACCCACCTCCACCCCACTTCTCGCCATGGCTTCAGCCCCACACACCCACCCACTTGCCCACTGCATGTCTCTGCTCTCTGCAGGAGCCAACCCTGACCTTGCATGACCCTAACAACAAGTTCCTCATGATATTTTGCACCCTAGGCACCTCACCTGCCTCTCCCCAGTCCTGGCCCTGCCCATTAAGCTCCTCAAATCCAACAGGTCCAAAGGCCTAACTTGATGCCACTCCCAAAGTCCTTCAGAGCCCAGCTTCCTCAGTGCCTTCTAAGAATTGTCCTCCTGAGGGAGAAAGGGCTATGGGGCTGGGGACGGATACCTGGAGGCCTCCAGAGACAATGACAATCTTTCATTTCATGCAGGGTACAGTGGGTGCACAGGAGTCTATCTTCTATGAAGTAGGAAGATAAGTTTGCAAAAAGAAGAAGAACTTATTGGGTTATGAGACCACTGGAGTTTTGGGATGATAGGGGTGGGTTTGCGGCTTGGAGAAATCAGACTACCAGGTTTTTGAACTTTCTATAAAGTCACTATAATCAAGAGAGTTATCATCAGTGCAGGTGATTCACACTTCTCAGGAGACAGCTCACCCCATGCCTAGTGCTGGTGCCTTTCCACATATATTTTAAAATCAGCTTGTCAACATCTGTCTGCTGCAATTTGGACTGTGTTAAATCTGGAGATCATTTTGGAGATAACCGACATCTTCTCTTTGTTGAGTCTTCCATGGACATGGTATACCTCTCCCTCCGATTGTTGACATGCCCTTTGATTTTTCCTATCAATGTTTTGTAGTTTAAGGCACTATAGATGCTATGCACATTTTCTTACATTTACACCTAAGTATTTGATGTTGGGGGTGCTATTGTAAATAATATTGCTTTTTAATAATTTTTTACTTTTCCAATTGTTCATTGCTAGTGGATAGAAACAGGATTGATATTATGTGTCAACAGTGTATCCTGCAACTTGCTAAACTCACTTATTAGTTCAAGGAGGTATTTTTGGTGGTTGGTTGGTATATTTCTTGAAATTTTCTATGTATCTCATTAGATTTTAATTTTTGTGATTACTAACAAGATTAAGCTTATTTTTGTATATTTCCTCTTCTGTGAACTTTTTTATTGGTTCCAAATTCCTTATGGCTTTGTCATTTTCTTATTAATTCATAGGAATTCTTTCTAATGGTGTGGATCTCATTGTAAATATTACAACTGTATTCTGCAAGCACACCACACACATTTTATCATGTCTTTTGATGAACTGAGTTCTTAATTTTAATGTAATTAAATATGTTAATCTTTTCCTTTATAGTCTGTGCTTTTTGGATCAAGTTTAAGAAATCCTTCCCTACCTTGAGTCAGGAGACTATTCTTGCATCTCAGATATTCCTTTGATGTTACTTTCTTTCTTCCTGAAGTACAACCGTTAGTTGTTTCTTTAGGAACCTCAGTTGGTAGTAGACAGTTGGAATTGTCAGACAATGTCATTTCCCCCCAACACTCATTTGCTCTCAGCACTTCTGCTTTCCCGCTGTGTTCTGCCTCTTTTTACATCATTCCACTGCTGAGAGCGTGGCTGTCAGATGAGCTGCTACCCCTTTGTTGGACTCTGCCTTAGGTGTCTGGCTGCTTTTAGAGTCTTCTCTCTGTTTGTGCAATGCTGATACAATGTGTTGAGGTGTTGGTATATTTTTATTAATTTTGCTTGATATTCATTTTATGTTTAATATCTGATAATTCCGTTCGCTTGGTCTTGGTAGCCAGATTCTGTAGTTTGTGGTTCTTGCTCACATGTTCCCCCCTATGAGTGGACTTCAGGTGTGAGCACGTGACTCTGAATGATGCTACTAGAGACCCTCTGGACTAAAGCATCCCACTTACAAGGTCCTACTCTGCACTTTCAGGTTCTGCTTTTCATAACATACCCCTGGCTTTCTGAGCTATGCTATCATCTTACAAATAAACAATCCATAGACATAGCTATGCTGCCCATCCCTTATGAGGCTTCACTGCCATTGTCCTGGACAGAAAACGTACTTTTGAATTTTTGGAGAATTCATGGGCTCTTAAAGAGGGAAAGGGAGCAGGTGAGAAGCCAGAAAAGAACAGGAAGTTGACCACAAGGCAAAGGCTTGTATGGGCTGGGCAACGCTTCTGGAAGCCTGGCATCTGTTGAAGTGCCAGCTGTGGCAGACCTTAACAATCAGCCTCCAGGTAGATTTGGGAAGTGCCAGGCTGGGTGGAGGGGGTGTGGAGAGGTAGGGGCTGCTGTCGCCTCTGAACTGGGCCCTTCAAGTTGATCCCAGGGACAGGACAGCTGATGCTGCAGGAGGTGCTAGGGCTCAGCCTTAGGGCACCTGCAGAGTGTCCTCACCATGCGCTGTGGGAGGTGCATACAGATACTGTCACACAGCCAACATCCAAACGATGCTGGCTATTAGTGAGGTGGCAGTCAGGACTGAGTGACTATACTGGAACTTGTACAATGGTAGACTCCTGTTAGACTCTGAGGGCAGAGGGCAGTCTGTGCCCTTCTGCTGTACTCCTGGTTCCCAGCACGGGGACTCGAACAAAGTAGGTGGGGATGGGGTCTGCGAACATTCTGTTGAATGAATGGAGATAACAGCCCCTCATATTTACCAGGTACTTTACAGTTTATAAAATGCACTCTCTCAGATGGCCTCATTTAGTCTGAAAAGCAATTCTATCTCCCTTGGGCTTTCTAAGACCAGCGAGTAGCACTTGATACATGCCTCCACTTTTTGCCAGTTAGCCTGTGCCAGGTCCAGGGGAACAAGGGTACCTCAGCCCCACCATGCCTATCGGTGCCTTTCCCCTCTTACCATCAGAGCCCTGGCCAGACACTACCACACACACATTACTTGCACGTCTGCACTTAATTCTCACCACAGTCTGTGAGGTGGAGGGTGCTGGAGGGGACTGAGGCCCGAGGTAGCACAGGACACAGGATGGGACCCTGAGGGTCTCTCCACACAATCAGACTTCACACCTGAGGGCAGGGGCCTCTGAGCATTTGGGAATCCACTCAGGTTGCACAGGAGTCTTCTGAACTGGCTTCAGTTGTACACAATCAATGTGACATAGAGGGATGCTATTTACTTTTATTTCCACTCTTTTCACCTTCTGAGCAGTGGAAGGGACCAGAACCAAGGACAAATCCCAATGAATGAAGCCCAGTCGAGTGTGTTATCTTGTGTCAAGCAACCTGGGTTGGTTCTTCCCCCCCCCCTTTTTCCTCCTCCCCCTCCCCACTCCAGTTCAAGCCGTTGTTTCTCAGTCTAGTTGTGTAGGACACAGCTCCCTGAACCATGCTGGTATTATGAGCCTTGTGCTCCCCCCAGCTGAAGCAGTCGGTTGCCAGTCGTTGATTGTCAGGCGGCAGCTCTTGCCGGCTGCTGGCCACTCACGCTGGCTGCCGGCTGCTCTTGGCAGCACACAGCAGCCCACTGCAACCTCCGGCTGCTCACAGCCGCCCAGCTCCAGGGAGAGCCATTGTTCACAATCTTAGCTGTAGAGGGCGCAGCTCACCGGCCCATGTTGGAATTGAACTGGTGACTTCCACATTAGGAGCATGGCACTCCAACCACCTGAGCCACCGGGCTAACCCAGGGTTGGTTCTTTATAGGTAAAGCAACTTCGAGTGTTTATCTTTCCTTTTTTTTTTTTTTTTTTTTTTTTTTTTAAAAAAAAAAAGAGTTACAAATTGAGTTTTCCAGATTTTCTTGGCAGCCTCCACGGCTCTCTTCTTTTAAGCCCCATTTTGTATTTCCCAAGAGAAGGACCTATTTTTAGATGTTTGGGGCTGATCCTTGAAGTAGAAGAACACTGTGTTGTAGCTGGGTGTTGCGATCAAGTGACATCAAGGTGTCACTGTTTCCGTGACTCTATAGCCTTACCACACTTGGGTTGTATTTATGTTTTCAAGTTTGAGCAGAGTGTGTTCTCATGAACAAACACAGACTGCATTTCCCAAAAGCTGGGCTGGCACTTGAAAGCATCTTGAAGGTAGGATGGAGCTGAAGAAGAAGTCTGGTCACTCGTTCTCATCTAGAGCATGGAGAGCAGCCCCCTCACATTTAGGAAACTGGTTGCAAAACCCACCTATTAGAACTGAAATAATAGCCCCCCGATAGTGAAAACTCTTTCAAGAGCTCCTGGGTTAGGTCAAAGGATTCAGAAGGCCCATGCCAACAAAAGATGGGACAATTTGAGCATCAAATAAGTATAACAGCCACAATGGGTTGGAATAACCAACTAAGTGGAAACCTATGACGTGAAAATGATACTTTTTTAAAAGTTCACTTTGGTCACTTTTGGGGTATTTTATTTTGGAGGCAGCAGTGCTCACCACTATACCATCAATCCTTATTGTTTTGGAAAAAAAATGCTTAATAATGGAAAAGAATCAAACCAAAAATATGGCGCAGGAGTAAGGAGTCTTTCCCTCAGGGCAGCACACGGACTCCTGTTCCTTCTGGAATATTGGGGACTTTGAGACAGGCCCCAGGCCTGATTGGGCTGGTGAGAGAGGCTGCATTGTTACAAGTTCCCCAGATGCTGTAGCCAGGACGAGAACCTCAGACCCCCTGTCCTCGCTCCCACTCCCGCTCCTGCCAGAGAAGAGGAAGAACTGGTCCACCTGGGTTCGAATCCCAGCACTGCCTTCTGGGCAGGTGACATAACTTATCTGTGCCTCTATGTCCCTGTCCATCTGATAAAGGTGGCATCGCACTGACCCGTCTCAGCTGCTTCTTGTGCAAATGGTGAGCGTTGTGTAGCCATTGCTGGCCATGGTGGCCATAACCACTTGGAATGGCAGAGAAGATGGGGTCTTTCCCTGAGAAAGACCCAGATGAGGGAATGTCTATGGCTGGTCTTCCTGAGGGATGGGAAGTTCCCTCTGGGAGAGCTGGGGGACCAATCAACAGGGTGAGTAGGACGGCACCCTTCTGTGGAGTTGATGAAAGTTTTGGTCACCTAGAAAAATATACCTATGTACATGCACAATGTTTGTCTACAAATCTAGGGGCTCCCAAGCCCTCCCCTCAAGCCCACCTGCAGCCCCCAGGTTGAAGTCCATTGCCATCTCCTGGGAAAATAGTGGTGCTATCAACTGTGCTATTATTTTGAGACTATCAATCAAAATATTAAATGCACATATTATTCAACCCAGTAATTGCACTTTTGTGAATTTGTCCTACAAATAATGCACGTGAGCAAAATGACAAATGCACAGGGTTGTTACTGCAGCCTTGCAGTAACAAAGCTAGGAATCCTGCTCCATGTTTGCCCAGCAGGGACCACTGAAAGCCTTGAGGTCCACACAGTGGGACACTCAGCAGCTTTCCAAGAGAACAAAATGGTGCAAAGTCTAAGAATTGTAGAAGGTACAAACCAGTGAGCCCAGTGTGCTATGATTTGTGTAGAAAAAGGAGAAAATGTGTGTGTGTGTGTATGCACGTGCTTGTTGCAGGTGCACAGAATGTATCTGAATGAGACCCAGTCAATCAATCAGCACCCTGACCTGTGGGAAGAATTGCTTGGCTCGATGACATGGTTTTAAACTAACCCAAAACAACCAACACGTAAGTTTAAAAAGAAAGAAGAAAGACGCTGCGCCGGACGATGGAGGCTCACAAAACAACTGAATGGGAGAGACAAGCGAGGACCACCTTTGCTTTGGGAGGATGGATCCGTCCACCTGATGGAGCAGCTAGGAGATGAGAGGCCTCAGATGGGTAGGGACATGTGAGGGGCAGGTGAGGGGCTGGGCAGGTGAGGGGCTGAGGCAGGTGAAGAGCTGAGGCAGGTAAGGGGCTGGAGCAGGTGAGGGTCTGGGACAGGTGAGGGTCTGGGACAGGTGAGGGGCTGGGACAGGTGAGGGGCTGGAGCAGGTGAGGGGCTGGGACAGGTGAGGGGCTGGGACAGGTGAGGGGCTGGGACAGGTGAGGGGCTGGAGCAGGTGAGGGGTTGGGACAGGTGAGGGTCTGGGGCAGGTGAGGGACTAGGGCAGGTGAGGGGCTGGAGCAGGTGAGGGGTTGGGACAGGTGAGGGTCTGGGGCAGGTGAGGGACTAGGGCAGGTGAGGGGCTGGGGCAGTTGAGGGACTGGGGCAGGTGAGGGACTGGGGCAGGTGAGGGACTGGGGCAGATGAGTGGTAGATGAGGGGCTGAGGCAGGTGAAGGGCTGAGGCAGGTGAGCGGCTGGGACAGGTGAGGGGTTGGGGCAGGTGAGGGGCTGGGGCAGGTGAGGGACTGGGGCAGGTGAGGGGCTGAGGCAGGTGAAGAGCTGAGGCAGGTAAGGGGCTGGGGCAGGTGAGGGGCAGGTGAGGGGTAGGGGCTGGGCTGCCACATAAGAATGAACTTCACATACCACTAGGTTATGAAGGCAGACACTGCCTGAGCAGGAACCTGTGTGACAGGCAAAGGCGGAGCCCAAAAGATGCCAGCTCTCAGTTCTGCAGGGCAGGACTCGGCTGAGGTTGGGAGGTGGGCTTGGGTGGGGCTGGCCAGGAACAGAGACATCTGACACCCATAGCAGGTTTTCCTGCATAGCTGGCGGGATTTCAGCATGGCGGGTCTCACCCACCACCAACACTGCATTCCTCTTCTTACCACTTGTCTTAATTTCCCTGACAGCTTCACCTCTGTCCCCTCCCTCACACACGCTGAGCACAGGCTATACCACGAAGCCTCAGAGACGTCTGGCTGGGAGGAAAAGGCCCAAGTCAAGCCTGGGAACCAGGTGCTCTGGGCAACCCTCCTCCGCGGCAGGCCTCCCTGTGGCAGCTTGGAGACCATTGTGTCTGGGGGCCGGCAGCCTTGGATAGCTTTCTGGGCATTGTTACCTCCTAAACCGACCAGTTCTGAGAGGCCAAGTGACTTCCCCAGTTACCCGTGGGGAGCATGGCAGGCCTGCATGGGAATTTAGGGCCCCAGGCAACTAGCCTTATGTGCAAGTTCTATGCTCCGTAATCCAACCTAGGACACCTCTAAGCACCCAGTCACCCGTCCTGACTTACAGAGTGAAAATATTGCTCTGTGGCTTTAAGGCTTGCAGGAAATGGCTGGCCTGGTCTCTGCTCCCCAGTGAGGGCCCTTGTCTCATCCGGTCCACTCCAGGAACAACAGTGCTGGCCAGACCGCCCCTGGATGACCAGGTCATATAAGGAGCCCTTGGTGTCCTCAGGAGCAATCAGGACAGGCTGGCCGCCAGCCAGGGAAATCAGGGCCCACCTCGGGTGTGCTTGGCTGGCAGGAGGGGCAGGATGCCACAGCAGGCAGGGCGGTGAGTCACCTCCAGGTCTCCTCCACTGTTTCCTCCCCGGGACCGCACCCACCCATTCAGACCCAGCTTTCTCCTGACTAAACAGTACAGATTTACAGTGAGACATAAAATAGAATAATCAAAACATTCCAATCCATCCAAAGTCTAAAGGGCTTTTCCTTCAAGTCTTAAAAAAAACAAAAACTAAACATTATTGGGGGAAATTTTTTTTACCTTTTTTGTTTTTTTAACTGTGCACCTTAGAAAAGTTAGAAAGTACTGAAAAGGTGTAAACAAGCAAGCAGGGGCATCTGGTCCCCACAGTGGTCTCTGGACGGCTTCCCCACTTTCCAGGCCTTCCACCCAGGTTTCCCCTCTTTGGCTCTTATATTTATTAACCTTACATCCCTTCATATGTCCCCAAGAAGTCACCAGATGAACCCTGGAGTTGGGCTCAGGCAGGTCCCCCTACTTCTTGCTTCTCCCAGGAACCCACAGATATTCTGTGACCAGGAACCATGACCCTGCCCGTCATCATGCATGGAGAACGCAAGGATGTGACCATTCACTCCAGTTCTAGTTAACTGCCTGCTCAGCTCCACCCCCTCCATCCTGTCTATGACCAGACCTCAGAGGGCAGGGACCAGACCAATATCACCTCTTCCAGGAAGCCACTCCTGACTACCAAGCCCCTAGCACACACCCCGGGACGTCCTTCATGGTCACGATCTCTCTTTACTGCCTTATGGTCTTTGTGTCCCCCCAGTGCGGGGCATGGACCCTGACTCAAAGCAGGTGCCTGTTATGAGCTGCTGACCAACTTGAGAAAGGAGGCAGGAGGCAGGTTACTGGCCTCTCCACTCACGCTTGCTCAGTCTCACCTTCTTGGGCCTGATTCCCATGCAGGTGGTGCCATGTGGCACCACTAGGCCAGCCACTGTGGCCCAGCCACACATGGGCATTTCCACCAGCGGCCTGGACCAATGAGGACAAACAGCCATTGTTTCATCCCCACTCATGTCCTGCTCCCTAGGAACTTCTTCTCTCGGAGGACAGATGGGATCCCCTGAGAGGCTTCCCCACCTCCCCGCAGCCCCCCACCCCACCTACAACCCCTCACAGCCACACACAGGAAGGACTACACAAAACTGTGCCGTCAGAGAGGATGGCATTCAAATGAACACTCCCCCACCCCCAGCCAGCATCACTTGGGTAGGGAGAGGGTCCAGAGGGGCGGGTGGGAGCTGTGAATAGCACACAGGCAGAAAAGCAGTGCTCAGAGATAGGCCAGGGTGACGGGCTAAGCTCAAGGGGCTTCTCTGAAATAGGTTGAAAGCCTCTGGGTCCCACCCCCGTGATACCTGGACCCCTGGGTGAGGAGCCTACTGCGGCCCCACTCCGGGCCCAGCAGATGCCTTCCAGGTGCAGCTGGAGGCCAGAGGGTGGGGTCTGGGCCTCGAGTTGCTGTGGAACGTGGATCCCAGTGGCTCTGTTGCTACAGGGCCAGGCTCTGTGTGGGCCCCCAGCCTCCATCCACTCTGGCCCAGATGAGGCAGACCTGACCATGTGGTGACAGCTGAGTGACAGGGCCGGCTGGCAGATATGGCAGGATGAGAGGGAGGAGTGGTTTGAGATAAGAGGGGCAAAGGCCAGGAAACAGGGTGCGAGGTCCTCGGGCCCTTCCTGCTGCTTGCAGGTCTGGACAGCTCTGGAAAGCTCTCCTGCCCCGCAGACCTGCCGTGCCCGGGAAAGTTCTCCAGGTAAAAAGCCCTGCGAGGGCACTAGTGGCAGGTGGGGCATCTCTTATCGGTGAGGCTGCTTACCTTGGGCTCCCCGGGGCCAGCGGTCAGAATGTGCTGGGCCCCTGCTCCCACCCTTCAGGAGGACCAGTTGTCTCCTCCAGGACACCTGCTGCTTAAGTGGCATCTTGCTGGGGGTCCTCCCTTCAGCAGGCTTGTGACCTGTCTACCTGAGAGGGGCCAGTGGCTCAGGGAAGGTTGCTTGTGGTTTGGCCGGATGGTCAGAGGAAGAAAAGGACTAGAAGTCCAGACATGAGGGACAGGTGGGTGTGGACGGTGCCAGTGAGTTCCAGGGTCTCTGTGATGCAGGCTGGAACTCCAACCACAGCTCCTGGCTCCAGGTCCCATCACTGTCACTCCAGCAGCAGTGGCAGTTGGCTCCAATCCGACGGTCCCTGCACCCCTCCTCTGGGCTGACCCCTCCCTCACAGCACGTCCTCCTCATAGGCCTTTTCCCAGCTGGGTAGGGCTTCCTCCTGGGGGCAGGCGGCAGCCCCTTATTACTGCCTGGTGGCGTCAGTGTCTCCACTCTGCTCTTCCAGCCTTTCAACACAGTGTGAACAGTCCGTGTGGAGCGCGCTCCGTGTGCAGCACCCACTGTGGTGTCCTCCTCCTCCCACACCCTGGGGGGCATGCACCATGCAGTAGTGTCCTTGGCTACATCCATCTGCCCTGGTGGGCTTCAGACGCCATCGGGCAGGGTCACGTCTGCCCTCTCATCTTTGCATCACCGTGCCTGGCACAGAGCAGGGCTCACGAAACAACTGCCCGAACAAATGGCCTTTGGGTGGTGCCGCCTCCCTCTTTCCTCACGGCCCGATGTTCCGTGTGCATTACGTCCCGGGCCCAGGAAATCCTACTGTTGAGGATGCCATACCTCTGTCCCTTGAGTAAGCATTCTGGGGGCCTTGGAAGCTGTGGCTGAGCACCCCGATTCTATTTTGGGGTGCTTCCACATATTCCCGCATCATTCCTTTCAGAAGGGCCATGCCTGACCTTATCTGTCCAGTCACAGATGTGAACAAAACCATCTCTGAGCCCGGAGTCCCTGTTGTCCTTAGCAAGCACATCAAAACCTTCCTGTTCATGGTTATCTGCGTTCCTTAAGATGTAGCCATAAATATTTTTGCTAGTAATGGCAGAATGGTGTGATGACCAAGATAAATATCAACTGGCCCCTGGCATGACTGCATTCTTTGCCCCTTTGTCTTGTCAATCACCAGTACCTGAGTTACACTTTTAAAAAGTCCTGTGATGGGCCTACGGAGAGTAACCTGTGCAGCGCGCTGGGTCACCTGTCTTCTCCCACCCTTCACCTCTGTAAGGAGATTCAACTCTTAACAAATTCTGTCATATTCATGGAGCTGCCTTCTCATTATGGTGACCCCCTCCCCCCCGGACACTAGCCCCTTTTGATCACCTCTTGTTCTTGCCTTCCCCAAGAGCAAAGTCTGGCGCTAGGGCAGCGTCTCAGAAGATACTTGTGGGTTTACAATTGGAATCTGCTGGCAAGAGACCCAGCTTTCTGTGAAGAGGTCCAGATGGCGAAGGACAATAAAACAGTAAGGGCTGACATTTCTAGGGCTGTCCCATGAGCTGACGCCTTCAGTGAAAGCCCTTATGGAAACCACAGAGCTGTGTTAGGAGATCTCTACTGTTACTCTCTCCTTTGCTCAGGCTCCCAGTGGGTCAGCAACCTGCCCGAGGCCTCCCAGCGACTAACTAGGAGAACCGTCCCCACAGAATCAATTTATGGCAGAGTAAGAACTGGCCCAGTGCAAAGGGGGGCCATAAGGGTGCAGGCAGCCTGGGGCGCCAAGAAGCACCCTCACCAGGCCTGCCCTCCACCAGCCCACACCCCATGTCCTTTTACTTCCCTCCCGTTCTCCCTTCCTATCGCATGCCTGCAAGGGCATCCCCGGGCACTCTGACGGACTCAGTGGTACCCTGTGCATGGCAGGCGAGGCCAGGTGAGGCCTGCAGTGGTGAGGTGGGAGTGAAGGCGGGTAAACTAAGTCAGCCTTCGCTGCTCCCCAGAAGCATGGAGAACGGGAAGGGAGCAGAGGACAACAAGGGGATGGCGTTTTCCTTTGGGAAAACCCAACTTCTAAGGCAATGTTGCAAGAAAGGGGAAGGAGCCTGTTCTAAGCCTGGCCCGAGATGAGCCCCAGGCCTGCTCTCAGCCCTCACAGTTGACCTGAGACAACAGGGACCATAGGTTTTCACACAGGCTTTTACATGTGAATAGAGAAGCAGCAGACGTGGGCTGACATTGAGGGGAAGTGGGACATGGGTGACACGCGGGTGTGCGTCCCCAGTAGGAAGGCTCTGATGAGAGCTTTGCCTCTGACCACAGTGCTGGCAGGAAAATATCAAACACCAGGGTGTTCCAACCATCTCACCTCTGAACTGGCTGACTCTCTACAAATCTTCTTAGCTGTTTCTCTCATTAGTCAAAAATGTAGTTAGTAAGTTAACTATTAAAAAGGTCAAAAGTTACAAGACTTCCCTGGACTCTCATTCATAAGGACTCCCGCGGTCCTAGCCACCTGGGTCACCACTCAGCTTGTGAAACAGCTGACCGGTCAACCATGCTGGGAATCACAGAGTCCCCCCTCCCCAGCCCATGTGGCCAAGCAGCTCTGTCTGCTCCAAAGAAAGAGGCGGGGCATGAGTCACCTGGTCCCCAGGCCCCGCCCAGCGCTGGCACCAGCAGGCACCACACTCACTGAATGAAGCAGAGAGGGAACAAATTATGTCTGCTCTCACCTTAAAATCCATTGATTCAACGGTTTCTCATACCGGGACATTGCGTTTTGAAATTACTGTTTTCAAATGAGAAATCTGAATTCCACTGGAAACTGAATAAAGTACAAATTTGAATGTTAGGATCTGAAAAGTCTTTTTCTGTTGCTGATGGAAATGTCAAACAGTACAGTCACTCTGGAAAGGGGTTTGTCAGATTCCCAATAAAAACCACACATGCACTTCTCACACCACCGGGCAACCACGCTTGGGCGTTTTCCCAGAGAAGTGAAAATTACCGCCACACAAAAGCCTACACAGGAACGCTTGTGGCGGCTTTATTTAGAATAGCTAAAAAACTGTAAGCAACGAAAAGGTTTCTCAATGGTTCAATGGTTACACAAACCATGTATATCCACGCCATGGATTACTACAAAGCAATCAAAAGGGAGAAACTGTTGATACATACAACACCCAGCTTGGGAGAACCTCAGGGCTGAGTGGAAGAAGCCAGTCTAAAAAGGCCACAGACTGTGTGATTCCATTTATTTATCTCACTTTTTCAAAATAACAAAATTATAGAGATGGAATTAGTGGTTTCCGGGGTTTCAGGAGGGGGTGAGGGTGCACCGGGCCGGAGCAGAGTGTGGGGGGGAATCTGTAAAAGGAAAGCAGGAGGGAGGCTTTTGTGGGGACGGAACAGTTTTGTGTCTTGATCCATGAATCTACACATGTGAGAAAATGACATGTACGTATATGTGTCCCCTGCTATCCAAAGGTTCCTATGACATGGCGGAAAGCGAGGAAGTGATTACCATTAATTCATATGGAAATGTTTTTGAGCATTCCCAGATCCCCAAAGTAACCTGCCAAATCATACTGGATACAGTAGTTTTATGCCGAGTGTCACACCCTCACGAGCTCTCTAAGGCCCTTTTGATTCCCGAGGACCCATCTTGCTAATGGACCACAGACTCAGTGGAGACAAAGCCCAGCTGCTCCCAGACACAGTGAGGGCTCTGAGGCTGGATGCCGAGACGCCCAGTGTGGTTCCCGGAAGGAGCTCAGGAGCTTGGGCAGCTGCCCCGTGACGACCGCTGCAGAACAGACGCTCTTTGAACTTTTCACCTTTTTTTGTAAAAGTGAAAGTCCTCTTTGGGGTTCTTTCGGTTAGTGGAAAGGAGTAGTGATGTAGGGCTTCCGTAAAGTGAAGCGGTGGAAAGCGAACTTTGGGTAAGCGGGAGACATGTGCACAGATACATCTTGCCCCATCGGTGTCTTGGTTTGATATTGTCCTAGCGTGTGGGTGGATATGACCACAGGGGATGCTGGATGCAGGCGATGGGAGGCCTCCCTGAACTATCTTTGCAGCTGCCTACGGATCTATAAGTATTGTAAAGTCAGAAGTTTAAAAACGTGCATGTTGATGTTAAAGACTCTAAAATAAAGCCAGTTAGGCAGAGACCTGTGAGAGTGGTCTGTGGGGAGCAGAGCAGGTGGGGAACAGATGCCCCTGGAGTCTGTGCTGTCCAAGTCTGTCATGGTCCAGAAATGCAAAAAGCCCGAGACAGCAGGAGGGGCAGGGGCCTCAGTGGTTCCACAGAGGCTCTGGTTTAGTTCTACTCTCCCCTTCCCCATGGGAAGGCCCTGGGCACTGGGCCTGCTCTCCAGACTTCACAGTGGGCGCTTAGGAAACAGTGGCTGAGGGACGGGTGGCTGCAGGCACTGCCAATGTTCACTCTGGGCCACGCTGCCACAGATGACATCTGAATCCAGCTTATGGACTTCATTTTCTCTGCCCCATTTTGCTGGCCTCTGCTCCTGGTTTTAAAATCCACTTTCTGGACTCACGTCCTTAGGATGACATCTGCTCGTCTGTGATACCTTGGGCCCCAAGCCTAGGAATCTGCAGGGACTGCCAGGGCTGGAGCTCTGCAGTCAGGCCGAGTGGGCAGCAGTGGCAGCATACCCAGGTGACGGGGCAGAGAGGGCTTCTACTGGCTGACTCTACACTGCTGCCCTCTCCAGCCCAGCATGTCCTCTGCTCCTGTGGGGTTAGAGTCACCCCTCATCTCGATGATGATGTGATGCTCTCCCCTCCTCCTTCCCCGATGAGAGGCACACATGATTCTATATGCCTTGCTAGGAACGCTTACTGAAGAAAAAAGCCAGTGCACAGCAGCGCATACAGAATAACCCAACTAAATATATCCATGTGTATGGCGGTCTCCCTTTATCTGTGGAGGGGCATGGTCCAAGACTCCAGTGGATGGCTGAAACCGCAGCCAGTACCGAACCCCATATATACTGTGTTTTTTCCTATACATATGTACCTATGATGAAGTTTAATTTATAAATTAGGCATAGTAAGAAATTAACAACAATAACTAATAACAAAATAGAGCAATTATAACAATCTACTGTGATAAAAGTTATGGGAATGTGGTCTCTCTCCCTCAGCACACTAGCATGAAACTATTTTTCCTTCTTCACAATTTCACGGATGGAAGATTTGTTCTAACCGTAGATCTCAGCAACCTCAGCATACAATTTTTCTTTCCTCATTAAATCGAGAACTTCCACCTTTTTCACCTCAAGGAAGCACTTTCTGGGTTCTCCTTGGCACATCTGAAGAGCCAGCATCACTACCCTTGCGCTTTGGCCACTATTGAGGACGATAAGTGTCTCCTGAGCACATAAACTATGATACCATGACAGTCAATCTGATAACCGAGATGGCTGCTAAGTGACTAATGGGAGGTGGTGTATAAGCGATACGCTGGACAAAGGGATGATTCATGTCAAGGGCGGGCCAGAGCGGGCCAGAGAGAGAGTTCATTATGCTATTCAGAACGGTGCACAGTGTAAAACTTATTAATTGTTTATTTCTGGAATTTTCCATTTAGTATTTTCAGATCATGGTTGACCATGGGTAACTGAAACCACAGGAAGCAAAACTGTAGACTGCTGTCTATACATATCTGTAAAGTGCCCATGCACTTTACTCCTCTGGGAACTCCATTTGCAGGAGCCAGCACTGTGGGGGAGGGTACACGAGATGGCCCCTCGAACCCAGGTGTTTCCTGATCCCTGAAGCCCCAGCCCCCAGACCCTGCCTCTGGCTGGTCTCTCCTGGACTCCGAGCCTTTCCCTCTCCTGCCCCCCAGCCTGGAAGTCCAGCCTGTCCTTTGAGGTCTAAATCCACAGTGGCCTCTGTGACAGGCCTGGACCCCTCTCCTACTTGACAGGTCAGGTGGCCTCTCCTTGCTGGTACCACGGACTCTCATGCTCACCTGCCTGGGGACCGGCTGGCTGTGGAGGGGAAGTGCTCGCCAGTCTCTCCAACAGTCAGGGACCTAGGGAGGTAGTGTTGCCCGTGGCTTCCATGATGGACATAAAGCATATGATTGACTCAAACACAGTCCTGGCAATTCACGTGGTGGTTCTGAGGTGAGGGACACACCGAGGTCCTGCACAGAGACCTTGCAAGAGCAATAAGATGTCATCAGCCTGGCAGGATGCCCACACTTGTGTGCCCTGGGGGGCAGCCCTGGCAGAAACCTGCCTCTTGGGTGGGGTTTCAGCTGGAGCCACCCAAGTGCTCAGCCCGCCCTGCCTGGCTCCCTTTCTGGCTGTCATTAATGGGCGCCCTTTAACCAATTTGCCAAAAGGTCACTCAATTGAACCCAGCCTTCCAGGCAGATGAGGAGAGTGAGAGGGCTGGCCAGGTCCAGCTGAAAGTTGGAACCACTTCCTATCTGTCCATCCCTGCCTGAGGCAGCACTGCCACTTTCAGAGGTACTAGGAAATGTCGCCCACAAGCTAGATATTTCAGGTGTTGGAAAAACAAACTCCTTTGCCCTGATTTGTTCACCAGACTTGAGTGTCCCCATCAAAGCGGATGGTGACAGTAGCTCAGAGAGAGCTGAGCTCGGTGAGCACTGTCTGTAGATGGGAACATGCCAGCACCTGGCAGGAACGGGACAAGAATTCAGAGGTGGGTGCCCCAGAGAGTAACCAACGCTGGGACAGGTTCTCCTGTGCAGCAAGGGCGGCTTGCTCGGCTGTTTTATGGGAGGTTGTCATAAACTCCCTCCTGTGGGGCACCCACACAAGTCAAAGTTCAAAGTCAGCTGACGAGACAATTAAGAAGAACTGCAAGACGTCCTCTCGCAGGAAAGACAGAACCCACCCCCCCATTCGGAACTTTAGAAAAGCACAAACAAGAGGTCGGAGACAAGAAGCGATATAATTAAAGTCCGTGTCCAACATTATCTTGAGGATTCAGAATATTCCAGCAGCTGTCCCCCGCCTCCTATCACAGCCCACGGTGGGGGAAGGAGGAAACCCACCAGCGCTACAGGAGCCCGGGGGAGCGTAAGGGACTGGGCGGCTTCCTGGGCGGCCCCATTGGGCGATGGGGACGCAGCAGCCCCGCAAGTCCCCTTCCTCCCTCTCACGGGGGACGGGAGCGCTGCTCCCCGTCTGCTCCCCGCTGTCCGCAGGGGCGCACTCACCAGCTCCGGCAGGAAGAAGGCGTAGGGGATGGTGAGGAACAGAGTGAGCCCCGTGGGCACGTCGGGCGGCGCGTGGGTGGTGGGGGGCGGTGGGTCCCGGGAGGCCATGCTCGCACCCTGCCTGGTGCCCGGCTCCGCAGCTCCCTCCCGCTGCCCGTCAAATATCACCTCCTGCCCGACACACCCATCGGACGTCGCCTGGGAGGGACAAAAAACGTTCCAGCCGAGCAGGTCCTTCCACTCGCTCTAGCCAGAAATCCTCAGCAAAAGGAGGGCTGCGCACCAGGCCGGTCCGGCCTCCCTGGCGGGGCCGGGCGGGGGCGCTGGGTAGGCAGGCTCTTCCTTCCTAGGAATTTTTGAATCCTGGAGCGTGTTATTCTAGGCCAGCAGCAGCCACTACCCCCCAACCCTGTGCCCAGAGTGTCGGCTAAGGCCGCTGGCCATGACAGACACGTTTATTTAGCACCTACTATGCGCTGGACAATCTGCAGACCGCTCTGGTGTTCCTCACAGCCCTGCACGCGGCTAGTTCGCACCTTTCCCAAGGGCAGGGACAAAGAATCTGTGCGGTCAAGGCAGGGTCTCCTATGGGTCTCCCCTGCTCCTTCCTTGTCCACCCCAGGGGGCCACCCTCAGCCTCAAACCAGAAGGGGAGGAACAGCACTCATTTCCAGCTCCTGTCCCCAGGGACTTGGTGACTCCTTCTTTCTTTGCAGCGTCCTGTGGTCCTCTCCTCTTGCCCCACACAGCAGATGAGGAGGACGCCCTCTGTGGGAGAAATTTGCCCTAGCAGGCACTGGAGAAAGGCCTGCTGGCTGGGTGCTGCCCCAAGCCCCAGCCCTCCTCCCTCGGGGGCTGGCCCCCCAGCCAGTGCAGCCAGGAGCTGGGCTTGGAGCCAGGCAGCTCCTTCCTGCCTCCTTCCAGGCCTGCCTGCTGGCCCAGCACAGGGGCTGTGACCCAGGAGCCAGGCAACTCCTTTCACTCTACACAGGTCCTGGAGATTTGAGCCCTTTTCCTCTCTACCTTAGAATGAATCGACCATCTGTAGAAAGGCCTGGCACCCACAGTCTGCTTGGGGGTTGGAGGATGGGTCCCTTCTCCCTGCCCTCATGGCCTCCTCCTCAGTGCTCCATCTGGAGGGGTGTGGGGAGGACTCGGGGAATTCACTATCCTCCACAAGAGGCCAGTGTCTGCTCCTTAGCAAGAGTGCTGGGTCCAGGCCTGCCCTCCAGCACAGGTGGGTGGAGCAGCCACCTGGGCCTTAGCCTGGTCTGGGGACAGCCAGGGGAGGGGGGTTTGGACAAACAAAGCCAAGAGCAAAGGCACTGCAAGGAGTGGCAATGGGCTCACCAAGCGCACCTCAAGCCAGTCTGCTGGAGGTCCAGGGAAGACGTGAGGCCAGGGCTCACCTGCCACCCACCCATCTCCTTGGTAGGATGGACCCAGCGCAGGCACTGCCCCAGGAGTCCCGCCCTTGCCTCCTTCCTGAATGTTATAACAAGCCCTGTGCACGCTTACAGGCTGCAGGATCCACCTGACGTGACCACCACCGACAAGGTGGTCAGCGGGAATAGCTGAAGGGAAAGCAACACGAAGAGCTTTGTCAGGCTCATCCTGGGTTTCCGAAGCAGAGGGGAAAATGGGAAAGGAGCCCCTTCCACCTTCTCAGGCACTTCGTATATTCAGAGAAGATGGTTATGAAAAATCCGGTTACAAAAAAATCCAGCATATTTTAAATGTTTACATTTAACCAAGTGATGTTTTATCGTATGCGACAAAGTATAGTGCACTCTCCTCAGGCTATTTAAAAGAACACTACAGGATTCACAAGACAATGAGAGCGAGATGCCAGAAGGGAGGAGGTTAGAACGGCAAGACCATCTCCACCTTCCAGGCCAGGGCCGGGGTGTGAATGCTCTCGGACACAAGGTCAGAGTCCTGTGAGATGTGGGTGGTGTGGAGGGGATGTCAGGCCCAGGAGAAGAGGCCAGGGCCTCTACAAAAGGGCCCCCTGGTTTCCAGATCATGGCCTGAGAATTAGTGAATACTGAACATCACGAGCATCATGTCCGTTTTCTTGTTTGTTAGTGGGGGCAGGTTAAATGCGATGATATAGATGAAATTCTAGAGGATGCTTCTGGCATGTAGCAGGTGCTTCACAAGTACTTGTTTTCCATTCCGCCTGAAATCACTTCTCTTTTGGCTCTCTTTCTTTCCACAGCAAGACCAGCACCTCCTCTCTTAATTCTGATTTTAAAAAATTATTTCAAAATTTTGATTGATCTATAATACACTTACAGAAAAGTGCACAAAACATACAGACCATGAAACCACCACCTAGAGCAAGAAGTAGAACATTGCAGATTCCTCCTCAAACACCTGCTCTCCTGATATCTAAACCCAAAGGCTTGTTTTGCCTGTTTCTGAGTGGGCTCCTTTGTGTCTGGCTCCTTTTACTCAAAATGCCGCCTGTGACACCCGCCCACGTCATTGTGTGTTGCTGTAGTCACTGCTGCACAGTACCCCAGCGCACAGACACACTGCATTATTTACACATTCCATTGATTATTGACCCTTGAGTTCTTTCAATTTGGCATATGAATTAATTAATAACAGCTATGAACTTTCTAGAACGAGTCTTTTGGTACATCTATGTGTGCATTTCTATTGGGAATATCTTAGGAGTGATACTATGGGTGATGTGGTATGTGTTTTTAGCAGATAATATCAAGCTATTTTACAAAATGGTAAAACCATTTACAGTCCCAGCAACAATGCAGTCCCACTGCTTGTAATTGATGTTTGCATGTATATTATCACACACTGGGTATTTGCATGGCATGTATTTTTCCACCCTTTCACTTTTAACTTACCTATATAACTATATTTATAATGGTTTCATTTGTGATTATGATATATTTGGGTCCTCCCCCTGCCAATCCTCCTCAAATTTGCTGTCTTTAAATTGGTGTGTTTAGACCATTTACATTTAATGTAATTATTGATGTTTGGATTTAGGTCTACCGTTTTATTTTTTGTTTGCTCTGTGTTTCATTTCTTTGTTTTCTCTTTCCTGCATTTTTTGGGATTTTTCAAATATTTTTAGTATTTCTTTTTTAATTCACCTATTGAGTTTTTGACTATGCCTCTTAGTATTGTTTGTTTAGAAGTTGCTCTAGAAGTTATGATATACATAGTTAACTTTCCATTCTACTCAGAATTAGTATTTTGCCACTTCAAAAAGAATGTAGAAACCTTATGACCCTATGGGTCCCTCTACTCTTCTGCTTTCCAGGTTGTCTTATGTGTTACATATATATAAATTGAAAACCCCACCAAGCAATGTTATGATTTTTGCTTTCAACCACCATATATATTTTCAAGAACTTAAGAGAAAAAAATAATCTATTAAGTTTACCCAGACATATACCATTTCTGTAGCTGTCCCTTCACTCCTAACATCCCAAGCTTCCCTCTGGTATCATTCCCTTCTGTTTGAAAGCTTCCGTAGGCATCTCTCCTAGAGCATGTCATTGACAATGAGTTCTACTTTTTCTTCATCTGAGAATGTCTTTTATTTTTATTGACATACAACATTATATTAGTTTCAGGTGTACAACCTAATAATTCCATATATATCTATAAATAATGTGAAATGATCACAAGTCTAGTTAACATCCATCACAGCACATAGTTACAGAACATTTTTTCTTGTGATGAGAACTTTTTTCTTGTGATGACAACTTTTGAGATCTACTCCCGTAACAACTTTCAAATGTGCAACACAGTATTATCAACTATAGTCACTATGCTGTACATTAAAAAATATGGATTTACATGTGTAGGGTAGATGTTGAGGAAAATTTGCCTTCATTGGTTGATGTGTCTATTAGTTTTTATCTGTTCCTGCATGTGAGGTGATTTCTGTCCTGTGATCAGGGGTTGAGTAAATTCCCCCTTTTGGTCTCATTCTCCTGAACAGGGGAGATATCGGATGAGGTTGCTGTTTTTTTTAATTTCTCCTTTTTCTGCTTCCCCCCACCCCACTCTGGTTTAAGCCATTGTTTCTCAGTCTAGTTGTGTAGGACACAGCTCCCTGGCCTATGCAGGTATTATGAGCCTTGAGCTCCCCCCGGCTGAGGCAGTCGGTTGCTAGTCATAGGTCAGCTGTTCATAGTAGCTCACGGCAGTTGCTCACGATGGCCACTGGCAGCTCATGGCAGCTCATGGTAGCTCACGCCAACCTCCGGCTGCTCACGACAGCCCAGCTCCAGAGACAGCTGTTGTTCACAATCTTAGCTGTAGAGGGCACAGCTCACTGGCCCATGTGGGCATCGAACCAGTGACCTCAGCATTAGGAGCATGGCGCTCCAACCACCTGAGCCACCGGGCCGGCCTGAGGTTGCTTTTCTGTCCCCCTTTGGTCTCATTCTCCCGAGCAGGGGAGACATGAGATGAGGCTACTGTTCTGTCTGTGCTGTGAGGTGATAGGGTTAAAAAAACTTCTATGATTAGGGGTTGAGAGAATTCCCGTTTTACTCTCATCCTCCAGAGTAGGGGAGATACAAGATGATGTTGCTTTCTGTCTGTTTCGCCCACATCAGCAGATGAAGTGAAGAAGTAGCTAAGTTATATCAGGATGACCTGACAGACACATTGCCAGGCCTTGTTGCTTATCTGGATGAATTGGCCCTTTGGTTGGATGGGCAGCATTCATATCAGTAACTGCCGGACCCTCCCAGAACTGGCCATTCCTGGATGGGGAGGCAGGAACAAGAAGCTTGGCTCTAAGGTACATCTGAGAAAATATATAAAACAGACCTCAGTTGACAGTGTGATTATTATTTTGTCATTTGGTCATTTGTCATTGGTGATTTCTCATCATTCTAACATTTTGAAGACTTCTAGCAACATGCAGTTTACAACTGGGATGTCCTGACTTCCAGCCACAAACCTGGTGAGGTCTGGCTGGTTCCCGGCCTCTCCAGTGTTGTTCCGCATGGTTAGCCTTCTTGAGAACTTGTTAGCATCTTGAAAACTTGTATGCAACTTGCAGCTTACAGCATCAGGAGACGCTTTGACTTCTAGCAACAACAACAATAGCAGCAGCATTCTTGGGAACTAGCAAGTAGTGGTGTGGGAGACACCAGAATTTCTCTCAGCTACAGACCTGGCAAAGTTTTGATTTATGACTTTCCAGTGTTGTTCTCCCCCAGTTTGGTGAGATTTTGGCATCTACTGTAATAGTTACTATCCTATAAAGCTTATTACTGCTTTTGAATATGCCTTATTAATGTTATTTGTGTATTTAGCCAAGTGATTTTTGATCAATAGTAAACATATGTTGAGGTCTCTTAAACTTATATGTATGTCTACTCCTTTGACATGACATCGTTACCAATGCATATAGTTCAGTCTTAACCACTTTTACTTTCTGTCATTCATTAGCACATTCTATTAATTGCCTTTGTCTTTGCTATTGGATATTGCTAACTAAATTGATTAGCTATTGCTAAACAAATAAATTGATTAATCCCCTCTCTAGCATGTCCCTCCCCTTTCTTTTCCCTGGTCGTCATTATAGCACATCAGCATTGTTCCGATTTAGTACGTGTTGTGGAATTGAGCATAATCAGATACTCTTTATTCACCTTCATTCCTCAAGGATATTTTTGCAGAATATAGAATTCTGGGTTAACAGTTTTATTGTTTTTGTTTTTTCCTTTCTCTCACACTTTAAAAATGTTTATTACCTTCTGGCCTCTGGTTTCTGATGAGAAATTCTGTCATTCCACTTGTTGTTCCCTATATTAGATGCATTGTTTTTCTCTGGCTGCTTTCAAGATTTTTTCGGCGTCTTTACTTTTAGTAGTTTGATTATGATATGGGCATGGATTTCCCTGAGCTTATTTTGTTTGGTGCCCGTGGAGTTTCTTGAATCTGTAACTTTATGTCTTTCACCAAATTTAAGAAGTTTTCAGCCATTATTTCTTCAAAAAATGTTTTGCACTACACACTTTTCCCCCTACTCCTAGGCTCTGATGACAAGAATGTTATATCTTTTGGTGTGGTCCTACAGTTTCCTGAGGACTATTTTTTTCAATCTATTGTCTTTCTGTTGTTCAGATAGATAATTTATACTGATCTGTAGATCAGTTTACATTGATTTATCAATATTGATCTACTGAATTATCTTTAGGTTCACTGACACTATTATCTGCTTTCTGTTACTGAGTCTATCAAATGACTGTTTTCATTTTGGTTATTATATTTTTTATTTCTAAAACTTCAATTTGGTTCTTTCCAAATTTTGGTATCATCTATTTCTCTGATGAGACTATCTTTCTACTAATTTCAGGGAGATTTGCCCTTACTTCTTGAAGCATGGTTACAACAGCTGCTTTAATGTCTCAGCTCCAACAACTATGTCATCTTAGAGTTTTTTCTCTTGATTGTCTTTTTCCTTGAAAGATATTTCCTCGGGTCTTCAAAAATCAAGTAATTTTGAATCCTGGACAATTTGAATGTTGTTATGGTATTATGGGCCTTAAATCCTATGGAAAATGTAGATCTTTCTTTCTCTCTCTTTCTTTTCTTTCTTTCTTTTCTTTTCTTTTCTTTTCTTTTCTTTTCTTTTCTTTCTTTCTTTCTTTCTTTCTTTCTTTCTTTCTTTCTTTCTTTCTTTCTTTCTTTCTTTCTTTCTTTCTTTCTTTCTTTCTTTCTTTCTTTCTTTCTTTATCAGGCAATCAGTCTGGTTAGGTTCAGGATGCAAGTTTCTGTTTGCCTTCTCTGGGCTGAAACTACTAAATAGTGTCAGTTCAGTTTTAAGGCTTCACAGCGCTATTCCAATCTGTTCAGCGTGTGTGCTAGCCTTGGACCTGGGAGCTCAATTCCAATGTCCACAGCTATGCTCTGTACGGTAGGTTTTGGGGTGAGCTCAGACATTCACACACTACAGGATCACTTCCTTTAGCTCCCCCTTTCCATGACCTCCCCAACACTTTCCCATTCCCAGGAGATCCTGTCCCCTCCAACCTCACCTTGGTCTTCTGGTTAAAAAGCCAGGATTTTGCTTTCCCTGCTCTGCTGTTCCCAAAAGCAAATAAGCAAATATACCATATATATATATATAGTATGGCTGGATATACACACACACAGAGTGCCAAAAATATACACATTTTAAGGAAAAAAACTGTATTAAAATTACACTGATGGTAACCACTTTGAGCACCTCTTGTAATTGCAGAAGTCAAACGTGACTTGTATTCACCTTTTGTTATTGGTATATATTGAGTATTACAATTTTAATACAGTCTTTTCCTTTCTTAAAATGTGTATACATTTTTTGGCACCCTGCGTGTGTGTGTGTGTGTGTGTGTGTGTGTGTGTGTGTGTGTGAGAGAGAGAGAGAGAGAGAGAGAGAGAGACAGGTATTCCCTGTTGGGACTACAGCATTCTGGTCACCTGTCTGGCTGCCATTTCCCTTGCCAGCACTACTTACTGTCACTAGACTGCCTGGGGGCTGGGCAGGAAAGATGGAAAACACACAAATAAACAGGGTTTTCTACACTCTGACTGTTGAGGCTCTTTCCCATGCCTCAGACCAGCAATTGAGGGCTTCTTTGGGAGATGGCTTTGTCTCCCGTGCAGTTCTGGGTTCCACGCTGTCGCTGAGCCAGGGCCTGGAGACACCAGAGGAAGGAATATGGGAAACAGCACCAGTCTGGTAGTATTTTGAATTCCAGTTTCCTTCCCAAACCTTCTTGCTGCCTCCCATGTACTGTTTAGATTCCTCAGATAACTGCCCCATGCTTGCTGTCCAGGGCGTCTGGCTGCCTTCTGTGGGAGGAGAGAGGGGCACGCCTGTCCCCACTGGGCCAGAACCGAAACGGCACCAGCCTGTTTTGAGTCTCTGCAGCACTGCCACTCCCTAATATCTGTTTATTGATTCGCCTGCACATTGTCATCCTGCCACTCCCAGGATGCTGGCTTCAGGAGAGTAGTAACTTGGTGCAGACTGAATACTGCCTGGCACACAGTAGGCATTCAACACACATTTCCGAACGACTGAATCTACCCTTTCAGTCATAGACTCTGGAACAACTGCTTATCTCTTTTTTGACTCCTCCTCTTCAAACTCTGTCCCCACCATAAACTGCTTTATACACTTTCCACAAAAGATTTATGGGTCTCCTGACAAACGGGGGGCAGGCCAGAGCGAATCCTGAGAGGCTCGGGGAAAGGACGGACAGTTGTGTCCACCAGGAGCCTTCCCACTGCAAGGATTAAAAGAACCCATTCCAGCTTTGACCCTGGAGGGAGTTTTCTGCCTTGGAGAAGGGAGAAGCTCAGAGGCATGCTGGCTTCAGCTGAGACTCGAGCCAGGGACTCAAACAGTGCCACCAAGGACCTAGATCCTCCCTTCGTCCGCTCTGCCTGACACTGCCACTGCAGGTGCCTTCATTCTTACCTCACTCAGTGCCACTCCCCATGTACACACAGCTGCCAAGAGAGAGGGAAGACTTAATGGGTAAAGCCATCCAGAGATGCCCACCTGGAGGACAGCTGGGAAAAGTGGGAGCCTTTTCTGTCTTCCCCAAAGGTGGCTTCCTTGAAAGGACAAAGTTCTGCAAACTTATCTTTGCTGGCAAAGCCGGACACAAATGAACAGGTTAAGGTTCAGCCTGTCTCAGAGTCTGAGAAGCAGGCTACACAACAGACATAGACCGAAGTCCTGAGACTGAGTTGTGTTTCATTAATGATTTCCGTTCCGCACCACTGCCCGCAGACCTGAACGTCCCCATTCTGCGTTAGTCACCACGGAGTCACAGAGCCCAACGCCCTATTTTCCTACCCCAGAGGCTCAGCCCTTCACTTGCCCGCACTTACAGCCCTACCCAGCCCTCCTTCCCTCTCCAAGTCTACTGATTACTGCGCTCAGACATCCAAGTAGCAAGGTGGGGTGTTGAGGGGGGCAGGTGGCTCGTCTTTGAGTTCTGGGATTCAGACAGCGAATGCTGGGAGCTCAGATAGTGAGGGACCCATCCAAAAACCCATCTGAACTAGTAGGTCCCCAATGCCGGACAGTGGAGTGTGGAGTGTGGACAAGAAGCAACGGCCATGGACCACTTACTCTGTGCCTGTCCAGTGCTACTAACACACCGGGCCACACCCTCGCTGCTGTAAATGCAACAGCAGCAACGGAACGTCACAGTGACAGCCCCTTGTGTAGTATGCGCCCTTCCTTTGTGGGACGACCGTGTGACCGCCCACCTTGCGCAAGGAGTTGGGACAGGGACCAGGTCAGGGCTGCTCCCACCGGGTCCTCCGAGCCTGATGCTGTGCGCGAGCATCATAGGTGCTGGACGAATGCATCATAGGTCACTGGACAGAGAATGGACGGGGGACAACATCAAGTGCAGACGCTCAGCGCCTTCAGGAAGCAGTGTTCTGTCTGAGTCTGGTTAGAGGAAATGAGCCAGAGCAGCGAGGGGACAGCCAGCTCTGGTCACCTCCCCGCAGTGAGAAGATGGGCCAGTTGGCTGCTGCACAGCAGAGGACGCTGAGCCAGTCCAGGATGTCCTACGGTGCTGCAGACAGACCGAGCCCTCCAGCTCCCTCCCTCGTCACACGAGGTCCTACTGGGCTGGCGGGTCAAACCTGCCCCGTGCGCATGTGCTGTTATGTGCACTGCTTCCTTGTGGGGCGCGCTGCTTGCTCACACCTTAGACCATAAAACCCTGAAGATAGAGGTTGTGCCTGCCCTTTGGTGCACACCCGGCTCCTCGCCATACAGTCAAGCACCCAGGCGAGTGAATTGCAATGTCTTTCAGCTCCACCCGGCGTGCAGAACATGACACTCAGACAGTTACAAGAAGCTGGGAGGTGGGGGGCGTGGAAAGCGCCTGCCTCCCATGGTTCTAATGTGGGGTCTCCAGCCTCACAGGTGGGCACTGTGTCCAGGGGCCCTGCTGCTAACCCCCAGTGTGGCTGGCATCATTAATTTGGCACGTTCCCAAGTCACACTCCTTGATGCAGCCCTCAGGACTCATTTCCAGGATGTGTTTGGCTCCTTGACAACCTTTTCCTGTTTTAGAAGCTAAAAAGTGGCATTTAAAAGCTAGAGAGGTTTCATTGTTTAATTTAAAAAGAAAGATTGCACAGACTGAGGAGAGAGCCACCCTCACCCCAGGAACTGTCCCTGTCACACTTACACTGACTGCTGGGGCCTCACTTTGTGGCCTGAGCATCACTGAGACTGTCTCTTCTCATGACCCCGTGTTCTCCTCACGTGTCAGAAACTGTGACATCGCCCACACTCGTAAATCACAACATACTCACAGGAACACAGCAGACAGTCTATGAAAACAAGAAAGCTCACACACTTCATTCACTAAAAGGAATTCACCAGCAAGAGTTTCTTTCATCCAAAATGCCCCAACTCTTGTTTAATGCTAACAATAAGCTAAATGACTGAAAAATAAAATGGAACTTGGGAATTAAAGAGTCTACAGAAAAACGGCCTCCACAATGGGGAGTGACATGGTTTCACATTCCTTCAGACAAGACTTCAGGGACCTAAGAGGATGCCACTCAGGGACAGGGTGGCTGAAAGTCCCTGCACGCTCTTGCCACCTGCACCCAGCAGGAGCCAGGGAGGGTGGTAGGCCCAGTGAGTGGGGCCAACAGCTTCCCATGTGTCACCTGTGTCACCGAGGGCGGAGGAGACAGAGGCGGAGTCTCAGGAAACCAGCTCTTGGAGATGGAACATCCTCCTGTCCAGCCCAGTCGTCCTGTCCCCTTGTGGCTGGGAAGCCTCAGCGCCGCTCGTTTCTGCTGTGAAGCCAATGCTGTCTGTGTGGGGCTTTAGGGCAAAGCCAGAAGCCTCACACTAGGTCGGGTATCACCTCCCCGATCTTTTCCATGTGCCTTCTGTCTTGGCCCATGAGGGCTGAAAAGGAAGCAGGGCTATGACGTTAATCTGAGGGTTCACAAGTGTCGGCCACACTTCCTCCCCCAGCTTCACGGGACTTCAGCCTGCAGACGGGTTTAAACGCTGCACAGAGCCACCCTCATAGCAAGTGAGCCTGGGGGCGTCTTATGCAGCCCCCGGACTGTGAGGGGGGGACACCCCAGGTCCCGTGCTTTTCCAACTTGAAGCTAATTTCAGAACAGAATCAGTGAAGCACTAATACACTCTCTCAAACCGCAGAGACAGCACCCCACCAATGAGACACGAGCCAGCCTTGAAGGTCAGACAGCAGCGACAATAGAAAACTGCCAATGCCACACTTGTCTGCAAGTCTGGTGCCGTGACACTGACACAGTCAGGGTGACACAAATGCAGCACAGCTTTGCGGTAAACATTTTCAATGTGTCCACGAGGCTTCACCAACGTTTCTGGAAAGAAATCAAACCCGAGTCCCACTAATCCCACAGAGGCCTGAATCGAAGCATCTCAGTGCCAGCTCCGCACCGTGTGAGCCAGGGGGCATCCAGGCTCCGAGGTGCCCGTTCCTGGGCCACGGGCTGTGCTGCTGGAGCCTGATTTCATGGGTTCCCTGGAAGCCTCAGCCTGTCAGTGGGGACGCCCCGGGGTGAATATGAATATGGCACCAAGACACAGATTCTCCACGAAATAAAGAAGTTTCCTGCCAGGAGCCTGCAGTGGCCTCTGGAGCCAGGTCCCGGGACGGTCAGTCACTCCTGGGAAGAGCAGATGGCCCTCCACCTCCTCACCACCACGCCCGAGGGTCCCACAGTTTAGGGAGGACCCCTAGAGTCCACAGTGCTTCACCAAACATGCCAGGTGCCATTATTACCAACGTGCCAGCAACAAACTGAACGAGCTAAGTTACCACGAGGAGGCTCACACATGGCACGATGTAAACTTTAAAAGGACTCTGGCTTAACATGGAGATCACTCAGCCTCTCAGACTCACCGGCTGGTGACGTGTGCACACCATGTACTAGTTACGTGCCAAGTCACTGAGTCACCAGCAAGCAATGGGGTTTGACCTGCTATAACAGCGTGGATCAGAGACAGTGTGTGGGAGGGGAACTCACTGCTGTGCACCCAGCCCGCCCCTCCCTCCTCAGGAGAGCACAGGCCATGCCACCTCCAGGTCCTTGGAAGCTCAGAGGGGCTGTAGGTCATGGGCAGTGGGAAGCCCAAAGACAGGCTGGTCCCCGTTCTCTCCCTTCCCAAGGGGCAGCTGGTGACAGTGGGAACCAGTCGTTCAGATGACACTCTCAGCCTGTGCCCTTGGGTAACCATGGGGCAGGGCCCTCCACAGCTCTGTGTGACAGAGAAAGCTGAGTTAGCTATGCCACACAGCCTGGCTTCCCCTATGGCATAGCGGGTGCCAGCAAGAGTAGACGCAAGACTATAGGAACTAACCACTCTCCATCTTATCATTTATGACACAAATAACTCACTGTGCACCAATTAAGAAACATGGATAAACAAAACAAGCCATGACATCCATAGGTAATCACTGTCACCTTTCTAGGGTCCATTCTTCCAGATCTTTTCACAGGCACATATACAAATATAAATGTATATATATATATATATACTTAAATAGACTTGTCATACCACAAATGGGCTTTTTTCCCCACTTAATAATATATGTCAACAACTTCACCCACATGCCTTTTCTTGAAGAGCCCGTGGCGTATCTGGACGCGCCCAGAGCTGACCCGCAGTGACAGCGCAGAGCTGCATGGCTAGCTGGGTCACGGCACTTCTCTGAGCCGCCTGCTCATCAGGAAGTGCAGAATTGAGACTAGATGAGCCCTTAGACTCCTCCTGACACCAGCCTCCAGATCTGTGACTTACACACGAAGGACACATTCTAGCACCCAGCAGTGCCTCAGCCACAGTGGCTTTCCTGAAATCTTTGTTGAATGACTCAGGTATGTATGCTCTGTATAATAACACTATGATACTAACGACTTTATAAGGGAAATTCTGCATTACCTAGGTATAGTGCCAAGTGAATTTGACTGGAATTGTGGGTAATCACATGCCATGAACATTCTCCCCAGTGTTTTTGCTGAAAACATCATTGTTACTGCTGACACCCCCATCCCAGCCAAACAAGCTCACGAGATCAGTTTCAAACTTGCATTTCTGTCAGCCCGTAGGACCACCCCTTACGAACAGGAGTCCTGTCCCACACAGCTCCCCTCCCTCCTGCTCGTGTGCTTTCCTACCTCCATACCTCGGGAGTTTTCCTTACACAAAACCTTCATGGGTCACCCACGACCCATTCCTCCCTGAACCCGACTCAGCGGCCATGCCCATCCACCGACGACATCCGACCGGCCACATGGGTCACTGCTTAGCTCTAGGACACTGCCAGCCCTTCCTGCCCCAGATGTTTGCTGTGCTGATCCCTCCGCCTGTGGTACCGCCCACACCCATCTCAGTGTGCTGAAATCCGACTTGGCCCCAGCCTTGTGTTAGACCTGTCACCCAGGACCTCTTTAATGGAACAGCTCCTGGTCCTCACTTGCTGCCCTCTTTAAGTCTCCAAGGATGTGGGTCATACTTCCCCTGGCACTCGTCATGGGATCTGAGAATCTGCTTGTAAGCATACAGGTCTTGTAACAGCCGATGACCCTGATATATTAAGTTGAAGTTTATAAAATTGACCTTTTTTGAAGGTCAAAAACATGGCTGGAAATTGGAGATTTCATATGGTTTGGCCAGCTGCTATTTCATACAGCAGACAGCATATGTTGAATTAAATAAAAAATGATATGGATGCTCTGACCTTCCCCTGAGAACTCAGTTCATTTATCTAACAACCCTTTTGGATTTCTGCTCTTAGAGCACGATTAGTGGCCATTGTAAGTCAAGGCTCGAACAACAGACAAAGGATTTGCAATAGTGTATGTAGCAGGCGCTCCATCTGGGAAGGCAGCCTGGCAAAGTAACCATCAAGCTAAGAGAGGAAGAATGAGCCCAAGTCAGCCGGAAAATGGACAAGGATTGGGAGGCATCATCCAAACAGGACAAGACCCCCAGCGCAGGTGTCAGAAGTCATGGCGTGGTGTGTTTAGCTGCTTCCAGAGCACACCAGGCTCCCATCATGATGCATCCTACCCTCCCCAAGTGCATCCAGCACGTCAGGCTGCTCCAGGAGCTTGGGGAGGTGGCCAGCCCGGGATTAGTGATTGAAGCTGAAATACACAGACCAAAAACATTCACCCCATTTATTTTACTGTAATAGACATAAAAACATTCATTCACATAACAATTAGTGGGTCACGTAATTTGTTGCTCACACATTCTCTCACTTTAACCTCTAGGAGCTCCATGCTGGCCCCTCCCCTCCACCTGCCCCTACACCGAAACCTCGCAGGCTCTGGAATAAGTCTTGTACCAAGTCGTTGGAGCATTTGGGGTGGGAGTAAAGTGGCTCCAGACGGAATAAGGCCAGACAATTTTGTTCTTCCGTCTTTGTTTCTTTTTAACCTGTCTTTCCTCCTGTGTCTGTGGTATTGTAAGAGGAGCCAGCAGACTCCAGCAGCAGGTGGCTGCTCAGGCCTGACTCCAGCCCCCAGCTCTCAGGGAATGGCGGCGGGTGAAAACGGAAGGAACTGGGAGTTGGGGATTCTGGCCACGTGTCTAAATACTGTGTAGGAGAACACTGATATTCCACAACAGGTAATGGCATGTGAAAGGAACACACCGGGAAAGACACATTGGAAATAACCTTGTGTCCTTAGTAAAGAAAAATCTTTTCTCCAGATGTTACTAGGATTATTCTGATGGTCAAGCTCAAATGAAGTCACTAATTCTGAGTAACCTTCTCCTTACCTACAGGACAAGTAATAAGTCTTATCCTCCTTAAGCAATCATGTCATTTATGAAGTTTTTCTAGACTCATTGAAATAAGTCCAAAGGCAAGTGATGAGTAAGTCTTAACTGACCTTCTCTTAGAATTGTAATTACTCCTTGGGAAATGTCTGTGCTTCTCTGACTTGAGATCCATCTTACTTACCTGTCCAGGTGGTAAGTGGCTGGGAAGGGGATCCTTGTCTAACCATGAACTCTGCTTGTCCACGAGTGGGAAGCCATCGCAGGGCTCTCTCTCTCATTCCCTCTGTTCTAGCCACACTGGCCTGCTTTCATTTCAGTCCCTCTGGCACACTCACATTTTCTTGTCTCAGACATGCTGGTCTCTCTCTCCAGAAAGATTTGCCCCTACCCACGTCCCCCTTTATCGCTAACTCCTCTCTCATGTCTTATCTCAAACATGCCTTGCCCAGGGAAGGCTTCCTTCATCCTATGCGTGAATACACATCCTACTGTATGCTCTCACTGTCTATTTCCCTTCACAACACTTAAAAGGTGAGACAGATTACTCATGTCATTTTGTGTTTAAGCTCTGTCACTCCACTAAGGTAAGGATGGCCATGCCTGTCTCACAGTGCCTGGCATACGGTAGATGCTCAGTATATACCTGCTCACTGTTTTATGGAATTCAAAGAATGTCCAATAAAGTTAAACTGGTTTTTTTGGAGGCAATTTTTATAACACATGCATTACTCTTTGCAAGTTCAATCATGTGTGACAAGTCATTAAAAACATTTTTAAACATTTTACTTGGAAAAGAATTTAAGCTTAAAAAAATTGCAAGAGTAAAAACAGTACACAAAACTCCTGAATACCTCTTATCTGCATTCACCAATTTTAACTAATCCATTGATATTTAAACTTTGTGCATTAAGAACCAGTTATCGTGGTTCTTACCAGTCTCTTCCCCAAAAGATGATGTGCATACCACACACACAGTAAAAACAGACTATTCAGAGACATTAAGGGAAAATATGACTATATCTGAGTTTCAGCATCTCAAATCTCTAGAATTTAAAATGTGAAATAGGCTTATTGTAAAGAATTAAACACATGCTGAGCTCACACAGGCTACACACTGAGCACAGTGCTTTGCACTAGCAGTAATTCATTGGCTTTGATGATATTTTACAATTTTTATTTCAAATGTCACTTTCAGAAGCAGAAGATATAGGCTGACACAGGTTATATTTACTCAAAGCATGATGCGTTGTTATACAAAAGGACATTGCAAAGACCCCTTACCAGCACTTTGCATGTTCATGCTATCTTTCAGGAGTACATCTCTAAAAATTTGGTGATAAAATACCAACAAATGAATGAAGCACATACCCCAATTAATGTTTCTGGCAGTAGACTATAAAGAAGAAAAAGGTTTCATTAAACAACCTTCTACAATCCAAACCACAATGTTTTTTAAGCGTATGTTTATTACTTTAATGAACAATTCCAAGTTTTGTTTGATTATTGGAAAAATTGTGACAATTATAAGGTAAATTGTCACTCTAGGTTAAACTTCAGATCATTTACATTTTTATGTGCACATTTTCAAGTCTCAACTCGGTGTTGCCATTCCTATGCTTCCATTTTAGCATGTACACCCATGTTAAATGTCAAATAAAAAAGAAAAGTCATCAATTGCATGTTTTGGAAAGAAAGGGACTAGTCAGTTACAAGTTTTAACAAAGTTACGTGGCCACCCCACCTGATGTTATGAATGCTGAGAAAACGTGAGTTCGGGCCAGGTGGAATACGGCAGGGCGTGGCAGGCCTGGACTGAATTCTGACTTTGCTACTTCCTAGCTATGAGACTTTGGGCTAATTAATTATTCTCCTTGTGTTTTGGTTTCCTTGTTTGTAGAATGCAGACAGTAACACCTGCATTTTAGAAGGTTACTAGAAGGATTAAAATGAGAGAATTGTGGAGTGCTGAATGTAATGCCTGGTACACAGAAAGGACTCAAAAACAGAAAATAAATTTCAGTATTAAAGTTAAGTTAGTACCAGTTTAAAATAGATTGTTACAACTTTAGGATGTTATGTGTAATCACCATAGTAATCACAAAGAAAAATATCTATAGAATATACACAAAGGAAATGAAAAGGGAATAAATACTACACCACAAAAAAAATCAAACACAACGAATGGCAGTAAGGGAGGGAATGAGGGACAAAAACAATCTACGAGACACACAGAAAACAAATAACAACATGGCAATAGTAAGTCCATCCCGATTAGTAATTACTTTAAATGTAAATGGATTAAACCCCTAATCAAAAGATATAGATTGGCAGGATGAGTAACAGGATCCAACTCTGTATCGGCTACAAAGACCCACTTTATTATTATTTTTCTTTATTTTTATTTTTTTAAAGATTTTAATTGGGGAAGGGGAACAGGACTTTATTGGGGAACAGTGTGTACATTCAGAACTTTTTTCCAAGTCAAGTTGTTGTCCTTCAATCTTAGTTGTGGAGGGTGCTGTTCAGCTTCAAGTTGTTGTCCTTTCAGTCTTAGTTGTGGAGGGTGCAGCTCAGCTCCAGGTCCAGTTGCTGTTGCTAGTTGCAGGGGGCACAGCCCACCATCCCTTGTGGGAGTCGAACTGGCAACCTTGTGGTTGAGAACCTGCGCTCCAACCAACTGAGCCATCCGGGAGGTAGCTCAGCTCAAGGTGCCATGTTCAATCTTAGTTGCAGGGGGCAGAGCCCACCATCCCTTGTGGGACTTGAGGAATCGAACTGGCAACCTTGTGGTTGAGAGCCCTCTGGCCCATGTGGGAATCGAACCAGCAGCCTTCAGAGTTAGGAGCATGGAGCTCCAACCGCCTGAGCCACTGGGCTGGCCCTACAAAGACTCACTTTAGATCTAAGGACACTCAGAGGTTGAAAACTAGAAAAGACATTCCATGCAAATAGTAAACAAAAGACAGCAATGATGGCTAATAATAATAATATCAGACAAAACAGTTTTTAAGCCAAAAAACTGTTACAAGAAACAAAGAAGGATATTATATAATGAAAAAGGGATCACTTCACCAAGAAGGTATAACAATTATAAATATATATACACCAAACATTAGAAGCCTTAAATAAATCATACAAAGTATCTTTTCTGTTCACAGTAGAATGGAAGTAGAAAATCAATAGCAGAAGGAAAACTGGAAAAATCACAAACATGTTGAGATTAAACACCATACTCTTACACAACCAATAGATCAAAAAAGAAATCACAAGAAAAATTAGAAAATACTTATAGATAAATGAAAAAGAAAACACAACATACCTAAACTTATGGGACACAGCGAAAGCGGTGATAAGGGGGAAATGTATAGCTATATATGAAACCGGAGGGCAACCGAGTTCGGGGCTCGGGCTGCCTGCACCACATTGACAAAACTTTAGCTAGGTAGGCTAAGAAGAAAAGAGAAAAGACTCAAATTACTAAAATCAGAACTGAAAATGAAGATATTACTTCTAATTCTACAGAAATAAAAAGGATTATAAGAAGACAAAGAACAGTTGTAAGTAAAAAAATTGGATAATTTAGATGAAATAGACAAACTTCTAGAAACACAAAATCTACTAAGACCGAATCACAAATTAACAGAAAATCTGAATACACCTATTACTAGTAAGGAAATTGGATCAGTAACAAAAAACCTACCAACAAAGAAAAGTCTTGCACCTGGTGGCTTCACTGGTGAACTCTACTAAACATTTAAAGAAGTATCAATCCTTTTCAAACTTTTCCAAAAAAGTAGAAAAGGAGGGAACACTTCCCAACCCGTTCAATGAGGCCAGCATTACCCTGATACCAAAGCCAGACAAAGACTTACAAGAGAAGGAAACTACAGACCTATCAATAACCCTTATGAACACTGATGCAAAAATCTTCAACAAAATATTAGGTTGGTGCAAAAGTAATTGTGGTTTAAAAGGTTAAAAATAATTGCAAAAACCACAATTACTTTTGCACCAACCTAATACTAGCAAACTGAATTCAACAGCACATTAAAAGGTTTATACACCATGACCAAGTGGGATTTATTCCTGGAATGCATGGATGGTTCAACATGAAAAATTTAATCAATGTAATACCCTGCATTAATAGAATGAAGGAAAAAAACCCCACATGATCTTCTCAATTGATGCCAAAAAAGCATTTGATAAAATTCAACAGTTTTTCATAATAAAAAGATTCAACAAACTAGGAATAGAAGGAAAATAGCTCAACGTAATAAAGGTCATATATGAAAACCTCACGGCTTACATCCGTGCTTAATGGGGAAAGACTGAAATCTTTTCGTCTAAGATCATGACCAAGAAAAGGATGTCTGGTTTTACCCCTTTTATTCAACATATCACTGGAAGTCCTAACCAGAGCAATCAGGCAAGGAAAAAAGAAATAAAATGCATCCAAATGGGAAGGAAGAAGTAAAATCATCTCTGTCCATAGAAATGATCTCATGTGGAGAAAACCCTAAACCACAAAAAAGCTGCTAGAACTAATAAACAAATTCAGCAAAGTTTCAGGATATAAAATCAACATTCAAAAATCAGTCATGCTCCTGTACACTAACAATGAACAATTTGAAAAGGAAATTAAAACAATTCCATTTACAATAGCATCAAAAAGAAGAAAATGCTTAAGAATAAAAAATAGAAACAAAATTTCAATACTGAAATTTCAAAATAATAATCCAGAAACATGACAAGTGAGTGCTTTAAAATCCATGGTCTCAGTATACTCGCAGCAAGTATTTACTGTTTGTCTTAAAGAACAGCCATTGGTTTTGCCTGGGGGTAGGGCTGGACCTTCTTTCCCTCCAGTTACCCTCTGGCTGGCAGGCATCACCCACTTGCTCCTCCCACAGTGCGGGCACTCCTTTTCCTTCCAGTACCTTCCCCATAACATGATGTAATGCTGCTCGCTCTAGACTTTTTTTTACGGAAACCCTCTGGTTTTCCCAAGCCTGAGATGACTAGAAAGCTCTGAGCTCTGAAAGGTTGGCTGAGCTGAAGAAGTAAAACTATACTTTCTGCCCTCACAGATGGACCAGCCAGCTCTGGTGGCAGAAGTGCAAAGCAAGTAATACTATTGCCTCATTTATTCTTAGCAACAATACAATGGAAGCAAAAGAGATAAAAGATGGAACGCATAAAAAAGGCAAAGGAAAATAAAGAGCTTTACAGCAAATTGATGCGCACCACCTATTCCTACAGCCTGTCTGCATTCAGGCCTTTCCCTCATCAGGAGCCTTTGCACAAACTATATCAACCTCAACCCCTTTGGAAAACAGCCTCAAAATTAGACAGGCAAATCTTGGTGAAACTGAGGGATCTATTTCCCCCCATTTTTGTCTCATGCTGATAGGGTCACCATGATCACACTGTCTGCAAAACAAGACCCGTGGGCAGAACTCTGCTGTGGTATCTTTGGTAAAGGGACATGGACATTGATTCACTCCAGACACCCAAGGGGCTCATGGGATAGAGAGCAGCAGGGGGCCAACCAGCCAGGATCTGGGTGAAAATGGGCATGAGAGCACGCTCCAGCCGGGCTGCCCACCCACGGCCCTGACACACTGCTGTTTGTCCCCTGACTTAATGCAAAGAGTCTCCGCTGTCACTCCTTCTTTAAACAGTGAAGTTTGGTGAAGTTCCTCAGCCAGGGTGGGCGGGGACAGAGGTGGGAGGTACTTTTGAAGGAGAGGAGGAGGGCTGATGGTCCCTTTATTTGCCGCCTTCTCCATCCACTGAAGGTGGCGGGTCAGGGGAGGGAGACTGAGGACATACAGGCTCGAGCACTGATGTCCCAAAGCTCCCATGGCAGTGCCCAGCCTTTCACCTGGAACACGCAGGACAGGCCCCACCCTGCAGCAACACCGGGTCCCCATGGCCGGCTTTCTGTGGGAGCCAGCCTGAGCCTGGGGCCCAGCAGCAGGGTGCCCGAACCTACACTGGATGCCAGGAGTCCACGCAGAGTGGACATTTCAAGACAGCACTCAAGTGTGTGTGTGGGTTCTGAGAGGAGAGGAGAGCACCTAGGGAGCTGAGGTGGGGCAGGGAGACCTGGAGACTGCAGCCAGTGTGGGGCAGAGCCCCGAGGAGACTTGCCCTTGAAAACACACAGGAACACTTGGGTGTCTGCTGCTGCTGTAATCCAACAAAGGCCCGTTCCGAGGCCTGGGGGGCAAGGACTCAGGAGCCCTCCTCACCAGCCCAGCGTGCAGAATGTTCCCTGCCTTGGAAGAAGGGCCTGCCTATCCGACCTCTGTACCCCCAGTCAGATTTGATCACTAGATTGTAAAACATATCTGCAAACCGGCATTTGGGGCCAAAGAAACATTAGGAGCTGCGCTGAAAGATATGCCCGGGGGAGGTGCAGACTTCTCAGTGGTGGGCGCTGGGAGGGGAAGGAACAGGAGGAACGAGGCCAAGCAGGAGGCTGGCTTTTCTGTCACAAAGGCTGCTACTGTGCTGCTTTTTTTTAAACCTTGAAAAATAACAATTTCCCAAGGAAAGATTGGCCAAAAAAAGGGAATGTACGGGATCTATGAACATCCAAGGGGGGAAAAAAAGCCAAGAGAATGAATAATACCCATGAGCACATTATTAAGGGTTACTGAAAGGTTTAACTGTTAATACTGTAATTATAAAGCACATTTCATTATTAGAGATAAGAACCAGGGACGTTTAAACTAAGAGCATGATCAGAATGAGAAAAGCAACCACTCAGAGGCGTAGGCCAAGTTTTCGTTCATTACCCCGCTTCTTGGTCATTGCAACAACACACGGGTGGTGGAGGGACAGCCCCAGTGCATTGGTCTTGTCCCCGGGCCACACTCCCCCTGCTCCCATCCTCTGCGCCTCTGTGGAAAGACCTTTCTTCCACGCCCTCACATCTTCACACAGCACATCTCTCCAACCCTTCAAAGCCTATTTCAGATGCCCCTGAGCTTAGCAAATACACAGCGTGTCTTCATTTGGACAGGTTTTGTGACACAGAGCACCAGGCACCTGGCTTTGTATTTGCCTTTATCTCTACATACAATCATAATAGTGGTCAACGGTTACCGCTCACACTTTCTGTGCTGTACTGTGTGCCATGCTCTAGGAATACCAGCTAAGTGTTTTATATGCTTTTGTTTCATTAAACCTCACTACATCTTAGGGGTTTGATATTTCTAGTGTGCCCATTTGAAAGATGTAGATATTGAGACCCTGGGAGACATGGTTCACGACTTGTCCAAGAAATTCCTGAGTTAGAAATTGGTAGACCTGGGATTCTGCTAGTGTAAAAGCTCCCTGAAGAAAATGCAAATCAAACCACCATGAGAGACCACTACTCCCTTATTAAAATGGCCAAAACAGAAAAAAACCTGATAATACCAAGTCCTGTCAACAATATGGAGTAATTGGAATGCTCATACATTGCTGGTGAGAGCACAAAATTGTATAGTCGTTTGGAAAAGAGGCTGGCAGCTTCTTATAAACAAACCCCAGATGTCCCAGCAGCCCCACTCGTAGGTGTCTACACCCATGAGAAATGAAGACGTATGTCCCCATACAAAAACCTCGGACGCAAGTATTTAGAGGAGCTTTCTTCATGACTGCCCACATTTAAAAACAAGCAGACGTCCATCAGCTAGTGAGTGGGTGAGCACTGGACAGCCAGCAAACGGGACACAGGCACATGTCGTTTTACAGTGCCTTGCAGACCCTGCGGTTTTTTTGCAAAGTGAAGGTTTGTCCATCAGCACCATTTTTCCAATAGGCTCAGATGATGGTTGGCAGTTTTTAGCAATAAAGTAATTTTTAATTAAGGTATGCACATTATTTTTTAGACACAATACTACTGCACACCTAATAGACCCCGGTGTCATGTAAACATAACTTTCATGTGCACAAAGTGACAGAGGGATTGTTTAGATGGACACACTCCCTGCCTTGATTGTGATGGTAGTAACATGACTGTACACATTTGTCAAAACTCAAAGAACTGTAAACTAAAGGGAGTAACTTTATTGTACTTAAATTGCACCTAAGCAAACTTAACATTAAAAAACGTTCCCTGGATCCGTAAGCCCCACTTGGTCAGAAGTTTCTGCACTGTTTCTGACCAAAGCCATCATTTGCGCTAACTAGTAAATAGGAGAGTAAGCTAATCTGAATTTTGGTAGTATTCCATTTCCCTACTAATCTTTGGCAGACAAGTTAACGAGGAAAAACATGCAACAAAAGGTGACCAAGCAGGAAAGGAAGCCGCAAGCAGAGATGGTCTACACAGGCTGAGTGACCCGAGTTCACGGGACCAACCTGAGCATCTCTAGATCTGTTCAAAGATCTGTTTCACTAGAAGCCGAGGCTGCCATCATCTAATGGAAAACACTCTAATGTGCTTTAAAAAAGTTAATAAATGTCAAAACTTCAAGTGCTTGGGACAGTGAGTATAACAAAGCAAAAGCTTTTCATAAGAAAATGAAGAGGGGCTGGCCTGGTGACTCAGGTGGTTGGAGCCCCGAGCTCCTAAGGCCGAGGTCTCCGGTTTGATTCCCACATGGGCCAGTGAGCTGTGCCTTCTACAGCTAAGATTGTGAACAATGGCTCTCCCTGGAGCTGGGCTGCCGTGATTAGCCAGAGGACAGCGAGTGCTGCTGTGTGCTACCTGTGTGCTGCCAAGAGCAGCCAGTAGCGAGCGTGAGTGGCCGGCAGCCAGCATGAGCGACCGACTGCCTCAGCCGGGCAGGAGCACAAGGCTCACAACACCAGCATGGGCCAGGGAGCTGTGTCCTACACAACTAGGCTGAGAAGCAATGGCTTGAACTGGAGTGAGGGTGGGGGAAGCAGAAGAAAGGGGAAAAAAACAAAACGAAGTATTTACCGGCGCCCACCCCAGGGACCGCTGCACCTCAGACACATCAACAGTGTCTGTGTTGCCCGGTTACCAAAAAAAAGGGAGGAGTTTTAAAAAGCATTTAGGTCAAAACCAGCTGCATGGAGACCCACCAAACTCCTTACTGTTCCAAGGTACAGGGCTGGTACAACCGGGACAGCGGTGCTGTGCCCTGAGCCCTGAAACAAGGAGGGGCAGGCCAAGGGGCAGAGGGCGCTGCACGCCGCAAGGACCCATGTGCCTCCCTGAGTCTCCATGCCCCTGACTTGGCACAGTGCCTGGTCAGTGATCACAGGACTGCAGCGCACCTGGTATGTCCATCACAGCCTCAAACCCACGCTCACTCTGAACTAGCCTCTTCTGTTACTTTAGCCCATGTCCATGGGCAGCTAGTACAGCCTCCTCGTTTCCTACAGTCTCATAGGTGCTACTCAGATTTTAATATCGAATGACATCGTTTTAAATGTAAATTTGTTATTTACCTATTAGCATATAGCTGTCTTCTCTGGTGCCCCTTCATTTGTTTGATCTGTAAGAAAAGGAAGGAAGGTGACCCGTGAGAGCTGTACCTCTTCTGGGCGCTGAAGGGCCCTCTTCAACACCTTAAGGGTGCCCCATGCAGGAAGAGTGGGTAAGGTCTGCAAAAGAGGGGTGTGCTGTGACGGAGGCCTGTGATGGACATTTTGAAACACTGGGGTCACTGGTCAATTCTTTTTCAGCACAGATATGTTCATAGATGTTTTATTTAAGTTTCACTGATAAACGAGAATGAACGTGTTGATCCTTCTGTGATGTATCATCTCAGTAAACAAAGTCTTTCTTTCTTACTATGAACTGTAGAAATATATTTTCCGCATCAAAATGAGAAAGATTAATTGAAGTCATTAAAGTATTTTGGCTCTAATAACTTGTGTTATTTAAAATGTATTTTTTAAATGTTTTGAATCATCATTTGAAATAAACCCATTAAACCCATTATGACTTTATATTGGTTTTAAAATATGAAAGTAACATGTGGATTGTCGTGAAAAGTTTGAATGGCATAGAAATAATAAGTAAAAAATGAAAACACTCCCCCCCTCACCCCCAGTTTGGTAGTCCCCTGCCCTGTCTTTTTCTATGCAAATGCAAACAAATACATACACAGAGTAAATCTCAAAACAAACATGTTTTCTTTAAAAGCTGCAAACCATGGAAGTGTAGAAAACAGAAGGTAAAAGGCCTCTTCCATCCTACTGCACCAGCTCCCCACTCTGGCTCCGAAGCCAACCTCCGGGAACAGTTTACATAAACCTGCCCACAGATAAGCACAGTTTTTCATGAACCAAGGTGGAGTCACAGTATGTGTACCACTCTGTTCTTTTATATGTACTATCTCCTCCTGTATACGTACTATTCTACTCCTTTATATGTACTGTTCTATTCCTTTATACGTACTATTATACTCCTTTATACATACCGTTCTGCTCCTTTATACGTACTATCTGTTACTTGCCTTTTTCACTTATTAATATACATTGGAAATGTTTTGTGTCAATACACAGGCCTCCAACTCATAAATCATAGCTTTGCTTTAGGAAAGATTAAGTAGACACAGCTTTTCTTCCCACTAAGTACAACTAAAAACCCTGAACATTCTTAAAAACAAAACCCCCTCAAAATCGTAAGAAGCCTGGGCTTCTACATCTACAGGGGTGGGGTAGGGTGGAGGTGGTGCTTGTAATAAAGAGCCCCTCCCCCTTCCGCTGGGTGATGTCAGAGGACTAGTGGAGTCAGGACTTTCACCTCTATCCTGTGGTAAGGAGGTCACACCACTCTGTGGTGTCAGTAGAGGCGGAGAGGGAAGCATTGTCTGAATTAAATCTTTGGGGTTAGGCTATTGCAATCCCCCATTTTAAAGTCAGGGGAAACTGAGGCTTGGAGACACTGAGGAACCTGCCTACAGTTACACAGCTGGAACGGGGACTAGAGCGCTGACTTTTATAATTGCAAATCTGAGACCTTCCTCATCACCCTGCTGACCTCCCATTCATGTCTCTGTGCATTTCTGGTTTATATCCTAGACTTAGATAACAGTGTGCCCTTCTTAAAATTTAGATTGTCTTCTCAATTTTGAGAGCTCTTTTGATATTAGAGATGACAGTCTTCTGACTGTTATGTATATATTGCAAACATTTGCTACAAGTCTGCCTTTAGTCTTAAATTTTAAATTTGTTTCTAGTAGTTACCAGGACAATTTTAGTGTCTCCCCTACAGAAGAAAGGCAGAGTAACAGAAGACCTAGGGACCCCAGACTCAGCCTTCCCTCTTTGGAGAGAATCAGGCTGTTTCAGCATTGTGAAATGTGCTAATCCCATAGGAAATTACTGAAAGGACATTCTCAGCAGGAAGCTGGTGCAAACATCTTTTAAAATCTCTTTTCTATGTGTCACTTCTCCGTCCCTAGGATGAGACTGTACATGCTGTTTTCACACACTACCTATGAGGTGTGATCAAACAATACGGTGAATGTTTAAATAAAAAAAAATTACAGTAAAAATTCCAATAATCAATTCCAATAATCCCCCTCAAAATCTTCCCCTTTGCTTCGAACACATCCCATCATTCTTGCCACTTTCTGAAGCAGTTCTGGACGTCCTCTTTCATGAGTGTCTTTAGTTGCGCTGTCGTAGCTGCCTCAATGTCCTGAATTGACTCACAGTGTTTACCTCTCACGGTCATTTTGACTTTGGGGAAGAGCCAGAAGTTGCACAGTGCCAGATCCTGTGAATAAGGTGGATGAAGACACAGTGTCATGTTTTATTTGACAGAAATTGCTGTACCAGAAGCAATGTGTGACATGGAGCATTGTCACGATGGAGGATGAAATAAAGACATGAAAGAGGACTTCCAGAACTGCCTCAGAAAGTGGCAAGAATGAAGGAATATGCGTGTTCGAAGTGAGGGAGATTAATGGCAATACGTCTATTACTGTAATGCATTTTTTAATTTAAACATTCACCATATTGTTTGATCATACCTTGTAAAAGAACATTAAAATCAACATTAAAAGCCCTCCCCCTAAAAGTTATTGAAATGCTAATAGAACATACATTCTGTAAATCTGAGGTATCTAGATTCCTAAAAATGAATTTCTACAAAGTTACCCGTTTGGAAGGAATATACAGCAAACTTACTTTTCTGGAATGGGAATTCCACTGGCATCAAAAAGTTTTAGAAATACCCAACCACAGCCCAGTTTTAGTAGACGAAATGTAACGTCTGAAGCAGTCAGAATTGTAAGCACATACCATGTCCTTTGAAAGGAGTAAAATTGGTCTTTGCCTTGCAAACTAAACATTTCTTCACAAGAAAATAAAGTGAAACACAGAGGAGTCCCTTTCTTGCAGGCCACACAGTCAAGTGCAAATCCCATCGTGTAACTTGCTCTTGAAAAGCCCTGATGATGAGGCAACTATTACCGGTGTCTGACTGATATAAACATGTAGTGCAATGAGCTCAGATCACATCGACAGCATAAGCTCGATCCCATCAAAGCCTTGACTCATGGACAGATGGAACGGGCTTGTCCCCACTGTCAACTGGGACTCACTCAGGGACCAAGCCTCTCCTGTCCTACCCACCCGCAAAACATATGGATGAATTTGCAGTAAAGAAATGGAAAGATGTTGTAATACTGTTCATGTAAGAACAGTGGGCTCTCTGGGTTACTATGAGGCCAAGAATATATACTACACCTTTCAAGTTATTAGACTATGGAGACGTACAATTACTATTACAGAACCACACCCACTGGCTCAATAGTTTGTATTAAATTAATCCAAGTTTCTGGTGTTCCCTTTAAAAAACCACCCCTGTGCCAGGTCCCTTAACTAGAACACTCATTCACAGGGTTAAAGGACTGTGGCTCTAGGACATAGGGAAACCACTGTGCTGGAATGCCACTGGGCATCTTCTATTACTTTCTGCAGTCACATCCTTTCCATATCTTCATTCTTTAAAAGAACTGGGGTCACTCAAACTATAAATATTAACAAATGCACTTTATTTTTCATTGTTTTCCTGCTTAATATTTCCCCCCTTTTCTTCGCTATGAGAACCTCACTTTTTTTTCCCCAGGGAGGAAAGGGCAATATGCCCAGCTTAAAAATGCTTCCTTTTCAGCTATGGATGGCTATATGACCCAGCTAAGCCTAGCTATTGAGATACAGATGAAAATTTCTGAGCAGGTCCACAGGAAAATCCTTTCAATGGAATCAATTGTTCTTTGTTTCTTTGTTTGTTTGTTTGTTTGACCTTCTAAGCTCTTCAAGGATTTTTTCACCTTCTAAGCTCTTCGTCATATTTAGGACTACAGGTAATAGTTGTTGAATTGTGGTGTACTTCCTCTAGGTATAAACTGTATGTTATCGGCAGATAATCTTTAGAACTTGCAGTACCTTTGTCGCCACTGATTAGTTTTAGTATATCTGTAGTTTACATCCAATTTAAGGTTGTTTTTCTTCTTGGACTTTTTCTTTTTTTCTTTTTGGTCACAAATCACTAACAATAGTAAGCTTTTCTGGTGATGTTCAGTAATTTCTTCTATTCCCCACCCCCAGCAAGCACCAGTCTGTTGTATCTATGAGCTTGCTTTTTTTTATTTATTTTAAGATTCCACATATAAGTGAAATCATGCAGTATTTGTCTGTCTGACTTATTTCACTCAGCATAATACTTCTCAGTCCATCCATGTAGTTGCAAATGGTAAGATTTCATTCTTTTTTCTGGCTAATATTCCATTGTATATATGTACCACCTCTTCTTTATCCAATCGTCTATTGATGGACACTTAGGTTGCTTCTATCTTGGCGATTGTAAATAGTACTGCAATGAAAATAGGGATACATGTGTCTTTCGGAGTTAGTGGTTTAGTTTTCTTTGGGTAACTACCAGAAATAGAATTGCTGGGTTATAAGGTAGTACTATTTTTAATCTTTTTTTAAACGTTGTTTTTTCATTTTTATTGGGGAACAGTGTGTTTCTCCAGGGCCCACCAGCTCCAAGTTGTTGTCCTTTAATCTAGTTGTGGAGGGCGCAGCTCAGCTCCAAGTCCAGTCTCTGTTTTCAATCTTTAATTGCAGGGGGCGCAGCCCACCATCCCATGTGGGAATTGAACTGGCAACCTTGAGAGCTCGCACTCTAACCAGCTGAGCCATCCGCCACCCCTATTTTTTAATTTTTTGAGGAACCTCCATCCTGTTTTCCATAGTGGCTGCACCCATTTGCAATCCCAATAGTGCACAAGGGTTCCATTTCCTCCACATCCTCGCCAACACTTGTTCTTGTCTTGTCTTTTTGATGACGGCCATTCTGGCAGGTGTGGGGTGATATTTTGTGGGTTTAATTTGCATTTCTCCTGTGATTATTGACATTGAGCACTTCCCACACTTTAATTTTAAATGCTACTGAGTAAACAGCAATATATATAAACAGAATCACTGCCATTCTCATTCCTCAAGGATTTAAATTCTATTACACATACAAATCTCAATTATTTTATGTGTATATACAGGCTTTAAAAACAAACAAACTTCCCTTTTAAATGATACATTACAAAGCTTTATCTTTCAACTGACATACATTGTGAATGTAAGAAATTCCAAGTTCAAATAATATTCCAAGATCTGGAGATGAAGAATTGGGCCTGAGAAAACCACCATCAAACAAGCACCATAAGATGCCAGAAACAACGTTATCAATAAAAGTTAAACTGGGAGGGAGGTTTCAGCTCCATTCACCTGTAAATGGTTTATGCCCTTGCATCATAGTAAAGGTCTTTTAAAGGAAAGAAAAGGCAGATGGATTGGACTCATCTATACCAACAATTTGAAATTTAAAAATTAACTTTGTGTTAAAGGGAAATACCGTTGTGTTTACTTACTCTTTGTTTAGAAGAGAGGCTAATGTGCAGCGAGTCCTACACCTGGGACCCCAGAGGAGGACAAAAACCACCTGCATGTGTAATAAGATATTTATATTAGACACTGTTCCTTGTAAACAGAACCAAAATGGAAGACTTCACACACATTGCTCAACTTTCCCAACCTGCGCCTTGTGAGTCCCCTTCTCCCCCCCACCTTCTGCTCATTCCATTTCCTCTGCATGGATAACCATCCTTCTTTCCTGCCTATAAAGCCACACCCACCCTTCGAGGTCTAGCTTCTCTTCTGAAAAGTCTTCCTGAGCCTAGAGTTACTTTCCCCCTCCTCTCTGCTTCCACCTGGAGCCCCATAACCATCCCATTCTGCCTTTGTTACAGTTATCAGCAGTGCCCACCCCACAGGGCTGCACTAAGGACTCCATGAGATGGCACATGTGGGCAGAGCGCCATAAATAGAGATACTGTTATAATATGTCTGTATGTTTCTTCTCTAGTACCACGTAAGTTCCCCTGATACTTAGGAAGACTGCCTCATACCCAACAGATGCTTAATTTCACTCAGCAAAGTAACAACCACTTATTATGCACCCTTCCAAACAGCTCATCTTTATATCTGGGAAAATATTAGAAAGTTGTGTCCTTATACGTCACATACACAGATGCCATATCAGAAGTATGAAGTGTTGTGCCAAATATAAGCAGTAGGGTGCTTAGAAGATCACACTGGACTTCCGGGAGTTGTGCTCTAGCTATGTGTGAATATACACAGCACTGTGGATAAGCACAGTGGCCTGGCCTCCTCCATATCCGGTGGGTGCTCCCTCACTGAACCTCTGTCTTGCTTTAAGATCTTTTGATGCCACAAGAGGAAGTTAATGAAGGTTCTTAGGATATAGTGACACAGCAGAGCTGGTATGGGAGGAAAGAAAGTAAATACTAAGGCAATGAAAACTTGGAGGAAGAAAAAAATAAAGTAAAATAAACTACGGACATCTAATTTTACCAAAAGAATGTAGACATCATCTTTGTGGCCCTTCCGCAGTACCGACTCAGTGGTCTGGAACCACTTCACTTGACTTCGATCCCTTTTGTTCCAGTCTTGGCAGTCCCAGGGTGCTGCCAAGTCCCCTAGGCGTCACGCTTGATTTTATCTGAAGAAAGTACAGCTCTCACTAACACAGCTGGAGATTTTATTTTTGAAAAACACTTCCTAAATGTTATATTTTTGTTTTCGTTTTCTAGAGGGCATTTTCTAGATCTGAACCCTGAAATCCATCGAATGAGATGATTCATAGGAATTATAACTTTGGTGAGTCAGAAACATGAGTACTTTTTTCCAAAGTCCTTAAAGAACATTGAATAATTTAAAACTTCAAATCTGATCCCATACAGTCTGTGCTAAACATAATATGTTATTTCAGAAATACACTTTGACAGCCTCACTTTAGAAAGTAATTGCATGACACTGATAGGTAAGAGAATCATGTTCATGCCACTCCCGCAGCAGGTGACTCACCTGGAGGAAAGGTCCGAGTTTCGGACTTTTTATGTTACCATGTGGCTCTGACTGTATGAATGTTACTCAGAACCTGAAATGAGGTCCCCCCATTTGGAGTCACACACAAAGCTGCCTGAAACGTTGCCACCTCACGCCCCAAACATAACAGCAGCTACATTGTGTGGAGCAGACGGAGACGGGTCTCCACTTCTTACTCTACGCAAGTCTAATTCTTTTTTAACATCAAGTCATACATAACTTTTAAAATGATTAACAAAAAAACACATGTCATATCACTTATTTATAAAACAGTGAAGGAACTAATAAAATGAATTCAGACTCAGATCTTTGTGCTAGTAATGAACTACAGTAAGTGAAATATTTAATATCTGAGATAGGTTTACCAGAAAAGTAAGTGAAATTTCAAGTACAAATGATCTTTTAAGAAATGTGACCCGTAAGAGCATTTCATGAGTAGCTCATTACCCTGCCTGTAGACAATGCTAACAGCTCAGATACTCAGAAGGTTCCATCTCCTCCAAGATGTCTAGGCCCTTGAGTCATAGCCTTCCTGCAATCTAATCTCATCAAATGCTACTACAAGAAGTTAGTCCTACAATATACATAAAACAGTGAATTATAAACATAGAACAGTAGGAGCAAAAAATGTAGAGTCCAAATTCTATAAAGTCATGGCCAAAATCGGTATCTTCCAAAGGAACAGATAACAAAATTTTTGTTTTCAATAAAAATATTTCAGTATAGCATTTGTAAAACGCCACTTTAAAGTAATTGGAAATTATCCTGAACATGACATATTAAGTCAAATTCAATTCTCTGCCCTCTAAGTCAGCACTGGTAGGCATCTAGGAGTAGCTTATGGGCAGCCAGGAGTTTTGCACATACTCATAAAGAAAGCCCCATTACCTCCAACACCTAATGTGTATGAGCTAACTTAAACTCTTCCTATAATAATATATATTGTCAACCTGGACTTCTGGAGAGCAAACTCCTGATTATCACCTGCTGTCTAATGTGTGACGGCTTCTTATTTATTCTGAGCTCTGGACGACAGGAGAGTTTGCAGCTGAAAAGTGCTAGAGAGAAAATACTGGCTGAAAACTCCCCAAATTTGGCAAAAGACTCCAGCCTACAGATTGAAGAAACTGAACAAACCTCAAATAGGACAAGCTGAGGAATCCACTCCAAGATGTGACATGAACTTCTGAAAACTAAACACAAACATCTGGAAAGTAGCAAGAGAGAAACAATTACCTGATGGGGGCCAATTCAAGTGACAGTGTTCTCATCACAAACCAGAGGCCAGGAGAAAGTGGCAAGATGTTTGTCAAGTGCCAAAGGAAAGAGTCGCCAACCCAGAATTCTGTATCTAGTGAAAATACCCTTCAGGAATGAGTGGAATGAGACATTCTCCGACAAAGAAAAACTAAGAGAGTCTGCAGCCAGCAGGCCTTCCCAAAAAGAATCATTAATGGACATTCTCTAAATAGGAAGGACACGAGAAAAGAAGGCATGTCTGAACATCAGGAAGGAAGGAAGAACAATGGGAAGAATAAAAATAAGGGCAAGTACAACACATTTTCTCTTGAGTTTTCTAAATTATGCTCGATATTCTACGCAAGAATTATAACCATGTCTGATGTGGTTCTCAATGTATGTATGGGAAACATTTAAGATAATTATATTATAAAGGAGAGAGGGCAAGGACAATTAAAGGGAAGTAAGGTTTCCCTACGTGACTCAAACTGGAAAGGTGACACCAGTAGACTGTGGTGAGTCATGTACATACAAGTGACAAGGGGAGCAACCACAGGAGCCGTACAGAGGGAGTCACTCAACAACAGCATAGAAAATTCAGAATGGAGAGCTAAGAAATGTTCAAGTAACACACACCAAGGCAGGAAAAAGAAACAGAGGAGCTAAAAAGAGGAAATAAAGAGAGAAAACCCCAGTGGACTAACGACTTCAGACCTCTCCCAGTGTCCACTTGCTGCTGGGTGTTTTCAGGACCTTCAGAAAGCTGCTTTTTGTATGTCACCCAGAATTTACAGTTGTGACCGCTGGGCAAGTTGTTCTGTGGGGACCTTACTCAGCTGTTACTGGAAACAGTGTCTTGTTAATTAGTTTTATAAAAATGCTTTTTATTTGTAATGAGGCTTAGATGTATTAAAGAAGCACTTTTAAGTAAATAGCATGAGTATTTGTTCTATAATTTCTCAGGAAAGTTGACATAAATTAGTTTCATAAATACACTTCTATTATCTTTATGTAAAATAACTTCTATCATTTTGATATGTTATTCAAGATAAAATTCCAATCTTTGTTTGATGTTCTCATCTATGAGAACAGGGAGGTATAGCAGAGTCTGAAACCAGACCCTAGGAAATGGCTGCTCTTGCTTGCTGGGCCACTGACGACACCTACTGGCTCCTCTGTGGAGGTGGTTTTGTGCAGAGTGGCCGTGAAGCAGGATCATGGTAATGACAAGATCATCTACTGCCTCCCAGTTCTGATGAAAGGAAGGCAGGCACTCTCCTCGCACGAGTGAGGAGTACACCTGGTGTGAGTGAGCTAGATCCACAAGCTTCTCCAGGCGTGAGCTGCTTCCGGTGTTCCCGATCTCACTGAATGTCACCACCACTGACACCCGCTCTCCCTCACCCGCCATTTCCAATCCATCACCAAACTGTGCTGGTTGTTACTTCTCTCTTCTCCACCTCCACTTCCCTATCTGTCATCGTCTCTCGCACACGTACTATGCTCCATGCATCGCTCTAAGGGCTTTATCTGTGTGTCGTGCAGGAGACGCTGCTCGCTGCGCCATGTGTTGTCTGGGGCTGCCAGCGGGGCCTCTGGTCCCGCTCCCCACATAAGAACCCAGGATATGGCTAGGCCAAAAAGGAACACCCACGGAGCCATAGGTAGGGGAGTCATATCACTATAGTCTCACTGGAGGCTGGGGGAGACACACGCAGTAGTAGCCACACGATCCGCAGTCCGCCATTCACTTCTCTGCCTGCCAACCAACCAACCAATCAACGCAGCCCTGCAGTTACATCAGTAGCCAACTGGCTAACTGGTTACAGCTGATGGCCAACCAATCACAGTTGATGGTCATTCACCACCCGAGCCAGCACCTTCCCACTCGAGGCTGAGAGCCTGGAAACTGCTCTCTGGGACTCTGTCCCCACACTGTGTTACCTCATTTATTCCTCACACTGACCCTGAGAGATGTGAGAACAAGGTCCAGGCCTCTGGTCAGTGTCCCACACTTAGCAGACGGTGGCACCAGGGTGGCCCCAGAGTTTTTCTTGAAGGCAACACTTTGAGCACCACACTGTGCCATGACCCCCCATGGTCTGCTCATGCCTCTTCTGTCCCCTCTAATCCACTTCCAGAGAGGAGCCAGACATCTTCCCAAAACATAAGTCTAAATCACGTGACTTCCCCCAGTACTCCTCTGTTTTTAGGGTGAAGACAAAGCCCCCTCACACCACGGCTTACATTGTGCCCCCCTTGCCCCGACGTCTCCTGTTTCACCCCAATCTGCATTGTCCTTCTCTCTGCCCACTCAGCCACACTAGCCTCCCACTTCCCAAGTCCCTCCCTCCAAAACGTCACCTGTGCTGCTCCTTGGGCCTGCTCCTTCCCTTGTCTTCACCTCCTAAGGCCTGCTCACCCCTCAGACCTCAAGTCAAGCCTTGCCTCCCCCTCAGGGGGCCAAGCACCCACTGGAGACCTCTCTGCAGTGAGCACCTGCTGCCATCAACGTCCCTCTGAGCAGTGCTTCAGCCCAGGTCCCACAGATTGCACACATTTCTCTTGTGTTCAGTTCAAAATCTTTTCTAATTTCCCTTGAAATTTCCTTTTAACCCTTTGATTATTTACAACTTGTTGTTTCATTTCCAAATATTTAAGGATTTCTCCAGCTATCTGTAACTGATTTGTAACTCCATTCATGTGATCAAAAGCCAGCCAGTGCATGATTTCAGTCCTTTGAATTTGTTCAGGTTCCCCTAGCTTGCTGAATGTTCCATGTGCACTGAAGAGAATGAGGATTTACTATTTTGGGGTGAGGTATTGTACAAAAGACAATTAGATCCAGCTTGTTAATGGTGTCATTCAGTCCCTTTATGTCCTTACTAATTTTCTGTCTGCTGGTTCTGTAGATTACGGAGAGAGACGTGTTCAAGTTTCCAACCATAACTGTGGCTTTGCCCGTTTCTCCTTTCATTGTGTCAATGTTTACTTCCCGTATGGAAGCTCTGATGTTAGGTATACATACATTTAGGATTGTTATGTCTTCTTGGTGAATTGTCACTTTTATCATGCAGTGTACCTCTTCATTCCTGGTAATTGTCCTTGTTCTAAAGGTTACTTTGTCTGATAGTAATATCTTTTGAGGGCGCTACCTTTTTCCATCCTTCTGCTTTTAGCCTGCCCATAGTATTATATTTAAGGGACGTTTCTTGTAAGTAGCCTATGGTGTTTCACTGATGACTTATTATATGTTGAGTATCTTTTTTATATACCTCTTGGTTTTTCACATATTTTCTTTTTTTGAGTGTTTGTTCAGTCTTTTGCCCATTTAAAAAATGGAGTTACCTGTTTATTTCTTGGACATCCTTGTCTTGTTCCTGATCTTAGGGAGAAAGTGTTGAGTATTTCACCGTTAGGTATGATGATGCTAACTTTAGTTTTCTCTTGTTACCCTTTAGCAATGTGAGGAAGTCCCCTTCTGTTCCTAGTTTGTTGAGAATTTTTACAAAGTCATGAATGGGTCTTGAAGTTTGTCAAGTACTTTTTCTATATCAATTGAGCTGACCATACAATTTTTCTTCTTTAGTTCTGTTAATATGGCATATTACAATGATCCATATTTAAATGTTAAATGTCGGTTACACATGTGCATGCATTTGCATTCCTGGAATTCAAATTCAGTATTCCCTAATTAGTCGTGATATTCAATTTGCTAATATTTTGTTTAGGATTTTAGTTTTGATACTCATGAGGGATATTAGTCTTGTAATTTTTCTTTCTTGTTATGTCTTGTCATATTTTGGAATCATGTTTTTCCTGGCCTTATGAGTTGGGAAGCATTTCCTCTTTATCTATTCTTTGGAAGAGTGTGTGTACTACTGGTATTGTTTCTTCCTTAAATGTTGGGAGGGATTCACCAGTGAAGGCTACTGGTCCTAGAGTTTCCTTTGTTGGAAGTTTCAATTTCTTTAACAGAGGTCATTTAAATTTCTATTTTTTCTTGTATTAGTTTCAGTAAATTATGGATTTTCAAGGAATTTGTCTATGCTATCAAATTTATTGGCATAAAGATGTTTATAATATCCCTAATTGTCCTCTTAATGTGTGCGAGACCTGTGGGGAGGCTTCCATGTTCATGTCAGATATTGATCATTTGTTTTCCTTCTCTATCCCTTTTTAAAATTTATTGACTAGTTTTACTAGGCATCTCTCAATTTTACTAATCGTTTCAAAAAATAAACTTTTGCCTGTTTTGATTTTCTCTTTTGTTTATCTATTTTCTATTTCATTAATTTCTGTTCCTTATTTCTTCCATTCTATTTCCTTCCTGTTTAACTCACTTTTCCTTTTTCAGCCTTTTGAGTTGATAGCTTAGAACACAATTTTTTTTAAAAAAGATTTTATTGGGGAAGGGGTACAGGACTTTATTGGGGAACACTGTGTATTTCCAGGTCTTTTTTTTTTTTTTTTTCCAAGTCAAGTTGTTGTCCTTTCAATCGTAGTTGTGGAGGGTGCCGTTCAGTTTCAAGTTGTTGTCCTTTCAGTCTTAGTTATGGAGGGCGCAGCTCAGCTCCAGGTCCAGTTGCCGTTGCTAGTTGCAGGGGGCACAGCCCACCATCCCTTGCGGGAGTCACACCGGCAACCTTGTGGTTGAGAGGGCGCACTCCAACCAACTGAGCTATCCGGGAGCTCAGCCGAAGCTCAACTCAAGGTGCCGTGTTCAATTTTAGTTGCAGGGGGCACTGCCCACCATCCCTTGCAGGACTCGAGTAGTTGAACTGGCAACCTTGTGGTTGAGAGCCCACTGGCCCATGTGGGAATCGAACTGCAGCCTTCGGAGTTAGGAGCATGGAGCTCTAACCGCCTGAGCCACTAGGCCGGCCCAGAACACGATTTTAAATCTTTCTTCTTGTCTAGTATATGCAATTAAAGTTATTAATTTCCACCTAAGCAGTGTTTAAGTTGTAGCTCACAAACAGATCAATTAAATTTTAAAGAGTATTCAAATTCTTTCTTTGGTACTGGGTGAAAAACATTCTCTTAGGAATCATGGAGGTGTAAAATGGAAAAGGACATATTTTGCTCAGCATCATACTCTCAAGATCCATCCATGTTGTCACAAATGTTCCTATATCATCTTTTCTTACAGCCGAATAGTATTCCATTGTGTATATATACCACAACTTCTTTATCCATTCATCTATCGAAGGACATTTTGGTTGTTTCCATGTCTTGGCCACTGTAAACAAAGCTGCAGTGAACAGAAAAAGCAGAGAACCATGTGATTTCATTGATATGTGGTATATAAACCAAAAACAACAAGAGAACAAGACAAACAAATGAGAAACAGAAACTCATAGACACAGACAATAGTTTAGTGGTTACCAGAGAGTAAGGGGTTTGGGGGGTGGGAGATGAGGGTAAAGGGGATCCAATATATGGTGATGGAAAGAGAACTGACTCTGGGTGGTGAACACACAATGGGATTACAATTCTGTAATACAGAATTGTACACCTGAAATCTATGTAATTTTACTAACAATTGTCACCCCAATAAATTTTAAAAATAAATTAAAAAAATAAAATAAAAATAATTATTAAAGTGAAAAAAAAAAGGAAAAGGAAGCAAGAAACGTTGTAAGGTGAGGGTAATGTCCACATCCTGACAGGGGTGTTGGTTACACAGGGGAGTACATTTGTCAAGAGTGTGACACTGTGCACTTAAGACCTGAATTGTATACAATACTAGAAGACAGGCATCAGCACCTTTTTATAAGTGAAAAATCTAAAGCTTAGAGGAGTTAACTGCAATATGTATGCCAACATCACATACTTAGCAACTGCAAGAGCCAGGAGTTAAGCCTATATCAACAGAACCCATGTGGTTTGCACCCTACCACATATTAGTACACATGCATGCACATGTGTGGGCACGTGCACGCACGCACACACACACACACACACACACACACACACACACATATACACACAATGAAAGGGAGAAACTGAGGGACACAGAAACAGATGGACCCCATGCAGTACATGTTTAGCATGTAGCACGAACAAAACATTTTCCATCCTGATGTGAACCAGTGTCCTCCTCAGTGAGCTCACCTTACTGCCATCAAACGATGAAGGTGGGGTGTCTGCTGAGAACCTGGATGCTCACTCCCGAGGGGCACAATCAATGAAACACCACTTGGTCTCAACCTAATCTAAGTGAGAAATTAGTTACAAAAGAAGGTTTACTTTTATGATTTATAAGACAAATTCATTTTCAAAGCATCTTTTATAAATACTTAAGAAAATGTACATCAAATAAGAACAAAAGGAAACATTTTACACACAAATATACACCCACAAGAAAAGTGTCAATAGCATGTTCAGTTTAAGTCAAAACTTTAGGTGAATTTTTCGTACATATTTGTCTTTGAAATATTTGTATTTTGGGGGCAAACATAAACATTGTGATGAACAGTCAGTACAATCAGATGAAATGTGAAACCTGACCATGGAATCATGGTGCTGCAGGCTCCTTCACAATCATTCCTCCACAGTTAATACCTTGCTTTACGGTCATGGGCCTTTCCATTTAAATAACTTAGATCATTGAAAAAATAAGACAACACGTAAAAGCTTGTTACCTTTTCAATGTAAGGAATGGAAGCTGAATATTTAGTTCTCTGGGTACAAGTACATAAAATTAAATGACACTTATTCCAGTATTAGTACTTGAAACAGACCAAATACAACATCTTTGTTGACTTGCAATGAAAGATACTTAATACAAACAAGGTTCCAGACAATGCTCATGTTGACAGGGAAAAGGACACTAAAATTCTGCGCCACTCCTCCCCACAAAACCTGACCACACTGGGTCCTCTTATTCTTCCCTTGAGGCTCTGGGTGAGGAAGAGATTAAAAATAGAAGGTAAAAAGGATGGGGAGTTATATGCTCTGATGTGGTTTACATCTGCTTAAAAGTTGCAGAATAGAAATAGATATCAAGAGTATTTCCTACTTCAAATACTGGGATACAGGAATCCTTTACTCTAAGCTATCCCCAAAGAAGTATAATCATAAAGTACTGCCAATCCTCAATCCTACTTAATTAAAATAATATTACTCCTACTACGACTAATAATAATACCAGTTAACATTTCCTGAGTTATCATCATGAGCCAGACACTGTTCTCAGCTCCTTCATACATATGATGTAATTTTCACAAGAATCCTGTTAGAAGTATTATTATTATTCCCTTTTCACAGATGAAGAAATTGGGGCAAAGAACGATTAAGATAGGTACATAGTATTATTTCATCTGTAACAATAGGAGAAGAGAGCAACAAAGGGAAACTAGGTAAAGTCACAGTAACAAACCCAAGTTTTGTGTTGGCTATGAAACTACCGAGTGTTTCATGTTTTGCATAATGCATTAATCAATTTACATGTTATTGTTATGCTTGCAACCATGACACAATCTGGAAAAGTCACAATCCTATACTGGTAGTAACTGTAATTATAGTGCTTGTCTTAGCATCCCACATGAGATCTCTGAAGCCAGCTGTGAAGGAGCAAGATATGCTTGTAAGAAGTAACTTGCTCAAAACTGATTCCCTGCAAAAATAATTCTCCTTTATTTTCCTAGAAAGGAATAAAATTCAAAACCAAAATCCATGATGTTCTCTACAAACATAGGAAACAGACATCCAAAGGCAAGATACTTACTTCCAGTCAAAATGGTGGAGTAGGTAAATGCTGTGATCACCTCTTCCCACAACCACCTCAAAATTTGCAACTAAACTACAAAACAACCACCATTGAGAATCACCTGAGTCTAGCTTAACCGAAGCCCTACAATTAAGGATATAAAAAGAAGCCACCTCAAGACTGGTAGGAGGGGTGGAGATGTGGAACGGACTGGTCCCACACTCGTGTGTGGCCATTGAAGATTGGGAGGGATATCCGGGCTGCAGAGGTACCCCCTGAGGAGCGAGGGCTCTCAGCCCTTCCTCAGCCCAGGGTTCCAGTGCTGGGAAGAGAATTCCCCATAAACTTCTGGCTGTGAAAACCAGTGGAGATTGTGGCTGAGTGAGATGGAGGGATGCTGAAGTCCCAGGCATTCCTCTTAAAGGGGCCAGGCATGGACTTGCTTTCAGACTCACTTGCTCTGAGCTCTAGCGCTGGGTCAGCTGCTTGCTTGAAAGGCACCAGGGACATACAGGAAGAAACTGAATTGTCTGGCTGCAGAGTGAAGGCTGGAGGGGCAGCTTTCTCCCAGATGGTCAGAGGAGCTGGTAGCAGCCATTGTTTCTTTGTTGAGCCCGCCCCCCACCCAATGTGCAAATGCAGGCAGGCACCACAGCTGAGTCTCCATTAACCTGGCTAACACTGTTTGCCCCACCCTAGTGATTCCCTGAGATCCTGCTTCACCCAACTTGCAGGCCCACCCGAGCTAATTCCAGTGGCTTTTCCATACAAAAGGCATGCCATGGCTCATTCTTCGGACTTTCCTACAATCTTTTGCAGGTTCACAAACCCCAAATAAACAGCATCTGGCTTTGGCATGCTGCTTGCTAAACAGCTGCAAGCCTGGCACTAGAGGCAGCTGGCTTTGGTTTGTAGCTTGGCCTCTCAAGGTACCTGCAAGCCCAACAGAGGTGAAAGGCCTTTGTGGATCACTCTATGGCTCATGCCAGGGGGCCCTGTGCAGGGCACAGGTGGCAGCCCCCAGGCCAGCACAACCAGTGCCTGGCTTCAGACTCTGCTGGACCACCACCAGGCCATCTTCACAGATGACAAACCCAAAGGACAAACTGGGAAGTCACCAGACCCCTGTTAAAGTGAATCCTGCTCCATAAGGTCAGCCCCTACACAACAGTTCCTCCACTGTAGTCAAGGCCAATCCTCACAACCAATCAGCCCGAGGGTCAATCCTTCCCATTAACATGAAAACAGCAGTCAAGTCTCAACTACAACAAGGAGGACACACACAACCCATACAAGGGACAAACCTTGAGCACCCAGCTCAGAAAGACTGTGCCACTGAATCCCCCAGGACACCTACTATCTAAGGCCACTCTACTAAGACCAGGAGATAAAGCAGCTCTATCTAATACATAGAAACAAACACAGGAAGGCAGTCAAAATGGGGATAAAAAGAAATGTGTCCCAAATAAAAGAACAGAATAAAGCTCCAGAAAAAAAACAAAACAAAACAAAACAAAAAAAAAACTAAACAAAATGGAGATAAGCAATCTGCCAGATGCAGAGTTCAAAACACTGGTTATAAGGATGCTCAATGATCTCAGTGAGAACGTGAACAAAGAGATAGGAAACATAAAAATGGAGATAGAAAATATAAAAAAGAACCAGTCAGAAATAAAGAATACAATAACTGAAATGAAGAATACATTAGAAGGAATCAAGAGTAGATTAGATGAAGCAGAGGTTCAAATCAGCAATTTGGAAGATAAGGTAACAGAAAACACCCAATCAGAACAGCAAAAAGAAAAAAAGAATTTCCCCAGCCCCCCAAAAATGAGGATCGTTTAAGGGGCCTCTGAGACAACACCAAGCATACCAACTTTCACATCAGGGGAGTATGAGAAGGAAAAGAGAGAGAGAGCAAGGAATGAAAACCTACTTGAAGAAATAATGACAGAAACTTCCTTAACCTGGTGAAGGAAATAGACATACAAGCCCAGGAAGTGCCAGGAGTTCCAAATAAGATGAACCCAAAGAGGCCCACACCAAGACACATCATAATCAAAATGCCAAAGGTTAAAGATAAAAAGAGAATCTTGGGAGATCCAAGATGGCAGAATAGATAAACACTGTGGCTGCTTCCTTCCATGAACAAAGTAAAATTACAACTAAATTATAGAACAATCATCCTGGAGAACCATCTGAAATCTCCCTGAACAGAAGTTTTATTACTATAGATATAAAGAAGAAGCCATATTGAGACTGGTAGGAGGGGCAGAGATGTGAAACTGGCTAACCCCAAACCTCTGTGTGGCAGATGAGAACCAGGAGGGATATCTCGGTCATGGAAGTTCCCCCCAGGGAAGCAAGGGACCCCAGACCCACACTGGCTTCCCCAACCCAGAGTACTGGTGCCAGTAAGAAGAGCCCCCACAATATCTGGCTGTGAAAAATAGTGGGGATTCCAATCATCCGGGTGGGACAGAAGGTGGCAGGAAACCCAAGTGTCCTCTTAAAGGGCCAGCACATAGACTCATTCGCTCGCATGCACTCACCCTGTGTCCGGTGGAGGGACGGTGACTTGGGGGGTGTCAGAGACATAAGGGGGACAGGCTGAGTTGTGTGGCTTCAGGAGGACAGCTGGAGGACAGTCAGCATTTTCCCTGTGTGGGGTCCTGCTCCTGTGCAGCCGGCAGGCAGGCACCATCTTTCTGGTGTTGAGCCGGCTCCCTACACTTATGTCCAAATTTGAATCTGATGGGTCTAGTGAGCTCCGCAGCTCCACACTGCTGACTCACTGAGACCCCACCCCACTCAACTCCCCCAACACTGGAGGCACTTTCTTGTGAGCAGCCAACCCTCCCTGCATTGTGCTCTTTCTTAGAAAGCTATCAGAGTCAGAGAGACCCCAGGCAGGTGGTAACTGGCCTCAGTGTGCTCTGAGACTTTTGCTGAGTAGCTTCAAGTGCAGCACTGGCACCACACCAGCATTTGCATTAACCTGGTGACCATGACCCTTCCCACTCTAGTGACTCCCTGAGACCCTGCCTCACCCAACTTGCATACTGCATGAGGCTCTATCAGTGGCTGAAACTTAAGGGAGCTGGAAGGTGGCAGCAAGCCTTGGGGTCTCCATGCATTTTGCAGAGATACCCCAGGCCTGGTATCGGTGGCAGACATCCTTGGTTCACAGCGTGGCCTCCCCCACACTCCTCTAGGGTTAGCACAGTCAGTGAACACTGTGGATCACTTTGTAGCTTTTACCAGGTAGCCCCCATTGGTCACAGATAGTAGGTGGCCTGGGCCTGCATGGGAGCCCCTCCCAAGAGGACCCAGAACAACATACTTGGAAGTTAGCTATGCAGAGCACCACCCAATCAGCCCCACAAGTGGCACACACAAAGGGTGGTCTCAACAGGCACCAGAGCCCACTGAGGCAAATCCCACTCAGTGGGGTAAGCCCCCCACACAGCAGCCCATAAGCTGTGGATGTGGCCCAATCCCACAGTCCATCAGCCTGAGGGTCAGTCCCACCCACTGATGGGCCAATAGCAATCAAGGCTCAACTATAACTGAAGAGCACACATGACCAACACAGGGAAACTCCTGGAGCACCCAGTGCAGGTGATGAGGGAAACTGTGCCACTGGGCTCCACAGGGCACCTATTACATAAGGTCACCTGGACAAGACTGGGGGACATAGCAGATCTACCCACTACATAAAAACAGAGAGGCAGCCAAAATGAGGAAACAGAGAAATACATCCCAAATGAAAGAACACGACAAAACTCCAGAAAAAGAACTAAACAAAATGAAGGCAAGCAACCTGCTAAAGACAGAGTTCAAAACAATTGTCTTAAGGATGAGCAAGGAACTTAGTAAGAACTTCAATAAAGAGACAGCGAGCATAAAAAAGGACATAGAAACCATAAAAAAGAACCAGTCAGAAGTGAAAAATAACTGAAATGAAGATTGCACTAGAAGGAATCACCAGCAGACTAGATGAAGCAGAGGATCGAATAAGCAATTTGGAAGACAAAGTAGCATAAGACACCCAATCAGAACAGCAAAAAGAAAAAAGAATCCAAAAAAAATGAGGGTAGTGTAAGAGACCTGTGGGATAACATCAAACATAACCACATTCATATCATAGGGTACCAGAAGGAGAAGAGAGAAAGCAAGGGATTGAGAACCCATTTGAAGAAATAATGACAGAAAACTTTTCTGACCTGGCAAAGAAAATAGACATACAGGCCCTGGAAGCACAGAGAGCCCCAAACAAGATGAACCCAAAGAGGCCCACACCAAGACACAAAGAGAGAATCTCAAAAGCAGCAAGAGAAAGTTAACTTGTAACTTATAAGGGAGCTCCCATAAGACTGTCAGCTGACTTCTCAACAGAACCTTTGCAGGCCAGAGGGATTCACACAAAATATTCAACAGAATGAAAAGAAAGGACCTACAACTAAGATTACTCTACACAGCAAAACTATCATTTAGAATCGAAGGACTGATAAAGAGATTCCCAGACAAGAAAAAGCTAAAGGAGTTCATCATCACCAAACCAATTACAAGGAATGATAGAGGGACTTCTTTAAGATGTGGAAAGAAAAAAAAGACCAAAATTACGAATAATAAAATGGCAATAACTACATATCTATCAACAATTACTTTCAATGTAAATAGATTAAATGCTCCACTCAAAAGCTATAGGAGGGCTGAATGGATAAGAAAAAAGACCCTTACATATGCTGCCTACAAGGGACTAATTTCAGATTGAAAGACATACACAAATGGAAAGTAAAGGGATGGAAAAAAATATTTCATGAAAATGGAAATGAAAAAAAAAAAAAGCTGGGGTAGCAATAATTATACCAGACAAAATAGACTGTAAAACAAAGTATAGCAAGAGACAAAGAAGTACCCAGTAATACCACTTCAAGGTATTTATCCAAAGAAACCCAAATGCTACCTTGCGGGAATGTGTGCATCCATATGTTCATTGCAGCATTTTTTACAATGGCCAAGATGTGGAGGCAGCCTGGCTGTCCATGCATGGAAGAATGGATAAAGAGGAGGTGGTACATATATACAATGGAGTATTGCTCGGCCATGGAAGGGAATGGGTTCTTGCCATCTGGGATGGCATGAATGAACCTGGAGGGAATTGTGCTGAGTGTAGTGTCAGACAGAGAAAGACAGATGCAATGTGATGTCACTTATATGTGGAATCTAAAGAACAAAATAAACAAACAAAACAGAAGCAAACTCATAGATATAGAGAACATTTTGATGGTTGCCAGATGGGAGGGGGGTTGGGGGTGAGTGAAAAAGGGGAAGGGATTAAGAAGTACAAATTGGTTGTTACACAGTAATCATGAGGGTGTAGGGTATAGCATAAGGAATATAGTCAATAATTACTGTAATAACTACTCATATGTATTTTGTCATATTGGTACTAGGTTTATTGGGGTGATAGATGGGAGGGGGTTGGGGGCAAGGTGAAAAAAGGTGAAGGATTAAGAAGTACAAATTGGTTGTTACACAGTAGTCAGGGGCATATAGGATATTTCATAAGGAATATAGTCAATAATATTGTAATATCTATATGGTGTCAGATAGGTGTGAGATTTGTTGGGGTGATAGATGGGAGGGGGTTGGGGGGCAAGGTATAAAAGGTGAAGGGAGTAAGAAGTATAAACTGATACTTAACAAAATAGTCATGGGGATGTATATTAAAGCATAGGAAATATAGTCAATATCATGGTAATAACAATATAGTGCCAGGTGGGTACAAGTCAGGGGGATCATTGCTTAAATTATACAAATGTCTAATCACTATGCTATACACCTGAAATTAATATAAAATAATACTGAATGTCAACTGTAATTGAAAAATTAAAAAGGGGTGGAGGTGACGGGGAATAAGAGGTTCAAGTCTCCAGGTATAAAACAAATAAGTCATGGGGATGTAGTGTATAGCATAGAGAATATAGTCAATAATATGGTGATAACAAGGTACAGTGTCAGATGGTTGCTGTACTTATGGTGGTCACTTTTTTTGGTACATAAATGTTGAATAACTGCAACTAATATAATACTGTATGTTAGCTATATTTTAATAAAAATATTTTTAAAAAGAAAAAGAATGAAAGGGTGGCAGGGAGAAGTCCACAAAATAGTACCACAAATTTCTTATGAGTATGGGTATAGTTATGTGTACAAATGCAAAGAAAAAGGTCTAGAAGAATAAACACCAAAGTGAGAATAGCTGTTATCTCAAAAATGAAGATATGTATTAGGATGGTGGTGAAAAAGACAAAGTAAATAAAGGCCTTATCTTCAATTTTAAAATATCTGTGACAGCTATGTGAATATTTGGAAAAAATATTTTAGTGTGTGTTTGAAAGTACAACTCTAAATGCATAATTTAAAAAAAATCAAGTATATATCAAAATGCCCACATTCATGTACATTTGCAAATGAATGACTTTATTAAAGAAACACTTGTGTAGGCATATTTCATTTAAATAAAGATGCAGTTCCAAAACAAAACAAAAAGATAATCTTAAAAGGAGCAAGAGAAAAGCAGTTAGTTACCTATAAGGGAGCTCCCATAAGACTGTCAGCTGATTTCTCAACAGAAACTTTGCAGGAGTTGGCAGAAAATATTCAAAGTGATGAAAAGCAAGGACCTACGACTAAGATTATTCTACCCAGCAAAGCTGAAGCTGAACAATAATGAATGTTAACTACAATTATATATATATATATATTTTTTTAACTACAATTATGTAGTTAAACAATAATGTATGTTAACTACAATTTATATATATATATATATATATATATATATATATATATATATATATGAAGTGGAGTACAGCATTAGGAATAGAGATAGTGGAAATGTAATGGCTGTGTACGATGTCAGAGGCATAGTGGATGGGGGGGAGGGGGGTTGTCACTGTGTGAGGGATATAAATGATAAATATCTAACTATTACATTGTTTTGTGCACCTGAAACTAATAAAAAAATGTTAAAAAAACAAAAACAAAACAAAAAGCTATCATTTAGAATTGAAGGACAGATAAAGATCTTCTGAGACAAGAAAAAGCTAAAGGAGTTCATCACCACCAAACCAGTATTACAAGGAATCTTAGACTTCTTAAGATGTAAATAAGACAAAAATATGAATAAAATGGCAATAACCACATGTCTATCAAAAGTTACTTTCAATGTAAATGGATTAAATGCTCCAATTAAAAGACAGGGTGGCTGAATGGATAAGAAAACTAGACCCTTAAATATGCTGCCTACAAGAGACTCACTTCAGACCGAAAGACACACACAAACTGAAAGTAAAGGGTTGGGAAAAACATATTTCATGAGAATGGAAACAAAAATAAACAGCTGAGGTAGTGATATGAGTACTCAATACCAGACAAAATGACTTTAAAACAAAGGCTATAATAAGAGACAACGAAGGACCCAGTAATGTCACTTCAGGGTATTTATCTGAAGAAACCCAAATGCTACTTCGAGGAGATGTGCGCATCCATATGTTCATTGCAGCATTATTTACAATGGCCAAGATGTGGAGGCAGCCCAGGTGTCTGTTGATGGAAGAATGGATAAAGAAGAGGTGGAATATTGCTTAGCCATGGAAGGGGATGGGTTCTTGCCATTTGCAGCAGTATGGATGGACCTGGGGGGTATTGTGCCTAGTGGAGTATGTCAGACAGAGAAAGATGCAATATGATGTCACCTATATGTGGAATCTAAAGAACAAAATAAACAAACAAAATAGAAACAAACTCATAGATCCAGAAAATATTTTGATGCTTGCCAGATGGGAGGGGGGTTGAAGGTAAGTGAAAAAGGGGAAGAGATTAAGAAGTACAGGTTGGTTGTTGCACAGTAGTCATGGTGATGGTTATAGCATAAGGAATACAGGCAATAATATTGTAATAACCATGTACGGTGTCAGATGGGTAGTAGACTGGTCAGGGGGAATCACTTCTTAAAATATATAAATGTTGATGTCATCAAAATGGCGGCGTGAGGTGAGCCTCTGTAAAGCTCCCCTGGAAATTATAACTAATTGAACAACAATAACTCCACAAAGGACTCCCTGCAGCAGACAGGCAAGACGAAGAGGCCCACTACTGAATTCACCTAAAGGTGGGCGAATCGCACGAGTGGGGGAGGAGAAGAGGGAGAAGTGCAGAGACAGAGCAGCGCGGGCGCAGGACGCAGACCTTGCTCAGTGCTCCAAGCTCGCTGCATCCCAGAACTACCACAGCTGCAGGAGAGGGAAGAACTTAGACTGCGAGGGCTCCATTTATGGCCCACAGGGCTGAGGGGACAGCATAAAACACAGCTGAACCCAATGCTCACGGCACAGACCTTGGAGAAAAGACTGAGGGAAGAAGGCTGAAAACAGTGGTTTAAGCCCTCACTGCCGAGCAGAGAATGGAAGCCTTAGGCACTGAGACTAGCCGCCCTCTCCCTACCCTCCCAGAGCTCGCCCTGCCCTCACGTCCCCGGTGCTAGAAGCGGAACAGTAGCAGTGTCAGATCAAAATAAAAGAATATTTACTGTTCTGAGAACTGTGGACCGCAGACACAGATTCGCAGCCCAACTAGTTCCGGCAAAGGGGAGGGAGCTGTGGAAGCAGGACCGGCTCTGGTGGTGGTTGCCGCCATTGCTCTGGGCCATCTCGTACAACTCACCCCGCCCCTGGCCCCACCTATCTGGGCGGATCCCTGCAGGAGTAAACAGAACTGCTGAAACATACAGGCTCTGAATCTGGTGCAGGAAGAGCTTTGGAAATTCAAAAGCTCTCGCATACCCACACGGACACTGCGCCCTGTGACCCAGGTGAACTATTAACAGAGGAGAAGCCCGTTTCCCAGGGAATCCCCCCATTGTGTGAGAAGCTGGAATAGTCCAGAGGAAACATAGCACTACCGTGTGAGAGAGGAAAAAAAGGCTGCAGTCTGAGAGAAAATAAAACATTCTACCAACAAGTACTGGAAAACAAAAGAAAGACCTCTTCCTATCAACCTGTTGCAGAAGCCACTCTTGTAGATATCTAGGAAGAGAAATAATAAATCAGTAATTGCCATGAATAACCAAGGCAACAAGACAGCTCACAAAGAAAGTGAAAAGTCTCCAGAAAAGGAACTTAAAAATATGAAAATATGAGACTTCAATGACAGAGAATTCAAGATTGCAGTTCTGAAAAAACTCAACGAGATGCAAGACAACACAGAAAGGCAGTTTAATGAACTCAGAAACACAATCAAAGAATAACATGAGCATTTTACGAAAGATATTGAAATTTTAAAAAAGAACCAAATAGAATTTCTGGAGATTAAGAACTCAATAGAAGAAATTAAGAATGAAATAACCAGCTTAGGTAGTAGAGTTGACCAGATGGAGGAAAGAATCAGTGACATCGAAGATAGAAACCTGGAAATTACACAGCTGGAAGAAGAAAGAGACTTGAGACTTAAAAGAAATGAACGAACTCTTCAAGAACTTTCTGACTCCATCAGAAAGAGCAATATAAGAATAATGGGCATACCACAAGGAGAACAAAGAGAGAAGGGAACGGAGAATATATTCCAACAAATTGTTGATGAGAACTTCCCAAACTTGTGGACAGAACTGGATCCTTGAATCCAAGAGCAAATAGAACACCTAATTACCTCAATCCCAACAGGCCTTCTCCAAGGCACATTGTATTGAAGCTGTCTAAAATCAACGACAAAGAAAGAATCCTCAAGGCAGCCAGGGAAAACAAGACGGTAACATACAAAGGAAGCCCATGAGATTATCATCAGATTTTTCAGCAGAAACTCTACAAGCCAGGAGGGAGTGGAACCAAACATTCAAACTATTGAAAGAGAGAAATCATGAGCCAAGAATAATATATCCAGCAAAGATATCCTTTAGATATGAAGGAGGAATAAAGACCTTTCCAGACATACAGAAGCTGAGGGAATTTTCTAATACACGACCTGCACTACAAGAAATACTAAAGGAGGCTATTCGACCACCATCAACAGGGACAATTTGTGGTAACCAAAACATGAAAAGGGGGAGAGTAAAGGCCTGAACTGGAATATGGGAATGGAGAAAGTAAGCTCCTGAATAGAATACTCTAAATATCAAACTCTCTTTTACATAAATTTAAGGGTAACCACTCAAAAATAAATCCAGAACTGAAATATACACTGTAATAAAAGAAGAAACAGAGGGAAACATCATAGAATACCTCCACACAGAAATAATAGACAACAACAAAAAGGCAAAGAAACAATGGAGACACAGCCTTACCAGAAAATTAAAGATAGAATGACAGGAAATCCTCACATATCAATAATCACCCTAAATGTAAATGGACTGAACTCACCAATAAAAAGGCACAGAGAAGAAGATTGGATCAAAAAACTAAACCCAACCATATGCTGCCTCCAAGAGACACATCTCAGCTACAAGGACAAGCATAGACTCAAAGTGAAAGGGTGGAAATTGACACTCCAAGCAAATGGTACCCAGAGAAAATCAGGTGTAGCCATCATGATATCAGATGAAACAGACTTCAGGGTGAAAAAGATAACAAGAGACAAAGATGGACATTTCATAATGGTAAAGGGGACTATACAACAAGAAGACATAACAGTCATCAATATTTATGCCCCCAATCAGGGAGCACCGAAATATACCAAGCAACTACTAACAAACTAAAGAGAGAAATTGACCAAAACACAATTATACTAGGGGACTTAAATACATCATTGACAGCTATGGATAGATCATCCAAACAGAAAATAAATAACAAAAGCAGCCCTAAATGACACATTAGATGAAATGGACAAAATAGACATATATAGAACACTTCATCCTAAAACATCAGACTATACATTCTTTTCTAGTGTACGTGGAACATTCTCAAGGATAGACCATATATTGGGACATAAAATGAGCTTCAGCAAATTTAAGAAGATTGAAATCATACCAAGCATATTCTCTGATCACAAGGCTTTGAAACTGGATATCAACTGCAAAAAGAAAGCAGGAAAAAACACAAATACATGGAGATTAAACAACATACTTTTAAAAAACGACTGGGTCAAAGAAGAAATTAGAGGAGAGATCAAAAGATACATAGAAACAAATGACAATGAAAATACATCCTACCAGAATTTTTGGAATGCAGCGAAAGCAGTTTTAAGAGGGTAATTTATATCATTATAGGCCAATCTCAAGAAACAAGAAAAATCCCAAATAAATGACCTTATGTTACACCTTAAAGAACTAGAAAAAGAAGAATATATGAAACCAAGGTCAGCTGAAGAAAGGAAATAACAAAAATCAGAGCAGAACTAAATGAAGTAGAGCTAAAATAATAGAAAAAATGAATGTGAAAAAGAACTGGTTCTTTCAAAAGATTAATAAAATTGACAAACCCTTGACTAGACTCACTAAGATAAAAAGAGAGAAGACAATAATTAACAAAATCAGAAACAAAAAAGGGGAAGTTATCATGAATGCCACAGAAATACAAAGGATCACCCAAGAATACTATGAAGGACTATATACAACCAAATTCAATAACCTAGAAGAAATGGACAAGTTCTTAGAAACATATAGCTTTCGAAGGCTGAACCATGAAGAACTGGAAAATCTAAACAGACTGATCACCAGTAACAAAATTGAATCAGTCATCCAAAACCTTCCCAAAAGCAAAAGTCCAGGACCAGATGGCTTCACTAGTGAATTCTACCAGACCTTCAAAGAGGATCTAATACCAATCCTGCTCAAACTCTTCCAAAAAATTGAAGAAGAGACACTACTCCCTAACTCATTTTATGAGGCCTACATTACCCTGATACTAAAACCTGGTAAGGACAACACACAAAAAGAGAACTACAGACCAATATCACTGATGAATACAGATGCAAAAATCCTAAATAAAATTCTAGCAAATCGAATACAACAATGCATTAAAAAGATTATTCATCACGACCAAGTGGGGTTCATCCCCGGGGCACAAGGATGGTTCAACATCCACAAATCCATCAATGTGATACATCACATAAACAAAATAAAGGACAAAAATCATATGATTATATCAATTGATGCAGAAAAAGCATTTGACAAGATACAACATCCATTTATGATTAAAACACTTAATAAAATAGGTATAGAAGGAAAATACCTTAACATAATAAAGGCCATATATGACAAGCCCTCAGCTAATCTCATAATTAATGGTGAAAAACTGAAGCCCTTTGCTCTACGTTCAGGAACACGACAGGGCTGTCCCCTATCACCTCTGCTTTTCAACACAGTGTTGGAAGTCCTTGCCAGAGCAATCAGGTAAGAGAAAGAAATAAAAGGCATCCAAATTGGGAATTAAGAAGTTAAATTATCACTCTTTGCAGATGACATGATGCTATATATAGAAAACCCTAAAGACTCCACCAAAAAGCTATTAGAAACAATCAATGAATACAGTAAAGTTGCTGGCTACAAAATCAACGCACAAAAGTCCATTGCATTCCTATATACTAACAATGAAATCTCAGAAAAAGAAATACAAAATCAATTCCTTTTGCAATTGCAGCAAAAAGAATAAAATACCTAGGAATAAACTTAACCAAGGATGTGAAAGACCTATATGCTGAAAACTATAAGACATTTTTGAAAGAAATTGAAGAAGACACAAAGAAATGGAAAGACATTCCGTGCTCATGGATTGGAAGAATCAACATAGTTAAAATGGCCATATTACCCAAAGCAATATACAGATTTAATGCACTCCCCATCCAAATCCCAATGGCATTTTTTAAGGAAATAGAACAAAAAAAATCATCAGATTTGTTTGGAACCACAAAAGACCCTAAATAGCCAAAGCAATCTTAAGGAAAAAGAACAATACTGGAGGTATCACACTTCCTGACTTTAGCTTGTACTACAGGGCTACAATAATCAAAACAGCATGGTATTGGCAGAAAAACAGACACATAGACCAATGGAATATAATTGAGAACTCAGAAATAAAACTCAGATAATTATAAATTATAAATAAATATGGACAGATAATTTTTGACAAAGAAGCTAAAAACATACAATGGAGGAAAGACAGCCTCTTGAATAAATGATGCTGGGAGATCTGGAAAGCCAAGTGCAAAAGAATGAAACTGGACTGCTCTCTGTCACCATGTACCAAAATTAATTCAAAATGGATCAAAGACTTAAGCATAAAACCTAACACAATAAACTGCATAGAAGAAAACGTAGGTACTAAACTTATGGACCTTGGGTTCAAAGAGCATTTTATGAATTTGACTCCAAAGGCAATGGAAGTAAAAGCTAAAATAAATGAATGGGATTATATGAAATTTAAAAGCTTCTGCACAGCAAAAGAAACCATAGACAAAATAAAGAAGCAACCAACTGATTGGGAGAAGATTTTTGCAAACAGTGCCTCTGATAAGGGGCTAATATCCAAAATATACAAGGCATTCATGAAACTCAACAACAAATAAACAAACAACCCAATTGAAAAACGGGCAGACGACCTGAAGAGACATTTCTCCAAAGAGGACATACAAATGGCAAATAGACATGAAAAAATGCTCAACATCACTAATCATCAGAGAAATGCAAATAAAAACCACAATGAGATATCACCTCACCCCAGTCAGAATGGCTATCATCAACAAGACAAATAGTAACAAGTGTTGGAGAGGCTGTGGAGAAAAAGGAACCCTCATACACTGTTGGTGGGAATGCAGACTGGTGCAGCCGTTATGGAAGGCAGTGTGGAGGTTCCTCAAAAAATTACGAATAGAATTACCATATGACCCAGCAATCCCTCTCCTGGGTATCTACCCAAAAAATCTGAAAACATTTATCCATAAAGACACGTGTGCTCCAATGTTCATTGCAGCTTTGTTTACGGTGGCCAAGACATGGAAACAACCAAAATGTCCTTCGATAGATGAATGGATAAAGAAGTTGTGGTATATATACACAATGGAATACTATTCGGCAGTAAGAAAAGATGTTATAGGAACATTTGTGACAACATGGATGGATCTTGAGGGTATGATGCTAACCGAAATAAGTCAGACAGATAAAGCAGAGACCTATATGATTTCACTGATATGTGGTATATAAACCAAAAACAGCAAAAGAACAAGACAAACAAATGAGAAACAAAAACTCATAGGCACAGACAATAGTTTAGTGGTTACCAGAGGGTAAGGGGGATGGGGGTGGGAGATGAGGGTAAAGGGGGATCAAATATATGGTGAGGGAAGGAGAACTGACTCTGGGTGGTGAACACACAATGGGATTTATAGATGATGTAATACAGAATTGTACACCTGAAATCTATGTAATTTCACTAACAATTGTCATCCCAATAAATTGATATATATATATATATATATATATATATATATATATATATATATATATATATATATATATATATATGTCTAACCACTATGCTGTATACCTGAAATTAATATAAAATAATATCAAATGTCAAAATAAATAAATGTAAAAAAAATTAATTTGGTTGTGAAATAAAACAGTGACTATGGGAAAAGAAAACGTTTCCTAGCATCTTCTCTACTTTTGCAATTTTGCGTCTGTTATTTACAAAATTCACATACCCGGCGACAGTCAGTCATCACAGGCATGACCCTGATGGGCTCTTACTTGTCCCCTGGACACCAGGCTGGAGATCTGGTCCGTGTTTCACTTCAGGTGTCCTCTGCGGGGACAAGGAGGAATTTGTTCACACTATCATAGAGACCTCCCCAGACATTCCGGGTATCACAGGCTCCTGAGCCAGTTCTTTACCAGGCTGAGTAGTCCTTGTTATACTTTGTTTTGTTTCATCTTTGTTTTAATAACAATTTTTGTAGTTTACTTCTTAAATATTTCCTGGTTCTCTCAACGTCCAACTAAGTTCAAAATTAGGTACAGAACCATATTAAGCAGCTAGTCAAAGCTCAGCTTAAATCAATGTCTCATTGAGTTTTATTTTATTTCTACCAGACGACTATTTTGTTTTTGTTGCACCACCACTATAATTCCAACAGAGTCACTTAAGAGATATTTATCCATCAAATCTTTGGTGCTTTTCAAACAAGAGTCCAAAACTAGAAAAAGTATGAGCATTTGGTAAATCTCTCGTCTACCAATGATTACAAAATGATCTTATTTAGTGGAAACAACACTTGGTAATGGATCATATGAAAACTGAAAAGTAAAATTAGCAAAGTGAAATAAGAATTTCAGAAAATAAATTAACAACTCATTAATTACTACCTACTTTCTTATTTTTAAAAGCAATATGTATTTGGTGTTCAAAACTATGAAAATATCAAATGGCATGAAGAGAAACAAGAATCATCAGTCAACATGCTACCAGTTACCACCCTAGCATGTTTCCTTCTGTTTTCTACATATAAAAAAAAAAATTATTGAAATACTGTGTTTAATTTTATATTTTTTCTAAACTGACATTTTATCACAAATATTTTCCCTAACATTAAAATCTCTTTAACAAAATTTTAATCAGTCTTCTATCCCATCATACGTGTCCATTCCCCTATTACTGATTATGTAAGTCGTATCAAGTCTTTTCTAATATAATACTGGGATGAACAGTATTTATATATATGTCCAAATTTTTTATTAGGAATGATTATTTATTATGAATTCTTGGAAATGTAATCACCCAGCCTAAAAGCATGAATATTTGCTACAAACTGCTTTCCAAAAATGCTGTACCTTATACCCTGGAGAGTGTGAGTGTGGGTGCCTGTTTTGTCACCCTCCGCAGGGCTGAGTATTGTAATTTTAAAATGTCTGTGGTATCGTATTCCTTCGCAATTACGTGAGGTTAACTTTTCTCACGTATGAGTTACTTCTATTTCTTATTTAGTTCAAATCTTATACATTAGGACTCTTCTTTCGCTATTCCTATTTCGCTCCTGTTCACATGAAGCAAGGACAGCTTCCCCTGGAGGAAGGCTGGCGGAAAAGGGGCTACAGAGTGGCGTTGGGCGCAGAGGTGGGTGGAAAGTTAGCGTTAAAAGTTTAGGTTTGGAGGTGAGGTGGGTTAAGGGAGGTGTTAGGGTGGAGACTGAGATGTTAGGGGTTGGGCACTCAGTCTAAGGTCACGATTACGGGAGGTTTGGTCCCTGGGGTCGGGTTGGGAGGATGCTGGGATGCGAGCGCTATTGTCGGGAAGGCCAGTGGGTCGGGGCGAGCTCCTAGGATTCGGGCGCCCGGCTTGCCCCGCCAGCGCCCGGGCACCCGCACGGTCCAGGCCCCGAGGGACAGCCACACGGTACCTGCTGCTTCAGCTCCCTGCAGCGGCGCTGCGGGAAGCGCTGGGAGTCGCGGGGACACTGCGCCAGCATCTCCACATCTCCCGCGGGGAGGTGGGGGGGACGCCAGCGCCGGTCGCCACGGAAACCGCAACGGCGGCCCCGGTTACTGACGTCACCAGCTGACGCCATCAGCTCGAGGCCAGGTGGGCTGGCTGGTGAGTGCCGGGCTCGTCATGTGTCGCTGGCCCGGAGGAGAGGGAGGGGCACTCCCTGCCCAGGTGCTCCTCTCTTTCCGGCCAATACAAAGCACTGAGTGAACACTTCCACAGCACGGGTGGGGGAACCCGCGGAGCCCGAAACTGCATATCCCACGGTACTGTATATCGCGCGGTGCGGCATTACTGCCACATACCTGCTTGGGCATTCGGTGTCCGGCATTGGTTTTCGGGTGCCAGCTTGTTAAACAGACCTTAACATACCACTTAAGCATCTTAAACTTTAAAAAAAAATTTTTTTATTGGGGAACAGTGTGTTTTTCCAGGACCCATCAGCTCCAAGTCAAGTCGCTGTTTTTCACTCTAGTTGTGGAGGTGGGCAGCTCCCGCTAACCAACTGAGCCAAACGCCCCCCCCCACCCCCCCATCTTAAAGCAACTGCAAGGGTAGCTTCCCAATATGGCCTTCATGAGGTGCACGAGTCTGTTGCATACTCTCATTTCAAAAAGCAGTTTTTAGTTCTTTGCCACTTGGGGTGTTCAAGTTTCATTTCATTCGTTTTGTACATTGTCCATCCTGAGTTCTGTGAAGATGGAGATTCTGTGTGTTCTACAGCAAGCCTGTGAGCAAATAATTATGGTCCCATTTTACACCTTTTCTCAGGGGCATTGTAATAACATTTCCCCAAGTGGGACTGAATTCTATAAACCCAATTCCCAGAGTGTTTCCACTACACTAAAAAAGAAAGCTGATGATCTGAGCTCTTTTCAAATGATGAAGCACGCTAATATAAATCAGTGCTCTTCAGTACCACAGGCCCAACTGCCATGCTGTGTACTTTCATCTTCAATGTAAACAAATGTAACAGACAAGCGTCCACCTCCCTGAATTCGCACAGTGAACACACCCCCACGTGACCACCCAGATTAGGATACAGGACACTACCAGCACTCTGGCAGTCTCCCCCTCCTTCTAGACTCTATTCACCTCCACCTCCCACGCCAAAAGTAACACAGCATTCGGGGAAAAATTAAAAGCTTTCCGTGGAAACAGCTTTTCTGAATTGTCTTATGTTAACATGGTGCTATTAAATATGCTAAGACACAAAATTAATCTTTACAGGTATGAACAAGGGCAGTGTTCTAATCAGAGGAGGATGGAAAGGTTACCATTAAAAGTTCAGGAACTCAAAAATCACCAGGGACCTGCTCACTCACTCTTGATTTCCAGATTCAGTTGGGATTTGTCACTAAGCTCTATTCAAGAGGGTTTCTCCTTAACATGTGTACTCCATAGTGACACCAATGACATTTTTGCCAATAAAACCTTCCACTGTGCTGGGAACATGCTGTCACTCTCAGCAGTGCAAAGGTCTTATACGCATCATCCTTGCCTCAGTTACTGACACAGCTTCTTGCCTTCCTGAACAGGTACAGCAAAAGAACTGACCAACATGACTCATAATGGTCCCCAGACCAACCCTGCTTTGCAGTCCTACCAAGGAACTAGCATAGATTCCTTAAGAAACAAGGTATCTGCTCAAAAACACAAATAAATCAGTTTTAAGGCTCCAGACCTCTTGACGCAGTAAACTGCATGGCAGGAGTTTCCCAACCTCCTCATTGCCAATTTTACTTTTAATAAAAAAGGTCCAAAAAATTTTAAAATATTTTTATTTTAAAAATAAAATTGATTCAGAAAGTGCTAGGAGAAATGATTTCTGTCCATGCTCTACATCCATCTTCGACAAGCTGTTGGCAACAGAAAAGGGAAAAAAATTACAAATACATAGTCATTAACTTCAAATTATCCTATTGTAGAGTTACACCATGAACTAGAAGGTAAGAAATCTGAGATCCTGAAAATCTGTACAGCTCTGATGAAAAAGCCAGGACTAGATGTAAGGCTCCTGACTTCCAGGCCACTGCTCTTTCCACTTTACCAGGCTGCCAATAGCCTAATAATTCAGATTGGAGATTATGAAACAGGAATGTAAAGATGTCCTGCGGGGCTACCAAGGAGATTACTGAAAACAATGATAAAGGGGAAGTGGCGCACTTCCACAGTCGGTTCTTTCTTTCCACTATTTACATTCTGAAGTTGAATGCTGTCAACCTGCGACAGTGCACGCAGTAAGGCATTCCCCTTACACATGTGCAAGGAACTGGACGACACCAAAGTGCAAATTACTGGCAAGACAAAACTTCCTCTTCTGGTGCCTGTGGGAGCCAGCCACCTCCTGGGAGCTGTGCAAGGCCCCCTGCCTCCAGACATCCGCCCCACTCCAAAGTCACCCCTGAGTGCCACCACTCTAAGCACTGCTCACCGCCACTCCGGGAAGAGGCTGGCTCGGCAGGCGGGGAGTGTGAGGCAAAACCGGCTTAGGCAGAAGCCCCCGCGCGGGCGAAGACGAGGTGGCAGCACTGGGGTCGGCAAGGGCCAACGGCACCGGGTTCAGGACAGGTCCAGCTTTTTCTGCGTCACCGCCAGCTTGTCCTGCAGTCTCCGCTTCCTCCAGTCCAGGTAGCGCCTCCGCAGCCGGTTCGCCTGCCAACCCACGAGCACTCCGGAGACGAAGGCCAACAGCACGGACAGCTGCAGCTTCCTCTCGGACACGTCCGCCATTGCGGCCAGCAGGCGTGCAGGAGGGGTACGGCGGGGGGCGGGGTCACACGGCGCGGCGCGCGCACTGGCGCAGCGGACGGGGCGGGGCGTCCCAGCGCGGCCTACGGCGGGGGGCGGGGTCAGGTGGTGCGGTGCGTTCACGTAGGTGGCAGAGAGGGCGTCTGTGATCGTGGACTGGATCTGTGACTTGTTAGTTATGTCACTCCTGTGCTCACTTTATGATATGTGAAACTTCTTTACAGACTGAAGACTCTCCTGTGGGCTTGATGAAGCAAGTAAGCATGTTGGAGAAGCTCAAATAGCAAAGAACTGCGGTGGCCTCTAGGAAGGGCCGCACCGTCCAGCCACGTAACAGCCAGCAAAGAGCTGGAGCCCTCCGTCCTACAACCACAGGGAGATTAACTGCCTACCACGTGAGTAAGCTTGCAAACAGATTCTTCCCCAGCCCAGCCCCCAGGTGAGAACCCCGCGGGGCTGAGGCCTACACTGCAGCCCTGTGTGACCCTGCTGGAGGACCTGCCCCACTCCTAACCCATGGGAGCTGTGGTTAATTTGTTGCACAGCAATAGAAACGAAGCCAGACGCGGAAGGGAGACCACCCGTGGGGCCTGACCAGCCTCTCTACAGGCATCAGCAAATGGGCTTTCATACTTGAGGCAAAAACCTAACTTAGTAGAGAGGTGATATAGTATTGGGTCCATTGTGAATCTGCCATACTTAATGATCATTTATTCAGCAAATATTTATGGAATGCTGCAGCAGGCAGTGGGAATGTAGAGGTGAATACCAAGGGGACATAGGACGGCTGTGCAGTGCAGGTCAGTAGCACAGGACACTCCTCAGGACTTAGCATCACCCCGCCCTGTGATGAAGTCCATGGAAAACTACAGGGAACCAATCCAGGCGGGACTACTGATGGTCCAACCTTCGGAAGTGAAGGTCAGGGTCATCCCACCAGGCAAAAAGCACCACCAGCTGAGGTGCTCGCTGGGAACAAAGTGACTAAAGTGGGCAATGTTAGAAGGTAGGTTAAGTACCAGCTGCAAAAGCATGGATTTCATTGTTGTATTTTACGTATTCATTTGGGAATAAGTTTGAGTGTTTTTGTGTATTTTGTGTTAGTTAAATCTACATAAATGTAAAAAAACAGATTTGGTGATATTCAACCCTTGCTGTAAACGTGTGTCTCTTCAGGGTGACTCAATGAGTTCACTTCGGGCCACTGGATGCCCAAAGATGTGGAGTTGCCCCCCCTCGGCTACATCAAATATTGCTACATATACAAGTGTTGCAGGATCGGCACTTAGGAGCTTCCCAGTCCCACAGTGGAAACCCTTTGGGCACCCTCACCCCCCACCCCACCCCACCCCGATCTGCATCGGGGGCCATCCACACCGTCTGTGCTCCTATGTTACAGCAGCCCTCGCACACTAACACAGCCTGTTGGGACATAGGGAAGAGGTTCCCGGCAGCACTGTGGAAATGGCAGAATTGAATCATATCAGGGTCCCACAGCACTGAAAGGCTGAGTCGCTGAGGAAGACGACCTCCTTGAAGGGCTACGAAGGAGATGAATGAGGCCACAGCTCCTTACCTGGCCTGCCTACCACAGTTCGCTGTGTTCTGAGTGATGACATGTTGCAGAGAAATGTATCCAATACCTTAATCCCAATCCCATTTTTGTACAAACCATCCTATCAAGTGTGATGATGCGTAAGGCTTGGAGAAGTCTGCAAAGCTGACTGTTCCATAGGTAGTTAAACAGTCAAAACTAGCAAAATGCAAAGACAGGACAAATGTTTTCTTCCACGATTCCAACAAACATATGAAGAGTGTATTTCTACCCCACCAGGCAGCTAGTAAGAATGGCGGTCCAGATTTTTTTGGGAGTGTGCCTGTGAAACACTCACATGGGAAAGGCTTGGGCCCTAGGGGAGTCCCCTGATTTGAGTCTGGGTTCTGAGCCACCCAGTCATCTTGGGATCCTGGCTGTGGAGACCACTCTGGGCCAGCTCTCACCTCAGACCAGCACTGGATGGTGTTGGTGGCCTGGCGCACCAGCACCTTGTACTGGGAGAGATCGTAGGAGAACCCATCAGCCAGCATCTCCACGATTTCCGGGGTGGAGCTCTACAAACAGAGAGCCTGGTACCGGGCCCTGAAGCATCAGGGCCTGTCTGGGCATTGCCACTGAGGGACATGCCAGTGGCAATGTGCTCAGGCCCAGAGAATAAAGTCAAACGAGGGTGATCTTACAAAATGGCAGAGGAGAAATGATCTTGAGTAGTCCCGAGTTTTGCCCTTGAGCTGTCCTTCACCCACATCAGTTTCATGATATCCCAGGATGCACATCAGATCTAGCCCCAGAGGACAGACGGAGGGTGGAAGTACAAAAAGGGCTCATAATTGTCCTAAGATGACAGGCTTTATTTACCATTCTGACCCAATTCACGATTTATTTTTAGAGGGTAAGAGGGAAAGTCTGATGGTGAAGACCTTACAGAGGAAGCAACATGACTGTGAAAACCAATCCAAACCAAAGACATCTTTTGAGGATGTCCAGTTATATATGCTAGAGGTCAGTTACTAGAACCACATGCCACCCTGCCAGTGCCTTCAAGGACAGCTAGGACTCCAGGCTGGCAGTGGGACAGGACGACTGTGAAGTGCTTGGAACCTTTCCAAAGCTTCGCAAAAATGTGTACCTAGTCACACAGGAAAATCCCTGCCGGGTGTTCTTACAGGTGTCTGCACTCCAGCCCCGTGCCCACCCTGTCAGTCTTCAGATTTGGCAGAGATGATTCCAGGAGCTGGTCTGGGCATCCCACAGTTTCTGTGCAAACAATTTTTGGTGACAGACTCCCAGCGAGGTAGAGAAAGTGAGGGGACAAGAAAGATGTCCTGAAACACACTACGAAAAGAAGGTGGTGCAGATGGTGTGGGCTTGGCATTTTATTAATGTCTCTTTGCAGAGTCCATATAGACAGTGATCTTTCTGAGGTGAGAGATTGGATTTCAGAGGAGGAGATTTTTCCTTTCATGTTGTTTTTAATTTTCCTTTACTGTGTTATTTGTATTTTAAAGACAACAGAGTTATCAAATTCATGGGATTATTTACTCGTTTTCCCTCACAGTCAGAGTGAAACCTACCTGTCCAGAACTGATTGCTCTTTGTGTAATATTCCAGTAAATTACAAAATAGTATCTCAGAGCTTTTTATCTATATTCTCAAATAAGGTATTTACTTCTAGGTCTTTTTCTGTTCGTTGCTGCATGTGAGTACAAAGTTGCATGTGAGGAAACACCAGATTTTCCCTCATTTTGTAAGATCTATATGTGTTTGAAATTTGATTCATGAAAACTGACATGCCATTTGGGAGATCATGCTGTCAACAGACTGTCTTCAGCATCGTTAACAAGAAGCCACTGCTTGGTGTGATCATCAGTTTGCCTGATCAAGTGTGCTGTGTTCAAATCCTCTGTCATTGCCTGCTTTTGTCTGACAGATTTATCAGTCTCTTAGAGTGATGTGTTAAGTAATAGACTATCTATAGTATTCATGTGTTCCCTAAAATTAGTTATTTAATTGAATCTTCTCTCTTCTCCCATATGTTTGTCATACGGAATTTTAATTTGAACGAGTTTAGTTACTAATTTAGATATACTATTTTTTCCTGTCCTCATTATTTTTTCTTAATGTCTCTTATTTCTTCTTTCTGATGTATATTCTTTATTGGTTCTTTCACTGGAGGCTTGTGGGAGGTCAATTTTGAATGTGTCTATATGTTAGAAAATGTCTTTATCTCTGACAGATAGTTTGGCTGTATTTATTTTAGGTTTGAAGTAACTGATTTTTCTTCCTTGTTGTGTCTCAGCCTCCCTATCTGTAGTGATAAAATGGGAATAAAGCTCGAGGACAGTGCGCATAACTGAGATGACGCGTGCAGCATTTACCAGTCATGTTGCTTAGCAGGTATGAAGTCGTCTGCAGTGATAGTGATCATTATCATTACTAGAATCTTCAGAGAGTGCATCTCAGAGAATGACTGCTTAAGACAGGAGCAGAAGCACATGCTAAAAAGTTTGAATGAGTGGCACTACTGTGACTGTAATTCTTAGCCCTTGGGTAGCTTTGGCTGCATGCATCTCCAACAGGTGTAGAGATCATGCAATCTGCTCCTGTGAACCCATGGCAGGACAGCACACCTGCCTGATGCCTGTGATGCTTTGGGTATCCTCTGCCTTAACTGTTTAGTTGGATTCAGTGCAGAGAAAGATGAAAAAAAGACGACCCTACTTTTCTGTCAAGTTTCCCCCCGAGTTTTATAAATCTTTACATCCAAAGCAGACTGTCTATAGCTTTCATATTACTCTGGAACAAAGGACTCCTTCTGCTACTCAGCAATGGTGATTAGGGAGCCTATGTTTGGGATTAAAAGGTACCTCAGAGAGTTTCTTACAATCTCCATGCCCTGTGATCTAAGTCTTTAAGATCTGGAAAAAGACAGGGTTCCCACTCTTACCACTTTACTCAGTGTCCTATTGGAAGTCCTAGCTAAAGCAACTAGGCAATAAAGAGAAATAAAAAACATCTAAATCACAAAGGAAGAAATAAAGTTGTCTGTTTGCAGATGATCTGACTTTTATATGTAGAGAATCCTAAGACTCCACTACCCAGCTGTTAGAACTATTAAACAAACTCAGCAGTTGCAGGATTCAAAATAAACATAGAAACATCAGGTGCCTTTCCATACACTAACAATGAACTATCTGAAAAAGAAATACAGAAAACAATCCCATTTACAGTAGCATCAAAAACAATAAAATACTTGGGGATAAATTTAACCAACGGATTAAAAGATCTGTACACTGAAAACCATGACATTGATGGTGGAAATTGAAGAAGATGCAAATAAATGGAAAGATGTGCTATGTTTATGGGTCAGAAGAATTAACATTACTGAAATACCCATAGTAACCAGAGTCATGTATAGTTCAGTGCAATCCCTATCAAAATTCCAGTGGCATTTTTCACATAAAACAAAATAAAAAAACAACAACCCTAAAGTTCTTATGAACCATGTAAGACCCGAAATAGCCAAAGATACAAGCACCACACTTCCTGATTTCAAACTATGTTACAAAACTTTAATAATGAAAATGGTATGGCATAAAACCAGACACAGACCAATGGAACAAAATTGAGAGCCCAGAAACAAACCCATGCATATATGTTCAACAACTGTTTGACAAGGAAGCCTAGAATACTCAATAGGGAAAGGACAATCTTTTCAGTGCTTGGGTGTTGACATTAAGAGCAAATTTCATGTTGGTTCATCTGACGAGGTCTGTCCCTGGACTATTTTCAGTGTCCTTCCAAGTTGCGTATGTGAAAACATTGTGGAATCCCATTCCATTAATTTATCCTGCAGACACACTTGGACCTGCACTCACTTTTTTTGTAGCAATGCAATTATGAAACCAATTAAGTGTTTCTAAATAGAGGATTGTTTAATAAGTTATGGCACATTCATGTAGGGGAATGGCATATAGCTGGACCAATACGGATGGAAAGAAAGCTGTGAACAGTGTTCTAATTCAGTTTGTATAAGGAAATGGATGGATACTTCTTGCACATGATTTAGGATGCCTACCTCAGGTCGCATGGTGAGCTTACTGGGTAAGCTGGAAGAGCTAATAAAGTCGATGACAGGGATGTCAGCATCACCACTGCTCAGTCCTCTCAAGATCCTATGCAATGACAAGAGAAAACTCACCAGCTAATACCTGGGAAAGACATAAAATAGGCATTATTTTCATGGTGAAATTTATTTGAAAACTTCAGAATAATTAACTGAAAAGCTTTTTGTAGAAATAAATAGGCTTCATATGAGGTATGACAAGTTCGCAAACTCATCCTAGAAAAAGTGCTACATATCTCATCGCTGAATATCACTATGGTCATCTTCGACGTAATCCCCTTGGGAAGCTATGCACCGATGCCAGTGCCTAGTCCACCCTTCAAAGCAGTTTTGGAACTCTTTCTGGAATGGCCCTCAGAGCTGTCGTTATATTATCCTTGATATCCTGAATGTCATCAAAATGTCTTCCTTTCAGTATTTCCTTTATCTTCAGGTAAAGAAAGAAGTCATTGGGGGCCAGATCAGGTGAGTAGGGAGGGTGTTCCAAGTTATTTGTTGGCTAAAAACTCCCTCACAGACAGTGCTGTGTGAGCTGGTGCATTACCATGATGCAAGAGCCATGAATTGTTGGTGAAAAGTTCAGGTTGTCTTTTTCATGCAGCTTTTTCAGCACCTCCAAATAGTAAACTTGTTTAACTGTCCAGTTGATACAAATTCATAATGAATAATCCCTCTGATATCAAAAAAGGTTAGCAACATCGTTGCAAGTTTGTGAACTTGTTAGGCCTCGTATATTCAAACTACCAGGGGTGGAAGGAGGAGGGTCAGTTCAGGTTATAGTACCCTATCAGGTAGAAAAAATAGGAAAAAAATAGATGTGATTTAAAATAGCAACCATGGGGAGATAAAGAAACATGTCCCAAATAAAAGAACAGAACAAAGCTCCAGAAAAAGAACTAAACAAAATGGAGACAAGTAATCTAGCAGATGTAGAGTTCCAAACACTGGTTATAAGTATGCTCGATGATCTCAGGGAGAACTTCGACAGAGATAGGAAACATAGAAAGGGAGACAGAAAACATAAAAAAGAACCAGTCAGAAGTAAGACTACAATAACTGAAATGAATAATTACATGGAATCAATAGATTAGATGAAGCAGAGGATCAAATCGATGATTTAGAAGATGAGGTAGTAGAAAACACCCAATCAGAACAAAGAATCCAAAAAATTGAGGAGAGTTTAAGGGGCCTTTGGGACAAGATGAAGTGTACCCATGTTCACATCATAGGGGTATCAGGAGAGAACAAGGAATTGAAAACCTATTTCAATGATGGAAAACTCCCCTAACCTGGCAAAAGAAATAGACATACAAGCCCAGGAAGTGCAGAGTCCCAAACAAGATGAAATCAGAGGCCTACATTAAGACACATCATAATTAAAATGGCAAATGTTAAGGACAAAGAGAATCCTAAGAGCACCAAGAGAAAAGCAGTTACTTACAAGGGAGTTCCCATGAGGCTATCAGCTGACTTCTCACCAGAAACTTTGCGGCCAGAAGGGATTGGCAGGAAATAGTCAAAGTGATGAAAAGCAAAGACCTACAGCCAATATCACCCAGCAAAGCTATTATTTAGAATGGAAGGACAGATAAAGAACTTCCCAGACAAGACAAAGCTAAGAGTTCATCACCACCAAACCAGTATTACAAGGAATCTTAGATGGACTTCTTTAAGATGGGGGGGTGGGGAAGATTAAAAATATGGATAAAATGGCAATAACTACTTACCTATCAACATTTATTTTCAATGTAAATGGGTTGAATGCTCCAATCAAAAGACCAGGGGGCTGGATCGATAAGAAAACAATCCCCTTACATATGCTGCCTACAAGAGACTCAATACAGTTCGCAACACACATAAACTGAAAGGGATGGAAAAAGATTATTTCATGAAAATGGAAACAAACAAAAAGCTGTGGTAGCAATACTTATACCAGACAAAATAGACTTTAAAACAATGACTATAACAAGAGACAAAGGAGGACCCTATAATCCCACTTCTGGGTATTTACCCGAAGAAACCCAAAATGGTACTTCCAGGGGACGTGCTCATCCATATGTTCATTATAGCATTATTTACATAAGCCAGGATATGAAGGCAACATGGGTGTCTGTCGATGAATGAATGGATAAAGAGGTGATACATATATACAATGAAATATTATCCATAAAAAAGAATGAAATCTTGCCATCTGCGACATGGATAGACCTAGAGGGTATTGTACTAGGTATAGTAAGACAGCTGATGAATGTATGAATATATTTTGCATAATTCAGAAAATAAGGAAATAAAGACCATAAGCAAATCCCATTTTTTCACCCGGCAGAGTGGCAAGGATCGCAGTGCCTGGCCTGTGATGTTAGCAGAGATATGTGTGGGGAACAGACTTTGATGCAGCATGGCATAGCCCCTGGTGGGGGAGGGGGGAGTTATTTGCAAATACTGATACAAAATGTTGAATGCATGTTCAAAAATACATAGAAATATGCATAAAATCATTTCTGTAAAGTCACAAAATGTGGGGCGAAGTATAGGTGGAAGCAATTCAGTCTGTAGCCTTATATTCTTGAACTGGGTGTTGCCTCACCTTTTTCACCATAATGCTAATGGAGCAGGGTCAGTTCAGATTATAGGACCCTTCCAGCTTTCAAAGTCAGTATATGCTAAGTAGGCTGCTATGATTACAGGCCTGACTTAATGATTTGTACAGCTTGTTAAGACTACTTTCAAGATGTGAGATTTTCCTTTGAATGGTAATTTTAAAAAACAGAGAGACTTAAGATTTATACCTTTATTCCTTCCCATAGATAGCAATGAAGAACAGGCAATAAAGGACAGGCAAACTTTATTCATAAAAACTTGAGTCCCTTGGATATATTTGAGGAATTTTTGTTTATTCTACACAAATGCAAATCCTCAAATTTGGAAAAAAGCTGTCTTGGCCCTTGTTTGGCTTAAAGTGAACAGGTCACTGTTTAAAAAGTGAGTCCAGAGAATGTTCACTTCCACGTGATTCTCGTAAATTCTTGTGTCCCAAGGGTCTGCCACATTGGGACTGTGGCACATGCAGCATTTGGTTGAAATACAACTAAGTCTTCACACAGATATATTTTGCAGACTTTTTAAAAAGAAACATTTACATAAACAATAAATGTGAAGACATCAAGGTTTAAGGTGAGCAGACCAGCATTTACAAAGCAGATTTTAGGGAGTGTCATATCTCATTTTCGAGAACGCTTGTATTCTAAGAGCAGTACAATTAGCCTGTTACGTAGGGTCTTAATCTTGTTTGCGTAGTGTTGTTGAAATACTTTCTTCAGCTTTTGCCTTAACATATCCAAAGATGGAAGATGATGACAGTCTGGTATATTCAACATGATGTGAAAAAATTCATCCCACATGTCCAAATGAGGAAGCCTGGAGAAAAAGAGCATAAATAAAAGATAAAATGTAGTGTTCAACCAGGGTAACCCCACTCCTGCATCTGACTTCCACAGGCTTGGACAGCTGAATGTAACAACGTGCACCTAAACACAACTAATGTGTCAAGGGAGAAATGTTGAATCTATTATAAATAAGAGAAATTAAACATCTTATCAAATGTCTATCAATACGTTGTTCCCAAAAAGCAGTTGAAGTAGTCTTAATAATAGATCATCAGTGGAAAAACTCTCAAATTTTTTTTTTGTAAAGAAAACTGATCTGCTTTGGCCGGCTGTATCTGCTGTAATGCCAGGAGCTGATCCTCTGGCCACCAGTTCTGACGAGCCTACTTCGTATGTGCCAGGACCAGGTGGACAGGCGGCGCTGCCCAGAACAGAGCTCAGATTTAGAGTTCCAACTGCTGCACTGTTGAAAGTAAAACAGTGCAAAACCTCCAGAACCTGGAGAGAAGGCACTGGGAAAGAAGAGCATAACTAAATTTGTGTTCTAGACAGGAAATTCAGCCCGTTATCACACTTCTCTCTACACTGGTGGTCAGAGATGGAAGCCTTCTGATCACGCTCTGGTCCTTCCATTATGAGCGAGAGAAAGAATAAATGGTTGCTAAATTTGATAACTCATAATGCAAAATAAAGCATAGTTGTTGTAAGTTTCCCTCTGGGGCCAGAATCTAACATACTTGTGTTACAGACACTACATTTTAGAAAATTACTGCTGACTGTGCTTGTTGTCAGGGTATGTGAAAAATCCATTCAGCTGTACACTGGATGAGTGTACTTTTCTGTGTATGTTTTTATACTTCAAAAGCAGTTAAGAAAAAGTAAAAATGATATGAACATACATGTACTGATGCTCAGCTTAAACATTATCAAGTTTATTCACATGACATTGTATTGAGGGCCATCTCTGTTTATAGGTAGAATCCCAGTCCAGTTTTCACTGTGATTTTACAGATAACAGAAACACGCCAGTCATACTGGGGTGGGACTTCAAACCCTACCCAGTGATGGATGGCGGCCTCATCATATTACTTTATAACCTTCAAAGCACTTTCACGTGCATTATTTCCTTTGCTTCTTGTAAGACACATCCAGGGAAAGTAGGGCCATTATTATTCCCATTTACACAGGGAGAAGACAAACCGACACCAGAGGCTCAGGGAAGCCAGGTGTCTGGAGCGTACAGGACGCCAACCACTCAGCCAGGCGCTCCTGCTGCTTCTATGAGGCACTGGCTACCCCGCTGCCACCAACGGGAACAGAAGTTGTGAGGCTGTGGAACTTGCTCACTGTACCCAGCACCCAGGACTCTCATGTCACCACACTTTCCAAGGTGGTTTTTCCACGCGGTGGCAGAGATCCATTTTCCCCAGATGGAGCCCAATCTACTATATTTAGCCTCTTTTCACAGCAGCACCAACACTGATACCCACCTTCTAAAGAGACCTTCCGGCTTCCAGACTCCGCCTTCATTTTTCACTTTCATGTAAGAGCCAAAAAGCATGCAGTATACTGTTGCAGCAACTCCAAAGTAATCAATCTGTAAAGAAAATATAGGCCTATCTTACTAACAGTAATTTACATGGTATATTAAGATGTCTAACTTATGCAGCAAAGTAAATAATCACAGGAGATAACTTTTAAAACAATTTTGGAAGCCATCTGTTCAACCATCCCACTGATGTGCCCTACTGAATACCTGTCCAGGCTTTGCTAGAAGCTTCGTCCACTGACAGATTGCCCACTGCCCTCTGAGGTAGCCCCCTGGAAAGCTTGGTTCTCCTTGAACTACAGCGTCCTTCCAAGTCTTTTGTCACTCAGAGGCAAACACAACACTCTAATCCCCTTCAGCACAGACAGCTTGGAAGGCCTCTGACTCCTTTCCCGGGGACCCTGGCCACTGCTCCCACTGCACTTCAAGGCCGCTGCTGTGGGATGAGCTCATAACCGAACGCAACACTTGAGCACGTCCTACATCCCCAGACAGGGCACCAGAGCAGCTCAAACTAACTAGATGCCCAAACTCATCTTGAAAATGTAGTAAGTGTCATACAGGAAAGTGTTTTCAAATCTCTGGCGTTGTTCCATACCTGGTAGTTCCATGATTTGTTACTGAGCATCTCAGTACACTGGAAACCGGAGGTTTCACACTTTCCTGTAAAAGTAGTCCCTTTTGGGAAAAGTTTCATATCTATACTCTGACCCAGGTCAATCAGTGCCAAGCCAGCAGATAAATCGTCATCTTTGCTGTCCTGTTCCAAGAATCTGTATTAAACATAAACAGGGCCAGGCTGCATGAGCACAAAAGTAAGTCTGCTGGGGAAACGGGAAGTGGGGCCCTGTTACAGGTGCGACACTCACCTGCTCCCGAGTATGAAGTTGTCTGGCTTAATGTCCCCGTGGATGATTTCACAGCTGTGGACTTGTTCCACCATGTGGAGCATGCTGACAGCAAAGGACAGCACCAGAGCCTGAGGCATCACCTTCTCAGGGGTGTTCTTATAGAGGTTGATGGCATTCTAGAAACCACGGAAAGTGGAATCCTGAGTTGGCTACACAGCTTCAGTGACATTCCAAGTTAAGAGCTCAGCCCTGCTTGCCCCTCCAGTAAAGGCTCACAACACACCCATGTGCAAGGACAAGCCAAGTGTGCACCCTGCACCCATGTCCACACTGTCGACGTGACACACCTACCAGGAGTGTCCCATAACTGTACAGGTCTCCCACCAGCACGCTGCCGTCCTGGAAGAAGTGGGCAGAATAGAACTTGATAAACAGGTGCCGCACGCTGGGCTTCAGCCTCTCCATCAGCTGAGTCCCAATGTAGAATTCCCAGGGGTTGGCGGGCTTCTGGACCTGCAAACCAGGCACATGACAGTCACGTCCACTCTCACATTCTGCAAAATGGTGGCCAGAAAGCAACTTTCATCATAGTGAAGGATGCGGGGTGGGAAGTGGTGACAAGCTGCTGCAGTTCTGGACTTGCCACAACCTAATTCTAGAGGCAAGGCAATTCTGGGTCCTTGTAGGAGAGTTTTGTTTCTTAAGGGCTCATTATAGACCTCAAAAAAAAACCACCCCAGTCTTCAAAAAAAGAAAAAAATAGGCCAGCAATTCCAGTTCTAAAATGCATTTCTATAGTGTACAAAACTCTGCTCAGATTATTTACCTTCAGAATAAACTTCTGTTTACTGTTGGTGTCCTTCACGTCTCCGCGGGTAACTTCATAGACCTGGGCAAAAGCCCCTTCTCCAAGAAGACGATCAATGTAGACTAGCAGAGAACCTTAGAGATATATGCGTAGAGGTGAAACTAGGGCTCAACACATTAGAATTCATCAAAAGGAAGTACAATGTACAAGGACAGATGGGTCATGTAAGCAGACAACCAAACTCTGAGAAAGAATCCACAGGAAATGCTGGCTACAAAACACTAAGAGAAAGGAAGACAGTTTCAAATTTTCTCGGTGCTTAAATTGCTTTAACAAATACACATGGATACAGCCCCCTAGGAGACGCTTTCCCCATCTTGCATGAAAGTTAAACAGATCCCACTGCCATATGCCCCCCTTTTACATGGCACGACGGAGCGGCATGGGCCGCACTGCGGCCGGGCCTGTCACTGAGCAGCAGGAACCCGGGCTCCTCTCCTCACCAATGTGCTCCTATTTAAAGGGGCCACACCTGTGCTGCCTACATGGCAAGATTGCTGTGATGTCAGAAAGAATGTGTAAAAATCTTCTGCAAAGTGGCAAACAAAGCTCTAACGTGCCTTTGAAAAACGCCAAGTGTTTTATACCAGAATCAAAAGGGCTAAGTGTAATTGTACCAATATTTCTAATAGATAACTAAACTTTTTAATTGAAATAAACCTTGTATTTCAGAATAGTGTTCGATGTACAGAAAAGCTGCAGACAGGACAGTGTCCATATGTTCTATACCCAGTCGCTCCTATAGCTAACTCACATAACCGTGGGACACTTACCACAAATAAAGGACCAACACTGGTATGTTACTCAGATGTCACTTGTTTCCCCCTAATGTTCCAGAACACAGTCATCAAGTCTCCTCAGCCTCCGCCTGGCTGTGACAGTTTCTAAGCTCCTGTTTTTGACAACCACGACAGTTTCATAGAGTACTGGTCAGGTGGGCTATGGAATGTCCCTCAAACTGGAGTTGTCTTGTTATTTTTCAATAACACTGGGGTTATTGGTTTGGGGAGAAAGACCACAGAGGTGAAGTTGTAATACATTTTAAAATTAATTTTAAAAAAAGAATTCACATATGCAAAACCAAATATAAAAAAGTAGACTTCTGGTTTCTCATCTGGCATCTAAGGAGCACGGAAGTCATCACTCTACTCTCACCATGAGAAAAAAGTGGAAAAAAAGGAAAATCAACAACTCCTTTAGATCCATTAGATAACTGAGGTCACAGGGCAAAGTGCTGTCCCCAAACTGAGGAGACAGACAGGCGGACAGAGAGAACCACAGCTGGCCAGAGCAGAGGTCCAGGAGGAGGAATCCCGGTACCAGGCAGATTATGACAGAAAGAACTGACATATCAGGCTATGTTTAAGGACAAGTGTCTAGGGAAACCCAACGATAACAAGGGAGACAGAAAGAAGGACACAAGGGAAACTAGCTGATAGACATCCTACAGCGACAGCTAACAGTAAATAGCCTGATCCCAGGAAACCACAAGCCTTCCACAAAGGCCCATTTACCTCAGTTCCTCTGACCCAGCATACCAGGTGGCTTCTTATAAAGGTTACAAGGCAAACTAAAAGACAAACACAGCTTGAAGAGACAGAGTGAACATCAGAACCAGACAGGGATACAGCAAAGATTCTGATATCATCAGACCAGGAATTAAAGAGAATTATGATTAACATGGTACGGGCTCTAATGAAAAACGTACAATGTACAAGGACAGATGGGTCATGTAAGCAGACAACCAAACTCTGAGAAAGAATCCACAGGAAATGCTGGCTACAAAACACTAAGAGAAAGGAAGACTGTCTGATGTGCTCATTAACAGGCTGTACAAAGCCGAGGAAAGGATCTCTGAGCCTGAGGATGTGTTGATAGAAACTTTCAAAACTGAAATGCAAAGAGAAAAAACATGTTCCAGAACTGTGGGACAATTATAAAAGGTGTTAACATGTATAATGAAAATATTAGGAGGAATAAAAAGAGAAAGAAACAAAGAAATATTGGAGTAATAATAGTTGAGAAATTTCCAAAATTAGTGACAGACAGTCAGAGATCCAGGAATCTTATAACACCAAGTAAGAGAAGTACCAAAAACCCTACACCTCACCATGTGACCATGTGATAGTCAAACTGCAGGAAATGAGACAAGGAGAAAATACTGAAAGAAGCCGGGACAAAACCACCTGCCAGGACAAGAGTCACAGGACCTCTCACCTCTCTTCAGAGAGCACAGTAAGTATGGAAGGAAAGACTACCCACCAAGGATTCTGTGTCCACAGGTGATCCCTCAAAGGTGAGGAGGAAATAAAGACTTTCTGAGACAAACAAACATTCAGGCAATCAGTCACCAGTAACCCTGCCTTTCAAGAAATGTTAAAAGAGTAGGAGAAGGGACAAAATCAAATCTGTGTATTTAGCTTGTGGATTAGTGAAATGAGCGGCAGTCATGTTATAAGGGACAGGAGGGAGGGACGCTGATATTCTGTTATTAGCACACACACTACTTGTGAAGTGGTAACATGCTATTGGAAGGTGGACATGGATTAGTTGTAAATGAGTATTGCAAACGTTGGGGAACCACTAAAAAAAGTAAAAAAAAAGAAAAAGTATAATTGATATGCTATGAGAAGAGAGAAAATGAAATTACATATATACTCAACTAAAACCAGAGAAGGCAGAGAGTGGAAGACAAAAGGAAACAAAGAATAAGGGTAATGACTAGAAAACAGTAAACGACTGTAGAAGATATTAATCCAACCACATCAACAATCTCTAGGATAAATATACCAATGAAGACAGACTGTCACAGTACATAAAAACCTAAGACCCGACTATATGTTGTCTATAAGAAACACATCTTAAATATAAAGACATAGATAGATTAAAAGTAAGTGATGGAGAAAGATATGCCATGCTAACATTAATGACCAGAAGCTGGAGTAGCTATGTTAATTTCAGATAGAGCAGACTTCAGAGCAAGGAAAATTGTCAGGGATAAAAAGAGGTATTAAATGATGACAAAGTGTCAATTCTCAAAGAATACATAACAGTCCTAAATGTGCATGTGTCCAACAACACGGCATTAAAATGGTGAGGCGAAAATTGACAGACTACAAGAAGAATAGATGAATTCATTACTGTAGTTGGAGATTTCTATAGCCCTTTATCAGTAATGTGGCAGATCCGACAGAAAATCGGTAAGGACATGGTTGAACTGGATCTAATTGACATTTATAGAACACCTCATTTAACAACAGCAGGATATACATTCTTTTCAAACTCACATGGAACATTCACCCAGACAGACCACATTCTGGGCCATAACACACACCTTTACCAAATTAAAAAAAAAACTCCAAAGTAAACAGAAAAAAGACAAAATCAGAATAAGAGCAGAAATCAATGAAATTGAAAACAGAAAATCAGTAAAGAATATAAACAAAAGCAAAAGCTGATTGTTTCAAACGATCAATAAAGCCAATAGGCTTCTAGCCAGGTTACCTAAGGGGAGGAGGGGAGAAGGACACATTACAAATATCAGAAGTGAAACAAGAGGCATCGCTACAGAGCCTATGGACATTAAAAAGATAATAAAGAAATACTATGAACAATTCTATGCCCACAAATTTGAAAACCTAGAGGAAATAGACCAATTCTTTAAAAGAAACAATCACAGGAAGAAATAGACAATCTGAATATGCCTATATATAGCTAGTAAAGAAACTGAATCAGTAATTAATAGCCTTCCCAAAGAGAAAGCACTGAGCCCATCTCAGATGGGTGCACTGATGAATTCCACCAAATATTTAAGGAAGAAATTATACCCATTTTCTACAATCTCTTTCGAAGAATAACTCATTCTATGAGATCAGCATCACCCTAATACCAAAACCAGGCAAACACATTACAAGAAAAGAAAACTACAGACCAGTATCTTTCAAGAACATAGATGCAAAAATTCTCCACAAAATATTAGCAAATTGAATCCAAAAAAGTATAAAATACCATAACCATGTGGGATTTAATCCAGGGATGCAAGGCTGGTCCAACATTAAAAAATCAATCAATGTAATCCATCACGTCAACAGATTGAAAATAGAAATCACATGATCATATCAATAGATGCAGAAAAGTATTTAACAAAATCCAACCCCTATTTCACTGTCTGCAAACTAAGAAGAGGCGGGAGTTTCCTCAACTCAATAAAGAGTGTTTACTAACACCTGCAGCTAACGTCACACATAATGGTGAAAAACTAGACAGATGTTTCCTCGCTAAGATCAGGAACAAGGCAAGACGTCCCCTCACCACTCCCATTCAACATCTACTGGAAGTCCTAGCTAATGCAACCGTATAAGAAAAGGAAATAGAAGGTATACAGATTGGGCAGGATGAAATAAAACTGTCTTTGTACATGTTCTATCCAGAAAATCCCAAAGAATCAACAAAAAAATCTCCTGTACCTAATAAGCGATCATAGTAAGGTTGCAGGATACAAGATTAATACACAAAAGTCCATTGCTCTCCTTTGTACCAGAAATGAGTAAGTGGAATTTGAAATTAAAAACACAAGACCATTTACATTAGCACCCAGGTTTGCAAGGCTTACCTAAGAATTAAAACACTTAGGTATAAACCTAACAAAATATGTACAAGATCGGTATGAGGAAAATGACAAAACTCTGATGAAAGAAATTAAAGATCTAAATAAACAGAGATATTCCATGTACATGGATAGGAAGATACAATATTATCAAGATGTCAGTTCTTCTCAACTTGATCTATAGATTTCAACGCCATCCCAATCAAAATCCCAGCAAGTAATTTCATACATATTGACAAACTGATTCTAAAGTTTATATGGAGGAAAAAGACCCACAATAGCCAACACAATATTGAAGAACAAATCAGAGGACTGATACTATCCAACATCAAGATTTACTATAAAAGCTACAGTAATCAGGATACTAGAACTGGTGAAAGAATAGACAGATAGGTCAATGGAACAGAGAGAGGAATAGACCAGGAATAGACCAAAATAGTCAGCTGCTCACTAACAAAGGAGCAAAAGCAATTCAATTAAGAAAGGAGGTTTTTCAACAAAAGGTGATAGAACATCAATAGGCAAAAATAAATCTAGACACAGAACCTTCACAAAAGTTAAGTCAAAGTGGATCACAGACCTAAATGTAGAACACAAACTATACCGTGTTTCCCCCAAAATAAGACCTAGCCGGACCATCAGCTCTAATGCGTCTTTTGGCACAAAAATTAATATAAGACCTAGCCTGTTATATACATAACATAACATCACATCACATAACATAACACCGGGTCTTATATTAATTTTTGCTCCAAAAGATGCATTAGAGCTGATGGTCCGGCTAGGTCTTATTTTCGGGGAAACATGGTAAGTCCTAAAAGGTAACACAGGAGAAACTGATGACCTCTTAGATACAATACCAATAGCATGATCCGTGAAAGGAAAAATTGATAAACTGGATGTTATTAAAATTTAAAATTAAGAACTTCTGCTCTGCAAAAGACACAGTTAATAGAATGAGAAGACAAGCCAGAGATTGAGAGAAAATCTTCACAAAATACTTATCTAATAATAAAGGACTGTTATCCAAAATACACAGTGAACTCTTAAAACTCAACATTAAGAAAATGAACAACTAATTAAAAAATGGACATAAAGCCTAAACATATACCTCACCAAAGAGGATAAGCAGATGGTAAATAAACACACCAATGTTCAGTATCACATGTCATTAGGGAACTGTAAATTAAAACAATAATGAGATCCCACTCTACACCTATTAGAATGGCTGAACCCAAAAACACTGACAACAGCAAGTGCTGTGAGGGTGGGGAACCGCAGAGCTCACTGCTGCAGGCGGGATGCAAAGCGGTACACAGCCCTCTGGAGGACAGTTCGGCAGTTTCTTATAAAAGTAAGCACACCCTTACCATGTGATCCAGCAGTCACACTCCTTGGTATTCACCCAACGAACTGAAAACTTGTGTCCACACAAAGACTGCACTGGAATGTTCATAGCCGCTTTCTTCATATTTGTCAAAATTTAGAAGCAACAAAGATGGCCCTCAACAGGTGATGGATAAACAAACTATGGTATTTCCACACAAGACAATATTACTCAGCTACTAAAGAGTCAGCCATTGAAAGACACAGAGGACTTAAATGCATATTGGTAAGTAAGAGAAGCCAATCTGAAAAGCTACATTCTGTGCAATTATAACTCTATGACATCCTGGAAAAGGCACAGTGATGGGGACAGTAGTAAAGACTAGTGGTTGCCAGGGTTTCAGGTGGCGGTGGAAGGAATGAACAGGTGGGGCACAGGGCACTTTGAGGGCCGTGAGACCACTGTTCTTAGACGTGGATGTGCATTTTACAATTAGATGGGTACTAATTTTGATACTGTAATAATACATATCACTATACATTTGCCCAAAGCCACAGAATGTATGACACCAACAGTGAACCCTGATGTAAACTGTGGACTTTAGTTAGTAATACTGTAACAATATTGGCTCAACTCAACAAATGGACACACTAACGCAAGACGTTAATAATGGGGGAGTCTGTGTGTGTCGGGGGCATGTTGCGAGAAGTCTTGCTCCCATCGTTGTCTATAATCACCGTGTCCCACTAACAGTCCTTTTACTTAATAGCATGCTTGGAGGCCATCCCCTGTGCGTACCGAGACTGCATGTCACTGCATGTCCCCGCTGACACCTGCAGCTTCCAACCTGCTTTTACATGCACACGCCCTTGTGAATGTGTGCGAGTGTCGCAGAAAGTCTTAGACGCAGGTGTGCACTTTACATGGTGCTAGGTGGCCAGCTTGCCTCTGTAAGTTACAGCCACAGCAGCAATCAAAAGGCTAGTGTCATGGCTTCACAGAACGTTCTCAGCTTAGGCCTGTGGACGTTAATAATGGGGGAGTCTCATCCATCCATCCATCCATCCATCCATCCATCCATCCATCCACCCACCCACCCATCCACCCCCCCACCCATCCATCCATCCATCCATCCATCCATCCATCCATCCATCCATCCATCCATGGGTGGAGGTGCCAGGAGCAGTCACGTGCACTCAGTAAGCCCCATCTTCCTGCAGGGAAATCAGACTTGGACGTTCACTACCACGGTTCTCACCCAGCTGGAACTCGCTCTTGGGCTTGATGGCAGGAAGTTTGCGCGGCCATTCAAAGGCATCTGGACGGGAGTGCACTGGCTGAGAAAGCCCCGCTAAAAGTTTGAGAGTCAGTTCATCATCCCATGGATTCACAATAGTGAGGTCTTAAAAGGAATGGAAACAGAAGCAAAGTAAACTCAGTACCCAAGAAATGACAAATAAAGCAAGTGGAGGCACACATTAGGTAAGCTTTCAAAAGCCTCATCTTTCAAGACATTGATTCAAATAATAAAGAACAATTTCCAAAAGTCAAAATGGGTAGTTCTGCACAGCTCATTACCTGTCATTTTAGGTCTACAAATTTAGACCAGTGCTCGGTTGAGACAAAGGGACACTTCAGGCACCCAGTGCTGCTGGATTCTGCCTTGAGCACAGGTGTGGGTGCCCGTGTCTGAGGCAGACGGGGTATTCACGGGCTACTCACATGCTCAGATATGTCTTTAAATTGCTTTTCCATTCGGTCTACAAAACACATGGCTTCTTAACACTTGTACTACCTATGTGCAATGTGCATGTAGGAGATACTTTGGGTCCACAAAAGAGAATTATTTCTAATGGGAACACAGAAGCTGGGGGCAGTTATCAAAGACTAACCCAGCATAACAGCATAATGAACACTTTTACTCAGCGCCAAGCGTACAGAGGACACTGATCTGAGAACTTTAGTTAGTAAGTCACCTGGTCCTTAAAGTAAGACTGACATAGGTATGACCACCATCTCCACTTTAAAGAGGGCCACAGAGGAGGGTAATGACCTCCTATGAGGGGGAGCCAGGATGAGAACCTAGCCAGTCTCCTCCAGGGGCTGTGCTCTTAAATATAATACAAGACCAGTTCTGACTAGCCTGGGAGTGGGGTCCCCCAACCCTGAGCCTGTTTACTTTCCTGTAAAATGGGAACAACCATATCATAGTAAATGCCTAGCACAGTGGGCCCCCCAATCTCAATCCCCTCTTCCAAGAGTGGTGACTTGGCACCTTCTAAGATCACAATGGGTGAATGAGCCCGCAGGCGTGCTACTGCTGTATATACCGGGACTTTCACGTAAGTCCTGCCTGAGCTCCTGTCCTGCTCGGCGAGCTGTGTGCAGAGCAGCTTTTACCAGGCCACTGTCCTTATAAGGGGACAAGAAGACTGAGCATCATTCCTACCGGGGGCAGGGCCACTCCCAAGTGGGCAAGTCTGCGTCCGTTCTGCCTGGGGCCCAGCGCTGGCGTCTGCCGGCCCCCCTGCAGCGGCAAGGTCAGTGTCGGCGAGTGTACAAGCCTCCAGGCCCCGCTCCGCCTCCCGGGTCAGCACACCACCTGCAGCTGGTGGGCGAGGATGCAGCAAGGACACTGAACACACATCTGCAGGGACTGCTGGTTCCAGACCTTCCTCCTGAATGGGACTGATGGTGAAAGGGATGAGAGAGGAGGAAACAAACACGTGATTACAACCCTCCTGGATCTGATCACGTCAAGTCCCACACAGCAGTTTCCTTTTCATTCTAGGAATGACATTTCAAAGTTGCTTAACAAAGAGTTGACTAAAGCCATTTTCTTCAGATAAACAGATGCATGCAAATACAGACAGCTAGTACAACATGAACAGAAAGAAATCAAAGCCATGGTAGTGCATGTATCAAGTAGGTGGGTGACACACTGGGTATTCTTTAGCAGGATGTTGGGAGGAATGGGTTTAATTCTACCAAGCTGTCGTCTGAGCGTCAGTACTGTCACTGAGACTGAACACATTTCTAACACTGCAATAAACAGGACGCGTCAACCACCATTCAACCGCCTACTGCCGGTATAGTCCCCTCCCACACACACACATACAAGCACATCTGTGACACTTTCCCAGTCTCGTCCAGCTGCCCAAGACCCTGTCAGTACTGGGGAGTACCAGCCAGGCGTGCTGCAGGGTGCACCTCAGTTTGGGTTTCTCTGAGGTCTTCCTCAGGTTGGGACTGTGAGTATTGGTTTGGGGGAGAAGATCAGAGGTGAAGTGCCCTTCTCATCACATGACACCACCATGCATTACCACCTGTGACACTGACCTTGATCATTTGGTCAGGTTGTGTCTGCGGCTTTCTGCACAGACCCAGCATGGATTTTAATGACTGCACGCCGTTTGATCCAGCGGCTGTATGCTGGAATATCACAAGCCAATGGTTCTTAGATATGAAATATTTCCAGAATTTTATAAGAAACCAGGGGTTTCTACATACATAGAAAAAGTTGTCTCCAAACCGTATACGTTGCTATGAGCCACATGCGTGCCTGAATTACCACAGGGGCATAAGTGATTATAAAACCCCTTTTACCTCTCCATGAGGACATTTTGATTAACTTTCTAGCTCTTTTCCCCTGTAAACTGAAAAGGTAAGACTATCACTGTCATCATTGCTTATGGTAAAATGTCACCTTCACTGGTAACCGTATCTAAACTGGAAGAATTAGAAATATGTGCTGGGAACCCACTGCTTCAGGCTTTGGGTACCATGAGTCTCGTAAAGGGTTTGTCCCTTGTGGGGACGCTGGAAACTCAATCTATGGAGTGTTTCAAGAGCCACTGACTTCCGTTGAAATAAAGCTTCCAGGCAGGGAAGCCTCTGTACCTGGGTGAAGTTTCCTTGGAACTTAACTGTCCTGCAGGGGTCCAAGACAGTCGTTTCCTGGAGAGGACGACCCTGCTGGCAACTGTGACTGTCGTCCTACATCCTGCTAAGTTAACTGTATGCCAAGTGTGGCTTATGGAGCCTTGTGCGTCAGACGTTTATTGCATGTAGGAAGATGCCTGGTGGGTAGTACAGACTATGCCCATTGGGCAGGACTTTAAATTAAATGGCAGAAGCCATTTAATTTGCATTAATTATTATTCATGACAACTATTTTCTCCATGTTTAGTCATTATTTTTTCTTTTGTAAATTCTGCCCATGTCTTTCATCCAATCATTTATTTACTAGAGTCTTAGTTTAAGAAGGGTTTTTTGATAACAAGAGCCAGTACAGCATAGTGGTGAGAGCAAGGGTTCTGAGATCAGAGATACAGGTTCAAATCCCAGTGCTGCCCATTAGAAGATGTATGTCATTAATTTAATCTTCTAGACCTGGTTTCCCCACCTTACGATGGTAGAAAAGAATAGTTCCGACAACTAAAGTTATTGCAAGATTAATCAAAGGACAAAGTACATGAAAATCATAGGTGCTGTGCTAGAGTGTAATAAATACTCCAAAGGTTGGCGTTATTTACAGTGTCTATTACAATCACCAGACTATTCAAATATGGTGGAATTTGACGTCTGCAAAGCGTTACTGTATGGTAAGTCTGCTTTTTGCATCAATACCTAAGAGGCTTAAACACACTACTTTCCTCCTCGTAAAAGAAAGTTACTGATTTTCTCAATTATAATGGGTGTAAAGAAGGAATTATGTCTGCTCAGTTGTGCAGTAGTCCTCCTATGTCAGGAGGGAATGAGGAGACATGACAAGCAGATGCAGCATGGTGTCCAGGGCAGAGGAAGGGCAGGTGGCAAGCCGGGAGACCCACGTGCAGTCTGGATGGCAGTTAAGAGTGTATATATAACCAGTGCTGCTTTGTTGGTCTTGACAACAGTGCAACTATAATCTAAGACTTTACAGGAAATTAGATGAGGAGTATATGGGAATTCTCTGTTATCTTTGCAACATTTTTAAAAATCTAAAATCCTTCCAAAATTAGTTTGTTTTTAAAAAAATTCACAGGGAAAATGCCTGTGTCAAGAGGTGGAAGTTGGGCCGGCCCGGTGTGGCTTAGGCGGTTGGAGCACCGTGCTCCTAACGCCGAGGTCCTCGGCTCGATTCCCACATGGGCCAGTGAGCTGCGCCCTCTACAGCTAAGATTGTGAACAACAGCTCCCCCTGGGCTGCAGGGAGCAGCCACGGGTGGTGTGGGCTGCTGCAGGCTGCTGTGTGCTGCCGTGAGCCGCCACCAGCATGGGCCAGGGAGCTGTGTCCTACACAACTAGACTGAGAAACAACGGCTTGAATCGGAGTGGCGGGGGGGAGGTGGAAGAAAGGGGAAAAAAGAAAGAGGTAGAAGTTGCATGTATAAATCCATCTGTATAAAAATATACTTATCCACGTGTTTGTGTATATTGGATGAAAGGTGGGGCTGTATGCGTGTGGAGCTGTGTATACAGTCGGTCTTATTACCGCGTTGGATCTTCTCTCTAAAGTCATTGCAAACACTGAACCACTGCTCCCAGGAGAAATACACACTGAGGTTCCTGCGAGCCTCTGGTCACAATGTCGTATTTAAAGACACCTTATTTAATATGTATTGTTGAACTCATTGCCATTGAACTCACGGCCAAGAGTGCTGTAACTCCTGCCTGAACAAAGCTCATCTAGCACATGTTCTCCCTGCAACACATCATGGCTTTCTGGCACTCAGAAACACTAGATAGCACGTCAGCTCCATACTTGGAGAACATTTTAAACAGTGAAATTGCTATCAACAGCACAAAAATGTAAAAAAAAAAAGGCACCACTAAGTAGGTACACTGCCAAGGACACTTAGAGCGTGAGGGATGTGGCTACCCAGCCTCCCCAGGGAACACACGCTGAGACTCGGATTTGTCATCTCTCTCATGTCTGCAGGTGACTGCAGAAGCACCATGAGCGTTAATTTGGGGGTTACAGATACATTTTAGCATGCAGGTGAGTTCATAAATGTAGGGCCCATGAGTGATGAAGGCCAACTGTACAGATGCGTGTGTGTGTGTGTGTGTGTGTGTGGAGGGGGGGCGTTGTACCAATGGTAGGCAGTTGGATGGTGGTTGACACGTCCTGTTTGTTGTATTGTTAGAAATGTGTTCAGTCTCAGTGACAGTACTGACGCTCAGACGACAGCTTGGCGGAATTAAACCTGTTCCTCCCAACATCCTGCTAAAGAATACCCAGTGTGTCACCCACCTACTTACCAGCCGAAGGCCCTGACATAGGAGGACTACTGCACAACTGAGCAGACATAATTCTTTCTTTACACCCATTATAATTGAGAAAATCAGTAACTTTCTTTTACGAGGAGGAAAGTAGTGTGTTTAAGCCTCTTAGGTATTGATGCAAAAAGCAGACTTACCATACAGTAATGCTTTGCAGACATCAAATTCCACCATATTTGAATAGTCTGGTGATTGTAATAGACACTGTAAATAACGCCAACCTTTGGACTATTTATTACACTCTAGCACAGCACCTATGCTTTTCATGTACTGTATCCTTTGATTAATCTCACAATAACTTTAGTTGTTGGAACTATTCTTTTCCATCATCATAAGATGGGGCAACCAGGTCTAGAAGACTAAATTAATTACCTACAATCATGCATCTTCTAATTGGCTGGTAAGTGTCTGCAGAGGGAATCAGAACAGAAACCACCCACAGGGATCTGCGACCAACTGCTTCTCTCACGGCTCCCACGTAGCCCGTGTTCAGGTTAACAGTCATATTTATCCACGTGAGGACTTTCTGACTTAAAGTTGAGAGTCAATAAAAAACTCTGTTAGCCTTTAAAGGCTAGAATATCATTACTTCTTAAAGGGAAAACTAGAATGAAAATGGAGTGACAAGGCCATGTACATGCACATAATACCTGAACTTTCTGTCTTTTGAGGGTCCCACATTTTCTTCACACGAATCCAAAGTCACATGGGTACACAGTGTTGCTGCCACATTTTCTGAAATGTAGAAAATTAGAGACAGACATTATGTACACACACGTATACACATATGACTTTACATAGTTATCAAGTCCAGGATTTTTTTTTATATGACTTTCATTATAATTTCAAAATCGTGTTCCATGGTAAAGTATGCTTTAAGACTTTAAAGATGGGGGAAAAAAATCACCAAAAAAAATTCTACTACTAATATGTGTGAGCATTTCAACTCGCTACATCTAATCCATACAATCCTTTCAGAGAACAGGGCCTGCAGAGGGGTGGGATGAGCAGACCAGGGGAGGTGACTGGTGTGGGTGGCAGGCCACACTCTTTGGGAGAACCTGACAACAGGAACAGAGAGTAAAAGGCTGCTGTGCTCTGGAGGGCAGAGGTGTCCTTCAGTCAGTCGGCTGGTGTTTAGCCGCTTGAATGATGTAGTGTTTACGTCAGAGCACTCCCTGGCAACACTTATCACACCCTTTAACTAAAAATAGTAACAACTACAGACAGGGCAGAAATATAGAAGAAACCTCTAAAGTGACGTAACACTAAGAATATACTGCATTTGGTTTTATCAGATGTTGCTTCACTGAACAGGAGCTCATACTTTAGTTCTAGAATATTAGTTTCTATTTACAGAACCAAAGTGGCAAATACTCTTAAGTACAGCCAATATTGACTAAGTTTCTATATTTTGAAAGACTGGACTGATTAGTTTTCTTGATAAAAAAAGGCTTAAAATATTTTTTTGTTAAAGTGGCAAGCTTGTGATAGTACTTGGCAATTGTCCAAGTTTCAACTGAACTCTCCTTTAAAATTCAGAGAAGAAATATACCATATTGGTTTAGTACTATATGAAAAAAAAATTCACCCCTTATTAAACAAACATTTTTAGGTCTATGGGCTCAAATATTCTTCCATTTCGGGGAGCGAAACTCTTTGGCAGTCTTTTCATTGGCATGATTTGGTGAAAAATTGCTATTTTTAAAACGTGCGGGTGGCCAGATGGCTCAGTTGATTGGAACTTGGGCTCTCAACCACAAGGCTGCTGGTTCGACTCCTGCAAGGGATGGTGGGCTGTGCCCCTGCAACTAACAACGGCAACTGGACCTGGAGCTGAGCTGTGCCCTCCACAACTAAGACTGAAAGGACAACAACTCGACTTGGATGGAGCTGATGAGTCCTGGGAAAAACACACTACTGTTGCCCAATACAAAAGTCCTGGAAATACACACTGTTCCCCAATACAGTCCTGTTCCCCTTCCCCAAGAAAATCTTTAAAAAAACAAAACAAAAACGTGCCAACAGTGGTAAGAGTTTGGCTAGTAAATCATTAGTCATCAAAATGGTCTATCTAGTGGGCCCAGGTCTCACAGTGTATACTCTGTAGGTTGGTCCTTAATAGGTGACAATTATCTGTGCTTGATGACAATGTAATGTGTTCAGGTTCAATTCAGTTATATGAAGATCTTTGATATAGGAGTGTTATGTTTGGGGGAAAATAAGGACTATTTGTGAGTTTTCTCATGATGCTCTTGGAGTCAGGGCGCTAAAAAATAAGAAAATATGATTTTCTGAGCTAATACTTGGCTATGATTCCAAAGTAATGAGACTTGTAGACAAATATCAAGGACTGAAATTTGCTATTTGTTACTTTTATCAAATTAGAAAATATAAATGTTCAGCTTTTAGCATTCAAATCATTTACTCTGTTCATGCTGGCCTTTTTGTTTGTTGTAAATCACAAAATGAACCCACACCCTACACAAGCAGTGTCACACACACCTTTGTCTTCCAGAGCATGCCCTGCATCCACCGGAAGTTTCTGGAAAGGTGTGGATGCAAACCGAGCGGCAGCCGTGAAGTCTCCTGGGCTCGTAGGACTGGGTGCCAGGGTCTTGGTGTAGCGGATGCCCCATACAGTAGAGTCATCCAAACACTCCTCAGGATAAGGCACTTCCTGCAACAAAAGGTGAATGGAAGAAAAGCAGTCATCTATCTCCCTGTGCTGTCCATGAAATTTAACACATTAATACCTTTTAAAGAGTAAAAAAAAATGAGGAATTACAGAAGAAACAGATGGAACCTTGGCTGCCACACAGCCACAGACGTCATGGTTCTGTTCTTTTCCCCACAACTGGACTCTACTTATGTCTGCACACTCCACTGGGGTAACACCACACACAAGGGTCACAGTTTTGTCTTTCAATGTTTACATTTTGTTTTAATTTGAAAAGTCTAGATTTACAAAGGAACTACGAAGATAGTACAAAGTTCCCATGTGCCCTTTATCAGGCTTCTCACGCTCATACCTTAGAGTACACTTGAGAAGGACTATGAACTGTAGGCAGTGTTTGGATTTCCCACTCAGGTCGCTTTTGTTGCGGCTCCAGTGCGGGCGCCTCCTTAGCCTCCTCCAATCCAGGCCAGCTCACTGGTCCCGCCTAGTCTTTCTCATACCCACACCAGCGAATACCGGTCAGGGACTGTAGAATGCCCCTCTAGTTTAGGTTTACTTGATGTTTTCTCAGGATTAGACCAGGGCTATAGATTTTGGGGAAGGATAGCAGGGTAAAGTGCCCTTTCTCATTACGTCATGTTGGAAGACACATGACAGGAACACACGTGATCTCTGGTGAGGCTCAATGAACCCTTGGCTAAGAAGGTGTCTGCCAGGCCTCTCCACTGTAAGGGACAGTTTCCTGTCTCCCTGCTGCACGTGTTCCAGACAAGTCACTAAGTCCAGCCTGCACTAGGACGACGGTGATCTAAGCTCCATCCCCTGGCCAGAGGAGTACCAGAGAATTCACAAACAAAGGTTAAAACCACCACAGTAATTAATAAATAATTTGGGTGAGATACTTGGAGGCCATACAAAAATCCTGTTTCTTCTTAAAGTTCGCTGGCTAATTTTAGTATTCACCCATGGGTCTTGCCTGCAGCAGCTACTATTATGTGGTTCCAATGGCCGCTTTCTACCGCCACACATTCGTCTACCTTCCTTGGAATTCTGTAAGGATGTTTCGTCCTCTCTCCCTTTATTTAGCAATAAGGGTATTTATTTTGGTTCTTGGGTTAGAATCTAATGCTACCCTTTCCTACTTACTTTCTTGCTCACATCACGCCAGGTCTGGCCAGGGGCTATGCTGGCTGGCTCCTGCGAAGCACTTCCTTGCTTTCTGGCACTATAAGGCGCTCTAGACTCATTTGTCTCTTTCCTGCCCCAGCCCTAGAATGAGCTATTTCTCCATGAACGCAAAGGTCAAGTTTCAGAGTCTAGGGCAAAGGCAGAAACTACTCAGTCAGAATCACACCTGACCAGAGCCCTCAGTTGCCCATAAAATGCCAGCCCTGGTTTTCCTGTTCCTGCATTCTTCATCAATTCCACCTCATCTCTTCCAACACTGCAGGCAGAGCTGGCTGGTTGTTTCGTCAGGGGACACAGGACAAAGCAAGTGGCATATGCTCTGGGCCAGGTACATGGAAACTCCGTTGCGGTTTCTTAGCCAGAGCACGTGTAGCTGGATAGTTCAGTAAAATGCACCTAGGAAATGGCGCCACTGCATCTGAAATCCAGCCCATTATTTGGGAAATTTTAAGGTCAAAGGTTCACCAGAAGAGTTAGAGAGCTGTGTGACAATTTACTCAGAAGAATCTGCTGAGGGGTAAGAACCGTGCCTGGGGTGAGCAGACTTTCTGCAGCACACTGACATAGCCCAGCAGAGGCAAGGCCAGGATGGAGAAAGGGCAGCTGGAAGCTGCGTGTGGGCTGGACGCAACAGTTGCTGTCACCGAGGAACTGCCGGGCCAGCAAACAGGTGACACGTGTCTGCAGAGGTGCCAACGATGGGCCCTTCCAGTTTAATTCTCTCTAAGTCACCACAGGCCTCATTCCCCAGGTCTTGGAAACACATTTACCCCGCGGGGCCTCCTGTCCAGCGCAAAGGCCCTCTGAGCACAAGGACCATAGAAAATTCCTTCTTCAGTTTCCGCACCCATCACAGGGCCTGGCACATACTAGACAGCCAAATAACTGGATAAGAATGTCCCCACGGCACTCTCCATATGACACTGTGCTTTCCACTACGCTCCGGCGCATATCATCTCCTTTGTCTGCACAGCTACCTCATAAAACCAAGAGGAAGCAGAGACTGACCTACCTTTGACTTTGGAGAAAATCTGCTTACAGAGCGCTCTCCAAAGGTCCTGGCTCCCGTGGGTTTATTTTTAGGCTGTGGTAACCTAAGGAAAGATTTGCAAAATTATAAATAGTAAAATATGCCAAGGAAGTAAATGCGACCTCTTCAGGTTGAGTGTTAGAAACATCCTCCAGTTGTCCTGTCCAATCAGTTAATATTTACATACATGTTCCTTACCTTCACAGCACTGGTAGCAAAACTGAATTCACATGATGACATATATAAAAGGGAGGGTGGAAAATACAGAGCTCTCTACAACACTGAGTTATAAGTTTTAGAAACAAAGAGCGAGGGCCGCCACGTGGCCACAGAGGGTCACAGAAACCATGCATTCTTTATCCCCAGTGCTGGGTGTAGCTGTGGGTTTCTGAGAGCAGGTCAGGCCTTTGTCCTCCGTGCCTCAGTAGGAATCTCTTCCACACTGCGACACCTGTCATTCACACCAGCACTCTCCTTCTAGGTTTCAACTATTAATACTGAAAATTCCTGGAGCACTCCAATATGATTTCCCTCAACCTTAAAACACTCTCTCCACAGCATGACCCCACCAAAGCCTTTTCTATTTCATTGATCCTGAAAAAATAAACAGCACATATGGCTACCTGGACCAGTGAATTCACTCACATCTAATACAAGTTCAAACCCACAGAATCCCTCTCCCGTGGCCAAAGGCTCATCAGCGGCGGGGCTGGGATTGGAAGTCAGACCAGCTGATCGGCAGGCCACTCTCCTGCCACCTCACTGCCCTGTGTCCCAGAGCAAACTGTGTGGAATCCCACGTCACTGTGACCACAGGTATCTCCCCCAAGTGTTTCTTTACCCATAATTTTCTTTGTTCCCATCTTCAAACACAGAAAAAGCAGATGACAAAGAAGAGATAACCTTATTGACTCCCCAGGACCCAGAAGAACTTGGGTTTTCTGCAATAGAGAAAAAATAGCATTGAATTATTGCATTGGAAAAAAAAATTATCCTTTATGATAAACTTTAACATTAAATAAGAAAGTAGAACAACAGCTTATAGGGAAGAAGAGAGGTCAGCGTTTCAAACACTAGGGAATGAGCTAAGCCACCTCGTCTGAGAGGAAGTGACATAATAACCACACTCATGGCACCTCACGCTCAAGCCCCCAGGTCCCGACCTCCTGCCCCCATGTAAAGCATGGTACTCACCATTCTCCTAAAATACTGCTATTGTCCCTTGATTCACTGAATAAAGCTCTAGTGGCTTTGTTTTCCCTTTTGTAGAAGGAAGAATTAACCCTTCAACTTTGCTTTTCATATCCTCCTGAGTCTAACTGGACACTGTTCAGCTTTATCATGATCCCTCTGGCTTCCTGCAGGGATCCTGCCGCTAGACTAATGTGGGCTACCTGCCGGCCTCCAGCTCTTCTCCCCCGCCATTCTTCTACCCGGCAAGGCTCAGGTCAGACCTCAAGTACTCAGCCATTCCCGGACGGTCCTATCCACGGGGACCTTGTCTTTCTTTAGCACTATTATTTTCTAAGAAACAAAACAGACCTATGACACACATTGAGAACCCTGTCAACCATTGTCAGATTTGCTATTTCATGCATCTCCTGCCTTTATGTGGCAAGCCCATCAAGGGCAGGGCCACTTCTTGTATAATCCTAGTTCCTGTGGCAACCACCCACAATGCCTTGCATCTGGTAGCTTTTAAACAAATTGTTATTACTTTGAAACTGGGCTTCAAATGCATCTTCATTTTGATCTAGAGGTTGCCATTCATCTTTGTCATCAGCAATGTCAGGGAGTGTAGGAACCTGGAACATATTCATGATGAAACCTTAAAACAGTAGAAAGAGTAATTGTAAACAAGGCTGCAAACGACCTTTCACAAATGTGTTGTCAGAGGCTACACATCCCAGTGAAAGGCTTACCTAGCGCTTCTTTTGTGTGCACGGTGGGCGATGGCTGCACTGTGGAGGGCGTCGCCTGGACCATGCCCAGTGACGTGTTTGGGGTTGTGTGCAAAGAGCTTGCACTAACAACCTTATGTGTTTCACAGCCTATTAAAGAAATGGGGACAAAATACAGAATCAGTAGGGAAATCAGAAGAATTTAAAAGGCGCACAATATAAGACATTTATTACATTGAAACACTTATTATTACTGATGGTCATCACCAAGGACTTCCATTATGATAATGCTTTCAGAGCTTTCATTGTTATCTTCATAACAGTCACGTGAGGTAGGTACGGCAAGAATTATCCTTTTACAGAAAAGGAAATGAGAGCTTCAAGAGAATAAGTGGTTTGGTCTAAAATTGTACCAAACTAGCAGCCTTGTCATAAACGACCCCCAGCTCCAATATATCCCAAGAAATACACGGTGACAGTCCCGACAGTCCCACTGTAAAGGTTCAGACTGGCCTTCCGGCTCCCTCAGCTGGAGTCCAGACGATGGTGCACCGGGCCCTGCTCACCTGGGCCCAGCCGGCCCGGACTGCACCTTGTCCTCCCTGCACCCCTCAGCCTCAGCCGTGCTCAGACACCCCGGGGACAATCCCACCTGGAATGTATGCATGGGCCTGGAGCAGATCTTCCGAAATGGCCTTGACCCAATATCACTTTCTTGGTGGCATCATCCGTAGTCACCTCTGCATTCTTGATCCCCCTCCACCCCGCCTCCACGCAGGTGGGTTTTGTCCTTTCTGTTCATGACTGCACCCCTAACTCGGTGCACCCAGCCAGTGCTCAGGAAGTCTGGGTTCAATGCAGGGGTCTCCAGCTATTTCAAGTAGCTCTATACCCACTGAACTGTCACTGGAAAAGGATGTCACAATCATGTGGCGGGAGGGGGTATGTCCAATCTGTGTGTCTCATTTTATTTATAAAACTTTCCTTCAGTGTAAATGCATCTAACGGAGTAGTACCAAACAGAAATCTAACACTCCTAATTAAATTTTTAATCACCATTACCTCCTCACGACGTATTAAAGATGACTCTTATTTTAGATAAACCTGCTAAGAAATGCACATAGCAAGTTTCCCAGAGATTCTAACTAATAAGATGTGACTAATAGGCGGATTTCTGCCTGAGTTGGAAATGGCCCAGAGCTCCTCTAACCTCTGCATTCAGAATAAGAAAGCTAACAGACGGCTTCTTCGAGGCGTGAAGCCTTCACAAACCACGGCCACCACACACATCTCAGAGTGACCTGGGAGTCTGGTTAACGTGTCAGAACACACGTACAGTAACTACACATTACCTTCTTTCATGTTGGCCCCACCATGTGGCTTGAATTCATGAGTACCTTGAGTCACACATCTGGAAGAAAAAAACTCTAGACATTAACTCTCAAGAATGAACAGTGAAAAAATGTCAGCAATCACAAGCCTGTTGTTACAGTATGGATGAAACTGCTTAGGTCTGTAGTGTAAGTAAATAAAATGTTTCATTTTTTTCTTTCATTTCCTTTTGAAGAAAAGAATTCTTACAGACACAGGCCAGGTGCTAACATTCGCTTAACACAGTGGTTGTGTATTTTAACAGCATACTAATCGTGCCTTTTTGGGGTAGGGTGGGAAAGTGGCTCCCTAATTCAAACGCCCCCATTTATCACATGGCTGAAGGACCAGCATGCAGCTCCCTGGTCACAGTGAGGGAAGCACCACCATGCTTTGTCAGCACGGCCCCCATCGTGGCGAGCCAGTGGGCACAAGGGCACTGTTCCCCAGAGTTCTAATTATTAAGAAAGGAAAACATGGCACAGAAGATGTTCACGTCAGTTTGTTTTAAGCACAGTTGTGACAGTGGACCTCGTCTATTTATCTTTGCTAGAATTCTCTTAGTGGACCCTGGTAAAACGTAAAAGAGAAACTGCAAAGCACTTGAAATTTTATAAATCCCCACTAAACTGTCATAAAAACATAAGTTTTTATATGAGGTTTCAGAGAAAGGTACCCTTTCTCTGCCATGGTCAGCAGTCCAAGCTGCTGAGAATGTCATGGGGGTCCATTCAGTCGCTTGCATGGGCCAGGGTCAGGATAAATCTGACGTGCTTCTGATGGAGACCTAAATGTCTATTAGGGGAAAGAGTGTTACAGTTGTATAAGGGGCAGCCATCTCTGGCTCTCACAGCCTCACTACTCCATCTGTGCAGGGGCAGCTGGCCACACATCACTTTCACAGGGCTGTCGCTGTTGCCGCTCTTACCATGACAGCTGCATAAATGAACTATGAAGAGCTAATGGAGCCATGGCTCCCACACAGCCCTCTTCTTACACACAGGGTGCAATATAGGCCCCAGGACAGTTATTATCTTAATGTGAGTGAAGGAGCATGAGGATTTAAATCTCATTTCCAGCAGAAATCAGTGATCCAAGTTAACTTGGGCACTGAAGGGAACCAACGCTTAAGAACCATAATCTGTGCTCAGAGGCTTAGCCTAAGGGGAGGGTGTGAGCTACACTGTGGCTTTTATTTTTCCTAATGGATCAATAAAATTGTATGTTGAGTGAGAGAGAGAGAGAGAGAGAGAGAGAGAGAGAGAGAGAGAGAGAGAGAGAGACTGAAGATAAAAATTTATACAAAACAAGTGGTGTGCCACTAATTTCAGAACTCCAGGCAAACGCCTCACAACTGGGGACACCTCCCCAGCAGCGTGCAGTTGGAGCCTGGCATATTGTGTAATGGATGTCAATCTCAAACCGCTCCTGCTGGGAAGACAGAGGGAAGATGAGAAGAACACGTGGCAAGGAACCGTCTGGACCGTAACAGTCCTTATGGTACTCCGTCAAAACCAGAAAGCAAAGGCAGTTTGCTATAACAACTGTATATCCTTCAGTTATAAAAAGATTGTTACATATCAGCATACTAAAAATTTTTAACTCAAAAGAGAAGCACGAACTAAAATAAATACTCTAAAAGAAGCCTGAAATAAGTAGACCTACAAGACTTGGGCTACTATTTTGGGGGCCTGGCTGGGTTACATCTGCTCCTGATGCTGCAGATAGTGCAGGAGCTGGCAGACACCTTCACACTCCCGCCAGATCCACCAGCAGCTTCGGCTCACCTGGCATCTTCTCCGGCCGACGCAAACATGGAGTCTGTCACTGGCTGGGCTGTCAAAGGAACAGGAGGAGTGACACTCTGGCTGATGGCTGGGGACACCAAAGCGATAGTAACAGCATTTGCCTCAAGAGGTGCCTCTCTTGGCCTCTCTCCCAGGTGCCATGAGGTGCGTAGAGTGGCCACTGGCAGGGACGGAGCATTCACTTCCTGCTGGGAGCTGACACTTGGCCCCATGCACGCTGGATTCACCTTCCGTGTAGAACAAACGAACAAAAACAAAGCAATGAAGTCCAGAATATTAGTAATGGGGTATTACAGCTTTTCAGTATTAGGCATTATACACTGGCCTCTTTCCCCTACAGCTATTCTGAAATGAACCGTCGACAGCAACAAAAAGACCACTCTCCACAAGCGGGGCTTTGCACTAAACCAGACACACTGGTAGCTCATGCCTCTGACCACTGAAACACCCCTACAGTTTCATCAGTCTCTGAGAACTGTCTTATTTCTCTCACCTAATTTTGGGAAAAGACCAACGAGTCAATGTAATGAAACGCTCACAACGATGCTCCTTCCGTTCAAACGCCCCGGGGCGCTGTTTCCTCTTTGATGAATAGTAAACGTGAGTATAAGTTCCAATTATAACTTCCACACAAGCGTGGCTCACACGGGATGGATAACAGGCTCTACACTTAAAATCTTTGCTTTTCTACTCATTGTACTTAGACTATAACTGTACACTCTCATGTTACCAAGTTAAAAAACATGGAGTAAATTCCTCACCATATAAAAGTATTCTCACAATTTGTTAAGAAAAGCACCAAATATCTAGGGCAAAAATAGTTATTTCACAAATGGACAAAATATAAAAAGTTCCTACTCATGGCTTCCGGTCAAGATGGCGGAGTAGATGTACGCTGTGCTCGCCTCTCCCATGAGCACATCAAAATTATAACTAAATTACAGAGCAACCATCATTGAGAATCGTCTGAAGTTTAGCTGAACAGAAGTCCTATAACTAAGGACATACAGAAGAAGCCATGCTGAGACTGGTAGGAGGGGCAGAGATGCCAAATGGGCGGGTCCCACACCTGTGTGCAACCATTAAAAATTGGGAGGGATATCTTGGCTGCGGAGACCCCCCCCCCCCCGCAGGAGCAACGGTTCCCCAGCCCAGACCACCAGTGCTGGGAAAGAGGGGCCCCCACAATGCCTGGCTGTAAAAATCAGCAGGGATTCAGTCAAGGTGAGCCAGAAGGTGGCTGGAGATCCAGGAATTCTCTTAAAGGTCCTACACACAGGCTCAATCACTCACAAACACTTGCCCTGGGCTCCAGTGAAGGATAGCAGCTCTAAAAGCACCAGGGACATTCAGGGAGAAACGGATTGTCTGACTCAGGATGAGGACTGGAGGGGCAGCTCTCTTGGAGTCTAAAGTGCCAGAAGGTGCCATTGTTCCTCTGTGGAGCCCTCCCTCAGCACAGCTGGAAGGTGCAGGTGGGCACCAAATCTGAGTCTCCATACACCTGGCTAATACAGTTCTTGCCCCACCCTGGTGATTCTCTGAGATCCTGGCTCACCTGACTCTTTCAGGGGCTGTTCCTCACAAGTAAGTGCCAGCCTCTGCCAGCACTGCAGACTTCCCTAAAATCTCTCAAAGGTCCACAAACCTCAAACAAGCAGTGGCGGCCTTGGCATGCCCTGTACCTCCTGCTAAGTTGACCCCCACTGGACACTAGTGGTGGCCAGCCTCAGTTCACAGCATAGCCTTTCCCAGGCACCTCTAAGCCCAGCACAGGCAGCTACCACCACAGATCACTCTGTAGCTTCCACCAGGTGGTCCCGGGCTGGGCACAGGCAACAGCTGAACTCGGCTTCACCAGACCCCTCCCAAGAGGACCCAGAGCCAACACCCCTGGTGCCTGGCTTCAGACCACAGCAGAACACCACCAAATTAACGCCACAAATGACACATCCAAAGGGTGGACTGGCAGGCACCAGAGCCCCACTAAAGTGAATAATCCACCATGCGGTCAACCCCCCCCCACCCCGTCCGCCCAACAGCTCATCTGCTATAGTCACCTCTAGTTCTCACAGACAGCCTGAGGGTCAATTTCCACTGACATGCCAACAGCAGTCAAGGCTCAACTACAACAGGAGGGCACACACAACCCACACAAGGGACATGCTGGAGCACCCTGCTCAGGTGACCAGGGAGACTGTGCCATTGGCCACAAAGCACATTTACTACATAAGGCCACTCTACTAAGACAAGAGACAAAGCAGCCCTACCTATGCAGAAACAAACACAGGGAGGCAGCGAAAATGGAGAGACAGAGAAACATGTTCCAAATGAAGTAACAGGAGAAAAACGCCAGAAAAAGAAATGAAATGGAGACAAGCAATCTACCAGATAGAGTTCAAAACACTGGTTATAAGGATGGTCAATGATCTCAGTGAGAACTTCAACAAAGAGATAGGAAACATAAAAATGGAGATAGAAAACATTAAAAGGACCAGTCAGAAATGAAGAATACAATAACTGAAATGAAGAATACATTAGAGGGAATCAACAGTAGATTAGATGAAGCAGAGGACTGAATCAGCAATTTGGAAAACAAGGTAGTGGAAAACACCCAATTGGAACAGCAACAAGAATGAAAGAAATGAGTAGAGTTTAAGGGGCCTCTGGAACAACATCAAGGATAACAACATTCACATCACAGAGGTACCAGAGGCAGAAGAGAGAGAGCAAGGAATTGAAAACCTATTTGAGGAAATAAAGACAAAAAACTTCCCTAACCTGGAGAAGGAAATGAACATACAAGCCCAGAAAGCACAGAGTCCCAAACAAGATGAACACAAAGAGGCCAACACCAAGACACATCATAATGAAAATGTCAAATGTTAAAGACAAAGAGAGAATCTTAAAAGCAGCAAGAGAAAAGCAGTTAGTTACCTACAAAAGAGCTCCCATAGACTATCTGATTTTTCTACAGAAACTTTGCAGGCCAGAAGAGACTGACAGAAAATACTGAACGTGATGAAAAGCAAGGAACTACAGCCTAGATGATTCTACTCAGCAAGGCTATCACTTAGAATCAAAGGACAGATAAGGAGCTTCCCAGTCAAGAAAAAGCTAAAGGAGTTCATCACCACCAAACCAGAATTACAAGGAATGTTAGAGAGACGTCTTTAAGAAAAAGAGGGAAAAAATTAAAAGTATGAGTAAGAAAATATCACAAAGAAAAAATTTCTCACTAACAAATACATAAAAGCACTGGATCAACCAATGCTACAGTTAGAACAAGGGTTAAAAGACAGAAGTAGGAAGATCATGTGTAATTACAACAGTAAATTAAGGAATGAATACACACACACACACACACACACACGAAGTAAAAACATCATATAATAAAAACAAAAATGTGGAGGGGGTGAGTAAAAATGATAGTGATTTTAGAATGTATTCAAACTTAAGAAAACATCAACTAAAAACAGAGTGCTATAAACATAGCTTGTTATATGTGAAGCACATGGTAACCAGAAACCAAAAATCTACAAGAAATATCCAAGAAATATAGAAAAAGGAATCCATATACAGCACTATAGAAAGTCATCAACATACAAGAAAAGAGAGCAAGAAAGGAACAGAGAACTACAAAAGGTCAGAAAACAATTAATAAAATGGCAATAACTACATGCCTATCAATAATTGCTAAGTGAAACAAGCCAAACAGAGAAAGACAAATACCACATGAATTCATTTATATGTGGAATCTAAAAAACAAAATAAACAAACAAACAAAACAAATAAACTCGTAGATACAGAGAACAAACTGATGTTTGCCAGAGGGGAGGGGAGTTAGAGGGTTGGGAAGGGCTTATGAAGTACAAATTGGTTGTTACAAAACAGTCACAGGGATGTAAAGTACAGAATAGGGAATACAGTCAGTAATATTGTAATAACTATGTATGATGCGGGTGGGTGGCGAGACTTATCAGGGAGATCACTTCTGTAAGTTATATAAATGTGTAACCACTATGCTGTACATGTGAAACTAATATAATATTGAATGTCAACTGTAATTAAAAAAAGAAAAAAGTTGGGGTGGCCGGTTAGCTCAACTGGTTAGGGCGTCGTGCAGACAACACCAAGGTTGCCAGTTTGATCCCTGATATGGGCCACTGTGAGCTGCACCCTCCTTAAAACAACACAACAACAAAAACATACTTATCAGTCATCAAAAAAGTAGTTAAAAATAACCTATCTAAAAATAATCATAATATTCAATTCTGAAGAAACATTTTGAAAAAAAAAATCAGACTTTATCAGGTATCAAAACATATAACAATGCTGTGGTAAGTACACAACATAGAATGATCAAGAAGAAACCTGTTGCCCAAACAAAGTACAAATATTTTAGAAACGATCTTGTGTATTAAAAATTTAGTACCTGATAAAGATATTTTAAATGAATGGGGAAAGGCTGAGCTGGTCAATAAATGATTTAAGGGAAATCGGCAATCCATTTGGAAAATATATCCTTATGCCACCGACATACAAAAATAAGCCCCATGAAAGGAGGACTCTGGTTAAAAACAGTGGCTTAAACATGTGTTTTATTATTTACACCCTCCTCAAACCAAACCTCCCCAGCACGACAGTAAAGGAATCCTAGCATATAAAACAGCAGGTGAAGGCTGACCTCTGGAGAAGGTGAGAATTTAGACACATCGAATAGAAGGTGGGACTAGGACAGGTATGTGGCAGTAGTGAGTCTGTTTACAGTGAAGATCCTGAGATCCATTCTTACAGGTATACGTCCACCTGGCAGCAGACTGGGTTTCCTTTCTGGACAAACTGAATCAAAAGGACGCGGGGCCAAGGCAGAGGGTGGTGGTGACAGAGACGAGGACTGAGTGGTCTGCTTCCTGAACAGCAGGACCCCTCGCCCCTTTGCTTGGCTCCCAAGCCAGCAGCCCGGGTGTACATCCTCAAATCAAACAGACGCCAACAAGGCCCCAAGGCTCCTAGGACGTGCAGTCAGTCTCTGCAGGCTCTCGGATGAGTAGATAGTGAAGGTCACCAGATAGGACAGGGTGATCAGATTTCAATGTGAAGAACAAAGACAAAAACAAAACAAATGACAGGTAGAATATTACATTCACATAATAAGAACAGGCAGCTATGAAAATAAACATTCACAGTAAAAAAGCTATCTGATCTTAAAAATGTCATCTGAAATAAAAGGGTCATAAAAAGTTAAGGAAATCTAACAGAAAGTTAGGGGGGGAAAGCACAAAAGTAGAAAAATAGGAGGAAAAAAAGTGAAGAAAATTAGAGGATCAATCTGGGATCTCCACTATCCAGTATGATTACAACAAATAAGAGAATGTGTATGGGCAAGAAGTACTTAAAAACTAAAGAAAATTCCCCAAAATCGCAGGACTGGAATGTTCAAACACTGAATGTAATGGGTAGCAAGTGCAGAGGGAAAGCACATCACCAGGTCACAACTGGGGAGAGACGACCCAGCACGCTGTCAGAGAGCAGATGGCATGTTTAGAGCCAGGAATCAGAATGACTCCGGGCTTCTCAAACACGGAGCCCCACACAGAGGAGCAGAGCCTTCCGACCTCCCTCCCAGAACATCAAGGCCGGTCAATGATCAGCCAAGTGTGAGGGCAGAAAATTAACCCTCCCAGGTAATTTTCTACAAAAAAGCTCTCGGAGACTATGCACCAGCCAAATAGGGATACTGCAGAGCAATGATGACAAAGGAATGAGAAAACAAGCAGGGACACAGCACAGCGGGGAGCCAAAGGGAGGTCAGCTGCCCCAGCCGACCTGGAGGAGGGAGCCAGAAAACTGTGGAGGGCATGTGGCCAAGAAAAGTGAAACTAAGAGCGTATCTGATGCATCTGAACCTGATGAAAGGATACGTCCAGTTTCTTCAGAGTGTGGGGATATATAACTGGTTAAGTACCAAGAAAATACAGCAAGAGAAAATGAGACAATTCTTTTAACAATGTCTTGGAACTCTCCAGGGAAAACAAATCATGCAAAAAGGAAATCCAAGTAAGCAAGAATAAACAAAACAATCTAATGGAAACGTAACTATATAAACACACAAATAAATAAACATGTACAGACACACTGAACATCAGAATTGAATTAACACTAAAATTAGGGCACAGAAAGGAGCAAAGAGAAGAGAACCAGAGGCACGAGAAGTCAATGATGGGCACACACCTCAGGACTGTGCTGGGACGCGGGCAGGCTCTCCCGGGACGGCTCCGTCACTTGATGCAACCTCTTATGAAGTTCATCCATTTTCTCTTTCAATAGCTGTTCTTCAAAAGCATTAGCTTCTTTCCTTATCATATAATGTCTGTCTTCGTTTACTTTAGGAAAGATGATGGTTTGCACACTAAGTTTAAATTCAGGCCATAGAACTGCAAATTTTTTACTAGTCTTTTCCATATGCATTAGGTTATCAGAACTGAAATATGTATTACCTTTACTTTGCTAGCTATTTATATTAAAGTATAATCCACATATAACATTAGTTTCAGAAGTACATGATTCTATGTTTATATATATTATGAAATGATCACAGTTAAGTGTAGTTAACATCTGTCACCATACATGGTTACAAAAAAAAATGTTTTTCCTTGTGATGAGGACTTTTAAGATCTGCTCTTAGCAACTTGAAAATATACAACACGATTTTATTAACTAGTCACCATGCGGTACATTATGTCCCCATGACTTATTTTATAATTGCTAGTTTGTACCTTTCCAACTCCTTTACCCATTTCACTCCTCCGCCAATCTGTTTTATCTATGACATTTTTAAAAAATTCCACGTATACGTAAGATCATATAGTATTTGTCTTTCTCTGTCTGACTTATTTCACTGAGCATAGTGCCCTCAAGGTCCATTCATGTTGTCACAAATGGCAAGATTACATTCTTCTTCAAGGCTGAATATTTTGCTGTGTGTATAACAATCACAATTTCTTTATCCATTCTTCCATTGATGGACACTTAGGTTGTTTCCATATCTTGGATATTAATAATGCTGCAATGAACATAGGGGTGTATGTATCTTTTTGGATATTTTCATTTTGTAGTGTTTTGTATATTGATTTTGTATCCTGCAACTTTACTGATTTTGTTTAATTCTACCACTTTTTTAATGGAGTTTTTCTATATATATACACGTCATATCATCTGCAAATAGTGTTTTACTTCTTCCTTTCCAATCTGGATGCCTTTTATTTCTATTTCCTGTCTAATTGCTCTGGCTAGAACTTCAATACTATGATGAATAAGAATGGGCATCTTCATCTTGTTCCTGTTCTTAGAGGAAAAGCTTTCAGCTTCTCACCATTACATGTGATGGTAGCTGTGGGTTTGTCACATATGGTCTTTATTATGATGAGGTAATATCCCCCTATACCCACTAGATTGAGAGATTTTATCATAAATAGATGTTGAATTTTGTCAAATGGTTTTTCTGAAGCTATGATTTTTATCCATTTTGTTATGTGATGTATCACATTGACTGATTTGCCCATGTTGAACCATTACTGTATTGCTGGACTAATTACCATTGATCATGGTGCATGAGCTTTTTAATGTACTGTTAAATTCAGTTTGCTAATATTTTGTTGAGGATTTTTGCATCTATTTGCATCAGGGACATTGGCCTGTCATTTTTTCTTGTGGTGTCCTTGTCTGATTTTGGTATCAGAGTAATGCTGGTGTCATAACACGAGTTTAAGTGTTCCCTCCTTTTCTATTTTTTGAAGAGTTTGAGAAGATTTGGTATTAATTATCCTGTGAATGTTTGTTAGAATTCACTAGTGAAGTTGGTTAGAATTCACCTTTTAATTATAATTTTTACCTGCCTTTGGCATGGTTACTTTTAAGTCCAGGGAATATAAGTTACAAAAATGTACATGTTGATCAAGAATAATATTTGGTAATAATATGATACTAAACATTTCTTCTAAAACAAACATGACTATGGAAATCATTTGAAAATGGACCAGTTTTTAAAAGATATACATTTTTAGGTGCTTTCTAAGAAGAAATAAGTAAAGCGCTCTGAAAGGTATTTCAAGCACATGGCGGCAGGCTCACTTCCAATGGCTAGTTAACGTAGTCATGTCACATACAAATCAAATCGCCTGGCTAAAACTTTAGGTCACGGTGTGTGTAAGAAAAATGGACCTGTACGTGGCACAAAATGGGTCTTCCATGCATGTTAGCTGATGGCTCCCTCACGTATCAACTGAACGAGCAATAACAAACAAAAAAGAGAGGCCAACAGAGTGACTATAGTACAAATAACTGAGATGGTGAAAGTCCTCAGTGGGACAAAGACTCATTTTCCTGAGGTCAACCCTGTGATAGCAAAGGAAGTGCAAACATTGGTATTAACAATATTCATGGTTTTCCCTGTGAGGAAGCTTTGACCCACTCCATAGCCATAAATGACATGGCAATGGGTCAGAGACTCCTTCTAAATGTCTTATCTATAATAGTTGCAGATCTTAGAAAATCTCAACTCTAGTTCCTAACTGAATCCTTCCACAGTAAAATAAGTGGCCCAGTGGTTTAGAGTTGCTGTATACAGAAGATCAAATACACACAAGAGGTGTTTAAATGTTTTAAAATACCTATTCTAAAGCTAAGGCAGCACTGGTGTGGGTATCTACCAGTGCTGTTTCACCTCCATGCCCTTGGATGACAAGGGGGCCCCACCAGCATTGAACAAGGATGTATAGGCTTCTGATAGGATGAGCTCGAGACTTTTTGGCATTCTTTCAGCACAGGCAACTATATGCTTAAAAATGTTAATCACTCAGGAATGACCATTATTTTAGCGACATAAGAATAACTCAGACAAGAAGACTGCAGTACCCCACTGCTCATGCTTTCTCCGTTGATTGTACTTTTGGGCTCTCAGCTCTTCAAAGGAGAATTCTGAGTCTCCACGAATGAGCTTCTCCTTGCAGTACATAACAACCTGCTGAACGTCAGCTCTGGCTGCCAGACAGGGCTTTGCGGAGCATTCTGACTTAGAAATCATGATCACCCGCTGTTCCCTACAAAGGGAAGAAAACATCATTTACAACACTGTACAACAGCAGCTCTTGACAGAAGCTAAGGAATCGATCAATGCAGTCATTGTACTTGCATATTCGGCTCTTTGTCACAAGCTGAAGATGGTACTCCAGAAACTTCTGAACCCTAAAAAGACAAAAAAAGAAGTGTAAGCAATCATTTACCTGAAAACACACCGTCACCCAAATTACTTCACAAGACAATATAAAAATGCTGACTGGTTCTTCGCCATCGAGTAGATTTATGTTCTTTTCCATTATAATAGCTGAAGCTTTAGTTTGCATTATTAATCTTAATGATAGCTTCTGCTAAAGTCTGATAAGAAAGTGACTTAAAATTGTCTACTTGGGAATAGAGAAGGGCATTTATTTCCCTTTGATCCATAATCTGGGGAGGGGCCACAGTGCCTAAGTGTTATAGGATTAACATTCCAAAACGCCACATTAAAAAAAAAAATCATTAAGATTTTCTTCTGGCACTTCTTATCCCCAGGAACTCACAGTGCTGGCATTTATTCACTGCACAAGTATTTACTGAAGACCTCATATATGTCATGTCCTGAGCTGGGTCCTGGGAATGTGACCGTAAACAAGACCCATCATTTAGCTGCTGGCTAAGAGTTCAGCCAGGGCGACAGGAAGCAAGGAGCCTGGTGAGCACACGCAGGGTGTCAGTCAGGCGAGGTGGAGTGTCTGTCGGGATGTGAATGCGTACCCTACTTCTAAGAATGTGTCACTCACTACAACTTGCATGTGTGCACAAACAACAGAGCCATTCCCACTGGATTTAGCTTAAAGGAGGTCCGGCAAAGTTTGAAGGGGCAGTTGTATCAAGAAAGATGCTGGGATCAAACAAGGCTGAGCAGAGGACAGGCGAGCATTTTACACACCAGCAAACCATTAGGCAGAAGAGATCTCGATGGGGCAAAAACCTTGAGGATGATAAAAGACAACTCAGGTGGAAGGCCACCTTTCCCCACCGCAATGGTGGTTCCATTTATTGGTGGGTGGCAGAAAACTGACAGATGTCATCTGAGGGCTTCTGCTGGCTCACTGAAACAGTCAAGGCCCCAGTGTGAAGAGCGTGAAAAGGAATTTAAACTCACTATAATTTGGCATTAGAGTGAAACAGGAACATGAGACATACACGAAATGTACAGTGACTGGGAAACGAACCAGGATTGCCTGGAGTAGTAGAGCCTGGGTTGAGGTTAGTCACCAACATCCAGAGCTCTGAGTTTGGAAGCAGGGCTCAGAAGCCTCCAGGTGGCTGTGGTCCAGTGTGGGGTCCCTGGCCTATGAGGAGGCGGCCAGCAGCCCAGAGGAGAACAGCAGCTGGGGCAGCGTCTCAGCACGAGGAGACAGGACGTTGTGTAGTGGGGTGCGTAGGTCAGGTTAATGCAGAGGGTGTGGTTGGCCGGTAAGTTATTTAATTAAATCCAATACTGGACGTGAGCAGTGGGGAATGATGACAGGCCAGAATGTCCCCACAGGTGCAGGTGGTTGAGATAAAGGTCAGTAATGAAGGACAAGGTCAAGGAAACGAGATGACAAAATGGGAGTGGAAGGAAGCAGACGACTGACCATTCAATACCATTCTCAGTTTCCACAAATATTATTACCTGATTCTGAGAAATGCAAGCTGAGTCATTTCCTGGATTTGATTTTGATGTCATCGTTTGGTTTAAAATCTGAGCATTATGCAGAGGTTCTGAGGTTCTAGCTATTGGGTGGGGGTGAAAGAAAGAGAAATAAGTATAAAATCAAAGTAAATAAAATTACTACAAATACAGTCCCCTGGTCTTTCAATAAGTAGCATTAAGAAATAAACCAGCTCATCCAACACTGTCTCACAAAGTGTAACTAAAACACTTTTTAGATAAGAGGAATATTGTAGAGACAATTTTCTGATCAATTCAAAATGACCAAGGAAATACCCAAAAGAAATGTGAACTTTAAAGAGTTAAACAACAGGATAGGAGAATCCATGCTTACTGCTAAAATGTTATCTTTATTTCTAAGGAAGAAAATAACTACATTTCTTTAAAAGTTGCATTAAAAACATTTGATTCAATTCAAAGCAGATGGCCTCCAGAGTAAGTACTGTTCTCCATTTGGAGCAATTTTGATTTTTTTTTTTACATTCTAAGCATATAATGAAATCACCAAGATTTTCATGTGGGTTTGCCCTTTTAAAGTGCTAAGACAGAGCTGCTGCTCTCCAGGGCTGTTCAGCTGCCTTAACGATCAGAGTGCCTTTCCTGTTACCTATGACAGTACAATCAATAAATATCGGATGGATTTGTTTTTTAAAGAAGAAAAAGAAAAAGCAGTGCAAATCAGAGACTAAATTATCAACAATTTAGACATTTTAGAAAGCATTATTTTACCTTGAGCTGGCAAATGGGTTTCGGTGACACGTGTCTGAAATAACCTAAATGACAGTAGAGAGGCATAATAATCAATATAGATTATAGACTTCAGTTTAATACATACTTGCACTAAAACAAAAACTAAATACAATAAACAGCTTATTCGAAGCTAGTAAAGACTGAGGTCAAGAGAAAATGGAGAATTTTAAAGTTGCTTTAAAATTAAAAAAAAAAAATTCTGGTATTATCTTCATACCTAGTACACTCAGATTAGGAAATTCCTCCATTTGCCTAGTTTATATCAGTATTTCTCAAACCCACCCAACAAACGCACCCTCCTTCTTCGTGTACCACATACGCCAGACGACATGGGGTCTTTGAACCCTACATTTAAGCATTCTACAGACCTGGAACATGATGAATATAATGTACGGAAGAAAGACGTTCAAGCACAAACTCAGACTACTACTCACAAAGGCAGACACAGAGCTGTTCATGATGCCAGAACTTAAATTTACGTCATTTCACGGCACCTTTGCACATCAACCCAATCTGTCAAGTAACATGCAACTTCCATGCCTGACAGTTTGGGATGATGTCGGCAAGGGTGCACTGTATAAAGAGGCTAAAAGACGTACAGCCAAAGGCAACCAGATGCCAATTCAGACTTGACTCTTAGTTCAAACAAACCAACCATTTAAAAAAAATTACATTATGAGGAATGACTGAAAATTGAGTGATTATTATTGGTAATTTTGTTAGTACAAAAACGGTGTAAGTTCTGTAAGAAATCACCTTTTAGAGATGTTTAAAGAAGCGTTTGGGGTAAAATATTTTGCTGTCTCAGATGTGCTTTAAATTCTGCATAGAAAGAATAAGTTCAAATGTCAAAATTATTATTATAAAGAGCATGAGCACTATAGCAAAGTTGAAGAAAATGGAGTGTATGAAATACTGGAAGGGCTACGGTGAGATAAGCTGCCTCAGAGGCCGTCCAGCAAAGAGGGGCCGAACGCTGGTATGAGCGTTCCAGTAGGTAATTTGGTGACGTGTACCACAAGCCTGAAAACTCTTCATACACCATCTTTGACTCAGTCTCAATTCTGAGACTCTATTAGAAGAAACTAGCTAAAAATAGGAAATGATGAGGCAAAAAAGGGTTAATAAAAGTGAGGCCTGAAGGGGGATGCCCAGGCCTGCACCCCCTACCCAGGAACCGGCCAGGCTCATCCCCTAGAAATAAATCAAAGGTGTCCAAACACTCCTAAAAAGAAGACATAAAACCCAACTGGTATTAACTGGTTCCTCACACTTGCACAAACTGTTAAAACCTATCTGTTACTTGACCTCTAATCTTATTATAATACAATTAAAATGAAACAAACATTAAGGCTTGGGCCCCCGGGGTTTTTTCTGTATGCATTATGTGTAAGAGCATGTGCAGAAAGAAACTAGTTATATAACCAACATATGTCAATCAAATGACCTCAGTCTATCTGTCGTATCTCCTGCTTTGTAAGGAAATTTACCTAGAACCTATCTATATAGGAAAGCGAACCTAAAGTTAGGTGTACGTGTCTGCCTCCGAAATTTTTATGCCAACATCTTTCTTCTTGAATAAACTATCCTTAACTTTTCGAGGTTGTGAATTCATTTACCTTTTGTGAACAACCAGGGGGTTAATGCCAAAGACACAACATTCAGCCGAAACTTGGGAATTCGACTCTGCCTCCCTCTCCCCCTCAGTAGTTCAACTCTGCCTCCTTCTCTCTCCCTCAGGAGCCTCTCACGGAAGGATGTTAAACCCTCCCACTCCTCTTACTCCCTGTGTGCTTTACTTTAGCTTTCCATGAGGCACCTCCGATGGTCTAGCTCGGTAAGTGGATATGCCTGGGACGTCTGTAGGGTGCCAGGAATTCCACAGATTGGGTCCACGACCCCTGACCTAGGCGTGCTGAGGAAGCTCTCACACCTAAGTCACTCTCATTCTCTCTCTCTCTCTCTCTCTGAAGTACACGGTAATGTGCACTAATTCCGAAACTCCAGAGATAGAGACCACTCAGAAACTAGTGGAAAATCAGGGGGACGCCCTTCGATTTCCTGGCCCAGCTACCACAAACCACTGCCCCACGCAGCCATAGGAGGTGGCCCCTCTGTTCTGCAAGCTGGGAACTTGTACTCCCAGGTCTTTGCCGTCGGAACCTCTCTCAGGCACCTGTTCCAGGCTTGTACGCCGTCTGGGCTTCATGCCAACCGGGCCTCTCTGTCTGAGGCCCCTCTGCAGTGGCGCACTGCTCAGAGACCAGATTTTGAACCCCAGCTCATTTCAGTATTTGGTTCTGTAAGTACTCTAGTTCACTTATTTGTTTTGTTTTATTTGCCTCTAGTATTTCTTTTCTCTTTTTCTTTCCCTTTTCTATTCGTGTCTGAGACACCAAGCTGATCAAGAGCTCTGCACCTATACCTTCTGAGAGCCCCCTAGGTTGTGTATTAGCAAACTGATTACCTTATAATTAGAAGCCAACGATGTTTTATTGTAGCACAGTTTGGCCCACATATACGCTCTAATTCTAAGGAAAGGTAGCCTCTCCATGGGTCTTTAAGTTATTATACTATTTTTGAAGTTAAAATTGTTTTGTACACCAACTCTATATTCAGAAACTTGGCAAAAGCAAGTCTTAAAAGGTTTTTCTAACTCTCAGTAACTTTCAGGATCTTGCAGATAACATGAAATGTAAACAAAGGGCTGCTGTAGCAGCTGCTTGAGGCTGAGGTAACTGAAGAGAAAAAAAAGAGGTACTTTTAAGCACAGGAGGCAAGCCCTACCCTCCTCCACCTCCCCACCTCTTTGAAGTTGTAAGGGCAACTATAAGATCTTAGGTCCTCTCTGCAATTATTGGTGGTTCTGTTTATATATCTGGTCTCTAATATCTGTATTTGTCTGTGTTTTATATATAATATAAAGTTTTTGCTTCTGGATGGTATTACCAGTTTATAATACATGATTGGCCTAAAATCACCAGCGCTTATATTAATTAAGATAATAAAAACTGACTCAAGTACTTCTCAGGATCACATGGTCTAAGAAAATATTTGATACTAAGGTTAGTTTAACTTTCAGTTAAATAGACGTGTCTTTTAAGGTTATTAACATTAAATATGGTATCTTTTATTTTACCTGAGTTTGCAAAAATAAATTCATGTTATCTCTTTTACAGAATTTGTCAAGAAAATAGCTTGGGTAATAATTAACTTCGAAATCTCAGGGTTAAGAACTAATAAGAAGTAACTGAAATAAGGTTTAGATGAAACTTTTCAGTAATAATTATATAATATGGATGTTGGACGTGGTTTCTCATCATCTATTGGTGACTTAAGATCTTGGTTTTGCTAAGTTGTGTTGAATGATAAAAGTTATTAACTATCTAGGTATTTCAAAATAACAAAATACTGAAATTTCAATTATTGGATAGGTCTGAGTTTATCTAATTCTGGCTTGTCACGGAACATTAAAAGATAAATTAAGATTTGTTTATAAATATATCTTGTATTGTATTATAAAAGCCTATGCTTTTGAAGGTTACAAAATATATTCCTCGATTTACCAGTGGAAGTGCTAATTACTTGCTTTTGGTTATCAGTAAAAATTAAGGTTGTGAAGGTTATGGATTCTAATTAATATAAAAGGAAAGGATGATGTGTGTTTTCAAGGAAGATAAAAAGGTATGGAAATACATTTTTGAAGGAACTGAAACAAAGTAGTTTGTCTTAAAGATAGTTATTTCTGAATGAGTGGAAAGAGACAAACTAAAGACTGGGAAAGTTGTAGAAGGCTTATAAAAGAAAATCTTGAGAGAATTTTATATATGGTTAAGTTAAATACGATTAACTAAGTAAATTTAAATATCAAAGGTAAGCTAGTACAAAATTCGAATTGAGTTTTCTCCCTCTGCTAAGTAAGACAAAATTTGTTAGACTATTGGTCTACTACTACTATTATGAAAAAGTTTTCTGCCTAAAAAACAAAGATTACATGTATCATCAAAATAATTTCTATGTTTTATATCATCTTAATTAGGTCTTTAATTACACAAGAAAATTAAATCTAAGAACTAAGTTTTGCTAATAATTATATGAATTTCTCTATATATTTTTATTTGAAATCCTGTTATTTTATTTAAACCACAAATTTCAGATGTTTGAGTTATCTAGACAAGAGCTATTAATCATTATTTTTAAATTTTAAATTTTCAACAAATTAGCTATTTGAATAAAAAGTTTATCTTAGAAAGCATAAGGGTAAGGTTGAGTGAAGAAATACAACCATATCACAAAAATAAAAAGTACAGATGTAAACTCAAACAGCTACTGTGTATACATATCGTTTCAAGTACAAAATGGTTACTCAACAAACACTTGTTAAATTAAAGGGAGAAACATCAATAAAGTATATAATTTATGACCAAGAAATTCCATTATTATAACAGAATAATCTAGTTAAATTAGCCCAAAGAACTGTTTGATTTTACCAGCATTTTAATTCTATATACTGGTGTATGTATGTGTATAGGTACAAGTTCAGAAAATTATAACAAGAGTATCAGAAACAAATCCAAGTAAAAACAAAGTCCACAATGCAATGGGGAAATATTGCCAGGTAAAGTTAGTATAAAATGCCTGCTCAAGTTAAGGACTGAGTAAATACTTAGACAGTAAAGAAGGAAATTTAAAGATTGATCAAACAAATAAATTTGTTAAAAATAGTATGTTGATAGCAAGGATGTAATAGTAATTTTTCTTGATAAAGAATTCTTATATCTACACCAATATAAGATTAGGTAAATGTTTCTTTTATTCTTTCATTTTGCATATTTTATAAGAGAACAAAAATTATTTTTTCAGTTACTATTTTGATATATTACTGAATAGAATAAAACAACCTTTGGTTACGACTAACTTCTATGAATTGTCTGTATTACTACAGTGTTTCCCTGAAAATAAGCTGGGTCTTATACCTTATTTCCCCCAAAAGACCGGGTCTTATATTAATTTTTGCTCCAAAAGACGCATTAGGGCATATTTTCAGGGGATGTCTTATTTTTTTATGTACAACAATCTACATTTATTTAAATACAGTCATGTCACCTTCTTCTGGAACATCGTTATAATGTACTAAATGAGTCCGTCTGGCTGACTATCTTAACTAGGGCTTATTTTCGGGGAAACACAGTATATGTACACATATACCAGGGACACCAAAAAAATGCATACAAGTGGACACTTTGGTCAACGTTGCTCAAACAGTAGTTCGCTGTCATCAGAAGTGTCTGGATGCTGATGGTAACCACTCTGAGCATCTCTTGTAATTGCAGAAGTCAAACGTGACTTGTGTTCATCTTTTGTTATCAAATTTCTATATTTTAAGACTGCTGGAATGTATGTCTCCTCTCATGTCAGATATAAGCCAGTATGAAGAATAATTTAACTGTTTTTACCAAAAACCTAGATAAGTTAGGGTAAATTTATTAAGCTTGGTCTAATATTTTCCCTAACCTAGCAGGCTAGTATACGAATTCTGACCCATTGTTGCATCTTAATGAAAAGGCACAGAACCTAGAGAAGGCCAGGAAATTTGTTTTAATATCTTTAACACTGAGGCAGGGGAAATGAGGAATAAAGTAACAGTGAGACTAGAGACGAGGCCAGAGACAGGCCAGACTTTTGGCCATAGTTATAGACAACCCAGGGCTGAATCCACCTCAGGGCACCCCAGAAACCCCAGAAGAGGAAATGCCAGATAAAGGAGCCTGCTTTGGACATGGAAGCCCAGATCACAGGAATAAGGAGTATCTTAACCCTCCAAAGAACTTGTGTCCCCTGTGCAAACTAAAGGGCATTGCAGGAGGGATTGCCCCGGCTCTGAAGGGAGTAGGGACCAACTCCCTTACCACAAATAGCTGTTCTCATCACAGGGGTGGAACTGTGGGTGACCCTTGACATGGCAGGTAAGCCTGTTAATTTTCTGGTTAATATAAAAGCCATTATTCCTTTCTTGACTGCTCACTCTGGACCTATTTATTTCCTCTAAAACCTATTCAGTTGTAAAGACAAAAAGTCCCTAGATTTGGGCTCATTTTACTCAGCCTGTTCCTTACGTTTGGTCTATACACTAGAGGAAATGTAAAACAGATAAATCAGACTTAAAAAGGAGTCTGAAAAAGTTTTGTCAGGCGACCTCTAAGCCCTGGCTCTAAATGCTACACATTGCTTTGGGTTCTGACCTCCTTTCTGTGATTTCCTATGTTATTAACTTGGGAAGAAGGCCAGCAGGCACTCAAAATATAGGGACCAGCAGCTCTCCCAGGCCGACTCCTCCACACGTTACAGCCCCATAAAGTCAGAACCAACTACTGTTAAAAGCCTAGAAAGGGAGGGATCTCTAACAGCCCAGTTAACTCCTGAACGGAAGGGGCCCTTCGCAATTCTCCCAAGCACCCCAACTACTGTCAGGCTGCAGAGAGTCAGCAGCTGGGTCCCCTTCCCTTGAATCAACCCTGTTTTATTAAAGACTCCACAGGACTCCCCCAAGAGGCTATTGCTTCTGTTCCTATGAGCCAACTGAAGACCTGAAGCTCCTCTTTGAACAAAGAAGTCGATCTCCCAGGACTGATAAGTACTAATAACTAGCCCATCTCCTGGATCTGCTCTTTATTACCTTTGTCTTCAGAGCTCTAGTTTTGTCTTTACTTACAGCCCACCAGGGGTCTCCTTTACTCGTTCCTCTTCTCATTATCCTTGGGCTACTCCTATTTGGACCTTGCCTTTTTCATCTTCTTGTCAAGTTTATCTCTTCCAGAATCCAGTCTGTTAAGCTACAGATGGCTCTTGTGCAAGGCTTCCTGCCCATGCCCATGAGCGACTCTGTAACCACCGTCAGCCGCTGGGATCAGAACTTTAACTTCCAGCTCAATGTCCTTAACTTAGTTCAGTCCACAGACGAGGCTGCCCAGATTTTTGGGGCCCACTGGTTCCACCATCCCTAACCGACAATCTCATAGGTAGCGACAGCTCTACTTCCCTACCCAGCCTGAAGCAAGTACAGAAGACTGACCTTCATCCATTTCCCAAAGATTTTTCATTGCCGATCAGAGATGGGGGAATGATAAGGCAGAAAAGGGTTAATAAAAGTGAGCCTGATGGGGGACGCCCAGGCCTGCATCCCCTCCCCAGGAACCGGCCAGGCTCATCCCCTAGAAATAAATCAAAGGTGTCCAAATACTCCTAACAAGAGGAGATAAGACCCAACTGGTATTAACTGGTTCCTCACACATGTTCAAACTGTTAAAACCTGTCCGTTACTTGAATTCTAGCCTCATTATAATACAATTAAAATAAAATTAACATTAAGGTTCCCCTCTTCCCCCCTCCGTGGGTTTTTCTGTATGCATGCATTCTGGGTAAGAGCATGTGCAGAAAGAAACCAGTTATATAACCAACATATATCAATCAAATGACCTCAGTCTATACGTCACATCTCCTGCTGTAAGGAAATTTACCTACCCTTTCCTTTATAAGAAAAAGCGAACCTAAAGTTAGGTGCAGTTTGCCCTGGCAACTTCTATGCCGACATTTTTCTTCTTGAATAAACTTTCCTTAGCTTTTTGAGGCTGTGAATTCACTCACCTTTTGCGAATGACCAGGGATTAATTCCAATGACACAACAGGAAATACACTAGGAGATGCTTTTATGATGCAGGAAAAAGATCTTGATACAAAACTGCTTATGTACGTAAAGCATGACTGCAATCCTCTAACAAGCAGAGAAAAGTGCCAAGCAAAACACCAGGCTTCTTCTGCTTTAGTTTTCTGTATTTTTCAAATTCCCTAAATGAGGCGTATTTAATCATAGGTAAAGTAAAAAATTGTGAAAACCAAAATTGTTCATTAAGGTATTATGTTGTTCTTTATAAAAACATAGCATTCGATTGGGGAGCAGTTAAATAGTGACATAATGCTGGGATAGACTTTACAGTCACTTTATGAGGATATAAAAGTTCCTAATTTCTTAAAAGCAGTATAGAGCTCAGTGTATACAAGCAGACGTACAGTATGGTTTACTGTTAAAACACAAAGGCACACAGAGGCAGAGGAGAAAAGATATTGGCAGGAAATGCACCAAAATGTTAACAGTAGCATTTCTGGGCAGCTTCTTTCCATGTCACTCTCTGTATTATCCACATTTTCCACAACGAGACGATGACACTAAGAGTCCTCTCAGCGAACATCCTATTTCAAAGTCAGAGGCCCCACACCGAGCTCTACCCCAAACTACCTGTACTGTTGCTGCAGCAGCTCTCCAGGTTCTGCCCGGTTCTGAATTCCTCTCCGGAAGACGGCGCTGGCACATTGCAGCTCTCCCTGGCCCTCCAGGTGCCCAGCCCAGGCCACATACAGAGGTGAAGACAGCGTCCCAATCCCATGGTTGTACAGAAACTCAAAAAACTGGTGACGGTCACTGTTGCACTCAGCCTACAAAAACCCAAAGCCAACAGGCATGAAAACCAAGGAACCAGACACAGCCAGAGGCTTCAGGCTATACCACGTGGGGGAAGGTGGGGGCGGGGAGTGGGGTGTCCTGATCACAAACGGAAAAGTCAAGCTCATTCCTTTCTGTGACACTCAATGTCCCCATAATTACCCAAACTATTTCCCAAGGTACTAGCAGATGCTCTACTAACCCACTCTATGAAGTAGTACTCTGTCTTAATCTGAGCTTGCTCACGTTCCATACTGTGCCTCTATGCTGGTATTTTGTAATTTAGTGAACCAGTCCTTGTTTACCCATCATTCATGATTTTATTCTTAGAACTCATCCCCAAGCCTTTACTTCAAGATCGAAGAGACCCAACCTTTTAAAGCCTAGCCTGAGGTAACCTTCACCTTTTAGTACTAAATTTAGTTTCTGAGTTAATATATTTTGTTAATTATTCACAACAAACTTAGTTTATCCTTACCAACTCTTAGTACTAGGGAGTGCCTGCTTCTCCCCTCCCCCAAACACACTTCTCATCCAACAAACCTTTTTATTGAATTGTAACTTATGTTGTAACATTTACAGACTTGATACACAGAGAAAGAGGGTTCTAAAATTAAATCACTGACTCCACAATACAGAAACCAAAAGGTTCTAAAATACACATCTCTGACCATAAAACTTTAAAAAATTTATGACTGAAAACATAAGAAATTAAAAGAAAAAACAGTTTAAAATGATCTTATAATCTGGGGGAAATAAGCAAAAGTACAATTATGATTTGATTATACCCGAAAGTATACTTACAAATTTTAAACAGTAATTGATGAACCTTGGGTCATTGTGGTATCGCTTCTTATCTAAGAATTCCTTCATTAAATGTTCTAATAGAGTTGTCAAATATTCTTTATTCTCAGGAAAATTCTCTTCTACCCACCGCATGTAACTAGGAAAATATGGATAATATTAATTTTCAGGGCAGCAAACAGTTTTGTTTAAAGGAAAGAACTAGGCTAAATGCTGACCTTTCCCATTCACCAAGTGGGTCACCACCCTTGTAGCACTGCATATGGGCCTCAAACATTCTAGAAAAGAGAAAAGTATGTACATGGAATGTTAGCATAATTCCTAAAAGTAAAAGATATATTTTATTTTATATTTATCACTTACACATCTTAAAATGGAAATCTTACACATGAATTCAAATGTTACATACAAATTAAAGGAGCACTCACTCGGAGTGGGCAGAAGCAGTCGATGTTTTTCCAAGGAAAGTAAGACCCACGGACTAGAAAGACACAGCTGGAAGAGGGTCCCCAGCTCTACCCCTACGAGTCTCCTCCTCCTCTCACTTATCCCAATGTCACCACCACCGCCACCACCAGGGAGCAGTAACCACAAGCTTGCAGCTTCCCCTCCTACACTGGGAGCTGGCTTGGGCTCAGTCCCTCTCCTTGCTTCTCGGAAGATTTAAAGAGGGCTTGTGAGTGGATGTGACGGCCAGGGAACCACTAATGGGGGTTCCAGACAGTTTGCTTCCCTGGCCTCAATGGAACCACGTCCCTGTGGAAGAACACGAAGGCAATGCTCATCGTCAGTGAGCCCTGCTGGCCCTACTTCCACATACTCAACCACAGCTTCAAAAAAACCAACCGGGCAAAGCAAGTTCTCCATGGGCGCTCAGATGCTAGTGGGTAAACAAACAGAAACCCGTAAGATCACTCAGGCAGTATTAAGCACTGGCTGGCAGGGGTGGGGGACAGGACGGGACAACTACAACCCGGGAGAAGGGGTAAGAGTGTGACAAGACTTCCTATTTCAGGAGAGTGGTCAGGGGAGGCCTGTCCCTCTGAGGGGTGGCATTTGATCACTGCCAGGGAGCCAAGCAGCTGTTTACGAGTACTGAGCTAGAGGGCCCCGGGGTGACAAGATCTAATTTGCACCTAAAACATCCACTCAGTCTCCACGTGAAGGGGAGGGAATTGAGACTAGAAGTGGGGAACCAGTAAGGAAGCTACTGCAGTCCCAGGGACTGGGTGGAAACGAGTGTGGAACTGGGGTGCTTTGCAGAAAGAGACAATGGGACCTGTTGATGGGATTGCAAATGGTGTGAGAGAGTCAAGTTAAGGAAGACTTCAACGTTTTCTGCCAGATAAATTACTACGATTTTTCGGAAAAAAGGATTTAAAAGCAATACTTTCTTCTAGTTATCATCTCAGTATACAAATGAAATCAATGTATCTTATGACTCAACATCCAGAAGCCACAAAAGAAAAGCTGACAAAAATTTTAACTTCCATGGCTAAAAGTCTTGTTATTAAAAGAACGCGTTTATTAGACCAGTGCTAACAAAAAAAGACTGGTCCTGGGGCCCGAAGTCTAAACCACCAGCAGCGTGGCTAGGTAGGAAAGACATATCCTTCCAGTTGTGAAAGGATTCATGAAGCTGTAGACAAAGGGGGCCGGGTGGGGGGAGGTGAAGCAGGGCCACTTCTGGGATGGGGTAGCAGAGCCCCAAAGCTCCGGGCGCGCGGCCACTCTCTCTTTACAGATCATCTCGGAAATAGCCACCTGGAAGTTAACTAATAATTCCAACACATACTCAAGAGTGAAAGCAGTCTTTGGTCGGTCGTTAGCTGAGTAACCCCTTTCTGTCCCTTCCTTCCACCCTCTGGCTTGCTGTAATTTAATTCAGAACTTCTCAGGATTTTCTCCTTATAAAATAAACTGAACAAGCCAGTAAAACACCAAGCAGAGTCACAAGAGAAATGATAAACTGGATAACAAGACAGAGCTTCTAGAAATTGGGAAGGGGGGCGGGAATCAACCCAATTGAAAGTTGCATTCCACAGAAAACTACTCAGCTTCTCTGAGAAGAGAAAGTCACCTCTGCGAGGTACACTCTCTCACTCACCAGACTGACACAAATGTGAAAGTGCATAGATGGAGCAGTGGCAGCAGGTACTCACATCTGGCTTCAGGTGGGCGTGCTCTCAATCCTGCCAAGGGAATTGCTAATATCTACCAAAATTACCAACAGATTTACTCTTTGATTTAGCAAATCTGCTTCTGGGAATCTAGGAGACAGATCTATCTGTGTATGTGCCAAGCCACAGGTACTAGACTTTTCACTGTGACACTATTTGTAATAGCAAAAGGCTGTCATCAACCCAAGTATCTACCAACGGGGGGCTTTTTAGGTCAATTATGGTACCTGAAATATTATGCAGTTATAAAGAATGAGAAAGAGCTCTATGTATTGACAGGTATCTCCAAGGATAGTGGTTAAGTAAAAAAGCAGCACGTACTGTGCTACATTCTATGTGAGATAAAGGCAGGAACTGTACACACGCACAAACACATATATGTATGTTAATATATGGTTATAATATATTTATATTTGCAAAAAGGAACACTTGAAAAATAAACTAGAAAAATGGTGACGTATCAGAAGGTGGGAGAGTAGACAGGGAGCGATCCTAGTGAATACTTTTCTAAATCTTTTTCGTAACTATTATTACTTATTTTTAAAAATTAAAAAATGATTACTTCTAAATTTTGAATCTCTCTCTCTCACATGCCTCACAGCATATAAATCCCTAGAATGGCAGACCCAGCGTAAACATTTCATGTTCTGATACCGACCCCATCTCCCTAGAAACATGGCCAAGTTACTCCAAGTTAATACTAAAACACTCAGTTCAGTAGAGCAAATAAGTCTTTAGAAAGTCAAAATAAGGTCAGAAATGCCTGATTTCTCCTTTAAAGTGGAGAAAAATTAGCTTCTGAAGGTGAAATCCTTGGCTGGCTCAATTGAAGCCTAAAGAAAGTCTTAGAGCAAATAGTTTTGTTTTGACTACACCTAACGCCATCTGTCATTTGATCCCAGAGTAAGATCGCCCTGGTGTTGACAAAACTCACCAGCGTACCTCCTGTCACATACGGTTCCACTGTTTTAAATGCTTTTGAAACCGTGGGGATAAATCTTCGAAGCCACAAAGCAAAGGAGTGGGAATTTAAAAAACTGTTAGCAGGCTGACATAAATGATAATACGTATAGTTTTTTTTTTCTTAAAGTACACATCATTCAAAGACTTTTAAAAGTTGACTGTGGGGTGATGGGTAAGAGCAATTTTAAGTTCCCTCCCTGCTGTGTAGAATTTTTTAAATTAGTGGCTTTGAAAATTTCTCAGGAAACCTAGATAGGTTTAGGATTTTTGCTGGGTTGGGCTTTTTTCCCCCCTCAGCGGCGCATGCCCAGTGCGGGCTCCTCAGAATCGCCCAAATCCTTCCAAACTGCCACGGCCCACCGACGAGGGCGGGGTCTGGGCGAGAGTGCCGGCCACACGGTGGGAGTCGGTCCCCGACCCCGAGTGGCCCACAGCCTGAATGGGGTGACGCGGAGGACAACCCCCATGGCCCAGGAAAGGGGCAGGAAGGGTAAAGGAAGCGAGACCCCGCGATCCCGGGCCTGCGGGCCCCAGGCGCGACCCCGAGATGCCCCAGCGTCCGCCCGCCCACCCACCAGATCCACACTCACTGGAAGATATTTTCCGGGTCGTCCATGGCGAAAAGACGCTGCCAGTAACAGTTTCACCAGCGCCCAAAACGAAGAGCCGCCGCCGATTCGAATCTCCCGCGCAGCCGCAGTCGCCGGGACGAGCGTTTACCAGGAACCTGGCCATTGGTCACGGCTGCAGACGGACTGGCCAATCGCCAGGGTCGTTGCCAGGAGACCAAGTCCCGCCTCCCCCGCGCGCTGCAGCTCCTCCTCCTCCTCTTGCTCGGATTTGATTCCGAAGCTCGCAGCCGGCAGATAGGATTGGGTTTCTTCCTGCAGCGCGGCGGATAATCTTTTTTGTAACTATATATTACTTATTTTTAAAAATTAAAAAATAATTACTTCTAAATCTTGAATCTCTCTCTCACGCCTCATAGCAGATCAATCCCTACAATGGCAAATCCGAGGTAAACATTTCATGTTCTGATACCGTCGCGACGAGCCGGCTGTAGGTTGGCCAGGCTTCAGGAGTGCGTCTTTTTCTTCGCCGTCCAAGTTGCAACATCTTACGCAGGATCATCCCAGGGAAGGTACTGTCGGAAATAAATACCTAACCTGAGGTACCCCAGGCGGAAAAATGGGGCTTGGGCCCTCAGTTCCGAAAGTCGTGCTTCTTCTACCCCTTTCCTCAAATATATGAACCAAAATTGTTATGCCTGGTTCATAGAAGTAAGAAAAATAACACGTGCGTAGGGTCCAGACTGTTGTTTTGAGGCCGCGGAGCCGGGGGCGTAGGCGATGGACGGGCAGGTGGGGTGAACCCAGCACCCGCGAGGGCACGCGCTCCAGCCGCTTCCTTCAGCTAGTGTTCAGCGTCCTCTTCTGAAAAAGAACCCGGTGGCTGACCCTGTGCAAGTCTTGTCCCACATCCCAAAATGCAATGCAAAGAGTTAGCAAGTGGTTCGTCAGCGACCCTTGGGAAGACCCTTGTCTTAACGGCTACAGCTCACGGGCAGCATGTCGCTGGGCTTCAGGGCTGGTGACGTAAGTTACACGCGGGCTAGGTGGGCTTGGAGACCTCTGGCCTCGATTGAATTGATCTGATTGATTGAGCTCATCTGAAAGGCTGTGTGGCTGTCCTGGAATGCCAGTTTTCAGCATCTTGTGGACCTAGGAGCTCTCGAGACTGAGTTCTCAGGAAGTATAAAATAAAAAATAAAGAGACCTCTTTGTAAAGGAGTCCAGGTGTCCAAGAAGTATGTAACCTGCGGATGCTTTCTACCTAAGAGTGACTAGAGTTAGCCTAGTCCTCTCTGCCCTTGGTCTTTCCTAACTGCCCATTCTACCTCTCAAGGTTGTTTCAAGAGCCACTTGACAATGCAAGGAAAATATAAAGAGCTATTCACGTGATTATTCCTTTTAGAGAGGCTGTGTGGATGTTTTGCTTTCTTAGCACTGTTAAATTAAATGCCTAAAAATAGAATCATAATAATTAGCGGCTTCTGGAAATCCTGACGCTTTCAGAGTCCAGAATTTCTTCCAGGGTGATCAATTTGGTTCTACACAAGTATCCGATTCATGGGGCTTATTACTCAAAGGATGCTCGCTCTGGGGTCTTTTAGACAAGTATTAGGTTCTGCCAACCATCACAGGAATTAAGATATTTTTGGCTCCACCAACTCAAATTTTCAACTTGTGCTTCATTGCGGTTCTATCAGTCATCAGTTGGGAAATGTTAATTGAGCACCCATCGTGTGCTGGGTGCTACTGGGTTTATAACCTCGTCTAATGCAAACAGATCCTGTCCTTACAAAACTAGTGGTTTTGTCTGGGAGATGAAGACAGTCCTAGAAAACTGTTTAAAGAGAGTATATATGTGTATTAAGTGCCACATGAATATTCAAACTATCTGCTGGAGGAGTCTGGAGGAGAAAGGGGAAATGTGGCCTGCTGGTCAGATAAAGCTTCATGGGGAAGGTGGAGCTTGAATTGGGCCTTGAAGTGACCGTGGATGTGGGCAGTGGGGGGGTCTGGGGGAGGTCATTCCTGGTGAATATCAGGATTACTGAGGGAGATCACCCTTGACTCTTGTGAATGAGTAGTGGAGATTCTTTTTGAAAGAATTGTTTAATATTTTGATTTCAAGTGTTCCATGCTAGATTAAGGAGTTTGTACTTGATCGTGGTCACAACTGGGCCTTTTTGGAGCAAACCGTGTTGTCGCCATGGGACCTCATGGTAGTTATACTCAGCTCTACCCTGTTTTCTAAAAGCCCCAGAAATTGCCCTCCTTCACTTCTGCTACTACCATAGGGGTACCTCCCCCACCAGGCTTGTTTGTGGAGTAGGGGAAGGTATTCTGGGTGCTTCTTCCACACTGCCCCTAATGAAAGGCACAGGGACCCTCTATAAAGCCCGGATGACAACCACTGTGGGAATATGTAGGAGTCATAGAAATAAGTCCTGGGGTTGTCAGCAGTGATCAGAAACTGAAATGTTTCTAGGAATGATTCCCTGTTTACTCAGTGAGTTCTCCTGGTCCTTACTTATGGAAGTCCCTCTTATTCTGAAGGAGAATTACAATGATCCTCCTATACAGTGTATTCATCTGAATGTCCCCATTAGGTTAATTAACCTAGTGGTGGTCAGGGTTTATTGGCAACAGGGGGAGGGGTGGGCAGTAGAGGCAGAGAGCAGTAATTTGCTGGCTTTAAACTGGGTTTAGAGGCAGAGGGAACGGAAGGTAAAGTAGGGAATCAGATCTCAAGGAGAGAGAGCTCTCAGAACACAATGACATCTTCAGCATGTCAGGAAAAGAAAAGAAAGATAATGTGGGGGTATCGGAGAATCCACTGAAGCTACTTTGCTTTTAGACGTCCTGAGTGGGAGGGGTTACCAAGCGTGTGCCCTTGTACAGGACAAGACATGGCACAGTGGAAGGAAGACAGACGGGGGTTCCAAGCCTTCATGGAGGAGCTTATTGAAGGAAGTTTCATGTGCTGTTTCCTTTTAAGAGCTTCACATTATCTCTACATGTCAGGGGTAAATGAAGAGCTTCCAAATCGTTTGGTGAAGAAATAGTTTGACACTTTGATGAAGAAAATTTGTAAACCCCCAAATGCTGGCAATTTACATAAATCAGTATAAGCAGAAAATATCAAAAGGCTGGCAGAAGTGTTGTTCATTTTTGTTAGGCACGGCTGGAGGAATGAGTCACGGGAGACCAGAATTGGTCTATTAGAATTTATTTGGCATGTTTGAGCTGTGGGAGGTCAGGCTAGAAAAGACCATAACCTTTCGGAGCAAAAAGGGGTACGGAGTTTTATAGGAGGGGGTAAACGAGGCTGTTCCCCCTTCAATGCTTCAGGGGGTTTTCATTGCATTGTCTCTCACAACCAAGGGTTTCGGGGCCTGACCAAGCCCTCTGGTTCCACATCCTGGCCCCCAGGCTGCCATCCGGACCACCCAAGCCGCTGATCGTAAGCCCCTGGGAGACGAACTGGAGCCAGTAGGTACAAAGTACAAAGCAAGACAAGATGGCTTTTAAGGTAAGAAAGTTTCTGCTCATGGCCTAAGTATGGTCTAACAATTGTGTAAACAGTTGCTAATTGGAAGCTCATGCCATGACAGCACTTGAACTTCCATGTGTCCTAACCCCCGTCTTCTCCCCCTGCCCTTTTCCTCAGGCCTGTGCTTCAGAGCGCAGCAGTTATGATGGAGTATCTGAAAACCCACTAAATGTTCATCCTTGCTTCATTGATAGATGCCTCCCTTTTGTTTTTGGCGCTCCTGTTGCCATAGTGCTTCTGTTTCCTCCCCTCCCCTAACCCACACCACAGTGTGAGAGGGGAGGCTTGTTTTGAGCTGGGTGCCAGCAGCCAACCCAGCCATGTCTAATGTTTTTGCCTTTCTTGCTTCAGAAGGAGAAGCAAGGTACGGCTCTCTCTTCCTTTAAAACTGTAAGTTGCCTTATCTGCTGACTTCAGTAGTAAATTTCTTCCTATCTAAAATGACTAATATTATATCTAAATAATATCTAAATTATTAGGAAGTACAGTAAATCAAGTACTTGTATCTGTGTTTGGGCTTTCAGTGACTTGTTATTTCAACATCATAATGATGAGTCATCAAATAAAGAATGTCAATAAAGAGATAGAAATTGTAAAGGAGGACCAAATGGGAATCATGGAGTTGAAAAGTACAATAACCAAAATGAAAGATGTATTACAGGGACTCAACAGTTAAGTTGGCAGAAGAAAGAATCAGTGAACTCAAAGACAGAGCAGTACAGATTATGGAAGCTGAAGAACAGAAATTTAAAAAATGAAAAAAAAATGAACAGAGCCTCAGAAATGTGGGACATAATTAGTGTACGAACATACACGTCACGGGAGTATCAGAAGGAGAGGAGAGAGAGGAAGGGACAGAAAAAGTATTCCAGGAAGTAATGGCAAAAAATGACAACAGTAGAAGGCCTCAGCAGAAACTCTGAGTGATAGACCAAGGGCTCCCTCCTTGGGTTTCCAGGTGGGAATTCCCGCCTGTTCTCGGGAATTTTTTTCGCTTTCCTTTTCCCGAATCCTGAGATATAAACTGTTTTCTGTTCTGCACGATGAATCGTTTCCACAAAGTGACGGCTGCTACTACCAACCACCTGGGTTCAAGGAGCTGATTTTCCCTATTTCCCAACTAACTTTTCTCGGGATTTGGGAACCAGAAAGCGAAAAAAGTTCCTGAGAACGGGCGGGAATTCCCGCCTGGGAACTGGGAACGCTACGCCCTCCTAACATCATCTCCTAACTGAAGAAGAGGAACAGAATGACAAACATCCTGGTTTGCCCAGGACTGAGGAGCTTCCTGGGAGGTGGGACCTTCAGTGCCAAGGCTGGGACAGCCCAGGCAAACTGGGGTGGTCGGTCACCCTAGGGGGCTCCTGGGTCAAAGAGAGGAGGGCTTCCCCAGCTGTGGCAGCGCAGGAAGATACACTGGGGCAGGGACCTGGCCCATCAAGGGGGCTCTGAGTGTGGCCCTTGGTTTGAGGGAAGATGCTGGTGGCATTGTGCTTGGCAGTACCAGGGGCTACTTGGTTGAGTGCGTACCATGCACTAAGCACTGTGCCAAGCCTTTGCATGACATAGTGGACACTTGCTATTTGCCCCTCCAGTTTCCACTCTTGTGTCCTGGCAATAATTTTCAAGTCCCTTAGCAGAGTTACCCCTCTTTAATTCTCAGTTCCGAAGGTCTATTCACACACACACACACACACACACACACACACCACACACCTCCCACTTACCACAGGAAAGCACTCTCTACCTCTCCCCCACCCACTCCCAGAGGAGATAACTGTCAGGTTTGTTTGAAATATAACAGGGGTGGAAATTTGTCTCTGTGGCAAGGGAGGGAGAAAGGTAACCTGAGGACAGCCCAAGCCCGGTCAGGACAGGATGCAGTTCATACCCGCGTGTCATTGAGCATATGTATGTGCATGCTGTCCTAATGCGTGCATACCATGTTGACAGTATGGGTTTATGTGCGTGTGTGGCAGAGACAGGGCACCAGGACCTCATAAGCCATCTGTGCACTTCCTTATAGAAGACTGTGATGTGTCCTAGATGTGCTGCCCTCGTGCAGTGCACAACCGAAACAACTGCACATGGCCCTGCCCTATTGCCTTGGCCTTTGGTTCTGAGAACACTCTCCTGCCCCCTTTTCCCTTGGTTAGGTTCTGCTTGGCCTTCACGTCCCAGCACCCCCAAGCTGAGCTTATGTGTCCCAGTACTCCCCTCATGCATTCGTATTCAGACTAGCTTTCTCTCCATATGAGACTTGAGACACCACAGAAATAGAAGTTAAACAAACCATAAAGTTATACTGTCTCCAATTGGAACTCAAGATAAGGATTTATTAAGTTAAGGATTTTGCCTTAACTTCTTTGGTTTTCTCTTTGTTACTTTGTTGATACTGAAGACATTGGATTCTAACGCCATTGATCTGGTTATTTATTTGCTTTCTGTTACAACATACACCAAATAGTTTCCAAAGAACACCAACATTGCTATTACTATTGAGACGATCACATAAAATTTCTGTTCTTTTTTGCCTTTGGGGTGTTATGTTCCTAATGGGCTATGCCAGCCAAGCAATGAACTTCAAGTTAATTGAAATAATTTTTCTCTTGTGGTTATGCCACCAAGCTGAATCAGAATTGAATGAATTTGTTTCAGTTTGCTTTTGATTTTCAGGGACTGCTTTTTTTCCTGTTATATATTTAACATTTTAAAGCTATGTAAAATACCCAGTTCCAAAGTCAAAATTATAAAACAAGGTATATTCGGAGAGGTTTCCCTTTTATTCCCACTTTCTCCATCCTCCTACAGAAGGTAGCAGATTTTACACACCAATCTTTACTTGCTTTTCAAACAACGGTACCTCCTGGTGACCTCTGCGTGGCACCACACAGACACAATCCTCAGTGTCCCAAGGTTGGTCCATGAACTTCACAAGGGTGGCTCTGCCCTGGACCAGGGATTTGTCTCTTGGAGGAAGGATTTGGAAAATGGAGCTGGCCTAAAAACTGGTCTTGCTCTGGGCGCCAGGGAAAGTCACATCACAGGCCACAGCCCTACTGCTGCCAAGAATGGGAGTCCATGGGTGCCACCTGGGAATCCCGATGCCAGACTGCCCGCTGGGGTGCTGCCAGCATGTGGGTGAGGCTGCAGGAAGCCCATGGAGTCTATCGGCAGACTTTATCCCAGGGGGAAGGGCGGCAGGCACGTCAGGGGTGAGTGACCCCACAGTGAAGCCCTGCCTGTTTGCAGGGAGGGCACGCTGAGGATGGTGTGGTGGCTCTTCTGGAATCTAGCCCCTGGGGTAAGAGAGGCAGTGCGCTGCCAGAGTTTTCCCATTGCAGATTCTGCTTGAAGGCCTTGTTTACACAGTGACCACACACGGGGAGCCATGCCTCCTGGCTTCCCTGTCCACACCCACCTTTTTGTCCCACCCCAGGGCTCCATGTGGGGTGAGGCAATGGAGCTGTTCACAATCACATGCGAGAAACTTCTCAGGGATCCTGGAAACATCCATGAGAGAGGAAGGAGGGCTTATGGGGGCTGAGGATCTGTGTTGACAGGTGAGACGGGGCCAGATAACTGAGCTGGTACCTTTAGTGGGGCTCCCCATGGACTCACAGGGACCCTGTAAATCAGCTTTCCAAATCGCCCGTTTCCCTTCTGAAACTCCAGCCCAGTGGCCGATTACTCTGTCAGAGGCCACACCCTCCAGTGTCCTTGTCTGAAAAGAAGGGACTAACAGGACAAACTCCAGGGGCTCCCAGCTCTGACTTTTTATGGGCCTATGGTTTCTACAGGACACTCTCAAGTCCCCTGAGAACAGTGTGTGCCTCACCACAGCACCCGGAGCCCCAGACTGTGATGTTCATACCGCAGGGTCCATGAAAGCAGCGTCCATAAAATTCCCCGGCCCCAGGCCAGTCCTGCCTGGGCGATGTGTTACATGGCGGAACCCTGTGAGCCTTGGGTCCCCTGCCATCGAGAGCTGTGTGCCCCTGGGCAGGCCAGTTAACACTGCTGGTCGCTCGTGCACCAGGAGCTTGAAGGACCTTGCCCGCCTGGCGCACACGGCCATGTCGATGCAGAGCGCCACCACGGGTGGGGTCGTGGGACTGCTAAGTGTTTTAGCTGAGGGCCCACCTCTCGCCCAGGGCCCAGGGTCTAGGAGCACAGAGAGCAGTTGGCAGAAGTTCACAGCCTCACCCTCCTACGGAGGGCCTGGGACTGCAGGGTGGCCCCCGGGCACCAACCCAGATGCCATCCCCAGTGCCTCCTCCTCAGAGGCCTGTGACTGCTGGGTTCCCTCTGAAGAACCCGGGCTCTTACCCCTGCCTTTTTCTGCCTGGTAGAGGAGTTACGTCTGCCCTGAGAAGTGGGCTGCAGTGGTACAGCTCTTCCATTTTGCTGAAGAGAGTTCAAATTGGTTTTAATTACATACAATAGAAAGTCCTGGGTAACACAGACAGTCCAGCGAAGCCATGTTTTATTTCTTCCCCCTCCCTCCCTCTTTTCTTCCCTCTCCCCACTCTGGGCACCTGGGAGGGTTACACTTCTCCAGGCCTTGGTGCAGGCATGGCAGAAGTGACCCAGAGTGGTGCTTGTCACTTCCACAGCACTGGTGTGATTCACTGCTATCCTCTGATGCTGCATCAGTGAAGCTTCAGGTAGAGTGAGAGTGACTTGCTGGGCACCCCCAAATCCACTGACAGGTCTCAGCCTGGGTGCAGGTCAAATTCACAGTTCTGTCCTGGTCACTGGGCAAAGGGGAGGAATCTGAGTTTCAGTTGGCCTTTGTTGCTTCAAGTGCTCTCCAGTTTTATCTCTTGCTGATGGGGCTTAGCAAGCAGCTGCGAAAGTCCCTGAGTTTGTGTCCTCTGTCCCCTTCCATCCCTGCTTACAAACGGGTCAGTTCTTTTCTAAGCTCATCTCTTTCTTATAACAGCCTGTGAAACGCAGCCAATCGCAGCCAACATGCAATGCTGACCCCGTGTCTTCAGCATCTCCTGCAGCAGTGTCCACTGGCTATGCCATCTGTCAGCAACAATTTTATCAGACATTTGCCACCTCACAACATCAACCCCTTCCATTGAGGTTGGCAGCATCCTCACTGTCCCTTGCCGACCCCAAGCCAGTGCATGTAGTTGGGATTTTTATTTCAGCACCGACATTCTTCCAGTATCTTTCCAGATAGGCTATGTTACAGTTGGGTAACAAACAATCCTCCATAAAGTCTCAGGGGCTTATAACAACAAAGCTTTTGTTGTCACTCAAGCTACATGCGATTGGAAGGTAACTTGGTGACTTACGTTTTTAGCTTCTAGGTCTCTGAGTCAGGAGAAGCCACATCGTGACTTGAGGCAAAGACCACGGTGTATCCCCCAGCGGCCTTGGACTTGGTGCGGTGACAATATGGGAATGCCGTTGCCTCCCTGGAGGAGGGAGAGTGCATTTTGCCAGTGGAAGGGGGAGTGAGATAAACATTTGAATGTCAGTAGTGTGCTGCTCAGAGACGAGTAGGCTGTTGGCCTCCTGATGTGTCCAGAGTGGTACCTTCCTTCCCCCGTACAGTCAGGACAGAACTACTGTGGCCAACGGGCTGTGAGTGGAAGTTACTTGTGTTCTTTCCAGCTGGAAGTTTTAAAAGACTGTGTGGCCACACATTGGTGGCTGCTCTGTCAGCTGGGACCTGGAGTGAGAGGATAAGGAGGAGAACCCCATCTAGCGTGGGTGACAAATAAACTCTTGTCTTTGTACACCCTAAGGTTGGGGGGTTGTTTGTGACCACAGTGTACATGGACTCATTTTAGGGTTGCTTCTAACACTGTCCTATCCCGACTGATACAGAAGGAAGCACCCCACGCCCCTACCCAGCCTTCTGCTGGGCACGAGATGTGCTTGGAGCTGCAGTGTCCATGTTATGACTGAGAGGAGACAAGTTAGAAAGAGAGAAAGATAAGACACAGAGAGGATGGGGGGCAGAAAGTAGGAAAGAAAAGCTGGGTCCCTGCAGTCGCACCCCTGAATTAGGCTTGGGACTCCCCCGCTTCAGGCCTCCACTCCTGGAGAAAACAAAGCCCCTACTCATTGCACTGGGGTGGGTATTGGCACCCCAAGGACGTTCATGCCCTAATCCCCAGAGCCCGAACATTATCTCCCATGGGAACAGGGATGTATTTGGTGAGACTAAGTTACAGATTTTGAGATGAAGAGTCATCCTGGATTATCTGGGCCAGCCCATGTCATCACAACAGTCCTTACCAGAGTGAGGCCAAAGGGTCGAAGTCGGAAGGAACTGGGCGATGGCAGCAGGGTTGTGATGCCCTCTGAAGACAGAGCACGGACCAGGCCCCAGCAAGTGCGGGCAGCATCTTGAAGCTGGAAACAAGGAAAGGGAGGTTTCCCTGAAGCTTCCAGAAGGAATCCAGCTCTGCCAACACCTTGATTTCAGTCCATTTTGGACTTCTGACCTTCAGAAGTGTAAGAGACTAACATGTCTTCAGCCACTGGCTTTGTGGTAATTTGTTACACAGCCATAGGGCACTGAAGCAGGTGGCGTCCGCTAACCTAATGACAGCTGACTGCACCCCCCACAGTCTTCTCCCCAACAGAGTGGTATTTGGAAGGGAACTGCTAGGGTATTTGCAAGGAGAATCAATAACATGCATGAGTTACAGGAAAGGAGAGAACCTGTGCCACTTAGGCTGTAACGCATTTCCTACTGGCTACACAATAAAAGGAGGGTCCTGGGAGATCAGTGTTCACCGTCATTGTCCTGTCTGCATTTCCCAGCGACCCGGGGCTGCGGGGCTGCGGGGCCGCGGGCCTCGGCCACCCCAGCTGACAGGAATATTCAAGTCCCCCGAACCGCCCAGTGTCGGGGTTGCGGGACTTGAGCTCAGCTGCCGGGAGCTGCAGCTGAGCTGGGACCAGAGCAAGGACCAGGCAGGCGGTCTTGGATCTCCGGAACCTGGCAACAGGCTGGCCCGCGAGGTCAGCTCTGCGCAGCCAGGCTTCCCGTAATCCTTGCTTCCTGAGGGCTGCAAGGACAGCCCACAGGCACAGTAGAGGAGAGGGCAGGGGCGGCAGAAAGTACAGTTACAAGGCAAGGCGGTGGGACCTGGGAGGAGACCACTCACTGCAGGAGCCCAAGCGGGAGGTTCTGCTCTTTGCGTGGGGGCTGGCGTGGGGGCCCGGGTACCAGGTGAGGAGGGCGGGGCCGGGCGGGTTCAGGGCGGGGCTGGAGAGCGTAACCCGCCAACCTGTGCCAGCCTCGCGGAGACTGGGGCGCGATGGAGCCGGCACCGGAGCAGGAGCTCGGGGACTCGGCCCTGCACCGCTACCTGGACGGCGAGTACTGGCGCCTCAAGAACGCGCTACGTGGGTCCCTGGGCGGCTGCCCGCTCTTCCGGCCCAGGTACCGCGCCCGGCGGTGTCCCCTCAGCCCCCGCGACCCAGGCCTTGTCCCCTCAGCCCTCGCGCCCGACCGTGTCCCCTCAGCCCCCACTCTCTAGACCGTGTCCCCTCGGTCTCCGCGCCCCAGCCGGCCTTGTCCCCTCGGTTTCCGCGCGTCCTTGGGGGCACCGCCTGGCGCACCCCAGGCGAGGGCGCGGAAGGCCATGAGCCACGCCCGAGACGGACCCCCTTCTAGACGTGCAGGTGCCGCAGACCGCCGACCTCACTGGCTCCCCGGAGGGTGTCCCCTTCCCACCCCCGTGCATTTTAGCCGGAAGATTCGGGGTGATGGGTGGCCCCCGCGGGCGTGCTGCTCGGCGGAGAGTCGTGCTTAGAAACCTGTTTCCGAGTTCCCTCCTGTCGGTGCCCCACGGGGTGGGGAGAAGGCAGAAAAACCGGAATGGGTGGACATGGACGTCGCCCAGGGTCACGGGATACCGGTGTCGGGAACAGCCCCCGGGAACCCCGGCAGGACAGCATACCGGGTGTGCCTGCGGGGAGGGAGCGCGCTGACTCCGCACCGGGACCCGCTGGCCTGCGCCGCTGGGTCAGGGCGTGTGTGTGGGGCAGACTCCAGGGCCCCTCAGAAGGCCTGGGTACAGCGTGGGCGTCGGAACAGCAGCAGGGGTCTTCGGTTGTACAGTGAGCCCAGGTCCTCAAGGTCACCTAATGCGAGGACAGCCCGAGGAGTGGGTGGACTGACTGGACAGTCCCTGTTGACAGAGGGATAAAGTGGCGCAGTGACCGGCCAGACAGTTCCAGACAGCACATTGTGTCCCTGGGGCTCTTGCTCCTGTGCTCTGCGGGCTGCTGACCCCTCACAGGCCATGGGAAGAGCCCACTCCTAGAACTCGCCTTGGAGTTTTAGCTTAAGACAGCCCCTGGTAGAAAAACACCAGTGGTTCCCAAGTTAGCCATGCCAGTTAGCCCATCTTGGGCTGGAGGGAAGAGATGCCTTGAGTAAAAGCAAGGTGTCCTTGGGAAAGAAGCTGGGTTTCCTGCCTTGGAGGTACCTAGTGTGTTGGGGGGACTTAGGGAAGATTAAAGGTGAGACTTGGGAGATGGTGGTCTTTTCCTTGAGTGTCTCCCTCCTTCTGTTTCCCTCTCTCTCATACATTCTTCTTTGTGTCGTGGTTCTCAAAGTGTGTTCCAAGGACTCCCTGTGGTACCCAAGACTGTTTCAGAACATTCACAATCTAAAAATTTTATTTAAGTATTATTATTATAACACTATTATAAAACAGTATTAAAACTAAGCTTACTGTTTTTATAATAATATGATGTAATTGGCCTTTTCATTCTCATTTTCTCATGATTGTACAGTGGTGCTTTCAAGAGACTGCATGGTATGGAATATTCCAGCAGATTAAGTGTGAAAGCAGATATGAGGAGCTGGCTATCTTAAGACAGACCTAGAAGGGACTTGTAAAAATGCAGAACATTTCCACTCTCTTACTAAATTTTCTTTTTTATTTTGGAAAATAGTTATTTTCATAAAAAACACTTCATGAGCTTGTTACTGGTATTTTCAAATGATTTAACATATACTTAACCATTTTTTTCTGTTATCATTTTTAATATGGTAAATATAAATAGATTTTGGGGGCGTCAATAATTTTTTGTTTACAACAAAACTGACATGGAGATACAGAGAAAGTGCCAAGTAGAAGGCACTTTCTTGTGAATTGATCAAACCACTCAGGGACAGAGGGAGAGGCAGCTGGGGCTGGAGAGCCAGCAGGCAGCTTATTTGCTACGTGGTTGTCATCATTTGAGTTTATCTCACTGAGCTTACATTTGCTCCTCCACAGACCAGGATCCTGGATCCGCCCTGCGGGGTTGCTGTGATGCTTAAATGAGAAGCTGTTAGGAATTCAGTAAGACTGGCTGTGGTATAACACCAAAAACCCCTAACTAACAACAAAAAGATAAAAATTCCACTACCCTAACCAACACTTTTTCATTCTTTCCAGTTCTTGTTTATTGATTTCACAATTTCAGAGTTGTATAGTAAGAACACAAAAGGTCATATTGTTTTCCTCAAGCTGTTATTTGAAAGTTCACATTACAATCAGATTTGATCTTATCACAAATAAAAAGACAGGTGATCCTGACTTCTTATTCTGCCAGAGTAAAATGCTCCACAGGAGACCAGAAACAAAATCTCTGCATTCATGGATTCCTGGAGGCACAGTGAGGCCTCCTGTGGCCGGTCCCCCACCAGCAGGCCTTTGAAGTTAAGTGGGTCTTCGGGGAGGTGGCTGAGGTCACACAGTTCTGTAAGTGCCCTGTGAGTCTAGTGGGAAGTTTGCACTGTGTGTGGCACTCCTAGGACATAAGAGCCCAGGAAACGGTTCTCCTCCAAAAGAAAAGAGATTGTGCAATTTCCCATGCACATAGCCCTGCCTCAGGGCAGGGCTTCTTCGCCGCTGCTCCCAGGTGTGGTAGGCACAGCCAGGTCCCTCTAAGGAATGGCATGCTCCTGCCGCAGACATGAGCTTCTGGCTGAGTCCTCACTGTCCCACTCTGTCAGGGAGTCCCCCAGACTCTGGGCACTCCCTGGGAGCTGAGGGTCATGCCTGTCCAGTCGTCCTGTTGTGGACAGGGCAGCACACCTCGTATTGTGGCAGCAGGGGGATTCTGGAAGACCTGAGGCTATTCACCGGAGTCTGCAGGGAGTATTTAAAAACAGCATCTGAAACAAGATAAGCTTCTGAAGTGTTTGAGTTTGTTTCTTGGCAAACTGAAGCTCTCTCATGAGGGCCTGGCTGGTGAGGGGTTACTGGCTTGCAGGGGTGGCACACATCTCTCAGAAAAACAGCCTAAAAAGCCCGCTGGATGTTTAGTCTCCCAGACCTCTCGCCTGCCTCCCACAGGCTCCCCTCTGGCTGTGAGGGCCTGGCTAGCTCCCCTTCTCTCATCACTCCCTTTTTTTTCCTTCCCTAGAATGACACACATTTCTCTTCCTGGCTTTTTCGGAGGTTTACGCCCCTCCCTCCCCAGTCTTATTTACACACACAAGTATTTCATGAAGACATTGTCACTGTAAAGAGTGAAATAATATAGAAAACTTGAAAGTGTCCTAAACTCTCCTCTCCCTCAACTGCTTTATTATTGTGGTAAAATACAATACAACAAAACAAAATGTACCATTTTAACCATTTTTCAGTGTCCAGTTCAGTGGCATTAAGTACATTCACAGTGTTGTACAACCATCACCACCACCCACCTCCAGACCTTTTTCATACTCCCAAATTGAAACTCTGTCCCCATTAAGCACTAACTCCCCATCGTCCCTACTCCCAGCCCCTAGCACCCACGGTTCTATTTTCTGTCTCTTGACTATTCTAGGAAGCTCATATAAGTGGAATCACGCAGTATTTGTCCTTTTGTGTCTGGTTTATTGCACTTAGCAAATGTCTTATACTAAGTGGCAATAACAAAGTCCATCCATGCCGTAGCAGGCATCAGAACGTCCTTCCTTTTTAAGGCTGAATAATATTCCATTGTATGGATGGCCCACATTGTGTTTATCCATTCATCCTTCGAGGGACATCTGGTCCCCCAACCACTTTTAATACTTTAGTGTATTGTAGGGTTTTTTCCTCCTTCTTTTTCTATTTTTCTACGAGCTCATATACATGTACGAACACTGTTCCTTCCTAGTCTCCGTCCTCCTGCCACCTTTTCAGACCCACCAGTTTCAAGTGGGTATCCCCGCAGGTGAATGTGTCTCCCAGCCGAATGAAGCCATGAAGACACAATGCAGAGGTCTCACCCCTAGTGCTTCCTCAGTCAACCTTGTTGGTTCAGGGCCTGTCGTCCTTGATGGTGACTACAAGATGATTTAGTGCTTTGTTTCCATTCTCAGTCAGTTGGCACAGGCCTCAGTGGCGTCCAGGCTTTTGGCGGACTGGGATCTAGCTGTGGTGTTTGCTAGAAGGAGGTGGTTTCTGAGCGGCTGCTTCTGGGGGGCTATTCTTAGCAGCCGCCATTCATTCATTTGTTATTTTTTTGTTTGTTTGTTTTTTGTTTGTTTGTTATTTTTAGAAATTATAAACATAAGGCATCCCCACCACTAGATTCGATTATAAGCTCATTCCTATATGTTTGTTATATCACATATTGGTTCATTTGTCCATCCCTCTGTGCACCCTCACACTCCAGCTTCTGGGTGGAGTTCAAAGTAGCACACATAAATAAGTAATCTGGCTGTTGGGGGAGGTCGTGGAGAGAAAACGGCTGCTGATTGACCCTCGAGCTAGACCCGGGGGGATCCGAGGCTCCTCCCCGGTTCCTGTCCTCAGAATGCACATGCCGCCTGCAGTTCCCACAGCTGGAGTGGTTTTCAGGGACGCAGCCTTGAGAGAGCCATGTGGTGCTGACACCGCTGACACTGGACCGTGTAGGTGGCTGAACGCTGAAGGCCTCTGTGTAAACTTTAAGAGTTGGTGGCGGGCATGGAGGTGTACTTGTCCTGCAGGACAAGCCTTGTCAGGACGTTCCCTTGCTTGTTCAGCCTACCACCTGGAGCTGGCTGCCTTTCTTCTGTCTCTCCCGCCCTCTGTGGATGGGTGCCAATTTGCAAACCAACACCCCCTAAATAGGTCAGTATGCGTATCATTAACAAGACTTAATATGTGTTCAGGTCTCTCTTTTTTTTTTTTTTTCTGTAAAAGACAATGAAATGCAAAAATCTTAATTGTGCTCGGTCTGAGTTTTGATAAATATGCCTATGTGACCCAAACCCTTACCAAAACGTAGAACATTACCGTCACCTCAGAAAGTTCCCCGGTGCCCTTCCCAGTCAATCCCTGGCCCACCCCCCAGAAGTGACTGCTGCTGTAGTGTTTCCCCTACTATGTTTTAGTTCGGTCTGTTCTGGAGTTTGACATAAGTGGAATCACACAATATGTTCACTCAGCATATTTTTAGTGGTGAATTCATTCAGTTCAATCTATACAGCAAAGGAAATGAATGTACCACAGCTACAATAGACACTAAAGATGAATCTTACTGGCCATGTTGAGTGAAAAAAGCCAGATGCAAAAGAATACATAATGTCTAATCCCACTTCTTGAATGCTCAAAAGCAGTAAAACATAATTTGTGGAGTCAGCAGCCAGGCGGACAGCTAGCACGGGGCAGGGGAGAGGGAATGGTGACTGATGGGTGATTCCGGGTGCCGGTGATGTGATGTCACCTTCCTCGACTTGGGTAGGGTTATACAGGTGAGTTTTTTTCGTGATAATTCACTGGCTATATTTTTGACTCATGCTTTGTTTTTAGTGTATTACATATCATTAAAGTGTTTTAAAAATAAGATACTAGTTTATGCTCATCAGGTGTGTGTGTGTGTGTGTGTGTTTGTGTGTGTGTGTAATAATACCATGTCTACTAGTTATCTATTGATTTGTGACAAATTACCTCAAAACTCAACAGCCTACAGCAGTAATACATATTATCTCACATAGTTTCTGTGGGTCTGGAACTTCAGAGCTTCTCAGCTGGGTGACTCTGGGTTTCTCATGAGGTTGCATTTAGGATGTTGATCGAGGTGAAGTCATACGAGTATAAAGGCTTGACTGGGCTGGAAGAACCACTTTCAAGATGGCCCATTCACATGGCTGTTGGTGGGGCCCTCAGTTCTTCCTCCCCATGGGGACCTCTTCACAAGGTGGCTTGGAGTGTCCTCACATCACGTCAGCTGGCTTCCTCCAGAGCAAGGATCAGGAAAGCTTCTCCCCAGTGTTAGTTTGTGACTCTGTACATTATGTTTGACTGCTTTTGAATCAGTTTTCTAGATTAATATGTGTCATTCATATGTATTGGTAATATATTCCTTTGGATGGCTAAGTAGTATCCCACTCTATGACTAGAACATCATTTATTTGTCTGTTCTCTTAGTGATGAATGCCTGGGCTGTTTCTAGTTTGGAGAGATTATGAATAAAGCTGATCTGAACATTCTTCTGCAAGAACTTTTGTGGGCAGGTCATTTTGTTTCTCTTGGGTGAATACTTAGGAGTGTAATTGTTAGGCCATAGGGTAGGTATGTTTAGTTTCATGAGAAATCGCCAGACATTTTCCGAACTGATTGTACCATCTTATGTTTCACAGCAAAGTATGAGAGTTTCTGTTGCTCCATATCATTGTTCACAGTTGGTTTTGTGATTTGAATTTTTTTGGCATTCGGGTGAGTGTGTAGTGGTGTCTTGTGTGGTTTAATGACATTGAGCACTTTCTCATTGGCCATTTGTATACCTTCTTTTGTAAAGTGTCTGTTCACATCTTTTGGAGGATGTGTGTGTGTGTGTGTGTGTGTGTGTGTGTGTGTAGCTCACATGTGTAGTGTTGTGTAGCCATCACCACACTCAAGATACAGAACTGTTCCATCAGCACAGAGAGAACTTCCTGTGCTTCCCCTTTAGAGTCACATTCTCCCCATAACCCTAACCCCCAGCAGCCACTGATCTGTTTGTCATTTCTATAAATTTGTCATTTTGAGAATGTCATACCACTGGAATCACATGGTGTGCAACCTTCTGAGGTTAGCTTTTCTTTCATTCAACAGAGTCTTTGTGATCCATCCAGGTTGTTGTGTGTCCCACTAGTTCACTCTTGTCATTGCTGAGTAGTATTCCTTTGTATGCAGGCACCACAGTTTGTTGATCTGTCCCCTGTTGAGGGACATTGGATGCTTCCAGTTTTAAGTATAATAAGTGTTTGTGTAGATGAAGGGTTTCATTTCTCCTGGGTAAATGCCCAGAATTGGGGTTGCTAGGTTGGAGATAAGTGTATGTTTACCTTTGGAAGACACAGTCAAACTTTCCCGAGGGGAGGCACCACGTTTTTATTCAGCGAATGAGAGAGTCCGTTGCTCTGCATCCTCCTTAACACTTAGTGCTGTCAGTAGTTTTGATTTTAGCCATTCTAATAGAGGATAATGGTGTTTTAAAATTTTGCTGTTATTTTTTACTGAGGACCTTGTAGTTTGGCCCTGATTCCATGTGTGAGATCTCCTGATGAGATGTCTTACTCATGCTGGAGGCCCACACCTGGCACCTCTCTGAGGAAAGGTGACATTAACATCTTTTGTCTCAGTCCTAGCTCAGAGGTTTGCAAGCTTGTTCTTAGTAATGGGAACTGGTGTTTTGTCTTCAAGCTAAATCCTACACAGAACATCAATAGATAAGTCAGATGATGGTGGAGTTGCTGGGGGTCCAGCTGGGCTTTCTTAATACCCCCACAGTTGTCCCCGAGGTGGCCCCCAACCTATGAAGCTCAGTCCCTAATCTTGACACTAAGGCCATCCACCCAGGACCTGCCATTCTCTTAATGCCCTAAGGTCTCTGACTGCAATCTAAGGCCTGGAGAACAGTATTTGCCACGTCTTCGTATATTACAGACCCAAGAAAACAGAAAAGAGAAATTATGTCTGTTAAAATACTAAGAACGTTATTGTTTAGGATTCATGCCCATTGTTATACTGGTGTTATTTGAGGTGACCTACTAGGGTTGTGAAATGTGGAGGCTGATATTTAAAGCTAAGATAGTCAAACAGATAGGCATGTTGTATAGGAATTTGGAAGAGCTTGGGGGCCCTTCTTAAAACCCTGACTTCTCATTTGCAAAGATTGTTACCCTTTTTCTTGAAAAATGTTAGTAAGTTAGATATTCTTATTAAGATAATCAGATGTTCAGGCTTTCAGGCAGACGGTCCTAAGATGTTTTCATCCAGCTTTCATTGTTAACTAGGAATTCCTTACGGTGGCCGTTCAATGAAGAAGGGCGCCATCTAGTGGCTATTTTAAGTGTACAATTTAAAATAATTTTAAAACTTTTATTGCGGGTTATGGGGGAGGCGAGGATTTATTTTAACATGGTTCAAAATTCAGAACGTATAAAAAGGTAGAGTATTGCTCCCATTTGCCACATTTCCCCCAACTCTTCCCGACATACACAAAAGACAAACACTGTTAATAGTTTCTGGTGTGTCCTTAAGAGAGTAAAACAACAACAGCACATATGCAAGCAAATATATAATCTCCACACATTTAAAAAGGTAATTTAGTGCAGCAGTAAAAGTAATATATTCACTTACTTGCACTTTGCTTTCTTTATTTAAAACATGTGTTGGCAGTTTCCCCATGTTGGCATGTAAGAGTTTTCTTTTTATGTAATACCCCATTACATGGCTGCACACCATATTTTACCCGCTTTTCTATGGATGGACTTTTAGAGGTTTCAATGTGGTGCTGTTACAACACTATACTGAATAGCTAGTTCTGTCCATGTAATGTTAAACTCATCCCAATGGTGCAGTTTGGGGGTGAGGGTGGGAAGGGAATGGGAAAGCTACACCCATAATTATTAAAACATCTGACTTGTCTCTGTTGAGAAATTTTCTTTAATGGAAGGAACGTGGGGATTAATAGTTGAGAGCTGTTTAGTAGTAACCCAGTTTTCTTGAGGTCTGTTTATTTTATAGTTTTTGATAATTTCTCAGTTCCTTGGCCAGTATGTATATTCTCTGTGTATTAAGGGTCCTCACCTGCCCTGGTGTTGTGTCTTGTTTTTCTGACTAGATTGACATAAAATAATTACCTATGAGATGCTTGGTGCCAATGTGAGCAGGACGCTTTATTTATGTGAGAACAGATATGGATTTGGGATTTAAAAATAGACCAATAACAACCATTTCATTGAAAAGTTATTGGAGTGGAAATGTAAAGAAAATAGCTAATAACTTATGTTTTAAAATCTTGTTTGAATAACACACTTCAAGGCGTTCCCACAGGCTTTGCTATCTGGCCTTTGCAGGTTGAGGTTTCTCTTGATCCACATTTTTCTTTTTTGATTGCAGAATTTGTGATTAATAAATACTACAATTTATTAAAAAAAAGAGGATCCATGGTTTATGTTACTCTCTAACTTATATGTACTCCTCACATGGGTGAGGGCATCAAAGGATAAGTCTCTAGAAGTGGAATGGCTAAGTCAAAAGATAGGGTCATTTATAATTTTGACAGCTATTGTCTGGTTGCTGCACCGTATAATGTGTTATCAGATTGTCTGGATTTTGTTCATGTAGTAGGTAAAAATCAGCGTTTCAATGTAGTTTTAATCTGTGCTTCTCTTATTGCATGTGGAAGCAGAGATTTAAAAATGTATTTAAGTGTCATTTGTATTTCTCATCCTGTGGATCATCTCATTGGCCCACTTGTTGGTCTGTTTGTAATGAATTATAGGGAGATTGGCCCCTTTGCAGTGACATCAGTAACAAATATTTTGTCCCAGTAAATAAATGACAATATTTTGTCATTTATCTCTTGATTATTCTTATGGCGTTTTTGTCATCCAGAAGTTTCTGTTATTAGGCAGTCAAATTTATAAATGTTTTCTTTATGGCTTCTACATATTATATTATGTTATATTATATTATGAAGAGTTTTTTTTGCATTAAGATTATGAAATAATTTTTCATGTTTTATTTATGTACTTTGTGGTTTTGTTTTTCTCCATGTAAACCATTACTCTGTTTGGAATTTATTCTGGTATGTGGTGTGAGATTGGAATCCAACTTTATATTTTTTCCCAGGTGGATATCCAACTAGAGTGTCTTGTTGTTTTGTTTTCCCCAATGATTTGATATCCCAGGTTTGACGTACCGTATTGCCCCGAAAATAAAAAATAAGACCTAACCGGAAAGTAAGCCTGAGCATGATTTTTCAGGATGATATCCCCTGAACATAAGCCCTAATGCGTCTTTTGGAGCAAAGTCTTATTTTCGGGGAAACACGGACGTATGCTGAATTTCCACATGTTTTTGCTTCTGTTTCTTTACATTCTATTTATTCCATTGGCCTATTTGCCCATTCGACACCAGTGGAATTACTGAGGCCTTTATACACATCTGATTATTTGATAGAGATCATAGCTCCTTATCATTAGGTGGCAGAGTGGAACCTCCCCTCCTGTGACAGTTTAGGTTCTTTGAGAAGCAGACACCAGGATGGGACTAGCCATGCAAGCAACTTATTGAGGAAACATCTGTGAAGGGTGTTGATCTCCAAAAAGAAGACACCTACCAAGAAAGGCTCCTGGTGGCTCAGTGGGCTCAAATTTTTCAAAAGTGCCTAGTAGCCACTTCTACACAGGGGCCTCTCAAGCAAGCCACACTTCATGGAGAAGCCTGCCCTGTATTCCTGAGGGCTGAGCCAACCCTTATAAAGGAGTTCCTGGAATCCTATTTCAACCAGTAGGACTGAGACGTCCCTGTCCAATCAAAGCCATGCAACTATAGCCTCACTAGCATCTTCATTGACCAATCAGAGTATCTCCTCTCCAACCAATCAGAACAGTGCTTTTTTGACCAGTCAAACAGTGAAGATTTGGAGTCCTTATTTGCATGAGGATGGACCAATCAGGGACTAGGGGTGTGGACTTCTGTCTATATAAGTCAGCTCCCCTCTGGTCCCAGGACCAGACTTTCCTTTTCACAGGAGGTAGGAGCTTGTATTATCAGGGCTCTAGCACTGAGGACATATGGGTGGACCAGAGCCAAGCAGGTGGAGAAGACCTGGCTAGCTAGAGAGCATCAGCCTCAATAGCCATGTGGTTTCATAATTGAGCTGTTCGCACTGAATAGTTTCCTCCTTCACCAAACCCCAAACTGGGGATTCCTGTTGGCTTTGAGTTAGTACCAATGACTGTGGTTGACAATGGTCACCAGGAGGGAGCTGGAAGAGGTAGGGGGTGGGGAGTGGGGAGGACCTTCAGAATGTGAGCAGGCAGAGTTGACACCGTGAGAAGGGGGAGGAAGGGCAGAGTGCAGTTGTGAGAAAGTCTCAGTGGGCCGTAAGGGGGGTCCCTGAGCAAACGTTGCCTGTGAGCAGGAATGAACTGATTCCAGAACCTTGCCATACTTAGCCGCCCGCTGGGAGCCTCAGGTTGCTGGTAAGCTCTGTTCCCTACAGCTAAGCGACACTCCCTGTGGCCACTACAGCCCACCTTTTCCCTCAAGTCCCCAAACGCTGCTCTTGGGTCATCACAGACACATGAAAATGTCTTTTATACTTGGAGTCTTTTTTTTTTTTTTTTTATTAATTCAAATCCATTCTTTTTTTTTTTTTTTACAGGACTTTATTGGGGAACAGTGTGTACTTCCAGGACTTTTTTTTCCCAAGTCAAGTTGTTGTCCTTTCAATCTTAGTGGTGGAGGGCACAGCTCAGCTCCAGGTCCAGTTGCCGTTGCTAGTTGCAGGGGCGAGCTCACCATCTCTGGGAGTCGAACCGGCAACCTTGTGGTTGAGAGGACGCGCTCCAACCAACTGAGCCATCCAGGAGCTCAGCAGCAGCTCAGCTCAAGGTGCCGTGTTCAATCTTAGTTGCAGGGGGCGCTGCCCACCATCCCTTGTGGGAGTCGAGGAATTGAACTGGCAACCTTGTGGTTGAGAGCCCACTGGCCCATGTGGGAATCGAACCAGCAGCCTTCGGAGTTAGGAGCACGGAGCTCTAACCGCTTGAGCCACCGGGCCAGCCCTCTACTTGGAGTCTTGTTTGAAGGCCATCTTGTCAGGAAATCCTTTCCTTCCATTTTGACCCCCTGTGTTGACCACATAGTCTGTTATACACGCAGGGGCCTTTCTTTGATGCACAGAATTAAACGAGACACAAAGACACGTCTGTTGTCTCAGAGGCTTTGTTCACAGTCCCTAGCAATTCCATCAATTCAACTTCTCGACACCCATTGTGACCTTCTTCTTCACAGTTATGACTTAAACCTGGATGAAATGAGAGCTTTGACTTTTGAGAGAGTGAAGTTCACCATGGGTCTACCTCTGTTAAGACGAGCAATTCAGGAACAGGTAAGTGCCATTGTTCTGCTGTTGTGTGTTCTGGGGAACTGACTGTGTTGTCTGTATGGGAGGTGCCTTCACCCCGCTTTTCTGCCCTGCTCTTTCCTGCCTTTGGCTCACACATCTTTCCCAGGCTCACAGGCAAAGGAATAAAGGAAGCAGTAGAAATAATGAAATATTTGTTTACAAAACGAATATAATTTTAGGCATAAAATTCAAATATCTGAGGAATGTAAATAACTGGTTTTAGAGGCTTTTAAGGCATTTTAGACTTGTCAGAAGCGTATGAGCCTTATTTGTCTAAAAATTGCCTTTCTAACTTCAGTTATGTTACTTTAGTCAATTTAGCCTCATTAAAAAGAACATGTGGTGAGAGAGGTCCTTTGTGAGGAATTAGGAACTGCATTTTAGTCAAGCGTAAATCCATTTCCATCTCACTCAGCTTCATGGCTTCCTTAAACCTAACACTTTACATAGGAAAAAAACAGCTTTTCTGGTGAGGACCCCCCCACCCCCCCAGTGGCCTGAACTAGGGATGAACTGCCTGCAGTGAGCCCACCCCTTCCTGTCCTGCGGGGTCTGAGGAAGGGGGTGGGGTCTTCCCATTCAGGAGACCACTGTGGGCTCACTTCTCCATGGAGTGTGGGTCAGAGCTGGTGTGGGGCCTGGGGTCCATTTTAGAACAGACTGCCACCCTGTCACCCTGTGTGGTTGGCCATCCTGAGGATGCAAGGACAGAAATCAGCATCTTCTCTTCAGGAAGGAATTGCAGGCAGAGCTTAGGCACTTCCTGTTGAGGGACTGTAGCCAGCTCCAAGGTGACAAGGGCACAGCATAGTCACATGTAGATGCAGAGCCTTTGGGAGGAAAGCACTCACCTAACCGAGGGAAGTGTGCTTGCAAAGCCAAAAAAATCATTTCACACAAGCTGTCTGGCAAAACAGATTTTCGGGCTAGTAAATTGCCTCTCAATGGAACATACATTTAGAATATAACCAATAAAGAGAAAAAAGCAAACCCAAACCGTCTGCTTCCAGCCAGTTTCTCTATCAGTCTGGTCCCCAAGTGCATTGGGGGGCTGGCTGGAAGGTGAAATCCTGACATGTGGCGTGTCTCCTGCTCCCTTAATCAGCCCAATATGTCTGTGGCCTCACTCAGGGTCAGAACTCGAGACCTGGATGAGAGGGTCGACCCTTTAATGAGGTTGACTAATTGCTGCCCTAGCCATCGAGTCTGAGGGATTAGCTGGTGAGTCTTGCTCTGACAAGGCGTGTGAAGCCCTAGATCCAATTATCTTCTGTTTTGAAGGCACCCTCCATGGCCCCGGGCAGCCTGGACAAGTCTGTCTTGGGTGATTAGCTATAATTCCTCCAGGAGGCCCTACACGACCCCTCCAGTTCATTTCTGTTGGTTATCTCAGCCGTTTGGAGCTTCTTTCTGTGTGAATTCGCATAAAGCCAATGAACTCGAAGGAAATTAAACTCCTCAGTGCTGCAGGCTCATCTCATCTGGCAGAGGTCAGGGAACTCAGCAGCAAATCTGTGTTTGAAGGCTCTCAAGTTCCCCCCTATGAACAGCTGGGGGAGCTGTCCAGGTCCAGTAATTCTAGAAGAAGTGTTACATGATTCATGCTGCCTCTTAATAAAAATGGTGAGTCGTGGCTGTACTGCCTGTTCAGAGAGCGGTCCAGGTCCTTCCCTGGCCCCGTTTCGTGTCGCTGATAACTTGCATGGCTGATCCGATGAGCTCTGAGGCAGAGCACGGTGTCGTGTGTAATGACGATGTTCTCAGGACAAATGAGGAGTGAGCCTCACTCGTTCCAGGTCTCTGTGGACGGTTCACGGGCCAAGAATAAGCCATTAAAATATTTCCATTCTGTGTTTTCCCCTTTGCCATCTGCAATAGATTTGGGATGTTCCAATAACTTTCAAAGGAAAAAACAGTGAGTGTGACTACAGAGTGTGCACGTACATCCACACGCACAGTGCAAGCACCGTCATTGCACCTCATTCACTTTGCCTGCACCTGTCTCCATTGATGTCACTTTTGTGCCTCAGCCACCTGTCCCATTCTGTGCCCGAGGATTCTAGGAGTGGATCCTGTGGGGGAAGTCACTGACTCCCTGAATTTCCAGATGAGACAGGAACCAGGTGTGATATTTACTTGCGGCCGTGCTGGGACTGGAGCCTGCACCCCCCTCAGGCGCCTCGTCCTGTGTGTGAACAATTCCTTGGAGACACTGCTCCCTAGAAGCTGGCAGGCTGACAACCTGCACCCAAATCCCTGTAACCAATAGTAACAGCTCAAACTCACCGAGTGCACATTTTATGCTTGTCACAGTGCTAAGAACTGTAAATGGATGAGCTCATTTACTAGGCACATCCCTCATGGTGCGTCCAGGTTACAGCTGAAGCTCAGTGGCCTAAGCTGGTACAACTAGTGAGCTGCATATCTAACTCGTGGAGCACGAGTTCAAGCCCAGGTGTTCTGCTGCCTGAGCCCCTTAAATCTGGTGGGTCTCGGCCCTGGCTGCACATTAGAATCAACTGGGGAGTCTTCTGAACTCCTGCTACCTGAGCTTCTGCTCAGGCCAATCCAGTCAGCTTTGACACCTCCCAGGTGGGTGACGTCTGTGCATGCCGGCCCGAGTGCTGGTGCACTACCCTCTGTCCCGCGACTCTGTACTGTCTCCCCCAAATCGCTCCCATTCAGCATTTGGTCCCTGCCAATCATGGTTCAAGCCTGACTCATAGGAACACTCCATCCCAACACTTCTTTCCCCAGGAGGGAGCCACTGGGGTCAGGCTGCCCCTGGCCAAGGGTAGTGAGGCATGGGGATGTCGGATGATGAGGCCCCCACTCCATGACTGTCCCCAGCTGTCATCCCACCCCTCCTGAGCTCTGCTCGTCTTCATCCCCATGGTCCACACAGGACCATGAAAAGTAGATGCCCAATGACCTGCGTGCAGGACACCAGATTTTCATCATAAACTTCCACCAAAACAATATCTCGCAACAGACTGAATACAGAAGCAGATATGACAGTCTAGCTGTCTTTTATTAAGCCAGATGTTAAAGCAATAGCAAAAATGTAAACAATGCCATTCTTTTCACGGATTTTTTTGGGGAGTTGGAAATTATGGTTATTTTTCATAGGAATTATATAATTTATGTTAACATGTAATGGGTTTATTGTGATTTTGAAATGAATAACTTTTTAAAATTCCCAATTTTAATTATTAGGATGGTAAGTTGATAGATATAACCCACATTAAAAAATGCTTTGTGCAATCCTTGATAATTTTGAAGAGTGTAAAGGGGTCCAGAGACTATAAAGTTTGAGAACCATTGATTTAAATTAACCATTGTTTTCTCAGGAAACCCAATCTCAGCTCAGCTGTGGGGACAACTGGCAGAAGATGGGTGGCTTTAATTTACATCATACTTATTATGCTATAATTGTCTATTATTTTGATTAGAATTTTAGATAGTCTTAGTTTGGGATGGTTTTTGTTTTTGTATTTAGAGAGCTACCAGGTGGGTGATCAGACCTAAAATGGAATGAGATTCTAAGGTCAGCTCCCCTTAGAAGGCATCTGGGACTGGGGAAGATGGTGGCTTTCCTCATTAACCCTGGAAGGACCCACCTTTCCCAGGAAGCAGTGACACTGAAGCCGGGGTGCCGCCGAAAGGGAGCTGAGCAGGAAATGTGCCAAGAGGCAGAGGCTGTCCACCCTGTCACTGGCCCTTTACGCTGGCCCGTCTCGCGGGCCCCGCCTTGCTGCCCACAAACACCTGTGGGCCCTGACGAGTGCCCGCCGCCTCCCCAGCCCTGGCTCCTGACCCGCTCTGAGCTCCTGGCTCCGACACCCTGGTCTTGGCTCTGTCCTGGACCCTCTGGCTTCTGTTTGTACTGGAACCCAGGCCTTTCCTTGTGGGCTGTGACAGGCTGCCCCTGGCTCTGTCCTGTGTGCTGCCTTTGGCAGGAGCCCTGTCCCAGCTCCAGTTCCATGGACTTGGACACTGGCCACTTGGCCAGTACTCTGGCCAGGCCAGCCCTGACCCCAAGGGGGGCCGTGGGGGATTTGAGCAGAGACAACAGGATAGAACAGGCTGTTTACAGAAGTTCCTCTGTGTAGATTGGTATCTGAATGAGTTGTCACCTGTGATGGCCACGGGGATTACTTGACAGGGAGTGCCAGGGTCCCACGCAGGGACTCCGGTGCAGCTCTCATTTCAAGTCTTCTTTATTCTTGCAGTGAAACACTTTGTTAAAAGTAACAATAATTATTACTTGCTATCCTTTGCTAAGATCCTTCTATATGCCAGGTAAAGAGAAGAATTCATTTTACAATTGTCTATTAACCACCTACTATGAGCCAGGCATGGTTCGAGAAGCAGTGAACAAAACGGGCAAAAAAGACCTGTCTTTATGGAGCTGGATGTGAGTCTGGGAGGAGGGAGATAATAGGCTAAGAAACAAGTAAATTTACAGTATGTCAGATGTTGTAGGTGCTGTGCATAAGAATCAATCGTGGGAAACTGGAAAAGAAGTAAAACTCGCTATTCACAGATGCACAGTCTTGTGTGTAGAAAACCCTAAAGAGTCCACAAAGAAACTTAAAACTATTAATAATAAATTCAGGAAAGTTGCAGCATACAACACGGACCATTATTTTCTATGAAAATGAATGTAAAATAATGCACCTTCCTTCATCAGAAAAGTAAGCTTATGCTTCAAACTGCTAATGTTACTACAATACATTCATCATTACGTGCTGTCGATATTAAGTTATGTGATTACACTAACAATCAGAAAACTTTCCAAAACAGGAATTTGGTAGGAAGAAGTATTATATTTAAGGCAAGAATTGGAAAATCCTAAGCTGTCAGAATACTGCAATATTGTTGTTGTAAAATGAGAAAAATATCCTTAGAGCCATGGGACTGTCACCTTGCATCATTCCTACATTGGGCTTGCCTGGAGTCATCATGGCCCCTGGGAGAGTAGGAGCAACACATGGCCTCTGTGACAGAATCCTCCAGCACTCTGCTCAGGCACCCAAATCTGTGGCCCCAGCAGAGAATCAGCAGAAAGTAAGAGAAGGCCACGGTGACACGGTTGGATTGTCTTGCTTTTGGAGTCACCGGAGGGTTTTCACCGTGGAGGTGGGGTTGGGGAAGCTCAGCATGATGCTTATTTTTAAAATATTGTCCTGCCTTCATCAAAATTTACAACTTGATTAAAAAAATGCATAAAAAAAACCACACACACAAAATCTTAGACTCGTTAAAACAATCCTGAAACAAATTTGGAGGACTTTCCTTGATTTCAAGACTTATTACAAAAGCACTCAAGATTATGTGGTGTTGGCACAGGATAGACAAACGGATGAATGAGACAGCTGGAGAGTCCTGAAATACTCGTAAAACCACACATATATAATCAGCGGATTTTTCTGGCAATGTTGCCAAGGCAATGTGATGGGAAAATAAAAGTCTTTTCAACAAATGCTGCCTGAACAACTAGGTGAACATAGAAGAAGTCAACCTTGATCCCTATCTCACGCTACACACAGAAATAAGTTGAGATGTGTGGTACACCTACACATATATTCTGTAATTACAAACGTAGGAAACCAAAGGAGACTGTCCTTTTGACTTTAGGATAGGCAGAGATTTCTTAGAGAAGACCCCCGAAGTGCTAAACACGTAAATGATAAAACTGGTAAATGGGTCTTTATCAAAATTGAAAACTCTTCATCAAAAGACATCGTTAAGAGAAAAAACAATCCCCAAACTAGGAAAAAATATCTGCAGTGCTTTATCTGACAAAAATTTATGTCCAGATACAGGGGTTTGTACCCAGAATATATAAAGAATTCTTAGAGATCAATGATAAAAAGAACGCAATTTTAAAAAATGGGCAAAAGACGTGGAGACATTTTATAAAACTATACAAATGGGCACCAAGCATCTGTAGTCATCTGAGAGACACATATTCAAACCATAACAAGGTCTCATTGCACTCCCTCCTGAACACCTAAAAATGGAAAAGACTTACAGTCCAGATGAGGACGCTGAGCAGCTAGAACTCTCATACACTGGTGGTAGGAGAGTGAATGGTACAATCATTTTGGAAACCTGTTTGGCAGTTCCTTACAATATTAAACAGAAACCTACCCTTTAACCCAGCAAGTGTATTCCTGGGGATTTACAAAAGAGAAATGGAAACACATGTCCATGAAGGGACTGGGCTGTGAATGTTTATATCAGCTTTATTCAGAATCACCCTAAGCTGGAAATAATACAAATGTTCATCAGTAAAGGACTGGACAAGTTGTGGAACATTCATAGACAGGGAAGGACTCAGTCATGAAAAAGAAGGAACTGCTAACATACAGAGCACGGGTGCCTTATTTGCATGGAAGAAGGCAGAAAGAAAAGAGTACTTCCTGTACAATTCCATTTATGTAAGTTCAGGAACAGGCAAAGCTAACGATGGTGATAAAAAGAGCAGTTCCTTGTGGGGTTGGGGACTCGCTGAAAGGGGCACTTTCTGGGGGATGGGAACATTCTGTAATCGTAATTGGTGCGATGGTTACACAGGTAGATAATTGACCAGAACGCATGCACTTCAGCTGTGTGCATTTCACTGAATGTAAATTTTACCTTAGTAATTTTGAAAAGACCATACTGTCCGATGTTTGGGGCAGAGGGAAGATGTTTTGGAGGCCAGTGGGGAGGCTGTTATGAGTCCAGGCATGAGGTGGTAGTGGAGGTCAGGAAGGGGCCAGACTTGGCATCTCTTAGAAGGAGGGGCAGGACTGGTTAGCCCAGAGGGAGAGTCTCATTAGAGCAGAATGACTGAATCCTTGAAGCCCATTTATTTATTTGTATATTTTGACTCTGACCCTGTGGGGGCGGAGCCCCAGAGAGTAGTTTCCAGGCTCTCGGCCTCACATAGACAGGTGCTGGCTCAGGTAGTAAATGGCCAACTGTGATTGCATGGCCAGCAGCTGTGGCTAGTTGGCCGTCAGCTGTAACCAGTGAGCCATTGGCCACAATATAACTGCTGTGGCTACGGAGAGAAAGAGGGAGAAAAAGAGAAGAAGGATGGGGCTAGCAAGAAGATGGCGGCTGGGCTGGCAAGCGTGGATGGCGGTTTGCGGACAGTGTGTATCCAGCCTCCAGTGAGAGTATAGCGAGCAGGGTATGGTGCTGGCCAAAGCTCCCCAAAGAGTGGTGGAGCAGTTTGTGTGTATGAACACTCAGTCTGAGGAAGACCAGGAGGAGCAGCTGCCGGAGAGCTGGACCCCCGTGGAGGGGTGGGAGGACGTGGACGGTTCTCCCACCAGCACAGGAAAAGCCATGCAGCTGCTGGAGAGATGGAGCCCCGTGGAAAGATGGAAAGATGTGGACGGTTCCCCAACCAGCACAGGCCGGAGAAAGCGAAGGTCGTTGCGGCCCTGTGGGCCAGGAAGTTCCTGCTCAGGCAGCCCGGATGCAGGACTTGTAGTCCCAGGAGGTAACGCTTGCTGAGTCCTCTGTGGGAGATGAGGGTGAGGTCAAGGTCGTCCCTCACCCCCAGGACAGTCCTGGCGAATGACTATGGACTATGGGGAATTGCCTTCCATCCCTAATTTAATGGACTGCTTGACTGTTTGTTTGGGAACTGTTGTTAGTGGAACTGGGGGATATTTGCTTTTGTCTCTTGACTGGCCGCCATTGAGAATATGTAAGCACCTTGATTGTGAGTCGCTGTTGTTCCAGCAGGGTACCCTGAGAGGCACAGAGAGAGTGGCAGTGCCCTGAGAAATCCTAGCTGTGCCCGGGGAAACTAGTGGTACCCTAAGAAGTCCAGGAAGTCTGGCTGTGCCCAGGAGTACTGGTGGTGCCCTGAGAAACCCTGGCTGTGTCCGGGAAGACAGGTGGTACCCTAAGAAGTCCAGGAAGTCTGGCAGTGCCCAGGAGTACTGGTGGTGCCCTGAGAAACCCTGGCTGTGTCCGGGAAGACAGGTGGTACCCTAAGAAGTCCAGGAAGTCTGGCTGTGCCCAGGAGTACTGGTGGTGCCCTGAGAAACCCTGGCTGTGTCCGGGAAGACAGGTGGTACCCTAAGAAGTCCAGGAAGTCTGGCAGTGCCCAGGAGTACTGGTGGTGCCCTGAGAAACCCTGGCTGTGTCCGGGAAGACAGGTGGTACCCTAAGAAGTCCAGGAAGTCTGGCTGTGCCCAGAAGCACTGGTGGTGCCCTGAGAAACCCTGGCTGTGCCCAGAGAGCCTGGCTGTGTCCAGGATATTGCATTCACCCCAGGCTCCTCGCACAGGTCCCTCGCGGAAGACGCTTGTCACGTAGATTGTGAGGCGAGAGCCTGTAGGGGTGGAGTGTGGGGGCGGAGCCCCAGAGAGTAGTTTCCAGGCTCTCGGCCTCACATAGACAGGTGCTGGCTCAGGTAGTAAATGGCCAACTGTGATTGCATGGCCATCAGCTGTGGCTAGTTGGCCGTCAGCTGTAACCAGTGAGCCATTGGCCACAATATAACTGCTGTGGCTACGGAGAGAGAAGGAAGAGAAAGAGAAGAAGGATGGGGCTAGCAAGAAGATGGCGGCTGGGCTGGCAAGCGTGGATGGCGGTTTGCGGACAGTGTGTATCCAGCCTCCAGTGAGAGTATAGTGCCGCCAGAGAGAATAAAGTGGTATGACTCCCCTACCTATGGCTCCGTGGGTGTTCCTTTTTGGCCTCACCATATCCTGCGTTCTTGTATGGGGAGCGGGAGCAGAGACCCCGCCGGACGCCCTGCACGACAAATGGCGCAGCGAGCAGGGTCCCCTGCACGACAGACCCTTTCTCTTTCTAAAATAATTTGGGGCTAATTATAACAAAGGGCTTGTATTCAGTAAGACCGAGAAGACATAACTAAAATTGAAAATTGAGACGAGAAGACAGAAGAAGCAAATATGAAAGCTTGGGGACTGATATTAGAAAGCTAGGATCCAGAAATGTTCTGCCCAGCCCTCTTGGCTGGCACTAACCTGGGGTGCCGATGGGTCACAAGGCGGCAATCAGGGTATTTCCTTTTTTTTTTAAAGATTTTATTGGGGAAGGGGAACAGGACTTTATTGGGGAACAGTGTGTACTTCCAGGACTTTTTTCCAAGTCAAGTTGTTGTCCTTTCAATCTTAGTTGTGGAGGGTTTTGTTCAGCTTCAAGTTGTTGTCCTTCCAGTCTTAGTTGTGGAGGGTGCAGCTCAGCTCCAGGTCCAGTTGCCATTGCTAGTTGCAGGGGGCAGAGCCCACCATCCCCTGCGGGAGTCGAACCGGCAACCTTGTGGTTGAGAGGACATGCTCCAACCAACTGAGCCATCTGGGAGCTCAGCGGCAGCTCAACTCAAGGTGCCGTGTTCAATCTTAGTTTCAGGGGGCAGAGTCCACCATCCGTTGCGGGACTCAAGGAATTGAACTGGCAATCTTGTGGTTGAGAGCCCACTGGCCCATGTGGGAATCGAACCAGCAGCCTTCGGAGTTAGGAGCATGGAGCTCTAACCGCCTGAGCCACTGGGCCGGCCCGATCAGGGTTTTTTTAACATCAGGGGAAAGACAGCTCAGGTTATAGACCAAGCAAGTTGACTTTAGTGGAAGAAGAAGATACATGCCTTTTAGAGACTCTCTGGGCTTATAAAACCCAAAATATACATTTTTGCAGGTTTGGATTTGTAACAGAATATTGTATTATAAAGGTCTGGCATGTCAAGTGCTCTGCAAAGAAATGGCAGCTATTTTAGGGAACACTACCTTCCTTCTGTTTGGGACTGGATTTATTAAGCAGAAATGTAAAGAGCATGGGATGTAATGAGGGATGGTATACAAACCTAAGTATATTCCCCATATATTTATGGAATCAGCATCATTTAAGATTACTACAAACTAACATTCAGATATGGGAATTGAGTTTGGTTTGAATATATCAAATCTAAATGAAGGCAGCTATTGACCCAGTAGAAATACTGCAGAAAGGTATGACAAAACACGTGTCAATTATTGATTGATCGTTATCAATACAGACAATTCATTATGTTGCCAATTGAATGAGAGGGGAACCTGTTAGCATTAGACATTCCTTAACTAAGAACAATTAATGGGTCAGAAATGAAAGACGTGAAGAAAAGGGAGCATTTCTGTGGGGGGAAGATGTTAAAAATATATGCCAGTGAGGCAGTCAATTAGATTAAGCCAAATCTTGGTCCTGGAGCTTTTGCTTGACTTCTTGGAAAAGACCAAGCCGAATGGGTGCTTAAACCAACACCACAGGGTGAGGCAAACTCTTGCTGGCTTTGCCATCTGGCCTATTAGCTGAGATCGCTGTCTTGTGTGGAGTCTGGGGAAGGAAAGTAAGCATCAGAAACAATTTATACACTCCAAGATGGCTAGATTTGGGGTCGATTCTTTGGCAAATGTAATTGCAATTTATTTTAAACTGGTGGGTAAATGACCCCAGTTGGATACAGTCATGACAAGGTCATACGCCTGCCTCAACAGTGTAAACGGAGAGAGATTAATATGAAGAACACTCAACAGTCGGAGATTCTGATGGATTTACTTAGCCCGGGTGCTTTACATTTGGCTACAGCCGTGGCGAGGTGTAAAGTGAGGACACACTTGTAACCATGCAGGGTGCGGTGACACTCAGGAAGATCACCTGGGCACCGGGACGTGTTGATGTCACGAGCTCTCTGGGGACGAGCCTGGTGGTACAAAGTAGGGTTGGACTGGTGACAAAGGCTGGGCCACCAGAGTCCCAGGTCTCCTCCAGCTTAACAATAAAGGGCAGCCGGGGGGTGGGTGGGGGGCGGGCAGACATCCGAGAGGAATCTGAAGATCTGGTTTCTGGATTTTGTTCTGCCACTTCCTGTGTGACCCTGGTTGGACAAGTCTTCGGACCGCCCCAAGCCTAGACTTTTCCATCCGTTACGTGGGATCGGTACTTCCTGTCTTGCTTGGCCTCATGGATAGTGGTTGTGAGGAACTGGGGGACAGAGGATACATGGACCCTCCAAAAAAGTCTGCAAATATCTGCTCCAGTTGTTTTTTATTATTTGCTGGTAACTAACTCTCCAGTGACAGCCGGGACCAGAGCCACGCAATGGCTCATGCTGAAGCCTGGAGATATTTTAGGAAATAATCAATACAAGATGCCCTGGGTCGGAGCCACGATCAGAGTCATAAATCTTGACAGTCTGCTGTTTGATAAAGCTAATAATGCTTGAAAGGAACATTGTAAAAGCCCACGGGAGGGAAAAGAGAGTGTGTTTGGTGAGAGAGAGCTGAAGCCAGTGTGGAAACTGAGAACCATCAGCTATGGTCCTGCTGCCAGTGGGCAGATTCCATGTACATGCAAGCATGTGTGCACATGGACACACACACTCACGTGCACACACATACACACATCATACACATGTATACATGGATACACATGCTCATATGTACACACTTATACACATCACACATGTGCACGTGGGCACACATACTCATGTGCAATGTACATGCATCACACACGTGCACAGGGAACGTGTGCTCATGTGCACAAAGGTACACAATCACACACGTGTGTAGACATGGGTGCACATGCTTATATGCACACACACATGAACACATGGACATATGCACAGACACAGGCATGCACACACACAAGCCCATACATACAGACGTGCGCACGGGCGACCAGCAGCTTTGTTAGTCGGGGCTCAGGGCAGACTGGTGAGTCAGGAAGACGAGCATTGACTCCAAAAATGGGTAAGGGGACATTTTAAGAGAGCACAGAAACAATGCTTTGCGGGTCTCACTTGTCGCTGCTGGAGAGGTGTGTGCTCAGGTAGCTTTGAGATTTGTGGCTTTTGTGTACAGGGAGTGAGATGAGGGTGATGATGGGGCTTTAAATGATCAAAGCCTGAGATGGTCCAGGTTAGAGAGGAAAGTGAAGACTGTTGCTCTTTCTGTGTCCAGAATGTTCCCAAACCTTCCCAGTCCTCTGTCTTCATGAAGATGGTCACCTGGACATGAGCCAGGTATTCTCTGCTGGTTCGAGGTCGGCACAGAGAGGCTGCAGGCAGGGCTGAAGAGATGCCCTTTGGAGAGAGCTAGGGACAAGCCTGATGGAGGCGATTGGAGGCCAGAGTGGAGTCTGTCTGGAGCCTGGCCTGCAAGCAGATGAGGTCTACTTTGGTGTAAGAAAAGCGTCTTCAGGCGCTTTATATGTGGGCAGAGAATAGACGGTCATATCATAAAAGGACAAAAACGTTCACTTCAGTAGGGTGATGCGATTAATTTTCATTTAAAAATTGCTCTGTGTTGCATTTTTTATTGAAAAAGTAACATATGCTTGTTATAAAAAATATTAATCTAGAAGGTCAGTAGACCATAAAGAAACTTTGACATTGGGTTTGTCATGTTTTTAGGCAGAGAAAACAAAGAATTTTGTCAGTCGAAGCCTCGTCATTGGAGAAGTCCTCTCCACAGCAGACATGGCCACAGGAGTGAAGGTAAGTGGCGTGGGCACCTGCCCTTTGCGAACCTACCTTGGTTTTGAATGGCCTGGTGTGAAATCAGAATCCTGCAGGCATCAATCTGTTTACAGGAACAGATGTTTGTAAAACCTGCAGCTTACAACCCATCCCCCCACGTCCTCTGTAACCATTACATTCAATCCTATGTTTTTTTTTTTCCTCATTGCTTTTCTTTTTGTTTACTTTTATTGCATGGTGTCAATCAGTTGTTTTCATTTGTCTCATTGTAGAAAAACAGTCTCATAGTCATTCATATTTACTCTCTTCACTTAAATATTATCACTGATGGGTCCATATGGCTGCATGGCACTGCATTCATATTGATTTTTAAAAGATGTTTTTATTTTGAAGTAATAAAGCTCACAGGAAGTTACAAAAATAGTACATAGAGTCATAAGAACTCTTCACACAGTTTCCCTCAGGGGTGACACCATTCGTAGCTGTAATGTAATATGAAACCAGGAAATCAGCCTTGGTACATATATTATGTTAACTAGATGGCAGACTTTCTTCAGAGTTCACCGTGTGTGTGTGTGTGTGTGTGTGTGTGTGTGTGTGTGTGTGTGTGTGAGAGAGAGAGAGAGAGAGAGAGAGAGAGAGAGAGAAAGTTCCACCACCACAGCCGAGTTATAGAGCTGAGTCATTGTCACAGGAACTCCTAGTGCCACCCGAGACCCTCGCCTGAACCCCCCATCCCTGTCCGCTGGCAGCCACTCATCTGTTCTCCGCCTTCATAGTTTTGCCATTTTGAGTGTGATATATGAATGGGATTCGTCCACTTTTGCCTGCTGTCTGTATTCCTGTGTGGATGTGCCCAGCACTTGGAACCCACAGACTTCCCCGTTTTGCACCAGTGGCTATAAGATGGCGCCGCACTGTGGGCTTGCTTTGTGCACCCCAGCTCGCCAAGCATGCTGACCGGAATGGCTCGGAGGCGCCCTCAGCCCCCAGCAGGTCATTCGTGTGGCCCTGCCTCTGCCCTCCTTTCCCTCTGGGGCCACTCCTGGGCCTCAGAATAAACCCTGCACCCAAGCCTTCAGTCTGACGTCCCCACAAGGGGAAGTTATAACTAGAACGTGAAGCAAGACTGATCAGACAGGAGGCCAGGTGGGTCATTGGTGTGTCCAAGGTAGCAGTTATTGCCATTCTGCAGTGCAGACATTTAAAAATGGATGGGAATTTAAGAAATCTGTGTGTGCCACTGGTAGTGAGGTCCTTCGGGGCAGGCTGGCTTCCCAGTGACTTGAGCTGGCAGGGTCTCTTTCCTCCTGGACGGGTGGCTGTGGCTCCAGGAAGAAGAAATTCAGCTGAGATGCACCAAACAGCCCCCCTCTCAGAAACACTGGGGACCCTGGTCTACACTCAGGACCCTCAGTTTGCGCTTGTACCATTTTGCCCCCTACCCACCTTCTCTTCAGCCAGGAGGGGTGTGTCTTGGGGAATCTCTATGGCTATTCCCACTTTCTGGGCAGGGCCTTCTTCTGTGCCTCTCCAAGGTCTAGCACTGAGCCTGGTGCATTGAGTCCTGTAGGGAATGTTTGACTGAACGAGGGGGCAGCCTGCGGTTCAAGCAGACTTGGGGACATTCTGACCAGCTGCAATGGTGCACATTATTTAGACCCTGGTTCAAGCAACAGACTATAAAGAAAAATTACATGTCAGTTGGGGAACTCTGCACATTGGCTATTTGGTGATATTAATGAATTAGTGTGAGGTGTGGTAGAAAAATATGGTGAATGTTTAAATAAAAAAACAATTACAGTAAAAGATACATTGCCATTAATCCCCCTCAAAATACTCCCCCTCGCTTTGAACACACTTATCCCATTGTTCTTGCCACTTTCTGAAGCAGCCCTGGAAGTCCTCTTTCATGAGTGTCTTTACTTCATCCTCCATCATGACAATACTCTGTGTCACACATCGCTTCTGGTACGGCAATTTCTGTCAAATAAAAACATTAGGGTGTGTCCTCATTCACCTTATTCACCAGATCTGGCACCATGTGACTTCTGGCTCTTCCCCAAAGTCAAAATGACCATGAAAGGTAAATGTTTTGAATCGATTCAGGACACTGAGGCAGCCACAACAGCACAACTAACGACACTCATGAAAGAGGACTTCCAGAACTGCTTCAGAAAGTGGCAAGAACGATGGGATAAGTGTGTTCAAAGCAAGGGGAGTATTTTGAGGGGGGTTAATGGCCATGTGTCTTTTACCATAATAAATTTAAAAAAATTTAAACATTCACCTTATTTTTTTGATCACACCTTGTACATTTTTAGGTGGGATAATGGTTTTAGGGTTATGCCTTTAAAAAGAGTAATTCCCTTTTACAGATATATGGGATGTGTTTAGGGATGAAAATGACAGGGTGTCTGGGATAAAAGTCATGACTACCTGGGGTGTGAAATGGGAACATGGATTAGAGGAAAGATGAAGCAAATGAACCGTGAGCTGGTCCTCGTTTGTTCATCACACACTCTTCTATTTTGTTTGAAATTTTCCACAAAGAAAAGCTTTTAAAAAAATGTTACTTCCTGAGTATCCTGGAAGAAAATTCGAATAGATTTAAAGCAATAAATATTTTATAATGCTTCTGTGATCATTGCTCTGCTTAAACCGCTTCCCCGGCAGTAGAGGGAGATGTCCTCTTAGCTCGGGGCCAGGCAGGGCGTCCCCAGATCTCGCTGCCAGCCCAGAGCAGCTGGTGGCCTCTGCCCACTGTCCTTGACACCTTCACCTGAGCTGGCAGCAGCAGCAGCTCACCACAGTCACCTGTGCCCCGCAGGCCGGGCTCCTTCCTCTCTTCCCCAGGTCTGTGTTATTCTCTGGTGTCCCTGAGCCCTTTGGACAAACACGGTTGCACTCACAAGCCAAGTGCTGGGCCGGCTCTGGCTCCGAGAGCAGCTTCCAGCCGGGGGACGGGAGTGAGAGAGCAGTGCCAGGGAAAGAGACCTTCTCTGCCGAAGGCCTGGACTCCTGAGGTAGCATGGCGGCCGCCCAACGCCTCTGCCAAAAGCTTGGAGTGATCTGGAGGGACTCAAGGTCAAAAGAAACATGAGCTGCTTCCTTTCCTTCTTCCCATGACTGTCCCCTTCCTTTCTTAGTTGAGTCATCTTACTATCTGTCTTAGTTTGTCTGGGCTGCCATGATAATTCTATAGATCGGGGTGGGGTGGGGGTGGGGCTGAGGCGATCGAAATGTATTTCTCAGTTCCGGATCAAGGTGCCAGCTGACCCAGTTTCTGGGGAGGGCTCTCTTCCCATAGAAGGCCACCTTCTCGCTGGGACCTCACATGAGGGTTGGGGGGTGGACAGAGAGAGGGAGGGAGAGAGAGACAAAGAGGGAGAAAGAGAAGTGGGGAGAGAGAGGGAGAGAAGGAGAGAGGGAGGGATGGGAAGCAAGCTCTCATCTCTCGCAGGAACACTAATTTCATCATGTCCCCCACACCCCCCATGACCTCATCTAACCCTAATTAGCTCCCAACTCTGTGTCCTGTTACCACCACATTGGGGGTTAGGCTTCAGCCCATGAATTGGGAGGGATGCAATTCAGTCCACAGCACTATCCTTTCTGGGGCTCCACTGTCTCAGAAAGCACCTGCAGGGCCTCAGTATATCCCCTTTGCTCTTGGAATGAAAAGAACCTGAATGCACTGGAAGGTTCTTGGGGACCTGCGATCCTACTGTTGTGTAGGAGGGCCCTAGCCTGCCACCAACGTAGCACTGCTGGCTTCCTGGCATGTAGGACAGATCTCACCAGTGCATCGCGGCAGGGAGACAGAATAACATGGGTGCATGTTCAGCCTCTGGCATTTCGTCACAGGTCCGGCATGTTCCTTGTGCATCTGAGGTTATGATGAGTAGCCTGTGCCCACTTGTAGGTCATGTTCACACATAATTGGTGAGGCCTGTGAGGAGGTGCAGGCCAGGCCAGGGCGAGTTCTGCGGCTGTCACTCCTGAGACGCCCGAGCCCTCCCAGCTGTGTCCAGGCTGTGGCTGACCTGGTGTATAAGGTGAAGTCACCTGTGCTCCAGCTCTAGCCCCGAGTTCCCTGGCTCCATGGGACGTCTCTCTTTCTAGTCCCGATCTGAAGTTGAGATGCCCTGCTGAGATCCCATCCTTTCTTTCTCCCCTCCTCCTGTCAGCAGCGCTTCCCAGGGTTTAGAAGAGACCAGACAAAGTTTTCACTGCTGACCCTCACCGAGACCTGCAGCAGACTCATGAGGTGCTGTTAGATGTCAGACGGCTTGAGTTTGAACCCCAATTCCTTGGGGTGCAGTCTGGGGCAGGCCACTTCCTTCTGAACCTCAGAGACCTCATCTGTCATGTGGGGTGATGGTGTTTTCTTCTCCGGGTTGTCGCGAGAACCAATGGCCTTGTGTGTATGGAGCTCAGTGCCCGGAAGGTGTGGGGGCTCATCGCGCACTCCACTGTCACACGTGGGAACTGAGGCTCCTGTGTCATTTGTCCAGGGTCCCACAGCAGTTCGTAGCCGAACTGGGGTCTGCGCCCAGCCTGTCTCGTCCCTCTCACAGCACCCCATCTTTCATCGCTTGCTGTTTCTGCTACGTCCTCACAGCGGGACTCAGCTCGCAGGCTTCGTGCACAAACACTTGGTTGCACGTCTCCCTCCCCAGGCACTGAGCTGGCCCTGGAGCAGGATGAGCCCTCAGGACAGTCACTGGATGGGGTGAGCGAGGGTGGAGGCCTGACCCTCTGGGGTGTGAGACAACCGGGAGCCATGTCTGTGGAGGACCTGGAGCCCGACAGGCGGTGACGGGGAGGCCGGAAGCTGTGCCACTGTGCCATGACCTCAACAGGGCCTCCTCGAATGGAGTTTGACCGGTGGGGTTAGCTGTCACTCAATTGTTGGCTGTCACTAACAATGGTCTGTACTGTCCTTCCTTCTAGTGTGGAATCATTTACTGGCTATTTGGTGGCGTGGTCCGGAATCTCGGAAGCCCAAGACATGTAGCTAAGTGGCTGAAGCCACTTCAGGTATGGCAGGCACCTCAAATGATGTCTTCGTCTGTGGCAAGCCTTAAAGATACTCAGTAACTAGGGGTGTGTGTGTGTGCATGTGCAGGAAAATAAAACAGAATTAGTGTCAGCAAGAGTCTTGTTTGGAATGAGAATTTCAAGACTACTTTTTTGTATGTTGCGTTGAGCCTGTCATGTTGTTAGGGGCACATTAGCTGTCACCCGCTTGGATTTCTGTCATCTCCAACTCACCTCTCCCTGTCTCACCAACATCCTTCATGACCTGAGAGGTCTGCAGGTGGAGTGGCCACCTGCCCAGCTCATTCCCTTCTGATGTCTGGTAAACTCCAGGAGCAGAAATACACGGGGATGTTTGCAATGACTGAGAGGGGCCACGGGAGCAACGCGAGAGGCATCCAGACCGAAGCCACCTTGGACTTCTCTGCACAGGTGAGGACTGTGGCTGGCGGCCCACAGTCTGGACAGCAGGACACCGCACAGAGCCTGCTGCCCCGCTGTCCCTGTGCAGCTCCACCCTCTGTGTGTGTCCTCTGGGGCGAGGCATGCAGGCTCACACCAACGTGTGCGTGCTTCCGGGGAGGTGGGCGTGCGCGGCCCTTTGACATGTAGGCAGCACCTACTGTGTGCGGGCACTGCTGTCGGCACCTTCCGCGCACTCATTGCCTCAATGCACGTGACAGCCCCGCGAGAACAGCACCGGGGCCACTTTCGTGTCCCTCCTCGCGGTAGCAGGTGAGTGACTGGGAGAGCCGTCGTTGGCATTGTTCATGGTACCAGGTGGCAGGAGGGCACTGTCTGTGCTGCGTCTTCCTTCCCAGCAGCCAGGGCCTCTGTCCCGGCACTGTGCCATGTTCTTCACCTGCACAAAAATTCACAGGACGACCGGAGCAAACATGTCACAGAACCATCTTACTGCAAGAGTTTCCCTTCACTTCTCCTTAATGAAAAATGTGGCTCGAGACCCTCTCACCTGACCTGTGTCATCAACCCATGGCTGGGTGGCAGCCTGTCCCGTGAGTCCTTACTCTGCACACCCCGCCCTCATTCTTTAGCGCCTACTCCTGCTGAATAAAATGAGCCCCTGTTTACTGATTCCCCCCACCATAGTGTCTTGTTTAATATTGAGGTCCCCAGGGTACCCCCTAGGAACTAGAAAGGAATAAATGCATTTTGAAGTTCTTTCTAGAAATGAGTGTGTGTAAACGTAAGTGTGCAAGCAAGAGTGTGAGTTGTGGGTGGGGCCCTGTGCATGCATGTGGCTCCTCCCGCTGGTCTTCATTGTTACTGAGTGTGTCCCTTCGAGTCTGGGTGTCAGTAGCGGCCTTCCTGACCCCCGGAGGTGCTCAGTGTTTGGAATGGCAGGTTGAGGGGAGGCAGTGTTGGAGGACACCCTGCCTTTCCTCCTGCCTAGTTCACTACAGTAGCCAGGGGTGTCCAAGGTCATGACACTAACGAGAGTGAGGGCTGCCGCCATGAGCCCAGCTCTGCGTCAGACCTGCTCTGTGTCGGGTCCCGTGTTCCCTCACAGCAGTCCCACGAACAGTCAGTGAGCTGCTTCTGTGGATCGAGCTGGGCAGCAGGCTTAGGCCTGCACAGGTCACACTTCTGACTGTTCTGCAGTCTCATAGGAAGATACTACTGTTCCTGTTTTACAGGTGGAGAAACTGAGGCTCACAGAGGTTAAGAAACTGACTGTGGCTATGCAGTTCACGAGCAAGTCTCGGCTTGTGGCGGGACTGCCCTTAGCTTTCCTGCAGTGATGGGTGCTGACCGGACGTCTTTTGGGTTTGGGCTGGCCAAGTTTTTCTCTTCCTAAACCATGGTATTGAGGTCACCGTGCTATCACTAAAGGGGGAAAAAAACTTCACCCACAACTCTTATTTATTTGTCTCTGTTTACAATTATTTTTTCCCCACAAAAACCGTTTTCTGTGTTGGTCCCATTTCCCCCCAACAGCATAAATGATTTAGCCCCCTGGCCACCCACTGTCAGCACGGGAGCTGCAGTAGGAACCATGATGAGGGGACTTTGGTGGCCACTGAGCCTCCCGAGGATGACAGAAAGGGGCTGCACTTCTCCTGCGTGGCGTGTCTTCCCCTTCATTTCCCCTAGGACCGTGAGAGCATATTAGATGAGCCCTCACTCCTTCAAGGACTGTTTCAGCCTCTCCCATTGTTTGGTTATTCATTCCCATGTGTTAGTTGTTTTATTTTTATTTTTGGAGGGGGATTGGCTGGTGGTACGGCTAGTTAAGCAGTAAGAGAGAATTTTATTTTTACACTTGACTCTAAATAATGAAAATAAATGAAGCTAAAATCTCTCAGGCAGAAGCCATCTTAATTTTGAGTGCTTCCAGCAGTGACCGTTCCTCTGGCCTTTGACAAAGAGTCATAACAGGAGCCGACGCACATGGTGTGTGTTACGGAGCTGCAGCTTTAATGCAAGCGTTTGGCTGACGCAAACTTTCCAAGTCAAGTGTTTTTGCCAAAAGTGACAGACCTCCTTTCCCAGAGCGTATCAGAGATTTATGGGGACGAGTGGCCTCCTGTCTCTTCCCCACCCCACCAGACCTTTCCTGCTGGGCCAGTGGCTTTCTGCTACTCTGTTTCTCCTCCCTCAAGGTGTAAGCATCCCCTCACCACACAGGCTGTTGTTGTTTGTTTGTTTGTTTGTCATTGCACCTAGCCTCAGATACCTCCTTTCTTTGTGAAGTCCTGGCTGACCCGTGACAACCAGGGCAGCCTCCGGAGACTTCTCTTAAAAGGACTCAGCGTGTCCCTTTATGTCTCTGGAAAGTCCTGGCACATGTCAGTTTCCCTGTGCAAACATATGTCAGAGCAGGTTTTCTTAGGCTTCAACACTGTATTTCTTGGCCAGAGGGACAGTGGTTCCTATATACTTTAAAATCTGAAACCCGAGCTAATCTTTCATGATCGATAGCTTGTTGGTTTAGTTCAGCCACATCTTCAGTATTATCAGCTCTGGAGAAATGTGCATCTCCCCCGGTTGGCCTGACCTACCCCACGTGCCCAGGATTCAGAGCTGGCAGTTATGGTCAGTTCTTCCTGGACGAGAGGTGTGAGGGTGACCCAGGGGCCGAGCCGAGCTAGGGAGAACCCAGAAGTAAAGGGGAGCATTTCCACTGTGATTCTGTACCAGCTTCCAGAGAGTTCTCAGCAGAGACTTCAAAAACGAAAACCCTGCATTTTCTTCCTGCTCCTTTCTGACCAGTGTTAGTTTGCGACTATTTTGAGCCGGAATCCTGATCACCTTATGGAGACGACCTGGACGGCGTATTCTAAGATTATTTCCCTAAGACAGAGAATCATTTACAAGTGATGTATGTATGAGCCTTCTTGGGAAACCTTTTATTATTATAGTCATCCATCAGGAAAAGAGAGAGGCAGGTTCTGAGCCAGTCATCCAGAGTGTTCACTGACTTATTTCTTTTTACAAAAAAATCAAAAGTGTATGGGCCGAGAGTCTAAGCAGTGGGGGGCACAGGTCCTGGGTGCCCGTTGGTCTTGCTGGCATTGAGCTGTTTTGGTTTTGGGTTCGTTGGTTGCCATCGGAACAAGAGGCCTTTCTTATGGAGGCAGGGGTGTTTACAGGCCCTGGGAGCAGTGGCGGGCATGAGGAACCAAGCCATTTGTGCCGAAGGGGAGGTGCCTAGCAGACAAAATGAGACACACAGACACGCACTCATCCGACCAGGGGTGGTTGGACGTCCATCCTGTCTTGTGAACCTCGCAGGTGGGGTGCTTGGGGGCGAGGAGCGTGTGGAGAGCTGAATAGGTATCACCACGGCTTTTAAGGGTTTAGGGGTTGGATTATGTAGAAGCCACAGTCTCTGGGCGAAGGAGCTGAGAGAGAAAGAGCTGATAATTGAAGAGTCCTTAGGCATTGAAGCTGGGTGGTGGCAGCGGATAGCATGCGTTATATAGCTCAACATTATAATGGAGAGACCAGGAAGGGGGACGAGCGCCTCAATCCATTGAAAACTGCCACCTTATCTTCCCAAGTGGGCAAGTCACTGAAAAGCGCTTTAACTTGCAGCCATTTTCACAGAGGAGGTGGAGGTGAGCCGTGTGAACCAGAGCGTGGACCTCACAAGCCCAGTCTGGTGACTCTGGCGGTCTCCGCCTTCATTGTGAAGTGCCCCGGGGGTGGGCGGGGCTGTTTCACAGCCGTCCTTGCAACAGCCGAGGCCCTGAAATGCTGCCACAGGGACCCTGTTGCTCTGCTGTTTCTGCAGGAGTTTGTAATCCACACCCCGTGTGAAGACGCCCAGAAGATGTACATCGGAAATGCCACCCACAGGAACTACGCCGCCGTCTTCGCCCAGCTCACCATCGGCGGAAGGTCTCAAGGTCGGTCAACGACACAGAAGTGAGCACTTGACACTGAAACCCCCCTCACAGGGCTGTGTTGCTGTTGTACAGCACCAGCACTACCTCGCCTCCTGCCTGTGCAGGGCGATAGAGTTTATCGTGCCATTTAGACGTGATGCACTGTTCCGGGCGGTGCAGGCATGGAACGGAGTGAATGTGGGGACCCACGTAATTGTGTGCCACCCAGAAAGTAAATAAAGCTTTCATCACACGAGTGTCTTCAGGGGAGAGCGGTCACCGTGTCTTCACCTTCCTTAGGGCCGCACTGCTTCATTGTTCCCGTCCGTGACGAAAGCGGGAGCTTGTATCCAGGAGTGACCGTGATTGATATGATGCACAAAGAAGGTGAGGCCCCAGCAGACCCCTCCTGCCCTCATCTGCACTTCCTGCCTGCTGCCCACCCCACGCGCGGGCTCCCACCGAGCTCTCCCAAACAGTCAGGAAGGAAGACTGACTGAGGCCTGGCTAGTGTTTCCCGTGGGACTGCTCGGGACCGTCACAGAGTGCCATGTAGGAGTGTGCGTTGGGCTCGTGTCTGCCCAGCCCCTCAGACTTCCTCATGAGGAGGCCCCTGTGCCCTGTGGTGTACCATCCCCTCTCCCCTTGGACCTGGAGGTTCTCAGAGGGCAGGCGGAGGCTCTCCCTCTCCTGTCCTGAGCCACCCGGCCCCTGACAAGTCCTCAGCTTTACTTGGTGGACCACTGTGCCAGGGCTGTTGTACCCCAGACTGAATCTCCTGGTTCTGGAGGTGACAAGTCTGAGATCCAGGAATCGCAGGGTTGGTTCCTTGGAGGGCTGTGGGGGAGGCTGTGTTCCAGGCCTCTGTCCTCGGCTTGTAGGTGGCCAGGCCTTCCTTTTCACCTGGCATTCTCCCCGTGCCTGTGTGTGTGTCTTAATGTCCCCTTCTGTAAGGACCCCAGTGGGTGAGGGCCCACCCTCATGTGCCCATTTTAAAGAGATCGCCTCTGTAAAGACCCTGTTTCCAAACAATTCCCCATTTACACGTACTGGGGGCAGGTCTCCAACATCTGACTGGGGTGGGCACAATTCAACCCATTCCACTCAGTGAAGGCAGCCATACCCGTGGGCTCCACAGGTTGTCCCCAGCCATACTCAAGGGTGACAAGACAATTTAATGGGAAAAGACCCATGTTTTCAACAAATGGTGCTGGACGACTGGACGTCTACATGCAAAAGTATAAAGTTGGACCTTTACCTCATACTATATACAAAAATTAACTCAAAATGGATCACAGCTCTAAATGTAATTTATTATTAGATGTGATGCCCAAAAGCACAGCAACCAAAGAAAAGAAATAAATACATTGGACTTCATCCAAATTAAAAAAAAACTTTTGTGCTTCAAAGGACATCATGAAGAATGTGAAAAGACAATCCTCAGAATGGGAGAAGATAATAACAGTCTAGTATCCAGAACACAGAAAGAACTATTATAGTTCAACAATATAAAAGACAGATGACCCAATCGAAAATGGGCACACATCTGAATAGACATTTCTCCAAAGACCTACCCATGGCTAATAAGCACATGAAAAGATGCTACCCGTCATTGTCATTAGGGAAATGCCAATCAAAACCACAGTGAGATACTGCCTCACACCTACTCCAGTGGCTGTGATAAAAGAGACAGATGATGGCAAGTGTTGGCACTGCCAGTGGGATGTGACATGGTCTTACCGATTTGGAAAAGACTGGCAGTTCTTCCAAACTTGGAAGTTCTCATGTGACCCAGTGAGCTTACTCGTGGGTATGCATGAAAACATTGTCCAAAAGAGAATGGAAAACACATGTCCACACAAAAATTTGTACACAAGTGTTCACCACACAATTATTCTTGACAGCCAAAAAATGGAAGCAACCCAAATGCCCATCAGCTGTGGAATGGATACCCAAATGTGGTCCATCCACACAGTGGACTATTATTCAGCCATAAGAAAAGAATGAAGCCACTGCGAGCATGAACCTCAAAAACAATGTGCTAAGTGAGGAGAGCTGGACTCGTGAGCCACTGATGAGAAGTGTCCAGAACGGACAAGTCTGTAGACACAGAAAGTCGCTCAATGGTCGCTGGGGCCTGGAGGGTCAAAAGTATGGCACGGGGTTTCTTTTAGGGGTGATGAGGTGTTTTGGGATCAGACAGTGGTGATGGCTGCACAACTTAGTGAATATATGAGGCCTGACAATTAAGTTCGCGAACTCATCCTAGAAAATGTGCTACACACCTCATTGCTGAAATCACTACAGTCACCTTTGAGGTACTCCCCTTGGGAAGCTGTGCACCGATGCCAGCGCTTAGTCCACCCTTCGAAGCAATTTTGGAACTCTCTTTCTGGAATGGCCATCAGAGCTGTCATCATATTACCCTTAATGTCCTGAATGTCATCATAATGTCTTCCTTTCAATATTTCCTTTATCTTCGGGTAAAGAAAGGAGTCATTGGGGGCCAGGGAGGGTGTTCCAATGCGTTTATTTGTTTACTGGCTAAAAACTCCCTCACAGACAGTGCCGTGTGAGCTGGTGCATTGTCGTGATGCAAGAGCCATGAATTGCTGGTGAAAAGTTCAGGTTATTTTTGTCTAACTTTTCCACGCAGTCTTTTCAGCACTTCCAAATAGTAAACTTGGTTAACTGTTTGTCCAGTTGGCACAAATTCATAATGAATAATCCCTCTGATACCAAAAAAGGTGAGCAACATTGTTGCAACAAGTTCACAAACTTAAATATCAGACCTGTACTAAACACTGAATTGTAGGCTTTGAAAGGGAGAGTTTTATGGTATGTGAATTAGACTCAACAAAGTGGCTTGCAGGGCAGACTTCACACTCAGGTTCCAGTGTCCGTTTGACACTGCGGTCCTCACACCTGTCTTTGTCAGGGGCCAGAAAACCTGCTTTTCCCTTTGTCGGTCCCTTCTGAGGAGGCCCTTCCCCGCCCCCCTGCTGTCGCCTTTGGGAAGCTGCAGGGTGTGGGACCCATGATACTTCCCTGTGTGGGCAGGTGGGGCTTCCTGAGCTCAGTGCTGCTGGTGCTGTGATCTTCTTTTGTGTTAACCCTGCCTGTCTCTGCACTGGCCTGTCTCCCCTCCCCCACAGGTTCGGTTCCGTGGGTCCAGATGGGCAGTACCGTTCCCCTATCAAGAATAAGGGTGCAAGATTCAATGCGATGCTGGCTACACTGACCCCTTCGAGATTGGCAGTGACCTTCCAAGCTCTGGGAGCCATGAAGGTAGTGCATGCTGGTTTTACTGTACCTCACTGTTCATTTTCTGTGTGTCCCCAGGGTGGGTCGCACTGCGGGGTGCTGCGTTGTTTATTCCCTGCATGTCCAAGGGTGGGTAGTGCAGCCGGGGGCCATGCTTCCTGAGCCACAGTTGGTGTAATGTGCTGGGTTACTGCGTACAGACTAGGGGTGCAGTTGGCCACACATAGGGATCATTCCTGCATCGTCTTACTTCGGGGTCCCATCCAGCTGCAGCCCAGATGTGTACTACTGATCACGGTGGGTGGGACACAGGCATTGTGGTGACAGAGCCACCAAAGATGACCCTGGGAGAATGGGTGGCCCAGAGCAAGCCGGTCTGCTGGAAAAGCAGCTCAGAGCTGCCTGGTGTGGCTCAGGGGCATGTCTTGGCGAATTCACTGGGGAGCGCCAATGCTCACTGGGCCATTTTGGGGTGTGCCCTCAGCACCAGAGGCAGGAGTCCCCGAGGCCATCTCTGCCCTCCTCACCCACCCTCCCATATATTGGTTTGTAAAGAGCAGCCAGGCAAGAAAGTTCTGGAAGGCCCCTGGCCCGTCAGTGCTGTGTTCTCTGGGCCTTCCCCATCTGTCTGAGGGAGAAGCCTGCTTTAAGGTGGAAGAAAACGTAAGACACCCGTGAATACACATTTGTGGCTTAATCCAGCATTTCTGTCAATAAGGAGTATATTTTATTCCCGACTCCAGCCCTGATGTCAGCTCACAGGCGTCTGAATAGCAGGAACAGCCTTAGCTCATGTCTCCCAGGTCTGTGCCGTTCCCAGGAAGCCTGCCTGACACCAGCTTCCCTTCCCGCCAGTGGGCACAGCTGTGACGCTGAGAGCACGCTCAGTGCTGGCCAACGACCTAGTGCCTGCGGTGGGGACGGCGCCCTGGGCCTGTGTTCCAGGGGCCCTCACAGGGTCAGGTGGGTGTGCAGTGCTGAGGTCCCATGTGAAGGGGGACTCAGCTGGGCCCCTTGGCTGGACCGGCTGAGGGGTGACAAGGTCCCCAGAGAAGCTTGTGACACAGGTGCCTGTGTGGCTTCAAAGTGCTGAGGAAAGCACTTCTTCAAATCTGTCATAGAAGCCTTATCAGGACTCCAGACAGGTGAAAGGAGAGAAGCCAGGGGAGCCTAGAATTGTACCATAGAGAAGATAGAACAGAAATCGGGTCCAGGGTCACGTGAAGCCATGACAGCCGTCCCTGTGTGGTGGCCCGCTCATCACAGTGGCCTTTGGAGTCCCTGTGAGGACAGCGCTGGGTGACTGTGAAAGCACATGCTCGCTGGTGGGGTGGAGGTGGCGTGGGTGACAGTGCCTGTGGACAGTGGGCACCCACAGCCCTATCGGCTCATCCAGGCAGGTGGTGGTGGAGTCCTGTGGGCTGCGTGGGGACATGTGGGCGGTGGGGACTTCTAGGGAAGAGTGACGCTCAGCATCGCCAGATCTGGGCAGCAGGGCAGGCGCAGCAACAGGAGGCAGAGTCGGTGACATTTAAAAGGTAATCCTTCCCCATTCTGCTGGGCATCACCGAGGGGCCAGCCCCTGTCGATCCCAGAGGGTCTTGGGGGACCACACGGGCTTGATTCCTTGTTGGGTATCTGACGTGCGTACTTTGTTCCTGGCAATGTATCACCCTCTTCATGACCATGGGCTCTGAAAGTGAAGCCCTGGGTGGCAGTCTCAGCCTGGACGTGCCCAGAAGTGGGGCTGTGGGTGAATCAGCAGCCTTCTGTCTCAGTTTCTTGCTCTGTGAAATGGGCCTTCTGCTGGTGGTGAGGGGATGTGTGCCACGCTGACACCAGGCAAATGCTCAGTAGCTCAGAGCTCATACTGAGGGGATAGCTGCTGTCGCCTCTGCTAATATTAGGAAGATAGGAGTTGGCTGTAGGAAAGACCAAGTGGGCATTTCCATGAAACAAATGCCTGGAATACTGACCTCCAGCTGGCAAGTCGATCTGACACGTTTGTACAGGCCCACGATGTCCCTCAGACTCCTGAGTATCTGAAGCAAAACAAGTGACCCCCAGTTGGCACCAGCCCTGCCTGGGAGGCAGATTTGCAGGTGCCAGGGTGACCCCTGGCAGAGCCTGGTGGGCCTGGACCCTGCATAGTTGGCCCTGACCACTGTGACCTCATTGCCAGCATCTGGACACAAGTGATGTCACCAGCCCGCCTGGCAGCGCCTACGGCCCAAACACATGATGGGGGAAACCTGAGCCCGTCCTGCTGTTCTGCTCTCGCTGGTGAGTACGGAACGGATCCCTTTCTCTGATGTGCATTCCTTGTGTATTAGAAAACTGTCACCATGGCTCCCCACGGTGACATTCGGTCAAGGCTGAGCAGGCAGGGTCCTTTGAAACGTTGCCCAGATGTCTTACTCTCATGGTCATCTCTCATGTCCATGGCGTTTCTCAGTACTTTCAGATTTTTCTCTTAAAGGCTTGCCATAATAGCTGTCCTCTGATTTATGTCCAAACTGTCAAATTAGGTGATTAGCAGGAACAAAAGGAACGGGAAACAATGATGATTGGCAGGGGTGAGAGGTGGGGGCAAGTGGGGAAGCGGGGCGGCCTCTACAAAGGAGGAAGGAGGCTGGGGGGGGGGGGTCACTGAGTTTGGGAGTCCAAGTGGAGGGAGGGAGTGTGAAATGTAAAGAGGCATATCTAGCGGCTGTTTTGTGTTGGTTTTGCATGGATGTAACATTGTAGCATAAGACCAGCTGGTCCCCACTCTCAGGAGTTGCCCTCGTCTTTCAAAGTAGGTGTTTCTGAAGACCTGTGTTTCTGATTCAGCAGGTCTGGGGTGAGGCGGAGAATGTGCTTTCTGCACAGTTCCTGGGTGGCGCTGGTGCTACTGGTGGGGACTGTGCTTGGAGAAGCCCTGCCCAGAGCAGGTGAATACAGTTCTATATTCCCGGCGTCATCCCAGCCACCTGTCACCTCTGTGGCCTCCCAGAGCCTCCAGGGCCAAGGCCCCAGTTCTCTCCCAGTCACCAGCACCTTCCCTGACCTGTGACCCTGTCCCCTTCTCACAGGCCACCAAGCCCACCTCCACCTTTCCGTGGCTTGTTTTCACGTCCACTCAGAGCTCAGACAAGTGTCCCTTCAGAACGTTCACAGCCGGCACGCGCTCCTGACATGTTCCTTCCCGAGGCAGTGCACCCCCTCCTAGCTTCATCATTAGGGTGATGACAGTACATGGTGCAGCTGTCACCCTGCTAACTGAGAAGCTCCCGGCAGCCAGGGCCCTGCTGGCTTCCTGCACTGCTCAGTCCAGCTTCCCACATGGTGCCAGCACATAGTAGGTGCACAGCAAATAGTCCGTGAGGGAATGAATGCGGATGAGTCAGAAATCACATGGGAGGTACCCGGCAGGGCTCTTAGCACAGACATGTGCTTGTGCTCCCCACCCCCCCGGCCGTTCCCAGGGGACTGGGAAGAAGGACGTTGCTGCCTCTTCTGTGTCTGTGCGCTCCCCCCGTTCCCCCATGAGCCATGGGCTTTCCATCTTCCTTCAGCTCTATTGTCCTGTCCAGGCCACTGTCCTTTGTGTTGGCTTTGTATGCTCCTGTTTGCTCACAGCGCTGTGCGGGGGCCTGTGCTCACCTGTTTGCAGGTGGGACCGAGGCCCTGCTGGTCAGGGAGCTGACCCTGGGGGTGTGCACCTCCCACAGCACAGCAGTGACACACAGGGAACACACTGCAGGATCTGTGTGTTGATCACAGGCCTATGGGGTGTGGGAGGCGAAGACACTCCCCACCCGGTCTGGACTCGGGGTGTGGCGATGATGTCCCCCCAGCAGGCTGCTGGCAAGCGCCTTCTTCTCTCATCTCGTTGAGCAAGATGGTCAGTCGGCTCTTTCCTGTGTCACCAGCTTGGCCGCTCTGCCGCGTGCCTGGTGACATCTCAGTGGTGAGGGGATGCTCAGATCTTCCCTGGGGCTGGACGGTCGTCCAGGGCAACCTGGGGCCCAGCTGGAAGGTCTTTGGGCCTCCCAGGCCACGGAACACCCTGCAGAGGACAGGTGCCAGGGGTTGTGTGACTGTTCTGCCCGGCGAGGCCACCATTCCCAGCTGTGGGCCTGATGGTGATGGCCCCCCAGGGACAGGCTTGGGGTCTGTGGCTGCTGTGACCTGGGGCTTAACTTCAGTTGCTGTGAGCTTTAGTTTTCTCAGTGCTAAAAACGAGGCAAAATAAATAAATAAATGAATAAATAACTGTCTCATGGAAGCATTGTGACAATTCAATGAGCTAATGTCTTTTTGCCACCATCAGCACCACAACTATTATGAGCAGGTAATATTTGTTGAGCCCTTACTGTGAGCCATGCCTGTAATAAGTGCTTTACAGGTGTTAACTCATTTCCATTACTATACCCATATGTCTTACATATGGGGAAACTGAGGCATGAGGAAATAAAGGGATTTGCCTGAGGTGGGCACTGTGGTCCTTGTGAAGGAAGTACATGGCCCCATGTTGTGTAGACAAGATTGATGTGTAGGCATTACCGAGAGAGAGAACGCGCGTGCGCGAGAGAGTGAGCGAGCGAGCGAGAGAAAGTGCAGAGGGAAGAGGGAATGGGGCGGCCCGTCCGCACGTGAGTGCGTGGATGCGGGAGGTGCTGGGTTACTTGGTGTACAGCTTTGAGTTGTGGAAGGCCACGGGCTGGCCCGTGAGTCCCCAGGTAGGAAGCACGGCACCTGGGCGTCCACCAGGGCTGCCGCTGCTGGGAGCCTGTCCCCGTGTCCAGTGCCAACGCAGGCAAGGAGCAGGTACCCCATGTGGTGTGGTCAGGTGACATGAGGGGCATCAGCAGGCATGAGAACAGATGGAATGTGTGCCTGCTCCAGACTCCACAGTGAGGCTGTGACGAGCTCGACTCTGGAATTGGCCTCTGGATTTGCGTCCTGCGTCCATGGCCCAGGCAAGTTATGGAACCTAAAGTCACGACAGCACTTCCTCACAGAGCTGTTGGAGCACCTGAGTGAGTCTGCCCGTGGGCGCCTTGTACCTGTGCCTGCTGTATAAATCCTCAGTACGTGCAGGCTGTTACTGTCATCACAAGGGATGTACACACTTGTATGGTCACGTTCAGGTGCGCTGATGGTTACATGACACGTGAGGTTGTGAGGGGAACAAGTAGGGTTTATGTCACATGCTCACCTCTCGTTGGAAGTGGCTGCTCGGAGCTGAGGGTGGGGAATTATGAGGCTGAGTCTGGATGCAGCCGAAAAGTGGCTGCAGTCATAGTCAGCCGTGTGTGCGGGGAGGGAGCAGTGGGTTTGTGCTGCGTGGCTGTCCTCCTGGGGTTCAGGGAAGGACACATGGCCTTGAGAGGAGAGGAGAGAGACTGAAATACCACCTTAGAGTGAAAAGGTTGCAGTATGTAAGATGGGCCAGCTTTTCTGATCTCCTGGGGCTGAGGGGAGAGTGAAGGGAAGGAACTAGTTTCAGGTGGGACACTCAGGACTCACAATAGACACACGGCCTTTTCTGACATTGGGGAGCATGGTTGGACATGAAAAAGGGTCTATGGAAGGTGGTAGAGTCCACTTTTTCAAGAAAGTCTCTCCCCCTATTGGAGACCTTTCTAAGACCTGACTGTAAATGTTCATGGAGAATTAGAACAAAGAGAAGGTCAGGGCGTCTGAGTCTCCTTCGGAAGCAGAGGTGGCCCTTTAACCCACAGGGCCGTGGCGGTGCAGTGACGCGGGCCTGCCCTGTGCTGGGTGAGGCTGTGTCCCTGCCACCCCTGCTCTTGCTGTGGAGCGTCCCCTTCACCCAGACTCTGACTCACCCCTGAGATGTCCCCAGCATCACTGCTCTCACTCTGCCGTCTGGCTCCTGCGTCAGTCTGTGCATGTGTGCTTCAGTCACTGGTGGCAGCAGGGGATGGCCAGCTTGTATGAGTGTGACAACCTACCTACCTGGGTGACCATGAACCTTTTCTCTGAGGTGAAGCTCACTCAGTCCCCTTAAATGAATGACCTCAATTTCTGTGGCTACCACAATAAAACTATCAGGTTTTTGTTTTAATTCTTGATAGGAGGTCACCTACTTTTATTTTGTTCAAGAATCATTTTATGTTCATCTCTTATTCTTGTCACTTAGATTGATCCCATTTTTATCATTATTAACAGAACATTTAGTGGGCCGAGAGCATGTCTTTTTATTCTGTCTTAGCACAGAGCCTCGTAGGGCACTAAATGTCATGGAAGTGTTTTTACTCTTCTATCCATCCATCCACCATCCACCCACCCATTCACCCATTCATTCATCATTCACCCACCCTCCCACCCACCATCCACCCACCCACCCACCCATCCACCATCTAGCTACCCATCCAGCCACTCATCCCATTATAAAGACTCTGAACATAGGGTGATTAGATCGTGTATGATTTAGTAGTTAATGAGGAGCTATGGAATGTTCTAGAGAACAACAGTCACCTACCTGATGGACACCATATGTTAGAAAAATTCCCCAGGCAGGAATGTGTAAGGAGAGCCCAGAGGCACCCACCATCTTCCAGGTGGATTAATGGGTGGATGGTAGATGGTGGTGGGTGGATGGATGGGTGGCCCTCTCCCAGTGGTGAGGGCTGAGTAAGGAGCGTCCCCATGGGCCTTGTGCCCGACGGCTCGGTGAGAGAACTGGATTGAATGGGTTGGGCAGAGAGGGAAACACTGGTAGTGAGCACAGTGAGGCTTCGGCGCCTCAAACGGGGGCACAACGGAGGGTGGAGTGAGGCGGGTATGGGTCCCCAAGAGTAATGTCTTGGAAAGTTGACTGATGTTTATTCTGTTGACACTTTTGTGACATGGCCAGTCTTCTGTTCTCATGGAGGCTCATCCTGTGTTGGTTGTATGTTTTTTTAGATGCATTATGTATGCTTTGAGGAAGCAGGTTCACACAACTCATCTCCTACTGGGGTTGACGTTATTCTTTCTTTAGTGTATCCACACACAGACACACACACACACACACACTCACACACACTCACACTCACACACATGGAGAGCAGAGCAGCAGGATTTGCTCGAGGCTGGACAAGTCCCACCGGGTGAAGGCTTTGGCCTGAGCCATCCTCAGAGGGGCCATCTGTGAAGTAGTTTGGTTTTCTGGTGGAGAGACTTCCCGAGGATGACCACCAGAGGGCAGCAAATACCAGCAATGACTGGCCGACGGTTTTTCCTTGTATTTACTTCTGAACTTAAGGAGTGGTGGTGGAGGGGTTTGCTGTTCTCATCAGTTTGGCTTCTTCTCAGCAGGGACTGTTGATTTCACAGAGTGGTCAATCTAAGGAGAATGGGGCTACATCAGCCAGGGACTTGTCTGGGTCAAGACCAAGACTGAATAGGATGTGGTGTTATCTTGATGACTTTTCAGGATGTACTTTGACTCACAAATGTCTAAGTTTGCAGCGTTTTGGGTGGGTGTAAAAATGGTTAAATTTTTTTTGTGTGCGTGGTGTTTCCATGGCAGTTATTTACACTTTCTCTCTCTTTTTTAATTTATTGGGGTGACAATTGTTAGTAAAATTACATAGATTTCAGGTGTACAATTCTGTATTACATCATCTATAAATCCCATTGTGTGTTCACCACCCAGAGTCAGTTCTCCTTCCATCACCATATATTTGATCCCCCTAACCCTCATCTCCCACCCCCCTCCCCCCTTACCCTCTGGTAACCACTAAACTATTGTCTGTGCCTATGAGTTTTTGTTTCTCATTTGTTTGTCTTGTTCTTTTGCTGTTTTTGGTTTATATACCACATATCAATGAAAGCATATGGTTCTCTGCTTTTTCTGTCTGACTTATTTCGCTCAGCATTACACTCTCAAGATCCATCCATGTTGTCACAAATGTTCCTATATCATCTTTTCTTACTGCCGAATAGTATTCCATTGTGTATATATGCCACAACTTCTTTATCCATTCATCTATCGAAGGACATTTTGGTTGTTTCCATGTCTTGGCCACCGTAAACAAAGCTGCAGTGAACATTGGAGCACACGTGTCTTTATGGATAAATGTTTTCAGATTTTTTGGGTAGATACCCAGGAGAGGGATTGCTGGGTCATATGGTAATTCTATTCGTAATTTTTTGAGGAACCTCCACACTGCCTTCCATAACGGCTGCACCAGTCTGCATTCCCACCAACAGTGTATGAGGGTTCCTTTTCTCCACAGCCTCTCCAACACTTGTTACTATTTGTCTTGTTGATGATAGCCATTCTGACTGGGGTGAGGTGATATCTCATTGTGGTTTTGATTTGCATTTCTCTGATGATTAGTGATGTTGAGCATTTTTTCATATGTCTATTTGCCATTTGTATGTCCTCTTTGGAGAAATGTCTCTTCAAGTCCTCTGCCCATTTTTCAATTGGGTTGTTTGTTTTTTTGTTGTTGAGTTGCATGAGTTCCTTGTATATTCTGGCTATTAGCCCTTATTGGAGGCACTGTTTGCAAAAATCTTCTCCCATTCAGTTGGTGGCCTCTTTATTTTGTTGATGGTTTCTTTTGCTGTGCAGAAGCTTTTAAGTTTCATATAGTCCCATTCGTTTATTTTAGCTTTTACTTCCATTGCCTTTGGAGTCAAATTCATAAAATGCTCTTTGAACCCAAGGTCCATAAGTTTAGTATACCTATGTTTTCTTCTATGCAGTGTATTGTTTCAGGTCTTATGCTTAAGTCTTTGATCCATTTTGAATTAATTTTGATACATGGTGACAGATAGCAGTCCAGTTTCATTCTTTTGCACGTGGCTATCCAGTTCTCCCAGCAACATTTATTGAAGAGGCTGTCTTTCCTCCATTGCATGTTTTTAGCTTCTTTGTCAAAAATTATCTGACCATATTTATGTGGTTTTATTTCTGGGTTCTCAATTCTATTCCATTGGTCTATGTGTCTGTTTTTCTGCCAATACCATGCTGTTTTGATGATTGTAGCCCTGTAGTACAAGCTAAAGCCAGGGAGTGTGATACGTCCAGTATTTTTCTTTATTCTTAAGATTGCTTTGGCTATTCGGGGTCTTTTGTGGTTCCAAACAAATCTCATGATTTTTTTGTTCTATTTCTTTAAAAAATGCCATTGGGATTTTGATGGGGATTGCATTAAATCTGTATATTGCTTTGGGTAATATGCCCATTTTAACTATGTTGATTCTTCCAATCCATGAGCACGGAATGTCTTTCCATTTCTTTGTGTCTTCTTCAATTTCTTTCAAAAATGTCTTACAGTTTTCAGCATATAGGTCCTTCACATCCTTGGTTAAGTTTATTCCTAGGTATTTTATTCTTTTTGCTGCAATTGCAAAAGGAATTGCTTTTGTATTTCTTTTTCTGAGATTTCATTGTTAGTATATAGGAAAGCAATGGACTTTTGTGCGTTGATTTTGTAGCCAGCAACTTTACTGTATTCGTTGATTGTTTCTAATAGCTTTTTGGTGGAGTCTTTAGGGTTTTCTATATATAGCATCATGTCATCTGCAAAGAGTGATAATTTAACTTCTTCATTCCCAATTTGGATGCCTTTTATTTCTTTCTCTTGCCTGATTGCTCTGGCAAGGACTTCAAACACTATGTTGAAAAGCAGAGGTGATAGGGGACAGCCCTGTCATGTTCCTGAACGTAGAGCAAAGGGCTTCAGTTTTTCACCATTAATTATGAGATTAGCTGAGGGCTTGTCATATATGGCCTTTATTATGTTAAGGTATTTTCCTTCTATACCTATTTTATTAAGTGTTTTAATCATAAATGGATGTTGTATCTTGTCAAATGCTTTTTCTGCATCAATTGATATAATCATATGATTTTTGTCCTTTATTTTGTTTATGTGATGTATCACATTGATGGATTTGCAGATGTTGAACCATCCTTGTGCCCCGGGGATGAACCCCACTTGGTCGTGATGAATAATCTTTTTAATGCATTGTTGTATTCGATTTGCTAGAATTTTGTTTAGGATTTTTGCATCTGTATTCATCAGAGATATTGGTCTGTAGTTTTCTTTTTTTGTGCTGTCCTTACCAGGTTTTGGTATCAGGGTAATGTTGGCCTCATAAAATGAGTTAGGGAGTACTGTCTCTTCTTCAATTTTTTGGAAGAGTTTGAGCAGGATTGGTATTAGATCCTCTTTGAAGGTTTGGTAGAATTCACTAGTGAAGCCATCTGGTCCCGGACTTTTGCTTTTGGGAAGGTTTTGGATGACTGATTCAATTTCACATTGGTGATCGGTCTGTTTAGATTTTCCAGTTCTTCATGGTTCAGCCTTAGAAGGCTATATGTTTCTAAGAACTTGTCCATTTCTTCTAGGTTATTGAATTTGGTGGCATATAGTCCTTCATAGTATTCTTGGATGATCCTTTGTATTTCTGTGGTGTCCGTGATAACTTCCCTGTTTTCGTTTCTGATTTGGTTAATTAGTGTCTTCTCTCTTTTTATCTTAGTGAGTCTAGCCAAGGGTTTGTCAATTTTGTTAATCTTTTCAAAGAACCAGCTCTTTGTCACATTAATTTTTTCTATTGTCTTTTGGTCTCTATTTCATTTAGTTCTGCTCTGATTTTTGTTATTTCCTTTCTTCTGCTGATCTTGGGTTTCACTTGTTCTTCTTTTTCTAGTTCTTTAAGGTGTAACATGAGGTTATTTATTTGCGATTTTTCTTGTTTCTTGAGATAGGCCTGTAATGATATAAATTTCCCTCTTAAAGCTGCTTTCGCTGCATCCCAAAAATTTTGGTAGGATGTATTTTCATTGTCATTTGTTTCTATGTATCTTTTGATCTCTCCTCTAATTTCTTCTTTGACCCGGTCGTTCTTTAAAAGTATGTTGTTTAATCTCCATGTATTTGTGTTTTTTCCTGCTTTCTTTTTGCAGTTGGTATCCAGTTTCAAAGCCTTGTGATCAGAGAATATGCTTGGTATGATTTCAATCTTCTTAAATTTGCTGAGGCTGATTTTATGTCCCACTATATCGTCTATCCTTGAGAATGTTCCGTATACACTAGAAAAGAATGTATAGTCTGATGTTTTAGGATGAAGTGCTCTATAAATGTCAATTATGTCCATTTCATCTAATGTGTCATTTAGGGCTGCTATTTCGTTATTTATTTTTTGTTTGGATGACCTATCCATAGCTGTCAATGATGTATTTAAGTCCCCTAGTATAATTGTGTTTCGGTCAATTTCTCCCTTTAATTCTGTTAGTAGTTGCTTGGTATATTTCGGTGCTCCCTGATTGGGGGCATAAATATTGATGACTGTTATGTCTTCTTGTTGTACAGTCCCCTTTACCATTATGAAATGTCGATCTTTGTCTCTTGTTATCTTTTTCACCCTGAAGTCTGTTTCATCTGATATCATTATGGCTACACCTGATTTTCTCTTGGTACCATTTGCTTGGAGTGTCAATTTCCACCCTTTCACTTTGAGTCTATGCTTGTGCTTGTAGCTGAGATGTGTCCCTTGGAGACAGCATACGGTTGGTTTTCGTTTTTTGATCCAATCTGCTACTCTGTGTCTTTTTATTGGTGTGTTCAGTCCATTTACATTTAGGGTGATTATTGATATTTGAGGATTTCCTGTCATTCTATCTTTAGTTTTCTGGTAAGGCTGTGTCTCCATTGTTTCTTTGCCTTTTTGTTGTTGTCTATTATTTCTGTGTGGTGGTATTCTATGATGTTTTCCTCTGTTTCTTCTTTTATTACAGTATATATTTCAGGTCTGGATTTTTTGTGTGTGTGGTTACCCTTAAGTTTATGTAAAAGAAAGTTTCATATTTAGAGTATTCCATTTTCTTCAGCATGCTTACTTTCTCCATTCCCATATTCCAGTTCAGCCCTTTACTCTCCCCCTTTTTATGTTTTGGTTGCCACAAATTGTCCCTGTTGATGGTGGTCAAATAGCCTCCTTTAGTATCTTTTGTAGTGCAGGTCGTGTATTAGAAAATTCCTCAGCTTCTGTATGTCTGGAAAGGTCTTTATTCCTCCTTCATATCTAAAGGATATCTTTGCTGGATATATTATTCTTGGCTCATAATTTCTCTCTTTCAATAGTTTGAATATTTGGTTCCACTCCCTCCTGGCTTGTAGAGTTTCTGCTGAAAAATCTGATGATAATCTAATGGGCTTTCCTTTGTAGGTTACCATCTTCTTTTCCCTGGCTGCCTTGAGGATTCTTTCTTTGTCGTTGATTTTAGACAGCTTCAATACAATGTGCCTTGTAGAAGGCCTGTTGGGATTGAGGTAACTAGGTGTTCTATTTGCTTCTTGGATTCGAGGGTCCAGTTCTGTCCACAAGATTGGGAAGTTCTCATCAACAATTTGTTTGAACATATTCTCTGTTCCTTTCTCTCTTTCTTCTCCTTCTGGTATGCCCATTATTCTTATATTGCTCTCTGATGGAGTCAGAAAGTTCTTGTAGAGTTCTTTCATTTCTTTTAAGTCTCAAGTCTCTTTCTTCTTCCATCTGTGTCATTTCCAGGTTTCTATCTTCGATGTCACTGATTCTTTCCTCCATCTGGTCAACTCTACTACCTAAGCTGGTTATTTCATTCTTAATTTCTTCTATTGAGTTCTTAATCTCCAGAAATTCTATTTGGTTCTTTTTTAAAATTTCAATCTCTTTCGTAAAATGCTCATGTTGTTCTTTGATTGTGTTTCTGAGTTCATTTAACTGCCTATCTGTGTTTTCTTGCATCTCGTTGAGTTTTTTCAGAACTGCAATGTTGAATTCTCTGTCATTTAAGTCCCATATTTCCATATCTTTAAGTTCCTTTTCTGGAGACTTTTCACTTTCTTTCTGAGCTGTCTTGTTGCCTTGATTATTCATGGCAATTACTGATTTATTATTTCTCTTCCTAGACATCTACACGAGTGGCTTCTGCAACAGGTTGATAGGAAAAGGTCTTTCTTTTGTTTTCCAGTACTTGTTGGTAGAATGTTTTATTTTCTCTCCAACTGCAGCATTTTTCCCCCTTTCACACGGTAGTGCTATGTTTTCTCTGCACTATTCCAGCTTCACACAATGGGGGGGATTCCCTGGGAGACGGGCTTCTCCTCTGTTAATAGTTTGCCTGGGTCACAGGGCACACGCAGTGTCCCGGTGGGTATGCGGAGAGCTTCTGATGTTCCAAAGCTCTTCCAGCTCCTGATTCAGAGCCTGTATGTTTCAGCAGATCTGTTGACTCCTGTAGGGATCCGCCCAGATAGGTGGGGCCAGGGTCAGGGTGAGTTGTGAGAGGTGGCCCAGAGCAATGGCGGCGACCACCACCACAGCCGGTCCTGCTTCCACAGCTCTCTCCCCTTTGCCGGAACTAGTTGGGCTGCGAATCTGTGTCTGCGGCTCACAGTTCTCAGAACAGCAAATATTCTGTTCTTTTGCTCTGACACTGCTACTGTTCCGCTTCTGGCACCGGGCAGGTGGGGGCGGGGCGAGCTCTGGGAGGGTAGGGAGGGGGCAGCTCGTCTCAGTGCCTAAGGCTTCCGTTCTCTGCTCGGCAGTGAGGGCTTAAACCACCGTTTTCAGCCTTTTTCCCTCAGTCTTTTCTCCGAGGTCTCTTCCGTGAGTGTTGGGTTCAGCCGTGTTATATGCTGCCCCCTCAGCCCTGTGGACCATAAGCGGAGCCCTAGCCGTCCGAGTTCTTCCCTCTCCCGCAGCTGCGGTGGTTCTGGGAAGCAGCGAGCTGGGAGCACTGAGCTAGGTCTGCGTCCTGCGCCCGTGTGGCTCCATCTCCGCACTTCTCCCTTCCCTCCTCCCCCCGGCCACGCGATTCTCCCACCTGTAGGTGATTTCGGTAGTCGCCCTCTTCGTCTTGCCTGTCTGCTGTGCAGGGAGTCCTTTGTGGAGTTGTTATTCGATTAGTTGTAAATTCCAGGGGAGCTTTACAGAGGCTCACCTCACACCATCATTTTGATCTGGATATCTATTTACATTTTCAACAACTGCAGTTTAAACATTTATTTTTAAAAAGATACGTCTGCTACCTTTTTCTCCAAAGACCGAAGTGCTCAAGAACCATAGATAACTATGTGAAATGGGGATTTCACGTGGCATGACTATCTGATGTGGAGATGTGGAAGAATCTGCAGTTTAAGTTTACCTCGATTCCGTGAGCAGCGTGTGTTGAATGCTTTCCTGGAAGGAGACGTGGGCCATGAGCAGAGATGGCCTGGGGTGGTGTTGCCTCCGGGTGTGTCCAGCCGCAAAGCCACTGCAGCTCTGCGAGGGGCTGCAGCGAGGAAGCCTCCTGGCCTGTGCTGGCAGGAGGGTTAGGGGAGGTGTGGAGAACACTTCATAAAGTGGGGGGCGTCGGGCTTTCGTGGTGGAAGGGGCCTCCGAAATTACAGAGTCAGCACACCTTTTACAGAGACATTTCCAAACGAGGCGTCTGGGTCTTGCTGGCACAAAGCCCTAGGACTTGGCATCCCGCCCTTCCCCATCGAGTGAGATGTCCAGGTCAGGTTTGCAGGTGGACACACGGTGTGAGAGTTGTTCTGTGCCATAGCAGAGGAAAGTCTTGGGGAACCCTCCTGTCATGCGGGAGACCCTGCTCGCTGCGCCATTTGTCGTGCGCGGAGGCCTTCTCGCCATGCCATCTTTCAGGCGGGGCGGCCTGCGGGGTCTCTGCTCCCGCTCCCCACACAAGAACGCAGGATATGGTGAGGCCGAAAAGGAACACCCACGGAGCCATAGGTAGGGGAGTCATACCGCTATGGTCTCACTGGAGGCTGGGCCCACCGGACGCGTGACCTGCCGTCCGCTTTTCCGCCAACCGACCGACCGACGACTCTCCTCCACTCTCTCGACTCTGTTCCTCTCTCTCCGCTCTCCTCTTCCGCTCTCTTTGGCTCTGCTCGGCTCTGCTCGGCAATCCTCGGCAATCCTTCATAGCCGCAGCAGTTATACCAGCGGCCAATCGGCTAACCAGCCACAGCTGACGGCCAATCAGCCACAGCCGACGGCCATTCACCACCCGAGCCAGCACCCTGCCACGTGAGGCCGAGAGCCTGTAAACTACTCCCTGGGGCTCTGTCCCCACACCTCCCATGTGATGTGGCCCAGGAATGTTAGATGTCTGGGACTGTGACAGTATTTCAAGGAGCAGCCTTTCACTTTCTTTCTTCCTTTCCCTTCCCTTCTCTTCATCTAAGCCATCAGAGGCTGAGCAAGGTGTGTAGGAGGCTGCAGTGTCCTGGAACCCTGGGTTATGGCTGTGCAGTGTGAGGGGGTGGTGATACTGTGGCCAGTGTAGACTATTTGCGAGTTCTGGGCCTGGGTCCTGCTGGGGGAGGGGCTTGCCTTTCCTCGTCGGCTCCAGCAGCCCGCTCACCTGCGTCAGGCAGAAAGGCTGCCAGGCTGCAGCTGTGAGGCGCGTCATTCTCCTCTCCTCGGGAGCCCTCTTGCCCACCTCTGGGAGGATCGTCTGTGCCACCTGGAAGGTCAGAGATGGATGATTAGTGGTCGACTTGCTGGCCTTAGGAACTGTCCTGCCTGACACTTGATATTCCATGTAGCACAGGTGCTTGTACAAGTCCCTGTCCCTCTCCTCACTCCACATTCTGTTCCTCCATTCCTTTGTCCCCATGATGAACCCACCTTTCAATAGTTTCCCACAGAGAGTGACAGCAGCAGCTCAACCACGGCCAACACGTAACTGACTTGTACTGAGTCTGTCCCGTACGAGGGGCGTTTTCTGAGCGTTTTACACATCATCGTCCCTTTAATTGTCACAGCGGCCCTATGAGACAGGTGCTGCCACGATTCCCATTTCAAGAGGAGAAAATTGATATATGGGAACAGGTAGCAACTTGCGCAGTTTTCTGGGCCTCACACTGTGCCGCCAGCCCCAGACGGGCCCTGACCCACACTGGGGCTGCTTTCGTAATTCTCCAGGAGCCGTTGTTTGAGTTCAGCTTAGACCCTGCTCGCTGGTACTCCAGACCACTATGGCACTCAGTTGTATTTGCTTTGGTAACCAAAGCAAAGCAAAGCAAACCAAAGATTTAAAAATTTTGTTGTCAACATTAAAAAATGCAGAGATTCCACCTAAACTGGGATTTGGTAGATGCCAAATGTTTAGCCGCTGGGCCAGGATCCAGGCTTCCTTCCCCACTGTGACCTGGGGCCCGACTGATTTGTAGTGGCACTGCCGACCTTGCCTATAACTGTGTGTCACTGTGCTCCTGGGCATCTGTGTGCTGGGAGCAGGGGGGTAGGGGCGATGGGCTGCTCTGGCCTTTACATTCACTGTCCTTTTATGGGGAAAAGGTCTGTTTATGATGAGCACTGACTCAGTGCATTCAACTTTGAGCTCAATCCAGTGGAGTGATTTTGAATACCTATGCCTATCACAACAAAATTTAATAAACCAAAAAAGTTTGCACTTCCTTAGGTAAATTTAAACATTAAACTGCATTGTTTAAAATGTGTCTCCATGTATCCCTTATAGGGTCTAAGAAGAGAAGCAAAATGATGATTGGTGGAATATTTGTATATGACAACTCTCCTATTTATCAGCTCTAGACATTTCTACGTCTCTGCTATGAGAGGTGAGAGTTTAGTTCACTTATACAACAGCCCACCTCTGTCCCCTCTTTCAGTTTGTGATTTTCACATTATTTTAAATTCTCCCAAGGATTGCCACAGTTCCTATAAATAACCGGACTGGGGCCACCCTATTTCTTGACTCCTTTCCATTTGCATCCCACCTCGGTTGTCTGGATCATGACTTTTATATTATCAAGGCTGAGGCATTTACGTTTTATTCTGTAATCATAATCTAACTCTGGACTTTAGGTTGCATTATTCTGGCCAGGGTGGTGAAGCATTGTTCACCGTAGAACCATGTTGTATACGAGGACTGTATTTTCTCTCTACAGGTTCAAAGTCACAACACCTTTACAATTTTTTTTTAAATTTATTTTTTAAATATATTGGGGTGACAATTGTTAGTAAAATTACATAGATTTCAGGTGTACAATTCTGTATTACATCATCTATAAATCCCATTGTGTGTTCACCACCCAGAGTCAGTTCTCCTTCCATCACCATATATTTGATCCCCTTACCCTCATCTCCCACCCCCCACCCCCCTTACCCTCTGGTAACCACTAAACTATTGTCTGTGTCTATGAGTTTCTGTTTCTCATTTGTTTGTCTTGTTCTTTTGTTGTTTTTGGTTTATATACCACATATCAGTGAAATCACATGGTTCTCTGCTTTTTCTGTCTGACTTATTTCGCTCAGCATTATACTCTCAAGATCCATCCATGTTGTCACAAATGTTCCTATATCATCTTTTCTTACCACCAAATAGTATTCCATTGTGTATATATGCCACAACTTCTTTATCCATTCATCTATCGAAGGACATTTTGGTTGTTTCCATGTCTTGGCCACCGTAAACAAAGCTGCAGTGAACATTGGAGCACACGTGTCTTTATGGATAAATGTTTTCAGATTTTTTGGGTAGATACCCAGGAGAGGGATTGCTGGGTCATATGGTAATTCTATTCGTAATTTTTTGAGGAACCTCCACACTGCCTTCCATAACGGCTGCACCAGTCTGCATTCCCACCAGCAGTGTATGAGGGTTCCTTTTTCTCCACAGCCTCTCCAACACTTGTTACTATTTGTCTTGTTGATGATAGCCATTCTGACTGGGGTGAGGTGATATCTTATTGTGGTTTTTATTTACATTTCTCTGATAATTAGTGATGTTGAGCATTTTTTCATATGTCTATTTGCCATTTGTATGTCCTCTTTGGAGAAATGTCTCTTCAGGTCCTCTGCCCATTTTTCAGTTGGGTTGTTTGTTTTTTTGTTGTTGAGTTGCATGAGTTCCTTGTATAGTCTGGATATTAGCCCCTTATCGGAGGCACTGTTTGCAAAAATCTTTTCCCATTCAGTTGGTGGCCTCTTTATTTTGTTGATGGTTTCTTTTGCTGTGCAGAAGCTTTTAAGTTTCATATAGTCCCATTCGTTTATTTTAGCTTTTACTTCCATTGCCTTTGGAGTCAAGTTCATAAAATGCTCTTTGAACCCAAGGTCCATAAGTTTAGTACCTGTGTTTTCTTCTATGCAGTCTATTGTGTCAGGTCTTATGCTTAAGTCTTTGATCCATTTTGAATTAATTTTGGTACATGGTGACAAATAGCAGTCCAGTTTCATTCTTTTGCACGTGGTTATCCAATTCTCCCAGCACCATTTATTGAAGAGGCTGTCTTTCCTTCATTGTATGTTTTCAGCTTCTTTGTCAAAAGTTATCTGTCCATATTTACGTGGTTTTATTTCTGGATTCTCAATTATGTTCCATTGGTCTATGTGTCTGTTTTTCTGCCAATACCATGCTGTTTTGATTATTGTAGCCCTGTAATACAAGCCAAAGTCAGGAAGTGTGATACCTCCATTATTGTTCTTTTTTCTTAAGATTGCTTTGGCTATTCAGGGTCTTTTGTGGTTCCAAACAAATCTGATGATTTTTTGTTTTATTTCTTTAATAAATGCCATTGGGATTTTGATGGGGATTGCATTGAATCTGTGTATTGCTTTGGGTAATATGGCTATTTTAACTATGTTGATTCTTCCAATCCATGAGCATGGAATGTCTTTCCATTTCTTTGTGTCTTCTTCAATTTCTTTCAAAAATGTCTTACAGTTTTCAGCATATAGGTCTTTCACATCCTTGGTTAAGTTTATTCCTAGGTATTTTATTCTTTTTGCTGCAATTGCAAAAGGAATTGTTTTTTGTATTTCTTTTTCTGAGATTTCACTGTTGGTTTATAGGAAAGCAAAGGACTTTGGTACGTTGATTTTGTACCCAGCAACTTTAATGTATTTGTTGATTGTTTCTAATACCTTTTTGGTGGAGTCCTTAGGGTTTTCTATATATAGCATCATGTCATCTGCAAAGAGTGACAATTTAACTTCTTCATTCCCAATTTGGATGCCTTTTATTTCTTTCTCTTGCCTGATTGCTCTGGCAAGGACTTCCAACACTATGTTGAAAAGCAGAGGTGATAGGGGACAGCCCTGTCATGTTCCTGAACGTAGAGCAAAGGGCTTCAGTTTTTCACCATTAATTATGAGATTAGCTGAGGGCTTGTCATATATGGCCTTTATTATGTTAAGGTATTTTCCTTCTATACCTATTTTATTAAGTGTTTTAATCATAAATGGATGTTGTATCTTGTCAAATGCTTTTTCTGCATCAATTGATATAATCATATGATTTTTGTCCTTTATTTTGTTTATGTGATGTATCACATTGATGGATTTGCGGATGTTGAACCATCCTTGTGCCCCGGGGATGAACCCCACTTGGTCGTGATGAATAATCTTTTTAATGCATTGTTGTATTCGATTTGCTAGAATTTTATTTAGGATTTTTGCATCGGTATTCATCAGAGATATTGGTCTGTAGTTTTCTTTTTTTGTGCTGTCCTTACCAGGTTTTGGTATCAACACCTTTACAATTTGAAGAACAATATTCTTAGCATCAAGGTCAAGTGGAGTCACTTCTTACAGTCTATAAATTACTCAAAATCACATCACATTTTTGTTTGCTTCATACTTAGATCATTATGTTTCTGGAGGGTTGTCAGTTTCTCCTGGAGTTTCCAATTGCCTTTTTTCTCTTGTTGGGAGCAGAAACATGTGTCTTCATCACCGTATCACTATGTGAGTAACATCTTCCAGCTTCTTGCTCATTTTGTGTGCTATGTGGAATCTATCCCACACTTCTTGAAGGTCTGTTGAGCCCACTGATTTCTTATTTTAATTTTGAGCTATTGTTCCTAAAATATTTTTTCCCCACTGGATTCCTGGGAGTAGTTCAACTTTTTCTTATATCCCCTATTGTCCTTTTGCTTGGTTTCCCTCTGGTTTTGTTGTAGTATAGCCTCAATTAATTTCCTCTGGAAGGTGTATGAATGGTCATATTTTGATTCTTTTTACGTATGAAATGGTCTGTATATTGTCCTCACATTTAGTCGATAGTTTAGCTGAGGCTTCTAAGTTGAAGATCTTTTTCCAAACTTTAAGGTGTTGCTCCGTTGTCTTTTAGCATAAAGTGTGCTAGTGGAAGGTCATATAGCTCCCTGTATGAGACCTATACTTCATTTCTGGAAGCTGTCTGTCTTGGGTTTGTGGAAATTTCTCAATAAGGTGTCTAGGTCTGGTTTTTCATTTATCCTGCATGGCACTTAGTAGGCTCTTTCAATTTGAAAACTGGTATCTCTTTTCATTCTGGGTATTTGTTTTCTCCTAGTTTTTGGGATAATTCTGTTTTTCTCATTTATCTCTGTTTTCTCAGAACTCTAATTATTTGGCGGTTGGATTTTTTTTTTTTTTTTGTCTTGATTACCTTTCTTTTATTTTTTCACTTATATTTCTCAATAGGATTTTCTCCATGTTCTGGACATTTTCCTGATTACACATTTTTATTTGTACAATTATTTTTAATTTTCAAGAGCTCTTTCTCTAATGTATCCCTTTCCTATAGGAATGTGTTTTTCTTTTTTAGATACAGTTGCTTCTGTAATCTCTCTGTAGATATCAATGAGATTGTTTCTCAGAGTTCTGCTCCCTGAACTATCTATTTTTACTCTAGGGTCCCTTGGGGTCGATTAAAGGGATAGAGAGGGTTGGGGGGGCAGGGAGGCTGGAAACCAGCAATTGCAGTCAATGTGAGGTTAGTGCTGTAATGGAGCTATGATCAGGGCCAGACCAAGGGCCACACGATGAGGTAAGCCATTCAGTGGAGACCCCCAAAAACCTTATATGACTTGAAGGGCAAGTAGAAATTGGTTGGCAAAGAAAGTGGGGGAAGGACATTCTAGGCAGAGGGAGACCATGTCTGAAGGCATGGAGGGGTGAACCAGTGCAGCCCGTTGTGGATGAACAGAGGGCTTAACGTGGCCAGAGCTGCCATGGCCTGCTTGTGAGGTCATGGTGGTCATTCACCACACTGACCAGCTGACAGGAGAGCCAGCGCCAGCACAGAAAAGGACTCACAAGCTGTGGAGAGTCTGTCAGGGAAGGATTACATGCAAGATAAGAACATGATCAGGTTTGCATTGTAGACGGACTGTCATGGCAGGTAGGTAGATAATAGGGGGTGAAGCATTGGCAATTGGGATGATGATAGTGGTCCAAGGAAGACATGAGACATAGCTGGTGTGGAAGGGTTGGGGAGAGAATATGGCGCCTGTGCAGAGGACAGATGGAGAGCACGTGGGGGCTGGTTGGCTGTGAGAGACAAATGATGACGGCATACCAAGGATTTGGTGACTGTGTGGCTTGAACTCATCCAGAAGTTTAGAATGGGGCACCTCCTCTGCTTCCATCAATAGAGATTTACCTTGAAATATGTAACTGGCTTCCTCTACCCTTTACTCACTAACCCACCTATTTGGGAAGTTTGATAGCAAGATCTGGGGCTTTTGGAGACCTGTTCTCCCTCTGTTTCCTTCCTCAAGGAGCAGGTATGAGGGGCTGGCCCTAGAGAAGGCTCCTTCCCGTGAGGAGGTCTTCCTGTCCAGAGCTGCAGGACAGCATGGGCAACTGTGTCAAAAGCAAGCCCTTCCATTAATTCCCTCAGTCACTTCCTCCAGCCTGACTTGAATCAGTAAGAAAGGTAATATTTTGGCCTATGTCTGCTGTTTTTGGCTTATCTCTCAGTTTGTACAGATGCCAGATGGGGGTGACTCAGAAACCTCAATAAAGGGACCCCAGAAGGAGGAGATAGTGTTCGCATTTCAAGTGTATGTGCTGCTACATCCCCAGTGAGAAGTCCAGTCCCTTGCCCCTGGAGGATGTGTGGCCTTACTACATTACTGCATAGTTAGGGGTGGGGTGAATCCTGCCTATGTTATAGGGAATTCCCTCTGGGTCAGACTTGACCTGAGTTGGGAGAAGTGGTGGGAGCAGGAGAAGGTAAATTGAGGAACAGGTGCTTCCTGTCTGCAAGATTGGCCTTGGGCAGGGAGGGCTTCTGTGGAACCACCTTTATTTGCTACTCAGAAGACTTGGGTAACTAGGTATTGCCTAGGGTCCCCAATTTCTGAGGCTGGTAATTAGGAATGGCAGCTTTAAGAGAGTAGGTAGGACCTGTCTCTTCTTGGTTCCTGTTGTCCACTCTGGACTGGCTCTTAGTTGAATACTTGGTGGATGAGTGGGTGATTGGATGGATGGATGTGTGAATGGTTGGATTGATGGATGGATGGATGGATGGGTGGCTGGCTGGATCGATGGATGGTGGATAGGTAGATAGATGGACAGATGGATATATAGCTGGTGGATGGATAGGTGAATGGTGAACGGGTGGATTGATAGGTGGATGGATGGTAGATGGATAGATGGGAGGATTGATGGTGGATGGATGGATTGATGGATGGTGGATGGATGGATGGATGGTGGATAGATGGATGGCTAGATAGATGGACAGATGGATGGATGGGTGGAGGGTTGATAGATGGATAGGTGGATAGATGGCTAGATGGATGGATACAGTGATGATAGGAAGGCTTCTTTGGTGGAGGAAAAAAGTCAGTCCAGATCACAGCTTCATGGACACCGATATGGGTCATTTGGTGGCATTTTAAATGTATTAAGGGCACTGGAATCCTGATCTGAATCTTTAAAAAGAATAAAAGCAAACATTTTCCATTTCTTATGTGTGTATCCAGACCTTTGTCTTATAACTTTGAACTTGCCCACACCAGGGTATTTTCAGTCCAGGCAGGTGTGTGTTTGGTCAGAAACGGTTTTGTTTTATTTCCTGCAGTTTCACTTGCTCCCTGGCTCATGTTTGCAGATGGCTCATGGGTGAGCCTCAGGGGTCTGACGACATTGTCAGTGTGACTCAAGTGCTATTCTGGGCAGATGACTTGCGGGTCCGGGTAGCTCTCATTCTCTAAAGACAGCTGTGTAATAGGATTCAAGCTTCCAAACTGCACCGGAGCTGGGTTAAGGGCGAATTCTTTCTGGGTGAGAGAAACTGATGTCATAATCCGGCAATACAGACCTGCTTGTAGTTCCTCAAACAGGCCTTGTCCCCTCCCAGGTCTGCACAGACAGTTCCTGTGCCCACGCTCTCAATCTCTTTCCCTTCACCTGGTCAGTTGTTTCCCCAGGAAATCCCCACTCTTGTGGCTGCCCTCCCTGCACACCGCTCTCGCAGCACCTTGTTTAGCTCAGTCCCAGGTGTGAACTATGGTCTGTTTCTCCTTTGCCTGTCAGACTGTCAGCTACCAGGAGTGTGGGAGGCCCTCGGTGACTACTTGTGAACTCTTCGATCCTGTGGGTGCCCCAGTCCGTCACAGGTGTCTTCACTGTAACGAAGTCCAGGAGGAGGGGAAGGGAGCTGGCCTGAGCTGAGGGCCCACAGAGGGCGGGCCTGTGATGCTCGATGTGCTTGTTCTCATCTGGGGCTCACAGCAGATCCATTGCGGCTCCCGCTTTACAGATGAGAAGACAGGCTCGTGAGTTCAGGTGACTTGGCAAGGACAAAGTGTGCGGGGCAGGGAGGTAGTGTGCCCCAGGGAGTCCCCCCTTGAACTCACTGTTTTGAGGCTGCACTGGAGAAGGGTGCTGGACATAGGGCTTCAAAGTGCAGCAGCTTAGATTTCTGGAAACTTCCATGGCTCTTGCTTGGGTAACCTCTGACCTCTGAGCTGACCTATCCCATGTGACATTATGAGAATTAAACTGTCTGTCTCCAGGTTGTGGGGGAGGCCCTAGTCTCAAACTTGACTTTTGTTCCCGGGGGTGTCACAGGTCAGGTCTTCAGGGTGATGGTATTAGCGCCAGAGTGACCCCAGTGGGTCATGTTTTCTTTATTAACTTTCACGGGGTGAGGAGAATGTTGCAGTGAGTAAACTTTTACAAAATATTTGTATATCTCATTTCTTTGTATAATTAACATGTGAGAATGATGTCCCGGTTTCCACGCTTGAATAATAACTGTCCTGGTGTGAGGCGTTAAGGGGCTGGCTCTCCCCAGTGCGCCAAACCTTTCTCCTGTTTGGCACCTCACTTGAGCTTTGTTTCCATCTATGCTCCAGACTTTTCCTTTAAAAAACCTATCTTGTCAGCCAAATGATACTTTGTATTGAGTGAAATATCTTACACTTTGAGGACCATTTGTCAGTGTCGCAGCCTGACTCTGGGCAGCAAATCACTAGAGAAGCTTAACACACAAAGTATACTGTCTGCCTATACTCCATTTTTAAAGTCTGTAGGATTTTTGTAAAGGGAAAGGCGTTCCTTTACCTAGGCCTTTCCTCTGGCAAACCCCACCTGTACGTGACCTTACAGATCCTCTGGTGTTTTCACCACCGATGGACTGAAGGCGCGACAGTATTGTAAGTTGCCAGTCCCTCCCGTACGGGGCTTTCAGTCCCAACAGAGCAGAGTGTAGACCTGGGAGGGCCCTGGGCCACTGTTGGTGTCCTGGGAGCATGCGGAGGCTCGTGTCTGCCGTGCTGGGTGGGAAGCCAGCCTGCCGTGGGTGGCTGGGCAGGCGCGATGAGCACACCATGGCGTTTTTGGAACACTGGAGTGCATAGTTCCTCTCAGTGCCTGGGGTGTGGTTGATTTCTGGGCTTTGTTTTTAAGTAGAGACCCAGATTCATGGAGCCAGTCTGGAGATGGTCCTCAGGACAGGAAGGGTTCTGACACGGTGCCATGCTGAGGCCTGCTGGGGCGTCTGGGGGTGCTTAGTGGGGAGAAGAGCAGATCTGGGGTGTAGAGGCACGACGGCAGCCCCCAGCAGGCTGGGGCTGTTGGAGGCAGCTGGGAAGATGGTTGGGCCAGGTGACGGACGGCCTTTCTTGCCTTGCTGAAGACTCCGTATTTTATTCTGTTGGTAGTGGGCGCTACTGATGGGTTACAAGGAGGGAAATGAGATCTAGCCTGTGGCTCAGGGAGCAGCTCAGTTCGGAGTGGAGAACATAGTGTAGGGACAGGTCTAGGGACGGCGGCGTGTTTGCGGAAGCGTCAGGCAGTGGGTTGGGGGCTGTGGGGGGCATTGGCTGAAACTGTGGGAGTGGGATTGTGCAGGAAGAGGGAGTGTGAGGGACGCTGGGCAAAGCCTACAAACGGTCAGCTGAAGGGCATGTTGGGGAATGCGAGAGGTGGGTCAGAGAAGCGGGAAGAAAACCAGAAGATCACAGCTACATGTAAACCAAGAGGAGACCATTTCAGGAGCATGAGGTCTGTGACCCCCCCAAGGACTGCTGCCATGGGGGTGCCAGACGTGATGCTGACACTCCTCCTGCGTCATTTCCTTCAGTTCTTACAGGAGCGCCACAGGAAGGCGCTGACATGGACAGATAAGGCAGAGCCTTAGCCTTCTGGGCGGCGCAGTGTGGCTCTGGCGTGAGCAGGCTGCCTTCAGGCTCACCTCTGCCCTCACGAGCTGTACGAACTTGTACAAGTCAATTGGTTCCTCTTCTCTAAACGAGCTATAATGGCCCAGTTTCCAGAGGATGTTGATGGGATTCCGAGGGTGTGAAGCCCCTCACGTGGTGGCCAACGTGAGGGAGCCCCCACCCCCAGACTTCAGTGTGGTCTTGGCTGTTTCCTGGCTGTGTCATCCAGCCAGTCAGTGGTGGAGCTGACGTTTGAACCCAGAGTTGAATACGTAGGCTGTGCTCATGCCTTCCACCAGGGAGGTGGTGCGACTCGGGGGTCTGAATGCTTGTGGGGTTGAGGGCTGAGGAGCACGTCTGAGTGCAGAGGGGAAGGGGAAGCATCATAGAAAGGGAGAGAGTGGTGCTGCCATGGAGCCGGGGTGAGGGTGGCAAGGTCACCGGAGACACGTGACATTCAGAGGTTCAGACACAGGTGAGGGGTGGCCCTGAAACCAAAGCACATGCTTTTCCCTCAGAGACAGGAGGGACAGGAAGTATGAAGGGAGGAGGAGACAGAGAGTCTCAGGCAGGGGCAGGAAGGTCTCAGCATTCTAACAGCGATTTCTAGTCTCAGGAATGTGAGGGAGGTCAGCGTCTGTGGAGTGGGAGCGGGGGTTTGCATGGGAACTTGGGAAGAGGAGGCTGGGTCTGCGCAGTCGTTGAAGGTGACAGGGTGGGGAGCAGAGAGGGGAGAAGAAGAGGGCTTGGTGAGGCCATGGAGACGCCATCTGGAGTGGAGGGCTGCGGTCCAACCCGGACCTCTGGCGGCACTGGCAGTGTGACGATGTCCTTTGTCCCTGGGGCCGCGCACAGGACGGCAGGGTTGGCCCAGGTTTCGAAATTCACTGAGTGGGTTACAGAAGGACAGAGTGTAGCAGTGAGATGACGGCTGCTGGGAAGACGTGCATCAAGGTAGCCCAGGAGACGAGGGTGGGAGGAAGTGACACTGTGGTCACCGTGACGATGTCCCTTCTTCCACTGTGGTTGGATAGCCCGAGTATGATTAAACTTCTAATGAAAAACGCGTGCGACCCACTTACAGGTCTCATTTCCCGACAGATGGAAGGCACCCGATGGAAAACTTGACGGCGAGAATGGTAGCACACATCATCCCTCATCTATAGATATCAATATTAGCTGGATTTTACCCAAACTGCGACCTCAAGTGCAACCTGTTAAAGCTGGGCTCTCAGTACCCCGGTCTCAGGGTAATGTACCCCAGCTCAGGCAATTTCCCAAGGAGCCCTGGTTCCTTTTACTGAAGAATGGCTGTAGAAACCAAGATTTGGGTGCTAGGTGCTTTTGTTGCTACTGGAGTGTTGTTACTTGTAGGTCTTGTCAGTGGGAACATGCATTTGTGTGCTAATCTGTGTATCTATAGGTATCTATAAATATATATCCATTTTTCATTTATGTTACACTAAACATGAGTTCATAGTGAGGTCTCCACTCTAATCCATCATTGTGTAGATCATTCTAGACTTCTCCCTTTGCTTGTCTGTAATGTCCTGCTCCGACAGTGAGGAACCTGTCGAGCCACCTGCCATCTACTTACTTAATTGGTCAATTCCACAACATGCGTACAGTGGTTTCAGAATTGTTGACGCATCCCCACAGGAAACAGCCTTATCTTCTGGAGTACAGTGCTTGCGTTCAGTTCGTTTTGCCTTTCCCTCAGCTCCGATGTTGCTTAGTTCAGTACGTGCCTTTATTCCCCACCCCCTTCAGAAAGATTGTTTCATACATTTGTGACACAGATTATTTTGTTACCGTCTGCATTCCATTCCTGGATCCCCTTGTCAATTTTTAAGTGATTTAAAAAAAGTTGCATACATTAAGTTTCACTCTTTGTGCTGCACAGTTTTATGAGTTTTGACAAATATATAGTTTCATATATCTGTCATGACGGTATGACACAGAATAGTCCACCATTCCCAAATAATACCCCTTCTTCACTCATCAATCTTCTTGTCTCCCCAAACCCTGGCAGCCGCTGATCTGTTTACCAGCTCTGTGGGCTCACTTTTTCCAGAAGGTCATAGAAGTAGAATCATACAATATGGAGCCTTTCCAGACTGCTTCTTTCTTTAGAGGTATGCACTGAAGCTCCCTCCACATTTTTGCCTGGTTGATATCTCATCCCTTTGTAGTGCTGACTAGTGTTCTATTAATAAATGTGCCACCATTGGTTTCCCCATTCACCTACCGTATTGCCCCGAAAATAAGACCTAGCCGGCCAGTCAGCTCTAATGCATCTTTTGGAGCAAAAATTAATATAAGACCTGGTATTATATATATATTATATTATATTATATTATATTATATTTATTATATTATATTATATTATATTATATTATATTATATTATATTATATTATATTATATTATATTATATTATATTATACTTGGTCTTATGTTATAGTAAAATAAGACCGGGTCTTATATTAATTTTTGCTCCACAAGACGCATTAGAGCTGATGGTCCGACTAGGTCTTATTTTCGGGGAAACATGGTAGTGATATGCATCTTGGTTGTTTCCAGAGTCTGGTGATTATGGGTAAGTTTGCAATAAACATTTGCATGCAGGTTTTGTGTGGACATGAGTTTTCCAGTCATTTGGGTAAATACCTAGGAGTGCTATTGCTGGATTATATGATAAAACTATGTTTATCTTTCAAAGAAACTTCTTAACTGTCTTCCGAAGTGACTATCAATTTGTATTCTCACTAGCAATGAATGAGAGAGTTCCTGGTACTCTGGATCTTTGCCAGCCTTTGGCTGTGTGCTGGATTTTAGCCGTTCTAGTAAGTGTGTGGTGGTATTGAGTTGTCTTAATTTGCTTTTCCTGATGACATGTAAGGTTGAGCATCTTTTCATGTACTTATTTGCCGTGTGTGTGTGTATGTGTGTGTGTATGTATATATATATATATATATATATATATATATATATATATATATATATATATATATACATACACACACACACACATATATATGTGTGTGTGTATATTTGTGTGTATATATACATATATATGTACATATATATGTATATATATGTGTGTATATATATTTATTTTGTTGTTGTTGTTGTTTTGGTGAAGTCTCTTCAGATCTTTTGCCCATTTTTTAATTGAGTTGTTTGTTTTCTTACTTATAGGAGTTCTTACTCTATAGGAGTTCTTTGGATATTTTGAAAATCGGTTCTTTATCAGGTATCTGTTTTGCAAAAATTTTTTCCCCAATTTGTGGCTTTTCATTCTCTTAACAAAGTCTTTGACAGAACAGAAATTTTTAATTTTAATAAAGTTTAATTTATTGTTTTATTTTGTGAATTGCTTTTGGTGGAATATCTAAACTTATCACTCAACCCAGGTCATGTAGATTTTCTCTTATGCCTTCTAGTAATTTTGTGGCTTTGTAGTTTGTTTTAGGTTTGTGAGCCATTTTACGTTTGTTTTGTTTCATGTCCAAGGTCTGTGTCTAGTTCCTTTTTTTTCCCCTGTCGCATTCAGATGTCCCACTGTTCCAGTACCATTTGCTGAAAAGATGATCCTTTCTCTGATGAATTACCTTTGCAGCTTTGTCACTCGTCAGTTTTTGTGGGGCTATTTCTGGGCTATCTGTTCAGTTCCTTTGACCTCTGTGTCTATGTTTTTCTCTAATACGAATCTTTCTTGAAATTGGGTGTGTGATCCTTCAACTTTGTTCTTCTTCCTTTTTGTTTTGGGTATTCTAGCTCCTTTTTCTTTTCATACAAATTTTAGAATCAGTTTATCAATATCTATAAACTAACGTGGTTGGGATTGTGTTGGGATCTCAAGAATTAACAATATCAAGTCTTCCAATACACAAACACAGAATATCTTTCCTTTTTTTTTTTGGAGCAAAAATTAATATAAGACCTGGTCTTATTTTACTATAATATAAGACTGGGTCTTTAAAAAAAGTTTTTTAAAATTTATTTTTATTAGTTTCATGTGTACAAAACACTGTAATAGTTAGACATTTATCATTTATACCCCTCACAAAGTGATAACCCCCCTCCCCCAATCTGCTACCCCTCTGACTTCGCACACAGCCATTACATTCCACTGTCTCTATTCCTTATGCTGTACTCTGCTTCTTGTGACCATATATATATATATATATATATATATATATATATATATATATATATATGTATTTATATATATGTGTATATATATATGTATAAAATTATAGTTGACATTCATTATTGTTCAGTTTCAGGTGTACAGCGCAATGCTCAGGCATCTACATCATCCCTGACGTGGTCTCCCTAACAAGACAACTGTCCATCGGATACCCTACAAAATCTTTACAACATTATCGATTATATTCCCCACATTGACTTTCGTATCCCCGTGGCAATCTTGTGGTTACCGATTGTGCTTTCTAATCCCCTCACCTTATCCCCACACCCCTCCCATCTAGCAACCCTCAGTTTTTCCTCTATGTCTCTGAGATGGTTTCTGATTAGTTTGTTCATTTATTCTATTCTTTAGATTCCACCTACAAGTGAGGTCATATGGTACTTGTCTTTCTTTGTCTGACTTATTTCACTTAGCATAATGTTCTCTAGGTCCATCCATATTATTGCAAATGGTAAGATTTCTTTCTTCTTTATAGCTGAGTAATACTCCATTGTATAAATGTACCACAGTTTCTTAATCCAGTCGTCTACTGATGGGCATTTAGGTTGTTTCCATGTCTTGGCTATTGTGAGTAGCACTGCAATACACATAGGGGTGCATAGATTTTTTTGAATTAACATTTTGGAATTCTCTGGATAGATACCTAAGAGTGGAATTGCTGGGTCAAAGGTAGTTCCATTTTCAATTTTTTGAGATACCTCCATATTATTTTCCATAGTGGCTGCACCAATCTGCAATCCCACCAACAGTGCACGAGGGTTCCCTTTTCTCCACAGCCTCACCAGCACTTGTCGTTTGTTGATTTATTGATGATAGCCATTCTGACCGGAGTGAGGTGGTATCTCATTGTGGTTTTTATTTGCCTTTCTCTAATGATTAGTGAGGTTGAGCTTTTTTTCATATGTCTGTTTGCCATCTGTATGTCCTCTTTAGAAAAATGTCTCTTCATGTCCTCTGCCCATTTTTTAATTGGATAGTTTGTTTTTTTGGTGTTGAGTTGAATGAGTTTTCTATAAATTTTGGATATTAACCTCTTATCAGATGTATCATTGACAAATATCTTCTCCCATTCAGTAGGCTCCCTTTTTGTTTTATTGATGCCTTTGCTGTGAAAAAACTTTTTAGTTTGATGTAATCCCATTTGTTTATTTTTTCTCTTACATCCCTTGCCCGAGGGGATATATCAGTGAAAATATTACTCCAGGTAATGTCTGTAAACTTTCTTCCTATATTTTCTTCTAGGAGTTTTTTATGGTTTCAGATCTTACATTTAAGTTTTTAATCCATTTTGAATTCTTCTATGTAGTGTAAGGAGGTGGCCCAGCTTTATTTTTTTGCATGTATCTGTCCAGGTTTCCCAGCACCATTTATTGAATAGACTGTCTTTACCCCACCATACATTCTTGCTTCCATTGTCGTAGATTAAATGGCCATATAGACATGGATTTATTTCTGGGCTCTCTATTCTGTTCCATTGATCTATGGGTCTGTTTTTATGCCAGTACCATGCTGTTTTGATTACTATAGCCTTGTAGTATAATTTGATGTCAGGTATCATGATACCACCCACTTTGTTCTTATTTCTCAAGATTGCCGAGGCTATCCGGGGTCTTTTATGGTTCCATATAAATTTGAGGATTATATGTTCTATTTATGTGAAAAATTTTGTTGGTAGTTTGAAAGGAATTACGTTGAATCTGTATATTGACTTAGACAGTATAGACATTTTAATGATATTCTTCCTATCTATGAGCATGGTATGTGTTTCCATCTATTTGTGTCTTCTTTAATTTCTCTCTTCAGTGTCTTATAATGTTCTGAGTACAGGTGTTTTACTTCTTTGGTTAAATTTATTCCTAGGTATTTTATAGTCTTTGAAGCAATTGTAAATGGGATTGTTTTCTTAATTTCTCCTTTTGATATTTTATTATTGGTATATACAAATGCACCTTATTTCTGAATATTAATTTTGTATCGTGCTACTTTACTAAATTCATTTATCAGTTCTAATAGTTTTTTGGTGGAGTCTTTGGGGTTCTCTCTATATAGTATCATGTCATCGGCATATGATGATAATTTTACTTCCTTCTTACCAATTTGGATGCCTTTTATTTCTTTTTCTTGTCTGCTCTGGCTAGAATTTCCAAAACTATGTTGAATAGAAGTGGAGAAAGTGGGCAACGTTGCCTTGTTCCTGGATTAAGGGGAATGGTTTTAGCTTTTCCCCATTGAGTATGATGTTAGCTGTGGGTTTATCATATATGGCCTTTATTATGTTGAGATATGGTCCCTCTATTCCCACTTTCTTAAGAGTTATTTTAATCATAAATGGCTGCTGGATTTTGTCAAATGCTTTTTCCGTATCTATGGATATGATCGTAAGATTTTTATTTTTCATATTATTAACGTGGTGTATCACATGAATTGATTTGCGGATGTTGAACCAAACTTGCATACCAGGAATGAATCCCACTTGATCATGGTGTGTGATCTTTTTAATGTATTGCTGAATTCTGTTCGCTAATATTTTGTTGAGGATTTTTGCGTGTATGTTCATTAGGAATATGGGCCTGTAGTTTTCTTTTTTTGTAATGGCTTTGTCTGATTTTGGGATCAGGGTGATGGTGACCTCGTAAAAAGTGTTTGGGAACTTTCCGTCCTTCTGGATTTTTTGGAATAGTTTGAGGAGAATAGGTGATAATCCTTTTTTGAATGTTTTGTAAAATTCCGCTGTAAAGCCATCTGGTCCAGGGCTTTTGTTTGTTGGGAGCTTGTTGATTACTGATTCAGTTTCCCTGGTAGTAATCAGTCTATTCAGGTTTTCTGTTTCTTTTTGAGTTAGTCTTGGAAGGTTGTATGCTTCTAGAAAATTGTCCATTTCTTCCAGATTGTCTAATTTGTTGGCATATAGTTGCTCATAGTAATTTCTTAAAATTTTTTGTATTTCTGTGGTGTCTGTTGTCACTTCTCTTTCATTTCTGATTTTATTAATTTGGGTCCTCTCTCTTTTTTGATGAGTCTGGCTAAAGGTTTGTCGATTTTGTTTATCTTCTCGAAAAACCAGCTCTTGGATTCGTTGATCTTTCGTATTGTTTTTTTGGTCTCTATTTCATTTCTTTCTGCTCTGATCTTTATTATCTTCTTCCTTGTACTTCCTTTGGGCTTATTTTGCTGTTCTTTCCCCAGATCCCTTAAGGGTAAGGATAACCTGTTGATTTGTGATTTTTCTTGTTTCTTTGGCTAGGCCAGCATTGCTATGCATTTCCCTCTTAGGACTGCTTTTGCTGCATCTCGTAGATTTTGGGTCATTGCGTTTTCATTTTCGTTTATCTCAAGATATCTTTTGATTTCTTCTTTGATCTCATTGTTGACCCATTCATTACTTAGTAACATGTTATTCAGACTCTATGTATTTGTGTGTCTTCCAATTTTTTTCCTGTAGTTATTTTCTAATTTCATAGCGCTGTGGTCAGAGAAGACACTGGTATGATTTCAAGTTTCTTAAATTTATTAAGACTTGTTTTGTGGCCTAACATGTGGTTTATCTTGGAAAATGTTCCATGTGTGCTTGAGAAGAATGTGTATTCTGCAGCTTTGGTGTGAAATGCTCTAAAAATATCGATTAAGTCCAACTGGTCCAATGTGTCATTTAAGGCCACTACTTACATATTTATTTTCCTTCTGGAGGACCTGTCCCTTGTTGTCAGAGGTGTGTTGAAGTCCCCTACTATGATAGTGTTACTGTTGATCTCTTTGTCAGTTAGTATCTGTTTTATATATTTAGGTGATCCTATATTGGGAGCATAGATGTTTACTAGGGTAATGTCTTCTTTTTGGATTGATCCCTTTATTATTATGTAGTGCCCATCTTTGTCTTTAATATATTTTTCATTTTAAAGTCTATTTTGTCAGATATAAGTATTGCTACTCCAGTTTTTTTTCTCATTTCCATTATCATGAAATATCTTACTCCAACCCTTCACTTTCAGCCTGTGTGTCTTTTGATCTGAGGTGAGTCTCTTGTATACAACATATGCAAGGGTCTTGTTTTTTTATCCAGTCAACCACCCTATGTCTTTTGATTGGAGCATTTAATCCATTTACATTTAAAGTGATTATTGATAGGTACATAGTTATTGCTGTTTTGTTATTTGTATTTCTGGTCTTCATCAGTTAGATTGTTTTCATCTTTCTTCTGTTTACAGAAGCCCTTTTAACATTTCCTGCAATGCTATCTTGGTGGTAATGAATTCCTTTAGCTTATTCTTTCCTGGGAAGCTCTTTATCTCTCCTTCAATTTTAAATGATAGCCTTGCTGGATAAAACAATCTAGGTTGTAGGCCTTTGTTTTTCATCACTTTGAATACCTCCTGCTGCTCCCTTCTGGCCTGCAAAGTTTCTGTAGGAAAGTCAGCTTCTGATAGTCTTATGAGAGCACCCTTGTAAGTAACTCACTGTCTGTCTCTCGCTGCTTTTAGAATTCTCTCTTTGTCTTTAACCTTTGCCACTTTAAGTATAATGTGTCTTGGTGTGGGCCTGTTAGGGTTCATCTTGGTTGGAACTCTCTGCGCTTCCTGGTCTTGTATGTTGGTTTCCTTCACCAGATTAGGGAAGATTTCGGTCATTATTACTTCAAATATGTTCTCGATCCCTTGCTCCCTCTCTTCACCTTCTGGTATTCCTATGATGCACATGTTGTTCCGCTTGATGTTATCCCAAAGGTCTCTTAAATCATTTTCATTGTTTTTTATACTTTTTCCTTTTTGTTGTTCCGTTTAAGTGATCTTTGCTAACTTGTCTTCTAAGTCACTGATTCGATCCTCTGCTTCATCTAACCTGCTGGTAATTCCTTCAAGTGTGTTCTTTATTTCAGTTATTGTGTTCTTTAGTTCTAACTTGTTGTTCTTTATGATTTCTCTATCCTTCTTTATGTCGTCACTAAGCTCCTTAAACATTCTTATCATCAGTGTTCTGAATTCTGTCTCTGAATTGCTGGTTACCTCTATTTCATTTGGTTCCAATTCTGGAGGTTTCTCTTGTTCTTTTATTTGGGACATGTTTCTTTGTTTCCCCATTTTGGCTGACTCCCTGTGTTTGCTTCAATGTATTAGGTAGATCCCCTAGGGTTCTTGGTCCTTGCTGGGTGATCTTACGTAGTATGTGTCCTTTACACTTGACTTGCACCACTTCCCTATTCTCCTGTGTGTGTGCTCCAAAGGTGACTCTTGTGTGTATTCTCCTGTTAAAGTTGAGCTTTAATTACTTCTGGCTTGTCAGTAGATGGGATTGACTCCTAGGCTAACTAGTTGTGAGAATTGGCTCTGCCCACAGTGGATGAACTGCTGCGTGAGGGTTGACCCCTCAGATGAGGCTTGGCCCCTATGGGCTCTTGTGCCTGTAGGGAATTCCCTCTGGGTGTGTCACTTGTAGGTCAAACCCGGTAATACTCTGGTTTGGTCTGGAGTTAGCCTCTGGGTGTGTTAAATCTTGGGCTGGACCCTTCAAGTAATCCTCGTATGAGTCTCAGCTGTTCTGTGTGATGAGTAGAAAGTCCTTTCATGGGTTACAGATGTTCAATTTGTGGTAAGTTCCGGAGGAGAACTCAAGAAGACCACCTCGCTGCCACCATTCCTATGACCCCCATCTAGCTTTGAGGAACCTTTAGTCACCTGCAATCTCAGGCATCTTAGGGAGAGCTACACCTTACAAAGGCAGCAACCCATCAACCCTCATTCTCCACTCGGGTATGTGTAGTTAAGCCAACACCACCATGACCCTCATCCTGCAATGGCATTCCAAGTGGCTTTCTCATGAGAAAAATAGACTGCATAGGGCAGGCCATCGGGAACCTGGTCTGCACTGGTAATGAAGGACACTTATCACAATCAGCACGCTACGTGCCAGGTGATGTTCCAAGCCGCCTACATGTAGTGGTTCATTTAGCCCTCACCCAATGTTAGCAGGTGGGTACTAGTACGATGCCCTAAATACAGACGAGGGGACTGAGGCCTGAGGCTCAGGAGGACTGAATAGCATGTCCCAGGGGCCAGAGGGAAATGGTGATGAGGTTAGAATCCATAGACTCCTGCAATGCTGGCGTCTGAAAACATCCAAATGTTCTTAGTGCAATCTCTGAGGTCACAGAGGCGGTCACATACATGTCTCCACAGGTGTGAAAACCTGCCATGTTCTAGAGGTGCTCTCTCTTTGCATTGTCCATATAGTTCACATACCTGTCCTCTTTCTGCCTGAGCGTGGCACGCTAGATGAGCTCTCCCACTGGGTCTCTCTCTCCATTTATTAATATCTTTTTTGACATCCATTTAAAAATATTTTTTCTCTCTTTTGGATATTTTATATTGACCTATCTTCAAGATTAACAACTGTTCCTTTTGACACCTGCAGTTTGCTATTAAGCCTGCTAAGTGAACTTTTATTTTCAGATACGGTATTTTTCGATGCTAAAGTTTTTATTTGTTTCTTGTTGCTTTTTTTCTTATTTTTTAAATTAAAGTTTATTGGGGTGACAATTGTTAGTAAAGTTATATAGATTTCAGGTGTACAATTCTGTATTACATCATCTATAAATCCCATTGTGTGTTCACCACCCAGAGTCAGTTCTCCTTCCATCACCATGTATTTGATCCCCTTTACCCTCATCTACCACCCCCCTCCCCCGTTAACCTCTGGTAACCACTAAACTATTGTCTGTGTCTATGAGTTTTTGTTTCTCATTTGTTTGTCTTGTTCTTTTGTTGTTTTTGGTTCATATACCACATATCAGTGAAATCATATGGTTCTCTGCCTTTTCTGTCTGACTTATTTCGCTTAGCATTATATTCTCAAGATCCATCCATGTTGTTTCTTGTTTTTATCTTTGATTTCTCTGCTGAGATTTCCTATCTTTTCATTAATAGAGCGTACTTTCCTTGACCCCATGGGGTATGGTTGTAATGTGTGCTTGAATGTCCTACCTGATGATTCCAACGTCTGGATCACCTTTTCTCTTGGGAATGGGTCACATTTTCCTGGTCCTTTATAAATTGAATGATTTGGGGTTATATCCTGGTCATTATGAATGTTATGTTTTAGGGACTCTGAGTTATATTATGTTTCTCCTGAATAACATTGATGGTTTATATTAATAGGCAATTGACCTGGTTAGACTCAAAGCCTTACCTTGAGCTCTGCCTTGTCTTCTGCAGGTTCAAGTCTTAGTTCAATTCTTTAAGCCTTTGCTGTACTGCTTTGTTCCGTGCGTGTTGGTTAGTGGTCACCTGAGACTTCACCCAGAGTCCATGCACAGAATCAGGGGTCCCCTTCTTCTACCCTTGCCTCTCTGGGGTTCTTCCAGTGACCATAGTTGCCTCTGCTTCTTTTCCTAGTTTCTCTAGCCAGAAAGGCAACAGGTTTTCTTTCCAAGTTTTAGCCACCCATACTTTCAGGGCAAAACCCAGGAAAAAGCCAATAAAAAATGCAGGAAATGCATCCTGTGCCAGTTGCTACTCCAAATGTTTTGACACTCTTCAAGAGTCTGACTGCTAGTTTTACTCTTCGGAGTTCTCAGCAATTAGTCATTGTCGCTGTATTTTGCCCAGAGTTTATAGCTGTTACCTGGGGAGGGGTGGGTGGAGAGGGCCCACACTGCTATATTGGGAGTGAATTTCTGCCTGCTTTTTTCTGCTAACACAATTTCTAGGGGATCTTTCCAAGTTAGTAATCTGGACAACTGGAACTTCCTCAGTCTTTTTAATAGTGCACAGTCGTCCACTATAATCAGACCCCTCCTGGTGGACATTTATGTTTCCAAACTTTTGCTTTTAGGGACAGTGCTGCATCAAATGTCCTTGTCCCCTTACACACTGCTCTGAGGTCTTGGTGGAGAAATGTCTTGGGCCCTCAGCCAAGGTTTTTCTTGGAATCCTGAAAAACATTCATTTGCTTGGGAGTGGCATGATATCTGCTTCCTTCTGTGGTCGCCTGAAGGCCTGGGCCATGTTTCTGGGCACATGCAGTGGCAGGAAGGTGTCGGAGAGGAGAGACTATAGGGAGTGATGAGTATTTCACAAGCTGTGGAGACTGCCCCGGAGCCCTCAGCTGAGCAGTCAGGTGCAGCCCCAGCCAAACTGGGTGTTTTGTTTAATCTTCCATTTCTAATTTGGTTATTTATCAACAAAGAATGAAAGTTATCTTTGGACAAAAATATAGCACATTAATCTAACAAAACAGGTATAGGAATTACATGGCATTTACCTCGAGAAATGAACACGCCTGCACACAAATGTTCCTTTCGTTATTACAGCCCCACATGCCTTCCACAGGTTGCTGGACGGTGGTTCCCCCAAGCCGTGGAATAGCACTCAGCAGCCATTAGGAGTGAACCACTGGTGCCTATGACCACCCGGTCAAGTCTCCAGAGAATTCTGCTGAATGCAAAGCTCTAATCCCCAAAGGTCCCACACTGTATAATTCCTTTTCTACAACATTCTTGAAATGAGGAAATGACAGGAATGGAGCACAGATTGATGACAGCCAGGGGCCAAATGGAGGGTTAGCGTGGGAGGGAAGTGGGTGCGTTTATAATAGGGCAGCACAAGAACAGAAAGGTGCTGTAGCGCAACTGTCGCTCTGTAGTGTCAGCGTCACAATCTTTGTGAGCTTGTCCTGCAGTGTTGAGAGTGTTCCCGGAGGAGGACGCTGGGTGACAATGCCCAGGACCTCTCTGTTTTCTTTCTCTACTTGGTTCCCACACCTGCACGTCACTGTGCAGTTAGCTCATAATAGACACTTCAAAAATATATTATTTCTTTTTCAATAATGGATCTACTGCACTTTTTAAACAGCTGCTGTCATTGTCCTGGAATTCCTCTTTGTAGCCCATGGGCCCATATGCCTGGCTGGAGGGAATTTGTGTTTATCTATTTCTTTTGTGTAAGAACTATTAATTTTTCTTTTTTGGAGAAATTAAAAGAGAAAGTAGGTAAAAGCTAGAAGGAGGTAAAGTGTTCTTCTTTCTGTGAAAAAGTTCTTTAAAACGATTTTGTGTTTTACATTAAAATGAGACGTCCTTTTCTGGGAGTTTTCTTCTTGACTCTGATGGGGGTCCGGGGGTCAGCATGGGTCAGCAAGCTGTGGTGGGCTCTCTAAGCTGTGTGACAGGCTGTGAAAGGCCTTCACTTTCTGGTATTTAACAGCCCCAAATCCACCTTAGAAATGCCCTAAAATGCTTTTGTTATTGACTGCATTTGAGGGTGTCACCTATTTTTTCCCTTCAGTCCCATGCACGTTTCCTTTCTTCTCTTCAGCCTCTTCCTCCCCCACCCCCACTCTGAATTAATCAAGTTCTCACGAAAGCGGTCTTTGCCACTGGAAGTCCCTGAATGTCCCAGGTTGGGCATTCTGTGCTGTAGGTGCACCCACCCCCACGTAACGCTGGGTCCCTTTAAATGGAAGGTCAGCCTACTAGGATAGAGTGTGTGCTTTATTCATGTTATCAAATACCCACGCACTCAGATCGAGAGAAGCAAGGAAACCAAAACGCACAATTCTTTCGTTTGTAACCTAAGACCTAATAAAATTCATTCACAGACAAGCGGTACGATCCAGCGTTTCCTGAAGCCAGTGGTGGGCAGCCCTGACAGTGCAGCTCTGGGAGCTGCCACCCAGGTCCTGCTGCAGGCTCCCTGTGCTGCCACCCAGGGGACAGACCTCGGCCATGTAGTGACACTGACAAAGACGACAGCGGCTTCCTGAAGCCCTTACCATTGCGGGGCCTGTGAGCGCCCCCTTGTCTCCTGGGTGTGTGTGTACTGTCCTCTCTCTGCAGAGGGGGCACTGAGGTTGAGAGCAAGGGGTCCCTCCACCTTCCAGCACCCCGGGGCTCTGGTCCCTGGAAAACACCTCACAGATGGGGTCCAAGGGGCTGTCGCTGTGGGGACAGCAACTCAAGACTCACAGATGTTTTCAATTTGGGAAAATTGGGGGACACAGCAAGTGCTTGTGAAGCCCTCCCCATGCCTCCCCAGCAGTGCTGTAACTTTTAGTCCACAAAGGCAGTGCCTGGCTCAGGTTCTTGGGGACAGCGGGAGGGGCCGCAGCATCAGTGGTCTGACTTCTTGTCATTTGGGGCTTAGAGGCTTAGAAACAACGTGCTCTCTGAGGCTGGTTGAACAACCACCGCCTGTGGTTCAATGTCAGTTCAATGTTAATTTCCGTTGATTTGGCCACTTGTCTTCCACATCAGGTCTGTGAAAGTCTCTGATCTGAATTATCAGATTTCTGACAAATCTGGAAAGAGCCTACGTAGTATACATAGCCCCTCCTTTTCCTAAACTTAGGTGTGGCTTTCTCTTTATTTTCTTTAGTTTTTGTGTGTTTTTTTTAATTTTATGGGACAAGGAAGAATGGTGAAGTAAACTCCATAATGAAATAAACATCATGAAATAAACTCAATAATGAAAACAGGGTGCTGGTTTTCTTCCTCCTGCCTTTCCTGCTATCTTCTCCACCTTCTGATGGGAATGACAGAGGGCCGGAGGTGGTCTGTGAGGCTGGCCCTGCACTGTCCTGGCTCGGCCACAGCAAGCAGATGCAGACAGCTCTCCCTGCCGCATGGGTGATCACTGGGCCTGCCAGGGGGCCTGAACTCACAGTGGTTACGATCCCTGACATTGAGTGGAGGACTCTGAAAAGGTGTTATGAAAATGGTTTTACTGTGAGCTGTACCATCATCGCCACCATCGTCATCATAGCACCAAATAAGATTTCATGTGTGCTGAGTGTGCTGCTAAGTTCTTTCCATACATGGTCTCAGCCAGTGCATCCTGCACTTGACCCCTGGAGGACTGGCTGAAATACCCCCCGACTCGGTAGCTTTGGGTCAGATCCCTCGAGACACTGACACGGCTGGGCTTCATCTCTGAGCTCTGAGTTAATCTGCCTGAAACAACCCATGAGCTACATAACATTACCCCCAGTTTACAATGCGGAGACAGCAAGAAAAGTCAGGGGACCTGATCACAAAGCTCATTGCTACTGATGGGGCTTTGAGAGTCGGGCACAGAGGACCAGGAAGACCTCTGTGGGGCGATGCCTGGGGGAGGACCGGCCCTGGAGGTGCGGGGGGGAGACAGGGGCATGCGTGTTATCAGGAAACAGAGGTGCCAGAAGGAGGGCCTAGTGGTCACTTTCTCCAGCCCCCACCCTTGGCGCCAGCACACCTGGCTCTGTTTATGTGGGATTCTGTCCATGTTGTACCCCTTCTTCTCCCCTTCATATTTCCCATATTGCCCATAAAACGGGAAGGAATAGTAAAAAGAGGAAATTGCAGGAAGAAAATAAACAAGCTTTTCTTTTTGAGTTTATTTTTAGTTATTTATACTATAAATCTTTGAACCCCTGAAATTAACAAAAGAAATGAACAAAAAAGGTCTATATAAGTATAGGAAAGGGACTGAAGACTCAGGAATAACATGTAGGCTTTTTCCACATTTGTCACAAACTCATTGATTCGGATCTGAAGCTCTGAAACCCTGAGGAGAGGCTGGCAGCACGGAAAGCTATAAAGCCAGGGTGCCGACTGGTGGCCAACTTCCACTGGCGTGTTTTCTTTGGCTCACACAGCATTTGAAAAATATTCAAATCAGTTTAAAATGTGGGAGTTTTCATTAAAAAAACACACACAAAAAAAACCCACCGCCAGTTTGCAGCTTTTCTTGAGGGACGGGGAGCGCTAGTGTCAGGGCTGTGGCTGGTGGGGTTTGGCCCTGTGAAAGGTGCCCCTGCCAGCACGCCTGGTCTAGAAAGTTCTGGACTTGCACTCAGATGGGTCACCAGCTGGGTGACTTTGAGGCCGGCACTCCCTGGGCCCCTCCCCCCGCCTGTGCCCCTGGCAGCCTGTGTGCGTGAGAGCACCTCATAAACATGAAGCACGGCGACCCTCAGAAATGGACTCGCAGTAATGAGGCGCTGCTGGGCACGAGGGGAGAGACGCTTGCGGACAGTCCCTGGGCACGTACGGGAAGTTCCCTGCAGCCTTCTGCGGCAGTGTCAATCATTTCTTTCCTTTAAAAATGTGTTTTCTAAAATGATTATGATTATTTTACGAGATCCATGCAGTGTATGAGGTGCTCTATAGGGCGTATCCGGCCCCAGCTGGCGCACTTCTGGGTGTTTTATGGCAAATGATTCTCAGATTACCCTCTAATGTAGGAAGGCCTGCCTGTTGTCTGAGCTCCCTGGGTCATATAGAAAACCCTTGGACTTGATACAAAACAGCTGCCTCAGTCAGCTGTTCCAAAAAAGGAGTAGGAGAAAGGTTTTTGTAGCTGATGGAGATTTTGAAAAATGTTAAGTTACTCTTTCCTTGCCATTAAAGTGTGATTTAATTTTGTTAATAATTGTGTAAATCTAAAAAGAAGTGTTCCAGATGAGTTTGTTAAGTGCTCTCGGCAATGCTTGCAGTGGGTCCTGGGGCATGTCCTCTGGGGAGGGGGGGGTGCAGCTCAGAACTCCCTCTGACCTCCAGGTCCCTGGGCCTCAGCCCAGCTGGGCTGGGGTCAGGGGCCAACTCTCAGCCCCCTCCTCCATCTCCTCTGGGTCCCTGCTGAGACCAGCAACAAAAGGTCAATTGTCTGAGGCCCCCTTTGTCTCAGGGGCTCTGTGGGCCTCTCTGAATGCCAGTGTCTGTGCACGTTGGGTGTGAATGCGTATGTGTGTGTATGTGTGCAGGTGTGTGCATTCGAGTATTGTGTACATATGTGCATGGTTGTGTGCACACACGGACACATGCCTATCAGTATGTGCACACATATGAATGCATGTGTACATGCGCATGCACACAGTGTGCATGTGTGCATGCATATGTGTGAGTGTGCATGCACACATGAGTGCACATGCTTGCATGCATGTGTGTATGCACACGGGTGTGCACATATACATGCATGCATGCATGCATACGTGAGTGTGGGTGTGCATGCACACGAGTGTGTCCCTGTCTGTGTGCATATGTGTGGGCTGGGTGTAAACATGGGCACACGTGCACGTGTGGGAGTTGCTTAAAGCATTTCTGCATTGCTGACGCTCCTTAGTGGACCCTGACTGGCTGATGGAGGTTCCTGAGGCTGAGGGAGAAGTGCCTCCTTCCCGTCTCTCAGGAGATGACATAGTTGCCTTTATCTGGTATGTGCTGTGGTACACACACCTCGGAATGTTCTACGTCCTCTGCCTCCTCCAGGGTGAGATAAATGCAGCAGTGAGGAGAGGCGCAGGAGGTTCCTTCCATAGCTCGCCGGCCTCTTTGCCTGTCCCAGCCTGCATTTCATGGTGAGGCTCACGGGACTGTCCCACACTGTTCCAGCCTTAGTGCTGCCGAATTGTACCCAGTGTATTCTGTGTGGGGTTTTGTGGGGCTTCAGTCATGTTTATAGAATGACTGTGAGTGCTCTGTTCCCATCCACCACGTATGCTGGTTCCCACGTGGCTCCGGGGCGTTGGTGTGGGTTCCGGTCATCTTGTCCCCTGGTGTGGCTTTACCAGGCCTATGCACGCAGAGGTCTGCCTGCACGTGCTGTAGTCAGCCTGCATGAGTCCAAGATTCACACTTCCTTCCTTAACACAGGTGTCCTTTTAAGAATGACAGTAAAACATATTTGATTCAGAAGCCAGGAAAAGACTAATAAAAATGCTGAATTGAAATTCACCTCTGTGAAGGGTTTATCTCCGAGCCCCATAGAAACCAGCACAGCTGCCATTTAACAGCCTGTTTTGCCTTTTCCTGATTCCCGTCCCTTCCATGCTCACATCCTCCCTGCTCCAGCAAGGGCTTATCTTTCAACTGTGAAAACGCCACCAATTAAACAACTTATCAAAATATCCATTCGGTGAAATTATCTTAGAATCAGCCTAACTGTAAGCCAGAACTTTTTAATCCCAGGACATGTAAAGTTACCTAGTGTGTGAGATCTGCAAATTGCTCATCCTAACCCTTTGGTTACAGTTTCCGTTTTCATTTCATTCCCCAAATAATTTCCTCCTTGTTCTTTAAATTCTTGATTATCCCGAGGCTCCTTCCTCTGCTGTTTGCTTAAGTCGCAGAGAAAATATCCTCCTGGCTTAGCTGAGCCAGATAACCGCATGAATTCAGGCGAGTGTGACACGTCACCTTGAAGCCACATACCTCAGGCCTCACTTTGACATGCGTGTTTTGTAAAGCTGAGCCAGTCCTCTGAGACTGCGATGGCTTGTCACTGGCTCTGTCCTGGGGTGTATGCACGGCTGACAGCAGCCAGGTTCTCCTGGAGCCCAGCTGTTCACACAGTAGCGGGGGAGGCAGTCTTTGTCGGACTGGCCAAGGTGCTGGGCTTTCTTATCTCAGCGGTGAAGTTTTCTCTCCTAACTCTCTCTTCCCCACCCTTTTACCTTGCATTGCCTGGGGACCCTCCTGCTATCTCACAGCACCCAGCATAGCACCACAGAAGTCCCTCCACCCCCGCCTCCAGGGTGACATCAAGGGAACCAGCCACACGCGTTTAGGATGTTAAGGTGAAACTTATCATAGGTCAACTTCTCACTGGAAGTATTACCGATGATGCTTAGGCTTTAACCTCCGTGAGTTCCTTAAACAACTGGGTTATGAGACTTACATCGTCGTGGCCGTGGCTGACAGTGTTTTTTACATGGTGAAATACTTTCAAAGTTCCAAAAGCAAACTTAAAAATTACATTTCAGAATGTGACAACATTTCCATGAATGAGGTATTGCCTATATAGAGGGGTAGTTATTATTTATAGTTTTTCCTATCAGGCAGCTTGCACACAATGCACACACAAAGATATGAACACAAGTATAGAAACTTGCTTAATCTTTACGTTCATCCTATGGAAAAATAATTATTTTGCCCACTTTATGAGCACGGAGGCTCTGAGTTTAAATGACTTGCTGACACCCATGCCGTTAGCTGTTGAAGTGGCTGGCCTAAGTCTTCTGTGATCAACTACAGACCCTGCGTAAGCGAGCTGGGGTCCAGGCATAGGACTGGACCGCTGGTTATGCCTGAGAGGTCTCCCGTGGAATAAGGGGAAGTCACGGGGTCACCCAGGCCCCAGCGGCCGTGCACACTTTCTCTTGCTGTCACACGTGGATCACAGGCTTGATGCCTTGCTGTTCTCAGAGCGGTGGCCTGCTGGCCTCGAGCTTACGGGGTCATTGTGACTGACTGCCCCCCCCAGGGATGCTCTGGCCCAGGTGGTCAGTCCCCCGGGGCTGGGGGTTGAAGGAGTGTGGTGCTGTCCTAATGCAAATCCCACAAGCAGCACACACACCCTTTCGCGCTTTCTCTGAGTCCAGAAACCCTGTTTTGCTCACAGAGACAGAGGGTAGAGTGATGGTCACTAACGACTAGGGCTTGAGGGGAGGGAGGCTGCTGGTCAGAGGTACAAAGTGCCAGCTGTAAGATGAGTGAGTTCCGGGACACAGTGTCCAGCACGGTGACTACGGCTGACAATGCTGCACTAGAAACTTGGAAGCTGCTGAGAGCAGATCTTAAGTGTTCTCACCAAGAAAAGAAAACGAGGCAACTCTGAGGTGATGGAGGTGTTAACATGGTAACGTGAGGTCATGGTTTCACAATATATGCATGTATCAGGTCACCAGCTAGTGCACTTTAAATATATACAGTTATTTGTCAATTACACCTCAATGGAAAACTTTTAAAACTTTTAGAAAAGGAAAAGCAGGGGGGAAGAGCCCTGTTTTGGAAGTCATCCCCGAGGAGAGACACCTTCTGTTTAATCCGTAGGCCTCTTTAAGACCCTTTCAGAATGTGACGACCCTCTGGGAACTCAGCTGAAACGAAACATCTATCATTAAAATGTGTTTTTTATGAGACGTTAGCAGAAGCGCGTCTAGGAAACGTTTGAAAACACTGACCATATTAAGTTAATTTTCTGGTGAATCAGCATATTCTTGATAGCATTTAACATGTATTTTTCTGTTTTAATTGCAGCTTGGGTTGACGATAGCCATTCGTTACAGCCACAGGTAAGGCTTCCATCTTTTTAACGCCGTGCACGCCCCCGTTTATAGTATCGTTTGCTCTCATCTACAGGTTTGTGAGCTTCCCCTTGGGACTGCTCTCCCCATGATTTTAGTATCACAGCAGTTAGAGGAAACTGTTCTAGTTGATTGGTGAGAGTTCATCGCTGTTTGCAGGAATAAGGTTTTTACGTACAAGTCGGGGAAGGTAGCACATTGCTTTCAGAACAGAAAACATAACATTCAGAGCAGGGACACAGAAGTGGGTAATGTACTCTGTGCAAGAGTGAGAACTGAAGTCAGTCAGGGGTGTCCTGCGTGAGTGGCGAGAGGTGGGGGCAGCCCAGCCCCTCCCCCTGCAGCCTCCCCTTGTCGTGGGTACTTCTGAGAGCAGGGAAGGCCCTGTGTTTGTCTTGCTTCATGATTTCTGCCTTTGCCTCAGTTGCTTCATGTGCATAAAGAATGTTTGTTTCTTGAACTGGTATCAACCTTTCCCCTTTGCACGCATCAAAATGTATTAAGATGGTTACGGAGCGAGTGCCCACTGTGTGACACGCATAGTGCCAGTACTGTGGCACTGGCTCCTGAGAAAAGTAAAGAAAAGCTTTATTGAGAAGTCAGCGGGCAAGGAGACAGGAGGCGGGGCTCATGTCTGCCTCCCCATCCAGGGTTCTGGACAGATGTGAGGGGTTTCAGCATCGGATCTTCCTTCCTTCTGAACTGGTTCTGGTGCTCAGGTTCTGGCCATGTCCCTGTCCTCTGGTTCTGTGTGGGGCTGGGAGGGGGACAGTTAAAGATTCACAAGTGTGACTTGTGAGTGGTGTATCCCAGGTTTAAACTTTGGTTTGAGTTCTTGTTGGAAACAGAATGGGGCCAGTTTGAGCTGGTTCTTGGTTACAAGATGTTGAATTAATTAAAGATCCAGCCCCAGTAGAGGGGCCGTAAGCCACGTGGCTCCTGTCCTTACACCAGCTGTGCTCACAGCCGCCCCAGAGTGCTACCATCCATCACAGGCCTCAACTCACCCTCCCTGACGATAGCTTGGGACATTAGCCAGCCCTCCACAAACAAGCCCTGGCTGCCTGATTTCACAATAAGCTTGCCTTCTAACAATGCTTGTGCCCAGTTGTGCACAAGGCTTGCATTTTAGTGTGAAGTGGGCGGTAAAGTGGGCGGTCCCCAAACCTGGGATGGCGGCCGTGAGCTGTGTAGGTTAGAGCAGGAGAGGGCAGGGGTGGAGTGAAACCCTGGGGATGAATGAAGAAAAGGGTTCGTGTTGGGCGTTGGAGTCATAAGTGTGCCCGATGGCTGCACACACCAGTCCCTTATGAGCACAGCCAGACCGCTGCCGCCGATGACCTGCACAGCTGCCCTGCACTGATGAAGCCTGGGGTGGATCATGGCCCCTGGACGTGACTGCCTGCTGGACCCTGGGTGTGTCGCATGTGCACATGTGTGTGTGAGAGAGACAGGCAGCGCAGCAATGTCCCCGCCCTCCAGCCAGGCCACTCCTCTGCTGTGTTTCCAGGGATGTTTGCTCCAGGCTGTCTTGTCCCCTGTCCTGGCTCTGGGGTGTAAAGTTCAGAGCAGGGAGTCATGGGTATTTCATAAATGTAGCAAAAAGAGAGCAAAAATCTAAGGAAGTTGCACAGGAAAGTAATGAGATTGAGGAGGAGGCAAGTGAGGGCGTCTCCTGAGACTCCCCTGTAAGCTCCATGCTCCTTCACCCTCTGCCTTGGGGCCTGGGGACCCCGAGCGAGTGCTGGCCCCACGAAGCCAGCATGCACAGAAGCCGGTGTGTGTCCCCTGCTCAGAGTCGGATGGCCTTCGGCGCAGTGGCAGCAATTAGGAAGAGGTTGCTGTAACTCAGGGGTGATGTGCAGGCTTCCTGTTGGCTTGGCCGGGGCTCTAACAAAGTGTCTGTGTCCAATTTACACACCTGATTTACACGACCCAAGGGGGGAGTGTGGCAAGGACCATTTGACCTGTCCGCATCTGGCATCTTAAAGTAACAAAGGCATCATGAGGTGTGTTTCCCAAAAATGACTTCTGGCATATGAGGAATTCTTACTTAAAGTGCTAGGAAGCGCAGCAGCTTCTGTAAATAGCAGGGCGGGGTGGGGGACGCAGTCTGAACTGATGATGCTCACGCACGTGTCACAGAGCCGTTCGCAGTCAAGGCCCGCACCACGTGCCCTCTGCCCGGCCCGTGTCCTCTCTGCGGTCCGCGGGTGCAGTGGGCATCTGCCTTCCCTGTCAGACTCCTGCAGGTCACTGTGCTGCCGGGTGCTTGCTCTTGTGGTCCCGCTGCCATCTGGCCCTGTCACCTCCATCTGTCCTCATGGACGAGGAGGAAGGTGAAGGCTGTGGGTTTCTGGTTGTGCTCCCTTTCGAAACCCTACCAGCTTATTTAGATGAATGGAAACCTCCATCCTTTCTTCGACTACTTCTTTTTTGGTAAAAAATACCTAATATAAAACTTACGATTTTAACCCTTCAAAAAGGTAAAAAAGTGTATATTTCAGTAGTATTAAGTGCGCTTGCGGCTCGGTGTTCTGGAGGATTGGTTCCAGGACCCCCACGGACACCCAAATCTGCGGTGCTCGAGTCTCTTCTATAAAATGGTGTGGAACAGGTACTTGCACACAGGTGACAGCAGGGCGTGCCTGCCTGTCACCTCACGTGCATGGACCCCGCTTAGGACTTGGCATGTTGCAAGTTCAAGCTTTGCTTTTGGGAAGTTTCGGGGATTTTTTTTTTTTTTTAAATCTTTTGATCTGCGGTTGGTTGACTCCTTGGATGCAAGACCCTTGGGTACGAGGACTGGTGACCGTACGTTCACACTGCTGAGCAGCCCTCACCACCGTCTCCCTCCAGAACCTTTCACCTTCCCAAACTGAAACTGTCCCCACTGGACACTAAGTGCCCGTTCTCCCTGTCCTAGCTCCTGGAAACCCCCATTCTGCTATATAAGGTATGATGTGAATACCTCATACAGGTGGAGTCACAGCGCTTGTCCTTTTGTGACTGTCTTCTGTCACTGAGCGTGATGTCCTCCAGGTCCATCCACGCTGTAGCAGGTGTCAGACTGCCCTTCCCTTCTTAAGGCTGAATAATATTCCACTGTATGTCTACGTCACATTTTGTTACCCAGTCAGCTGTTGAAGGGCACCTGGGCTGTGTCCACCTTCTGGCTGCTGTGAGTAACCCTGCTGTGAACCTGTGTGTCTCCCTGAGAGCCAGCTTTCAGTTCTTTGGGGTACCTACCCACCAGTGGGATTGCTGGGGCAGAAGGTAGTTCTGTGTTTAGGTTTTTGAGGAACCGCCATGCTGTTTTACTGTCAGTCACTTTGTAAATGGCTGCAGCCTGTGTCTGTACCACTCTGGGTCATTCCAAAGGCTCACGGCTGTTACCGAGAAATGGTTTCCATGTCCCTCGTCATGCTGATCCACAACCCACGCAATGGAATTGGGTCCTCTTGCTGTGGGTGGGGATACCTGTGGAAGCAAGGTTGGACTTTAGGTTCTGATCACCAGGGCTGTTTCCAAAAGGCTAACGGGGGGACTAGAGCCAAGAGAGATGGTGGAGAAGACCCAGCAGACTCCCGTGGTCGGCGGGGGCGGGATGAAGGGGTGGGAGGAGGCAACCGTGGTTCCAGGATAACAATACTGGGGGGGGGGTTCACTTATGAAGAGGATCAGACTGAGGGAACTTAAAGGACAGGCGTGTGGAGTGGAGGAGAGGAAGTCACTAACACCCTGTAAGTCTGGCGATCAGGCTGTGCACACACGTGGGGCGGTGCTGCCGGGAGCGAGAGGGTGGCCCTTGTGTGGCGAGAAGGCTCAAGGCCTGAGAAGGGAGGTCTGGTTTCATTGCTGTGACCGTGCACTGATGCCTCAGCTGGCAAATCCCTTGTTATGTTGACATATTCAGGGTAAGAACACCCCGGCCCATAACACATGCACACCCAACCTTTCCCCCTCTTGCCCCCGGTCGTGGGGTCAGCCTCTCCCTCCTGCTGGGCCTGTTGCTCAGGCCTATCCGTGGGCTATGGAAGTGTGTGTGTGTGTGTGTGTGTGTGTGTGTGTGTGTGAGACATCGTGTGGGGTAGGGGTCAGGGGTTGGGAAGTGGTGAATGACGTCATCCTATTCCAACTGTACAGACATTCTGAACGAGGAAGAGCATCAGCCGTGACTGACCGGACGTGTAACAACAGGTCCTGCACACATTTCGTTTATTATCATGGCGTTTTCATTTATTTTTGTAAAGTCAAGTCATTTTCACAGAGTGGAAAATTGTCTCTTGCTGTTCATTCCCCACTGTTTGGCTTGAGGTTTTCGGGTGGAATCCACACGGTGGTGACAGCTGGGTAACCCCCAGAAGTGCCCTTTGCAGATAACAGCTCTCGGGGCCCCACCGCCCACACAGCGGGGAAATTGTTCCCCACTGTGTGGGTGTTTTGTTTTTTCTTTTTCTGCAAGATTGAGAGCTTAGATGATCTTCCTGCCTGTCACAGTGCAGCAACCCGAAGAACCCTGCTGCCCTTGGTGGGGACCCTGGCAGGGAACAACGGGGCCCAGATGTGATCGTGTCACCTTAGCATGCTTCTCTGACACAAATGAGAGGCCACAGAAAACAACGGTGCGGGGTTTTTCACGTGGCACATAAGCCCACATTTCTAAGAAAAGCTCATGAAAGCAGGGTGTGAGACAGCAGACTAGTCCCCAACAGAATTATTTTGCTGTGATTGTATCATTTTGTTGGTTGTCTTTCTTTAATAAATGAGAACGGAAGCAGAGTTTCCATTTGGCTCTAGTTCCCTGGCTTGATTTTTCCACGAGCCTAGAGGTGTTTCCTTCCCATAGCTGCCTTCTTTCTGTTGGTTCTCAGTGGCCCTGAGGAAGGCCAAATGCAGAACCTCGTTCAGGCCCAGGCCCTGGCCCTGACATTGGAGTTCCAGGTATCAACCCCCTAAGAGTCCCCGGGGTCCTCCGTGCGCTGGCGAGCGGAAGGGAGAAATGGGCAGCCTGCATGTGGTCAGAAGCGGGCAGGCTCCTGTGCGTGGTTTGGCCGTGTCTGAGCTGCACTGTGGTGGGAAAGCGTGTCCGCCCAAGTGTGGCCCCTGGATAAATGGGCACGCACAGGCTGCCTCCGCTGTTGGGTCTGAAGGGGCCCGTGGGCTGCGCAGGAAGCAGAGGGCCGTGTGCTTCTGTGCTCTGATTTAGACCAGAAGTGGCGTTTGAGCTTCAGAGATGAATCAGAATGCTTGTTGAACGGACAGGAGGCATCAATGCACAAATGAAATTGCCATCTTGAAATCGCAAGGGAGGACACGACAAGAAACAGGCCATCGGGTCCGTTGGACTTTGATTTGGAGTGTTGGCAAACACCTCGCCATGGCCATTTGGGGCTGGTTTGATCTTGTGGAGACAGCTGGGGGAGACTGTGTTCTCCACATTTTTGAAAAATAAACAAAGATGCCTTTCTGCCCTTTTTCCCTCTTCCAGGGAATAGTTGTTTCTGTCACTGGGTTCTCTGCTGACTGTTCTGTCTGTCTCTTTTACAGACTTCACAGTGAGGCCCCAACGAGATTTAGACTCGGGGTTGCCAAGAGCTTTATTCAACCCTGATGGTATAGTCTTAAAAGCAAAGCCATCTTTCGGGAGGTTGAATTTTTCAGATGACCTTGACACAGAACATTGCCCCCAGAGAGCAGAATGTGAATATTCGCGGGTGTCTGAGTTCTGTGCTCTTACCTACGACCTCCTGAGGGCCCGCTGTGGTGAGCGTGGCCTGGTGCGGGGGCTGTGCTGGGCAACTGGTAGGTGCTTCCAGGGTCCAGGGAGTAAGGAGAAGATACATATGTCTTCCTGGGCCTCTCCCACCCCCTTTTCACCCCATGTCTGGTATCACGTCGGTGGCCTTGACCTCTAGGGATCTTTTGGTCCAGGCTCTTGGCCATTTTCCCTGTCAGACCTGCCCATCACGTCAGTTGCCACCTCCATGGAGCCGTCTTCTGCCTGCCGCCAAGGGGGTTTTTCTCAAACACAGATCTGATCCTGCCTCTCCCCCACAGAAACTTCCATGGGCTCCCATGCCCAGGCAACAGAATTCTGACCCTTAAAATGGGATTCCAGACCTCACCCCCAACCCCTGCCTCCCACTTAGCAGCTTCCTGCCTCCCCCACCCTTTGGTCTTGCTATTTCCTTTCAGGAATTAACTTCCTTCTTCTCTTCTGCAGTAGTGAACTCCTACTCACCCTCCAACGGCCCCTAGGTGTCACCTCCTTTTCAAATGTTTGTCAAGGAACCATGCTCCTTTCTGTTGTTAGGTCTCAGGGCTACTTTGCAGGCCAGACCCTAACTCCATGTCTTTTCCTTTCTGTCTCAGGCAGCAGGTTGGAGAGGCAGACTGCATTCTTGCCCCCACGTCTCCCCACGCCCCTCCACATCAGAACATGTGGACGCCACAACCCAGCCCTCAGAGCCAAAGCCATCTGGCAAAGCCGTTCTGTGTGAGTGGGTCTGGGAGAACTGGTTAGTCTTTCTTTTATAATGTCTCTAAAAAATGACCACTTCTTTACTTCCAAAAGGAGAAGCCACCCAATTTCTAGAAATTCAACACAGCCCAAATTAAAATGTAGAAATATGAATGTAAATTTTTATGTATGACAAACTTATTCAAAAAATGACAAGCTAATTCAAAAATTTATATGTAAAGGCCAAAGCAATTTTGAAAATGATCAGGTTGGAAGACTTACACTACCAGACTTTGAGACTTGTTGTAAAGCTACAGAATTCCACACAGTGTGGTAGTGGTGAAAAGACAGACGTGTCGGACAGTGGAACAGAATAGAGTCCAGACCCATACATAAATGACCAGTTGATTTTTAACAAAAATGCCATGGTAGTTCAATGGAAAAGGATAATATTTTCAATAAATGGTACTGAAATAATTGGGTATCCATTGAGAAAAAAACAAAAACAACAACACCCCAAAACAACCCAAGCTCTCAATCCATACTTTGTAATATGTACAACAATGAACAAAAATGGATCATGGGCTAAAGTAGAAGGTAAAACTGAAAACTTGATAGAAGAAAACAGCAGAAAAATCTTTGTAACCTTGGGCCAGGCAAAAATTGCTTTGGATACAAAAAAGCATAAACTATGAACAAAAAGGTTGGTAAAATGGATTTTTATCAAAATTAAAAACATCTGCTCTTAAAAAAAACACTGTTGAGAAACTAAATGACAAGCCACAAACCAGGAGAAAAGAATTTCAAAACACAGATCTGATAACGGACTCATATCCAGAATATGTGTCAAACTCGTATAACGCGTTAACAAAAAAGCAATTTAATGGAAGGGCAACAAAGTCTTGGACCAGTATTTTACTGAAGAAGAGCTACAGACAACAGGTTAAATATATGAAGAGATGTTCAATCATTAGTCATTAAGGAAACGAGATACCACTATACATATATCAGAGTGGCTTAAAGAAAACCACACACTAAAAAAAAAAAAAAAAAAAAAAAAAAAATCCCCAAACAACAACAGCAAAACACAGGACTCCAAACCCTGACAATGTGAAGTTGCTGGGAGGATATGGAGTAAATCCAGGTCCTGTACGTTGCTGGGGGGAGGCCAAACGGAGCAGCCACTCTGGATAACTCCCTGGTGGTTTCTTACAGGATGAAACAGCACCTTACGGTGTGACCTGGTGACTCCATTGCCAGGGAGTTGTGACACTGAGACATGGAAACGTTCGTCCACACAGAGACGTGTGTGCCAATGACCATAGAGGCTCTATTCATAGTAGCCCCAAACTGAAAAGGGGGAGCCCAGATGTCCTTTCCGCAGAAGTGAAATACTGCTCAGCAGTAGAAGGGTGTTAGGCCAAGTGAGCTAAGCCAGACTTGAAATGTACACACCGTGTGAGTCCATGTATATGACGTTCCGGAAAAGGGAAGCTGTGGGGAAGAAAACAGATCAGCGGTTGCCTGGGTGGGGGTGGGGAGTTGACTAGAAAGTATCATGAGGGATTTTTTTGACGGGTGATGGACATATTCCAAATCTAGACTGTGGGGTTATGTGGCTGTAGAGTGGTCCCTTCTTATCCACGTTTCGCTTTCCATGGTTCCAGTTATCTGTGGTCAACTGTGGTTTGAAAATATTAAATGGAAGATTCCAGAAATAAATAATTCATACGTCTTAAGTTGTGTGCCATTTGAGGAGTGTGATGAAATCTCATGCTGTCCCGCTCCGTCCCACCCAGGACGTGACTCATCCCTTTGTCCAGAGTCCCCTGGTTGTAGACACTCCCCGCTGCTAGTCACTTAGGCGATGCCTCTTGTTAGATCCACTGTCCTGGTATCATGGCCTTGGCTCAAGGCACCTTATTTTTCTTAACAATGGCCCCAAAGTGCAGGAGCAGTGACGCTGGCCATTCAGGGATGCCAGAGAGAAGCCGTGAGGTGCTTCCTTTCAGTGTGGCAAGGCAGAAGTTCTCAACTTAAGGAAAGTAAAACATTATATGCTGAGGTTGCTGAGATCTACGATGAGACGAATCTTCCATCTGTGAAACTGAAGAAGAAAAAAGAAATTTGTTCTAGTTCTGCTGTCGCCCCTCAAACTGCAAAGGTTTGGGCCACAGGACGTGTGAAGTACTAGTTAGGATGGAAAAGGCATTCAGTTTGTGGGTGGGAGACATGACCAGAAACGTGTTCTGAGTGACGGCAACATGTTTCCCAGAAAGCATGGAGCCTCTAGAAAGACTTCAGCAATGGGCCCCAAACAGTGACCACATTCCCATAACTTTATTACAGTAGATTGTTACAGTTCTATTTATCAGTAGTTACTGTTGTCAATCTCTTACTGTGCCTGATTTATAAATGAAACTATCCTAGGTATGTATGTGTAGGAAAAAACAGTATATACAGAGTTTGGTACTGTCTGTGGTCTCAGGCGTCCACTGGGGGGTCTTGAAACGTGTTCCCCATGGATAAGGGGGGCTGCTGTATGTGTTTGTCAAAACTCTTAGGACTGTGCCACCTATAAAGGCTGAACCTTAATTGAATTTCACTGCAGTGAACTGGAATTAAAGAGAGCTAAGGTAGGGGGAGCCTGTTCTCCCGCCGCATGCTGAGCCCACCGTGTCTGAGGCTGCGCTGCGAGGCTTGCGCCCGCGTGCTTCCGGGTAAAGTCTCAGGGAAGTCACATGTGGAATTCTGTTGTGTTCGGCATGGCCAGCATGGGCCATGGATTTCCTACTTTTGCTTACTTTGGCATTTCCAGTGGAGACCAGTTGCTGGGTGTGTTAACTGCATGCACTTTACTCTTGGGTCTGTCGAAGGCTTTCTGTGTGAACCAGCGCACAGGTGCAAGCAGGCATTTCATCAGCTGTGGACTTTGCAGCTAGAAAGGTGCTCAAGTGCAACTGGGCTTGACTTGGTTTTCTTCACCAAAGGCTGCTGCCGGGGCAGGGGGCCCTTGAGGGGCTGCCAGGGCCGGTTCTGCGTCTGTGGCCCACTGAGCCTGCAGGGGCTGGGATGCATGTGGGCTTGCCGTGGTCCCCTCCATGGAGTGCAGGTCCTGGGCACAGTTGCCTGAGGTCATGTTCCAGGAGGCCTTGCTGATCTCATCCATCTGGAAAACTCACTGGATGGCTTGTCCCTGCCCGGAGACCCAGGGAGTGGGTGCAGCTGTTTGCAGATGTCACCAGTGATAAGGTAGTGAGAAGGCAGCTCCGTGCTCACCCCTGGCTGCCGAGGGGAATGTGGCAGGTGTCACCTAACTTTCACTCGGTTGATGGATGCTGAGTGGTGGGCAGCGGCAGGGCACCAGGCACCCAGCGAACGGGCCACTGGGGCTAAGGGCAGATGGAGAAGTGAGCCTGGACGAAGACCACTAGCAACTTCCTCACTGTGCTAAGGAGCTGTCATTCTGCCAGGACCGGGCCAGCTCATGGGCCGCTGTGCAGGCCCGGGTTTATGACAGAGCAGCAGGACGAGGGGAGTGCCGGGCACTTAACATATGGCCCTGACCCGGGCCATACTGCCCAGCCCAGTGGATCATGGCACAGTGAGCACTCACGTGGGTGTCCCCATTTGATAGGAGAAGAGTTTACCAAGGCCCTGCTGGTGGGTGCGGAGCCACAGGCTCCCTGGCAGGCTGCCTGGGGGCGGCAGGGCTGCATCACAGGCTCATCCTCTGCTGCTTTCCCTGCAAGCGTGGCCCACAGTTCGAGACTCCCTCCTTCTGAAAATGTCTCAGGGTACAGTTCAGTTGGGAAGACATAGTCTTAACCACAGAAAAGTCTAGATTTACTTCCTTCCAGTTGCCAAGGTGCCTCGCTGACAGGCAGGTTTTGCTGTATGAGTGACACTTTGGCCTCTTGTCGCTCACACCACCTGCCCCCAGGAACACCCTACAGACTCTGAATTTCTCCGAGGAATGGGCCTGTAGGGCACCAGGGGGTCCTGAAGGGGTGGCACATATGCCTCGCTGTGGCCCAGTGCAAAGGGAATTGTGCCTCCTGCTTTTTCTTTTTCCTGAGGCATCTTATATAACACTTAGAGTTAGCTTCCTGCGGAGGCTGGGAGAGCCAAGTGCCCTGTAGACAAGTAAATGTGTCACTTTACCATCCCAGATCTTTCATAAGGTGGATGTGGCTGCTTGTCACAGGGGCCCCTGCTGCTGTACGACAGTGTCCGCCTCCTTAGCGTCCATGGTGGGTGCAGACAGTGTGGGGGTGCTCAGAGGCACAACGGAGCCGCGTGTCACTTGTGTGGGCACCTCCTCTCAGCATGCATTGCTCCTCATCCGTAGTCCTATAGTGTCGGCCTCTTACAGGGGGCGCGTCTCGTGGTTATTTATTTACCCCCCCCAGATAAGCGGTTCTAGCCTGACGGGTGAGCTTTGCCTTCCAGGAACATTTCGTGAGACTTTTGGTGGCCCCGACTCAGAGGAGGCATCCTGGGGTGACTTCATGTGGCTGGCAGCCACGGTCCAGCCCCAGCCCTGGGACGGGGGGCTTGTGTGGGGTCACCGGAAGTGGCTATAGCCTGTGGGAGAACAATTACGTGATATTTGCGCTGGAAGGCAGGCAATGCCGATGGACAATTTCTCTTTAAAATAGATTTATTTAAGTAAAAATGGAGTAGATTTATGGAAGAGTGTTGAGAGACTTCAGGAGGTGTGGTGATGTGGCAGAAAGCATTGAGGGACGTCCACATGGCAGAGGAACGTGTGGCTCAAACCCAGGGGCGGCGGCCTTCCTTGGGTGACCAGGAAGAAGCAGGATTCTCTGAATTTTATTTCCTTCCTTGAGAAAAGAAGGGAGACAGTGGCCCCTGTTGATGTGGGGTCAAGGCTTCAGAGGCCACTGCTCCCCTCAGCCTACCCCCTCTCCTAGGATCTGTTACGTCCGATGGCTGCTGGAGTTGGAGCAAGGGAAGAAGTTACCAACCTGTGTTCCAAGAAACCTTCCCCGCGATGAGGGGCTGACTGATGCCAAGGGCCTGCTTCGTTTGAAAGGAAGCCTTTAAGCATCTTCTTTTTAATCACATGTCTCTGTGATGAAAGTAAGTAGGAAGAAAGAAACGTTAGGTGTAGGAGACAAAACTGCTCATAAAGAGGGAACTTCTGTTGTTTCTTCTTTCATACTTCTTACTTTCCTTCTGGTATACCTGAAAGCAAGGGTAGAAGAAAAAACAGGGATTCTGCCAGTTGCCAGCAGTCACCCCTGATCTTAAAACCCGTCTTGATGTGGATGAAACGGCTGGGAGCTTTGCTTCCCCCATTTAACTGTCTCAGTCCCTACGATGGGCATCACCAATTCTGTCTTATACATAAGGGCACTAATGTGCAGAGAGGCTGAGGAATTTGTCCCAGGCCACACAGCCACTTCCAGCCACTTCCAAAAGAACATGCCATTTCCAGTCCACAGGGAGCCCCCAGTAACCTGGGCATAGCTGTGACTATGAGAGACCATTTAGGCAACAAATGAAAGAGCAGCTTGTGGAGATACAGGGGACAAACTGACTGGCTGCCAAAGAAATGAAATATACAAGGTGTGTTGCAAAATGAAAAGCAGAGGGCCCTGTGTGCTAAGGGGACAGGGGCCAATCTCAGTCCTTGCATGGAATTATAATATTGGCTTTCCTAAGACCCAAATGATGGGGCTAAGCCTGCCTGATAATCCTCTCTGTACATCAGGGGCTCCTCCTTTCTCTTCTCTTCATCTGTTCTTTCCCTTGTTCACTGAGCAGTTACTTTGTATCAGGTAGGATGCCTTTAGCTATGAGTAACAGGAACCCCACCCCGCAAAATGTTCTAAATAGTGAGTGGGTTGTTTTCTCACTTAATGATTCCTGGAGTGAGAACATTTTAGAGTGGTTGTTTGAGGAGCTCACTGACATCCCCTAGGACCATGGGTGCTTGACTTTCCCTCTCTGTAACCCTCAGCATATTGGTTTTGTCTTTGGCTGACTCCCTCATGGTCACAAAATGGCTGCTGAGGTTCTTGCTGTCACATGCAGGTACAAGCAGATCTGTCAGAAGAGGAGGACCCAGCTCTTCCTGCATGTCACTTGGTAGCAGCATGGAAACTTTTTTCCCAGAAACTTTTCAAGAGACTTTCCCTTGTCTCTCGTTGGCCAGGTCTACGAGCTGTCTGCTAGTGAGGAGAACTGGGGTGATGGCGACTGGCTGAGGGAAGCGCGGTGGGCTCCGTGGAGGAGGGTGGGTTACATGAACAAAACTGGGATCCTTTCACTACGGAGTGAGGGGAGAAGAGTTGGACCAACAACTGGAAATGTGGCCACACATTTTTAAGAATGTATTTATTATGGGAAATGTCAAACACAAGGGGGAAGCGCATAGTGGATTTCCAATTACTCAGCTCCCAGTTTCTAGAGTTATCAAGTTTTGACAGTTGTAGTTCATCTCTGTCCTGCCCTTCAGCTCCTACTCAAGTATTTTGAAATGAATTCCAGATGCTTCATGTCTCATAAATGGGCTCTGTACATATACCGAGTACCTTCTAGAGGCCCGGTTGCAGGTCCAAAGAGAAAAGCTCTGGGACAAGAAATCAGTGAAGGCTGACACGGTATTAACTACCTTTTGCTGAAGAGAACAGAGTAAATTCCCTGAAACAAAGGAAAATGCGGTATCCAGGGAGCAGGGTTCCTGCCAAGCTTTTGTTTGGCTGCACCTGCAGCCCTTGGGTGTGAGGGGCGTTCAAGGCGGACAAGGAAGGTGAGTGGAAGTTGAGCATCTCGTTTGTCATTTCCACTCCCAGGCGGATGAGGTGAGCGCTTTCTAAGAGTGGGTTTTGGTTGGGTGACACCTGTTTCTGCATGTTAATAGATTGCTGGGCTGAGATAGAGCCGCTGATGTCACCTGCAGGTGTGTGAGCCTGTGGTGGCGGTCTGCTGTGTGGCATTTGTTTCACAAGGCGTTGCTAGCCACATCTGTCCTCTGCTGTGAGAGCACAGCCCCAGCAGGCTGAGGACAGAGATGTTTTCAACCAGAGCAGAATGTCAGATGTTGCAGGTTGACTCCAGGCTGGGCTGTAAACACATGTACTTTCCCTGTGGCCTGAGTTTATTTGAATTAGTTGTGGAACAAAATAGAAATGTTATTTCTTTAAAATAGCATGGTGGCAGTGAGAGCGTGTTTCCACACACCCTTTCTGCATCCCTTGAGCCCACCAGTTTTAGTGCAGGTTGAAGGGAACCGTCTCCTTCTGTGTGTACGAAATAGGAAGCCTGTCTTCAGATTTTCCTGCAGTTTTTAAACACTGCTCCTTTGACGAGAGTTTTTCATGCCTCAGGAGGGGCAGCACCTTTGTGTGTGACATGAAAAGAAACTCACCATTTCTCTAAATGCTAGTCCCCATTTTGACACGACAACTAAAGGTCACCTCACGGCGCTGAATCAGTTAGAGCTTCGTGTTCAGGATATACTCGACCTGAACTGATTTTATCTGCCTGGGCTTTGTAAGATGTTAGTGTTGGCACAGTGGGTTTAAAAACAGAAGTCTTTTGCATAACTATATTTGAAAAAATCTGAAAAAAAAGACAGACAGAGTGAGAGAAAGAGAATGGAGTAATGGCATGAAATGGTGCCATTTGCCTCAATGTGTGTGTGGTGCGGGTGGCTTCTGCAGCAGTTACGCTGCTCTGAGTGGAGCTTTCTAGAACGTGCGAGTTGTGGTTGGATGCCCTTTGCGTTGTGTTGTGTGCTGTGCACTTCGGTGCTACGTGAGACTCTGCCGACCCCAACACATTTAACTTGACAAGCACAGCTGGGCCGCTGGCGTGCAGTCCAGGCCATGAAAGAAAACACAGACAATCTATTCATCAGAACGCTGTGACAGGGGGACACTGGGGCAGCTCCGGCAGGAGTGCACCTGCAGGAAGCAGGAGGAATAAGATCAACCGGGCCCAGGGAGAAGGCAGAGGAGACACAGCTGCTGTTGACCTCTGATGCCTCCCATGGCCAGGGGCTTGGCCAAAGGTGAAAGTGGATCGCATTTCCAACCCGTGGAATCTGATTTCCGGGAGCTCTGCAGTCAGGAGGAGCAGATGGCCGCACCAGGGGCCTGGCACCCAGTGGCAACCAAGGCAGGAAAAGGCCAGCTTGCATCTGAAGGAGGCACCCGGTTCCTGACCTGTGGGACCACCCCCTCCATCTCCCCAAAGAGGGAGGAGAGGAGGCAGCTTCTGGAACCCTTGGGAAGCCTTTTTTTGACCACAGGTCCAGTCACCCCAGCCTGGTTCACACCCCTGCCTGGCCCCAGTCCACCTGCCTCTTCCTGCTTGCATCTGCGATTTGCAGCTGGTTTCACACCCTGCCCTTCTCCCCGGACAGCAAGCTTCCCATTTGTGTGTGCAAGTGAGCTTGTCACCTCAACAGCCCTTTGCATTCCTGTGTAACGGCTTGGGGAAGGCCCCTCGCCACCCCAGCTGCAGTAAGAGGCTGAGTGCCTGTCACTCAAGCTTTCCGGAGTGGCCACAGGGAGCCAGGCCTGGGCTGGGGTGTGGCTTGCTGGCCCAGCATGTACTTCACTCAATTATGGAGTTGGTGCAGGAGACAGAAAGCTGGGGCACCTGAGCTCCTTCCTCTTGGCCAGAAGCTCCACACAGGTCTGCACTGTAGAGACCACGAGCTTTGGAGACGGACAGACGGACTTGGGCTTGAGGCCAGCTCCTCCACTCCATAGCTGGGTGTTTGTGTAAGTCCAGCCCTCACAGAGAGCCCGGCAAAGAGCCCCCAGGAAGTGGTAGTGGGCTGCATCTTGGGGACCAGACGGGGGCTGCTTATTAAATGCCCCCCCAACCGTTCCCATGGGCTGCACTGTTCTCCCAGGTGGGACTGATGCTGGAAGTTACTGTCACTCTGTTGAACCAAAGTCGCCTGCAAATTCTGCAAGGGCTTCAAGGAGTGGCAAGGTGCCTTTCTTTTTTTTAAATGGTTTTGTCTCAGTATTGCGTTCTATAAAATGTTTCATAGCTCCCAAACCAAACCAGGTGCCAGCCTCATTTCAGAAACCTTTTGTTTTCTTCTGTGTTGCTATAAAGCTCAATGAATTTCTACAGCACATTAAAACACCAAAAACAGCAAAAACAAAACATAAAACTGTCATCTAGGACTGAGGTCCTTGACACATATGGTTGAGTGACTAAAAAAAAAGCAGCAGGCAAACCCCAAGCCACTGAAAAGCCTGTGGCTTCTCCCTTAGGGACAACATTTGAAGGTGTGCTGTGGTGAGCTGCCTCTGGAGAGACCAGAAGGTTATGTTCCTGGCTACTGCCCGTTGGTCCCTCCCCACACCCCTCCGCATACGTCCTGCTCCTTGACCTGGAACGAGGAACTCAGAAGCTAACCCTCGCTGTTATTAAATTGTAAACTTTAAATTCAAATCCACACAGGGTAGGTGGTGGGAATTTGAAAACAGGGTGAAATCCTGCTCTTACAAAGAGGGAACAAAAGCGCCCTGTCTTTTGGTGGTCACTAATCCGGTGTTTGCCCCTTATTGTCACTACGTCATGTCTGAAAAACTTGGAATTATTTCCAATTAGTGGGTTTAAGTGGCTCTTGCTCTCTGAGCCGTTGACCCCCAGGTTTGTTTGGCAGGATTTTCTCCCCGGTCTTCACCTGGCCGCACATTGTTTTGCTGTCGGGTCTGAACCGCTCCGGGATCCTGCAGGACGGTCCTCACCGTGCAGCTCGGGGGCTGTTGTGAAGTTTGCGATGACAGATGGCAGAGGCATGAAAGGCACTTCTCTGGGCTTTGTGACAAGGCATTTGGTGTTTAGAATCCCTTTTTCTCTCTCGTTCTGGAGGCACGGCTGTGGTTGCTGCCAGAGCTGTGACATGGCCCGATTAGGACAGTGAGGCCCTCGCATGTCGCACCCATCGGCTCGCAGACTCCACTCCTCCCGTCCTCCCGGCCAAGCCTCGGCCAACCCGAGGGCTGCAGCCAAGTGCTCTGGTGGGAGAGCTCCTCGGCAGTCTGGCTCCCAGACACTGGGGTTCCACTGGACAGGAACTCGCCTGATCGCTGGAGCTGAGGGAACCAGAGTTATGAAGAAGGAGGGCAGAGGGGGCCTCTGGCTCTGCTTATGAACGGGCATTTGTAATGAGCTGCTTCTCGGGTGCCGGCTGGACCTAGAGGTCGGTGCTGAGGCTGTTTCCATGTGGAAAAGCCCAGAGGTACAGACAGAAGGAAAAACAGAGTTTTAAAACTGGTGCAAGCTCCAAAGCGCTGTGTATGGCCCTCGGTGTCCCCCCTGGACATGTGTTCCTTGTCGCTTCTTTCTAGCGCCCCAATGGGGACACAAAGCTCCTCACGTCGAGTTAAACCAGGAAGCAGTCACCCGTTGTACAGAGGCTGTGGCCGTCCACTGGCCAGGCCGAAGGGCAAGTAGGTCTCTGCTGCCCGTATTTACACATTAGTAGAAATTGTGGATTTCTGGCTTCTTTGGAAGACTGTGCAGCCCAGCAGCACCTGGCCCTGTCCCATGTGGCAGCCACCAGCTGGAGCCCTGGGGCGCTGCCACCTTTGACAGGCTCACACTCCCTGGGTGTTTTTCCTTCTTGTACCAGCCAACTATACTCCCTTCCCTGACTAACCCCCGTAGGCATTTGGGTTTGCAAATCTCTTATTTGTTCTAAACCCCTCAGATAATCTGAAATGTAAATATGGAACAAGGACCCCTAGAATCCATCCTAATAAAATAATCCAAGACGCAGGAAACAGGTCATGTTACAAAGATTATTCTCTGTTATTCATAATATACAAATTGGAAGCAATGTAATAGGAGGAGCAGGCTGACTTCATTACAATAATGGAATATTATGTGGCTATGAGCGTGGTGCTCAGGCAGAGTTTTGATAACACAGAAAGATGCTCATGATACCAAGTTGAGTTAAAAAAAAAGTGTGACATTAGTTGTGCTTGCAGCACACGCCAGTTATCTCCCCAAATGTAAAAGCAGTTGTCAACGTGCGTAAAGTAAGACTGGAAGCAAATTTGTCAAAACAGTAAGAGTGGTTTGACAATGGAAGTATCCATGATAATTTCCTCTTTATTTCATTCTAGGCTTTCCACGTTTTCTACAATTTTCTACAATGAAAGTGCAGAGCTTTTATATTCAGAAAAAACCCCCACAAAACCATTAATAAACAAGGCAGAAACAGAAGCCGAGGAGATGAGGGGATTTTCCCCAGGTCACCCAGCTGGTTGGGGACAGGATAGGAACACAACCCAAATTTCCCAATCCTGAGAGGGACTCGACCCACTCCTGAGGGTCAGGCTGCCCACAGCTGTGCACCCGGCATTTCGGGACGGCCCCCTCTCTCACCGGGGATCTGAGCGTTCTCTGGGGTACACTCATCTGTGCAGGGCACATTTAACTTTAGGTCATTGTTTTGCCTTCAGCGGTGAGTGGTCTGTGAGAGCCAGACAGCTGTGGCCTTGAGCAGAGGTCAGGGCTCATTTAGGTGTTACTCCGCTCAGCTAGGTTCACTGCTCCTGTGACCTGTGGTGTGTTTCCTTGGGGTGCACTTAGGCTGGACTGTCTCCCATTTCTGTTATTTCTTCCTCTTGCTCTACTTCTTCTGCATTAGGGAGAAGGCCAGACCCCTTCAGTGGGAGGGAGGTGACACGGTGCTTAGAAGAGCCCCCGAGTGCTTCTCCGACTCCATCACCATGGTAGCTGTTTCGGGAAGATCCGAGTCCTCTCCTAACCCCTGTGACCACCTGCTCTGGGGAAATTGCTCACATCTGTTCTTTCTTTCTCAGAGCATCTCCCCCGGTGTAAAATGGGAGGAAAATATTTCTGCTGCACAGCTGTCTCCCGGGCCTGTGGGACAGGTCTGATGCGAGGCGCTCAGTAAAGGTTTTCGTGGTTACCCAGGAGGAAGAGCGCAGACCTGAACACAAGGGAGCCCCACCGCCTGAAGGTGGGCTCATGTTGAGCCGAGATCACAGGGACCCAAAGCTGTTCATTTTTCATTTTCCTATGGCAGGACATTGGGCTGTGCAGTGACCCAGAAGGCCACTCCATCTTGTAGACACGTCCTTGGGAAGTCGCACTCGCTTCAGGCTTGTGGAGATACCATGTGTTCACAAGTGCCTCTCAGCCATGGGAATGTGAGGCCCTCGGACCCACCTGGGAACAGCCAGTGCTGTCCCTTCCTGTGTTTTCCAGGCCCAGTGTCTCTCTCTTCCAGCGTGCGTCTGTGGATTAATCAGCTTTTGCTTCCGTAATGCAGTCCAATTCTTGGCCCCGGGCCTGGGGAACAAGCCTGCTGTCCCGGTTGGAGCTCTGGTGCTGGGTAGACTTTGCCAGTCAGCAGCCTCGTGCCCAGGGTCCCAGGGCCAGTGTCTCACTGTGGCCTCGTGGCCAACAAATCTTGTTCTGATCAGGCACCTGCTGGTCAGTGTTTCTAGCCAGTGGGAGGACGTGCAGATGGTGTCCTGGGGGCAGTCGGGTGAGCTGGCGGCTAGGCAGGCAGGTGCCTTCCCACGGTGCTGACTGATGGTTTCATGTCTTACGTACTTCTGTATGGTGGAAGATTATTTTTCTATGCTTCTGAAAGGACTTCTAAAATCAGGGCCTCTGGGAGAACTTCTGGCTGTTGGGAAAAGGAATACAAATCAGAAATAAAGGAATCAAGATACCCAAACCTAAGTTTACCTGTTAAAAAAATATAATTGGTGAAGGAAGGGGTGGGGCCTCTTGGCCTGGCGGCCCTAGGCCTGGCTGGTGTGGGTCACAGCAGGATGTTGTCTGTGCATGGCAGGGGTGGAGCAGGACGGTGGGGTCGGAGCAGGACACTGCGTGTGCCCGGTGGGGTTGGGCTGGAGCTGGCCCTGAAGCTCCCGTCTCAGATCTGCCTCTCAAGCACCTCTGTTTTCACTTTACTTTGACTTGGAATTACCAGCTCATTGAACTTTGGCCTGACTTCACATTCTGAAACAAAGCATGTGTCTCAATTCTGTGAAGAAAGGTGTTTCGGAGGAGTGATGACTCAACTTTTATTTTGAGCCCAAATGAAAAGACTCCACCTAAGAGGCAATAAGGAAATAAACATTTGTTATATTTGTATCTATTTTTAACTTTTATTTCCAATTACATAAGTAATACATGGAGCACATTCTTCTTATAAAATTCAGTCCTCCCTGCCCCCCCCCCCCACCGCCCTGACCAGGCCCCCTCCCCGAGGTCACCACTGTTAACAATTTGATGGGTGTCTTTGCATGTGATTTGCATGCGTTTATGTGTGTGTATGTGTATAGAGAAACAGAGAGTTTTATGTGTGTGTAGTTTTGCACGAGTAGTAGCCTAATCCATATATTGTTCTACAACTGTTTTTCCCACAGAATGATCTATCTTGGAGGTCATTCTGTCATTAAGGAGCCGCCTTATTTAAATCACTGACATGCTCAGTGCTAGATTTATTTCTTGATAGATGGAAAATGCTTGTATTTCTCAGTGTCTCTAAGTCAAGCTCTGTTTCAGCAACAAAATCAATTTTTCTTCCACCCAGAGCGGTGGGTACTATTTTCAAAGGAAGGAATCAGTAAAAAAAAGTACGATTCACAGGAGAGGAGGGGCAGCCAGGGCGGTGCTTGCCTGCGGCCGGTGGGACGGGGGCCTCGTGACCCCAGTGTCAGTGTGTGGTCCTCGGGAGCCGGGCACGTGGAGCAGCAGGGAGGATGATCACTGCGTGCCCCTGTTTGTGTGAAGGAAAGGCTGGGAGGACGCACAGACACGAGTGCGCGCGGACACACGCATGCGCGATCAAGCCTGTCGCTGGTCATGGGCAGGGGTGCAGAGGGAGGCCCTCTCAGCCTCCACGTGCTTGCGTTACTATAGCACCTGGGTCAGCATGGTTAGCGACCATTGAGGAGTTTCCTCCGGTGGCCCTGGCCCGTGCATCCCAGTGTCCCCAGCAGCCTCAGCTTTCCCTGAGCCCAGTGCTGCACGCCGTGGATCTCTGTTCGCCCAGAGTTGGCCTCTCTCAAGAACGGAGTGCGTTCCTTCTCAGGTGTCCAACTCTCTTCTGGGCTCGGAGTCATCTTCCAGAAGGGCCGTCTGGCTTGCAGCTGGGGCTTGCCGCGCCCCCAGGGCAGGCCGGCCTGCTGCCTGAAAAGTGGTGTTTGGCTAACGTTTCTCACACTTGCTCATGAAATCTGCCAGTCACTGGCTGGATCCGGGCGACATGCTCAAACAGGCTTGCCACTGCGTTACCCTCAACTGTTTTCAGGGTTTCCTGGCCTGCGATCCAGGATGTTGTTTTGTGAGAGGTCTGCAGAATGCAGTGTAGGAAGTGGGGGTGTGGTGTCGTGTCTCCAGGCAGACGGCGGCCTCCACACGTTCAGGACAGCCTGGGATGCGTGAACTTGGATCTGAAAGTGAAATTGTTCAACGTGTCAGCATGCGCTGAATTTGTAGATCTTGTGAGGAGTGGCGATTGGGCTTCTTTTAAAGTACATCAAAGTGCTCTGGTACAGGACCAGACGGCCGGTATAAAGGGCAGAGCACGGACGCTCGGCCCCCAGTGAGAACAGACAGCAAAACGCAGGCCTGGGCCCAGCCTTACCCCCACTTCCAGGGGCCCCTCTGAGTGGGACGCAGTGGTAACCCATGACTAGACCTCGTTTCTGATAATTCAACTTCGGGGGTTAATTTCCCATTTCTTTAAAGTATGTGTTGCCTTTCTAGTTTGGGCAAGAAGTCCCGCATTCACATGTTGGATAATCCTCAAGATTTGTTCTTTCTTTCTCTCTTTCCATCATGGCAAGCTTGGCTCACTTGGTTGCTGACAGTGGAGGCCATCTATTCACCTCTCCTTGTAGGGACATAAAACTCACAACATTCGTTTGAAGAGAAACATGACTACTTGGATAAATAATATTTTAAATGATTCCCACAAGACTTTACCTGGACAAATATTTAGCATACTTATAACGGAGAGACTGCATCTGCCTTCTCTCTCTTTTCAGCCAGAGCTTTTAGAGTCAGTAAAGTCTGAGACACTTGCATCCCCTCAGAGGTAATGGTTGTGTGGCTGACCCAAACCCAGTGCCCTTCACTGGTTACTGGCCATCGGGTCCCCTGCCTCCACCAAACCACCCAGCAGAGGCTAGAAAGGACAGGAGGAGCGAGGACCGAGTTCCAAGGCGACCTGCCTGGTCCTGTGACCTCAGGCTACACGACGTAGCTCTGCTAGGTTTTGCTTCCGTCCAGAAATTTGGGTTTATGACACAGTACCTCCCGTCCAGAAGGTTTTGTGAAGCAACTGCTGTAACCCACGTGAATGCACCAGGCAGTTAGAGCAGCTGCTCCGTGAATTCTCGTTTCCTTTCTTTATCCCAAATATGCTTACATGTAACACCCCGGTAAGAACCAGAACCTTCTCCACCCCGTCCCTTCCTAGCCCCAGAGAGAAAGTCAGTGGATGGGGCTGAGATTCTCATTCTTGTTAGTAGTGTAGAAGTTGTTCTAATTGGTGCCAGCCTCAAATCCTGCGCTTGATCTGGATGGATGGCCATCTAGAGACACGGCTGCCCCTGCAGGACAGGGAGGACGAGGGATGCTGTCATGGGGACTTCAGTTCCTTCAGTGGTTTACTCATGAGGAGGAAATTGCATCTTCAAATAATAATATAACTGGAAGGAAGTTTCCAGTGTCTGGGCGCCACTTAAAACTTACGAATAATGTCCAAGCAGAGGGAAATTCATAGTGATGGGACCAAACCTGTCTGTGTAAAGAGAATCACAGTGCAAACTGAAGATGCCAGCCCAGTGCTGTGTGTTGAGCAGACTGATTGATCATACAGCTAAGTCTAGAGCACTTTCTGCATGGACTGTTTTGGAAGTGGGTTCTGCCTTAGGTTTTAGAAACCCTCTATTTTATCTTCAAGGTGGCCATCTGGGGACATCTGAGATGCTGTTTTGCTATCACCCTGTAGACTCTTTGGGTACTTTGCATTTACATGCCTCACACACCACCTCACACTGTCTGTCCGTCTAGGCAGACATGCAGACACAGCGAGTTTCTGACTGTGTAGACCTGGAAATTCAAGAACTTGTGATAAAGTAAAATGAAATGCCTCGGATTTTTTTTTTTTAAAAGAGCCTCGTTGAGATCTAATTCACACACCATAATATTTGCCCATTTAAAATATACAATTCAATGCTTTCTAGTATATTCAGAGTTGTGCATCCATCACCACAGTCTAATTTAATAAAATTTCTGTCAAACCCCCCAAAGAAATCCTGTACTCATTACTACCCTCCCCCAACCTTAGGCAAGACCCAGTCGACTTTTTGTCTCCTTCAGATTTGCCTATTCTGGCCATTTCATGTGAATAAAATTATACAATAGGTGGCATTTTGTGATTGACATCTTCATGTAACATAATGTTTTCCAGATTTACGCGTGTCATAGTCTGTATCAGAATTCCATTCCTTTTTACATTCCAAATACTATCCCCTGTATGGGTATGCTACATTTTTTTTAACCATTCATCAGTCGATGAACCTTGAGTTGTTTCTACTTTTTGGCTATTGTGAAAAATGCTATCAACAGTCGTGCACAAGTTTTTGGTGTGGATATCTGTTTTCATTTCTCTAAGAGTGGGTTTGATGGGACGTGTGGTAACTGTATGTTTAACATTTCGAGGAACTGCCTCTCTGCTTTCCAGAGCGGCTGCACCAGCACATCCCTTCGCAGTGCCTAAGGTTCCTGTTTCTTCATGTCCTCGCCAACACTTGTTATTGTCTGTCTCTTCTTAAAGCCTCCGAGTGGCGGTGCAGTGGTGTCTGAGTGGGCTCTTGATTTGTGTTTCTCTAATGATGAATAATGTTGAGCACTGTTTTGTGTGCTTATTGGCCATCTGTAGATCTTCTTTGGAGAAATGTCTGTTCAGGTCCTTGACCCATTTGTAAAACGGGGTTATTTTTACTAGTGAGCTGCAAGTGTTCTTTATATCCTGAATACAAGTCCCTTATCAGATATATGATCAGAAAATATTTTCTCCCATTCTGTGGGCTGTCTTTTCTCTTTCTTGATGATGTCCTTTGAAGCACAAAAGTTTTGAATTTTGATGAAGTCCAACATATGTAATTTTTTCTCTTGTTGCTTTTGGTATCATATCTAAGAAACCATTGCCCAAACCAAGGTCATGAAGATTTACTCTTATGCTTTCTTCTAAGAGCATTATACTTTTAGCCCCTATATTTAGGTCTGTGATTCATTTGTGTTTGGTGTGAGGAAGGACTCGGACTTCCTTCTTTGCGTGCGGATGCCATCATCCCAGCACTCATTGCTGAAGACTAGTCTTTCCCCATTGACTTGTCTCAGCACCTTGTGGGAAGAGCAATGGGCCACAAATGTCAGGATTTACTTCTGGACGGTCCACATGTCTCTCCTACATCACACCACACTGTCCTGGTTACTGTAGTTATGCGGTAAGTTTTCACATTGAAAAGTGTCAGTCTTACAACATTATTATGTTTTTGAAGTTTATTTTGGCTATTCTGGGTCCCTTCTACTTTCATGTGAATTTTAGGAGCATTGTGTCAATTTCTGAGAAACAGGCAGCTTGGATTCTGATGGGGATTTCATTAAATCTGCAGATCAGTTTGGGGAGTGTTGCCATCTTAACAATATTAAATCTTTTATCAATGAACATGGGATGTGTTTCCGTTTATTTAGATGTTTAATTTCTTTCAACATATTTTGTGGTTTTCAGTGTACAAGTCTTACACTTTTTTTAAAAAAGATTTTATTGGGGAAGGGGAACAGAACTTTATTGGGGAACAGGGTATATATCCCAGGACCCATCAGCCCCAAGTTAAGTTGTTGTCCTTTCAATCTTAGTTGTAGATGGCGCAGCTCAGCTCCAAGTCCAGTCGCCATTGTTCAATCTTAGTTGCAGGGGGCGCAGTCCACCATCCCTTGCGGAAGTTGAACTGGCAACCTTGTGGTTGAGAGCACGCGCTCCAACCAACGGAGCCATATGGTACACTTTTTTTTGTTACATTTTTTCCCTAAGTGTTTCATTCTCTTTGGTGCTATTATAAATGCAGTTGTTTTCTTAGTTTCATTTTTGGATTGTTCATTGTTAATGTATAGAAGTATGAGGTGTGATTAAAAAATACAGTGAATGTCTAAATTTAAAAAAATTATTACAGTAAAAGACACATTGCCATTAATTCCCCTCAATATACGCCCCCTCGCTTTGAACATTCTCCCCCATCGTTCTTGCCACTTTCTGAAGCAGTTCTGGACGTCCTCTTTCGTGAGTGTCTTTAGTTGTGCCGTCGTAGCTGCCTCGATGTTTTGAATCGATTCACAACGTTTACCTTTCATGGTCATTTTGACTTTGGGGAAGAGCCAGAAGTTGCACGGTGCCAGATCCAGTGAATAAGGTAAATGTTTTTATTTGGCAGAAATTACTGTATCAGAAGCGATGTGTGACATGGTGGAGCCTTTCCATTGTGATCAATAAATATGGTGCACGCTGCTGCCGAGTGCCATCCAAAAGAAAGGCAGGGAACTTCAATACGGGAAGTGGCATGTCGAACCTTAGTAACAGGGTGTGACAAGTTTCAACTGTTTCAACTTGTTCGGTGCTGTCATGTGTGAGCTACCATTGAAATAAAGTGTGTTTTAAAATATGCCATAAATCATCCTCTATCATGACAACACTCCGGTGTCACATCGCTTCTGCTATATGGCAATTTCTGTCAAAGAAAAACATTACGGTGTGTCCTCATCCACCTTATTCACCGGATCTGGCACCGTGCGACTTCTGGCTCTTCCCCAAAGTCAAAATGATTCAGGACATCCATGCAGCCACGACAGTGCAACTAAAGACACTCACGAAAGAGGACTTCCAGAACTTCAGAAAGTGGCAAGAATGATGGGATAAGTGTGTTTGAAGCAAGGATGAGTATTTTGAGGGATGTTAAAGGCAATATGACTTTTACTGTAATAAATTTTTTAATTTAAACATTCACCATATTGTTTGATCACATCTCGTAAAATTAATTTTGGCATGTTCGTCTTATATCCTGCAACCTCGCTGAACTAGTTTTTTAGTTCCAACAGATTTTTAGTGGATTCCTTAGGATTTTCTCTATATAAATCATGGCGTTTGCAAACAGAGATAGCTTTACTTCTTCCTTTCTAATCTGCACACCTAAAGGACAATTATAAAGCGTTCCTCTGCATCTCTAAGATTTTTGTTTCTAAGTCTATTTTCTAATTTTAGTATATCCATTCCCGCTCTGTGGTTGCTGTTTGCATGATGTATCTGTTCTCATTGTTTCACTTTGAACTTATTTGTGTCTTTGAATCTAAAGTGTATCTCTTATCGAGAGAGCATTGTTGAATCTTGTTTCAATCTGGTGTGACAGATTACTCAGTGGTTAATGAAAGTGTTTGGGTATCAGCCCATGGTGTGTGGGTCAGCAAAAGTGGTGGCATCCAGCCAGGGATGACATAGGTTTTTCCTTTATGAGCCAAGTTCACAAGTGTGCAGTTGTCTCAGGTTCAGACCTGGGAGAGGTGGTGCAGGGACCCTGGCCTCCTGAAGCCCGGCAGGTTCTCGGGGTCCAACCAGCACTCGCGTCCCGCACCTCTGAGCAATGCGCTCACCAGGGCTGCACCTTGTGTTGTATTCTTTGGCACCCCATGATTTGGATAATTTCCAGTTTCCTAAGATCATACACAAAAACTCAAATGACCTTGTGGAAGTTTATTTCCAGGCAGTCTCCTTGCAAAGCCGATGAATTATTTTTGTCACAGGCATAATAAATTGTTAACTTTGGAAATGTTTTTTGTAAAGAAAACAACCGTGGGGTTATTTTCTTTTAGACTTTCAATTATTTGCAAGGATACATCAGTACAAAGAAATGAGATGGGCTTGTCATAACCCAGATGACGGCACTGCCCTTTGGGAATGCTCCCTGGGGTAGGAAGAGGGCAGGAGCCAGGTAACAGATTAGGCAGACATTCTTGGGCAAAGTGTGGTAATGAAATCTGGGTGGCGAAGGACGAATACCCTGAGACGGATCCCTGGGAAACTGCACGTGTAATAGGCACCATGCAGGTCCATTTGGGGCCGAGGGCAGCAAACTGACGTGGGGGGTGGGGGCGGGTTCTTTGCAGCTGAGGGAACTTTTCATTGCTGTGTTGGAGCTTTAAGGACAGATGTGTTCATCTGACAACTGACATTCAGATGCTGGATATAAATGAGGCCCAAGGACTGGGTAGATAGAAACTGTTAGATGGACAATGACATGTTTAGTTTCTGTTGGGAGGGGTGGTTATTACAATACAGACCCACTCAAAGAGATTGTTTTCCTAAAATAAATATTCCTTGAAGGCACATACTCTGTTGCCAACAGAATAGCAAAGTTTGCTTTTACATATTATTTCAATTTGAAAATCAAAGATGAAAAAGGATGCTTGGAAAAGGCTGTGTTTAGGGAGGCTCGGGGCTTGCATTAATTTCCTGGCAGATTAGAGAATAAAGTGGGAGAGAGGTTAAAGCAAGGACTTGTCTGCCAACTTGATTGGAGGAGGAAGATCAAGGGAATTGTCTGGGACCAGGGAATGGCTATTTTAAGCAGATATGAACCAGAGTCTGTTCACCTTCACAGATTCTTCTTGGGTCAGGTCAGCCTGGTGGCACTTGCTACAGTTAACTGTGTTAGTAGATTTATTCCTGTATCTCACTGGGGTAGACCTGCATCTCTCACCTTTGCTTATCTCTAAAGTTAAAACAAACCACAAAATAACACAGATGAAGGAAAAAAATGACTCATCCTTTTGTGTAGTTTAAAAAACATTTCTAATAGGAAAAAAAAATCCCCAAGCAAAAGTGTTAGATTAAAGTGATTATGTAAAAATTAAAGATCTACTGATTTCAAAAGCTAAAAATGTGACACAGTAGAGGAATATCTAAACAAATATGACTGAAAATGGTTTAATTTCCTTCCTATATAAAAACTCTCTATAAATAAATAAGAAAAATACTAACATCAGAGTATATAAATGGGAACAATATATAACAATTTGAAGAAGACATATGCATGGCTAATGAATATGTAAACAAACTAAATTATTAGTGATCAAAGGAAAGCAAGTTAAAATCAGATAATTTTTTACTTTGTTAAATTAGCAAAAACTTTTGAAAGAATAATACTCAGCTCTAGTAAAATGTCTTAAGACAGGCGAGCTTATACACTAGGAGAAGGAATAAAAATTGATACAATCTTTCTGGAAACTGAATTGGTGATGTGTCAAGGGCTTTAAAAGGGTTAAATATTTTTTTTTTTTTTTTATCCAGTAGTAGTTTTTTTTCTAGAAATTCACCTTAAGGAAATCATTAAAATGGTGACTTCAAGGATATTTACAATGAAATATTATTAGGTAAGTAGAAAAGCAGGATATAGAACTCTTCATGATATATTGCTAATTGAATATACTATTATAATATATGTTGGAGATATTCATTATCCATTGATAGTAACACACATACTTGTACTTTCTAGTTTTTGCAACATTGAGGTGTCTGTAATTTTGTATACATTTACATGTACTATCTCCTTATTCATGATAGCTTATTATTAAATCAGTACTACATCTATAAGAGATTTTTAAAAGGAAGGAAATATGACATATATATTAACATCAACGCATAACCTGCTGTCTTTCTCTTTTTGTCTCTCTCTATTTCTCTTTATGTATATGGAAGCTAAATAAATCTATTGTTATCAGTCAGTCATCACACTTCTGCCAGATGAACTTACTAAAATTCAAATCTAAATATGTTTAGAAACTTACAATAGGATTTATACTTCTAGGAAGCTGGAGTAGACGTACTTTTCCCTATTCGTCCCACTAAGGACAACTAAACGGCCTGGACATTACATGTGAAACAAACATAAGAAGACTCTGAAAGGTGGAGACAAGAAAGCAGACCAGCAAGGACCTTGAGGCCCCAGGAATAGCATCGTGGGAAATCTCGTTTCCTTTTTGCCTCATCGATCCCAGACTGGGAACTGATGAAGCTGACAACCCAGAAACACCAGAAAAAAAATATTCCCAACCAAGTCTGCTTTCTCTAGCTAAAGGAGTAGGAAAGGACACTTAGCAAGACAGAAAACTTTTAGATAATATTGTTGTACATTAGTCAAATGCCACAAAAAGCACTGTGGCCCCACCCCTCCCGTGCCAGCAGAGACCAAATGGGGAGCCTAGACTTCTGCCCAGCCCATGCTGTAATGAGGTGCCCCAACTGCACCCCCATGGTGTTGTCAAAGAAGGCCAAGCAGGGAACTGAGACTTTCACCCCTGGCAGGAGGATACAGCCCCATACCCCTGTGGGGTCAGTGGAGACCATGTGGACAGACTGGACCTCTGTCTTCACCCAGCACCTCCTCCCACCTTCCCCTGTGGTGGTGTCAGAGGAAGCCAAGTGGAAAATTAGAACTTTCACTGCCACTCAGCAGTAATGACACTCCACCCACTGCCCTGTCAGTGGGGACTCTGTGGGGAGCCAGAACCCCCATCTTTACTCAACAATAATGAGGAACTCATCCCCATCACTGGGTGTGGGAATAATACTTCTATCTCCACGGGTCAGCAATGACTCCTTTCCCTGCCACTTAGTGTCAGAAAAATGCTGAAGATTTAAATAAGATCCAGAGTCTCACAATATAACATGAAAATGTATCTGTTTCAATCAAAACTCACTTGTCACACAAAGGACCAGGAAGAAAAAAACTGAATGAAGAAAAAGGTAATCAGTAGATGCCAACACCAAGATGACAGAGATGTTAGAATAATCTGAAAAAATATTTTAAAGCAGTCATCATAAAAATGCTTTAAAGGGCAATTACAAACAACTTGAAATATGAAAAAATAGAAAGTATTGATAAAGAATAGAAAGTCTAAGCAAAGAAATGGAAGCTATAAAAGAGAACCAAATGGAAACATTAGAACAGAAAAATACAATAACCTAAATAGAAATCTCAGTAGATGGTCTCAACAACAGAATGGAGGGAACAGAGGATAGAATCAGTGAACTAGAAGATAAAACAATGGAAATTACCCAATCTGAACAACATATAGAAAATAGACTAATAAAAATTTGTTAAAAAGGAGCAGAGCCTCAGGAACCTGTGGGGCTATAATAAAAGATCTAACATTCATTTCCTGATGTCCCAGAAGAAAATGAGACAGAGTAGGGCTGAAAAAGCACTCAAAGAAATAATGGTTGAAAACTCCCCAAATTTGTCACAAGACATAGCCTACAGATTCAAGAAGCTGAGCAAATTCCAAAGAGGGTAAACCCATAGAAAGTCACTCCAACACACATTATAGTGAAACTTGAAAACTAATGATAAAGAAAAAATCTTGAAATCAGTGAGAGAGAAACAATTTGAATCATAGATTTATCATGAGAAACTATGGAGGCCAGAAGGAGGCATGACATTTTTCAAATACTGAGAGACAGGAACTATCAGGTTAGAATCATTTGCCAGCAAAAGTGTCACATAGGAACGAAAAGGAAATCAAGACATTTTCAGATGAATGAAAACTAAAAGAATTGGTCGTCAGCGGACTTATCCTAAAAGAATAGCTAAAGAAAATTCTCTAAACAGAAAGGAAACAATAAAAGAAGGAAACTTGGAACATTGGGAAGGAATGAAGAGCATGTTTAAAAAATTATAGATAAATGCAATAGAGTTTTCTTTTCCTCTTGAATTCTCTAAATTATGTTTGACATTTGAAGCTAAAGTTACAGCAGTCTGATATGATTCTAAATGAAAGTAGAGTAAACATTTAAGACAATTATGTTATACACAGAGGAGGGTAAAGGGATGCTAGAGAGGTAAGGTTTCTGTACTTCTCTTAAGCTGGTAAAATGATGACACGAGTAGGCTATAAGTAATGTAGACATAACGTCATACCTAGAACAACCACTGAAGAAACTATACAGAGAGATACACTCATGAACACTACATACCAAAATGTAATTTTTAAAAAGTTCAAATAACCTAAAGAAAGGCAAGAAAAATAAAACAGAGAAGTGAAAAACAGAGGAAACAATTAAAAAAAAAAAAGGTCAGATTTAGGTCCTAATACATCAATAATTACACTAAATGTAAGTGGTCTAAATAATTCAGTTAAAAAACCGAGTTTGGCAAAGTGGATTAAAAAAAACATGACCATACTCTATGCTGTCCAGAAGAAACTCACTTCAAATATAATAATATAAAATGGAAAATGATAGAAAAAATATATCTTGCAAAGAAAAGCAGGAGTGGCTATATTAATTTCATATAAAGTAGACTTCAGAGAAAAGAAAATTGCCAGAGACAAGGAAGGACATTCAATAATGATGAAAAGGGTCAATTCATCAAAAAGATGTAGCAACCTTAACTGTGTATGTGAAGTAAAATGTGGCAGAACCGAAAGGAGAAATAGACCAATCCACAATTATAGTGAGAGACTTCAACATCCATCTTTCAACAATTGATATGACAACTAGACAGAAAATCAGCAATGATGTAGAAAAACTCGACAACACCACTAACCAACAGGATCTAACTGACATTTATAGAACATTCCACCAAACAAAAACAGAGTCCACGTTCCTTTCAAATGCCTACACTACGTTACCAAAATAGACCATATCCTGTGACATAAAAGAAACTGCAACAAATTATTAAAATTGAAATTACACAGAGTATGTTCTCTGACCACAATGGATTCAAGCTAGAAAACTAACAGAAAGATAACAGAAAAAAAGTCTCCAAATTCTTCCAAAACAAACAACACACTTCTACATAACCATATTAAAAAGAGAAATTCTCAAGAAAAAATTTAAAAAATACATTGAACTGGATGGAAATGAAAATACAATATATCAAAATTTGTGGGACATAGCTGAAGCAGTTCTAAGAGCAAAAGTTATAGCACTAAATGAATACACCAGTAGAGAGGAAAAACCTCAAATCAGTATCTAAGCTCTCCTTTAACCTAGAAAAAGAATAAAATAAGCTGAAAGGAAGGACAAGGAATGAAATAATAAATATAAGAGCAGAAATCAATGAAATTGAAACAGAACAACAATAGAGAATAAAGCAAAGAGCTGGTTCTTTGAAAAGATTAATATAATTAACAAGACTGTCAAAGAAAAAAGGGAGAAAACACCAATTCCTAATATCAGGAATGAAATAGAGGATAATACTGTAGACACTGAAAATACCAAAAGGGTAATAAGAGAATACTAGGAACAACTTTACATATAAACCTGAAAACATTAGATGAAATGGACCAATGCTTCAAAAAAACACAAAATACCATAACTCGCCCAGTATGCAAGACATTTGAATAAACCTATAACTATTAAGAAAATTGAATTATTTAAAAACTCCTAAAAAATCCCCAGACCAGATGGTTTTGTTGGAGAAGTCTGCCAAACATTAAAAAACAAACAAACAAACAAAAAACGAATTCTATACAACTCTTCTAGAAGTAGTAGAGGAAGAAACACTTTCCAATTCATTTCATGGAGGTAGTCATATCCTGATTCCCAAACCAAATAGAGACAATATAATAGAAGGAAACTATAAAGCAACATCCCTCATGAATATAGACATAAAAATCCTTAGTAAAATTTTAGTAAATAGAATTGAGCAATATATAAAAAGAATTATACAGCATGACTAAGTGGGGCTTATTCCAGGGATGCAATGCTGGTTTAATATTAAAAAATCAATGTAATCCATCATATTAGAATAACCACATAATCATTATCAATTGGTACAGAAAAGGCAATTGAACAATTCAACATACTTTTATTTTAAGAAACACACTTTTTTTTTTTTTTTTTTCTGTAGCAAGGAGTACAAGAGGAATTCTCCATTCCTTTTCTCACTTCTGGTGACTGAACTATGATAGTTAAATGGATAGCAACATACCAGCATCCCCTTGCAGTCATTGCAATTTTGCAGAAATGCAAAGATGCCTGAGTTATGTGGCTTGCCACTATTTTCTAGACAGATGTGCCAGCTGTTGTGCTTTCCAGTGTATCAGCAGTTGCTACATTTTCCTTCTCGTTTTCGGGTTTCATGGCAGGAAACAGACGTACTTCCTTGATGTTACTGGAGTCTGTAAGAGCCATGGCGTCTCGGTCGATGTCCCAGCCAGCTGTAGGGGCAGCCCGTATTCCAGGGTAGTGCAGATGTTTTCATCTATGAACATGGCCTCATCTTTGCCAGGGGCCTTGGCCTTGGCCCGTTCTTGGAAAAGGTGCCGCTGCCACATGGAGTCATTCAGCTCAGTGTAGGCATTGCATATTTTCCTCTTCATGGCAAACAGCTCAAAGAGCTCAGACCCTCTTTAGAGAGGTGCTATTTGGCCAAAGGGTTCATTACGTGTGGGTGATCACAGATGACTGTAAGATTGACACATATCAATTTCAGCAACTCCCCAACAAGCTTATCAAGGAGCCAGGCTGTGGTCTGAGGTAGCGGGCATTTAGTGTCTGCCACACAGATGTCATCAAGAATTTTTTAAGTTTCTTCAGTCTCGTAGAGGTTAGTTCTGGCCACTCATCTACCATGCTGATTCTTCTGAAGGGTCGGGTGAAGTCAATCTCAGGGTCATCTGGATGGTAGGTGACCTTGTAACTGCCTGTAATGTGCTTCACCATCCCTGAAATCATCTCCGTGATTTCCTTGAGATTGTGATAGTCTGCGAATACCATCTAAAACTCACAGGTGGTGAGCTCAGGACTTTGAGTCAAATCAACTCCTTCATGCTGGAACTGGCATCCAATTTCATAAATCTGGTCAATGCCTCCAACCAGCAGCATCTCATGGTACAGTTCTGGAGCATTCTCGTAACATTAATCCATGTCCATCTCACTGTGGTAGGTAGTAAAAAGCTTGGCCACAGCTCCCCCTGGGATGATGTTCATCATGAGAGTTTCAGCCGCTAGGAATCCCAACTCATCCAAGAAACTTCTTATATATGTGATGACTTAGAGCAGACGATAAATTTTTGCCTCACAAAATCATTCAGGATCAAGTTCAAGTATTGCTGACAATATCGTGTTTCCTTGTCTTTGAGGCCAAAGTGAAGATGAACTAACATATGCAAGGAAGGAGATGGCAGTGCAGTCTCATAGGGAACGATGCTCAGCTCATCCTCTTGGTTTTCCCAGGACTTCCCTGAGCTCCATTATGTTTCCCCAGTGCAGTTTGTTATTGATTGAATACATTCTTTTTCTGATTTGTAACTCCTGGGATTGGCCGTGACTTGCACATTGACCCCCTCTCCTCGAAGGTCACAGAAGATGAGCTTTTCCCCAGAAGGTCTTTTGGCATGGATCCTACTTGCCACCTTTAAGGTGATGTCACTCAGGTGTTTCCCAGGCTGTAGGTGATGTATTCTGGATGAAGTGAGTGAGCAAGATGTCTACATGGACCTTGTGTGGGTCTTCCCCGTTGACCTTTAGTTGGTGGACTGCTTGGCTGCGGATCTCATATTGGCTTGGGTCCAGGCTGTCTTCCTTGGCACCCACATATTTATCAGTGGTGTGGTTGGTGGCAACAGCATTGGCCTGGTTTAGTTCTCCCTCACTGAGCTCCTTCTTCTCAGCCTACTTCTCTCTACCTTCTTCTCAAGTTTCAAGTGACTCTTTAGCTCAGTTTGGGCTCACCGCCCTCCACATTTACCTAAGCCCCACGTACCACCTGAAAGGCTCAACATACATTCTTGATAAAAACTCTCTTTCAAATAGAAATAGTGATAAATGTGCTCAATTTGATAAAGAGCACATAAGGAAAACATAAAGATGGTGAAAGACTGGATGCTCCCTTCGTAAGACTGGGAACAAGGCAAGGGTGTCCGCTCTCACCATTCTTATTCACTATAGTGATAGCACTTGTAGCCAGTGCAATAAGGCAAGAAAAAGAAATAAAGCCACATATATTGGGAAGGAAGTAATAAAACTGTTCCTATATTCAGATGTAGAAAAGGAAAAACTCAATTTTTTCTTTCCTATGTAGGGAAAAACCCTGTTCTTCCCTACTGTTTAGTGTGTGTGTGTGTGTGTGTGTGTGTGTGTGAATCTCTTTCACAGCTCACACAGAACACTTCACTACAGTCTCTGATGCCAGCCACAATTTCTCTCTGAGTGCCATAATTTCACTCAGTTCTGACACTACTTGGAGACAGCGTCAATTCTTGCAGACTAAGGGTTCAGTCCCACAGACTGTCCCCTGCCCCCACTTCAGACACCACTTGTAACCTCAGGTTATCATCTGTGCTTTGGCCAACCAGCTGCGGATCAGAGGTCACCATGACCCCCTCCTCAGTTTGAGTAATTCGCTGGAGCAGCTCACAGAACTCAGGAAAACATGCTTACTAAAGGACAGGATGAAGGCCACAGTGACCAGTCAGATGAAGACACACACAAGACGGGGTCTGGGAGGTTCCTGAGCACACACAGGAACTTCAGTCCCCGTGGAGCTCCTGGTGTGGGTGTGTTCGCCAGCCTGGAAGCTCTCTGAACCCCATACTTTGGGACTTTATGGAGGCTTCATGGTGAAGGTATGACCCATCGTTAACTCCGTTTCCAGCCCCTCTTCCTCTCTGGAGAATAGCGGGAGGAGGGAGGTTGGGGCTGAAAATCCCAAGCTTCAGGTGGTCTTTTGGGCGACCAGCCCTCATCCAGGGTTGATCCACGAGCCCTCCCAGAGTCACCTCATTAGAACAAAAGACAGGCCTGTCACCCAGGAAATTACAAGGGTTTCAGGAGCTCTGTGCCAGGAACTGGAGTCAAAGACCAATATGTATATTTTCTATTATTTCATAAGATGGTATAATTGTTTATATAGAAAATCCCAAGTTATTTCCAGAAAAGTGCTACAAATAAGAAGAGGGTTCAGCAAGGTCACAGGATACATAACAAAAAATCAACTGTAGTTTTATATATTAGCAACAAACACAAGGGTACCAAAATTTAAAATACAGTACGATTTGCAGTTGTTCATAAAAATTGAAATAGGTGCAAATTTAACAAAACAGGTGCAGGACTAACATGCTGAAAGCTACAAAACATTGATGAGAGATGATCTAAAGACACGCAAGGGCACACCATGTTAATGGATTGAACGACTCTGCCGTTGTTTTAAGAGTGTACAGAGCACCCTTTACCTTTAAGGCTGTGGATTAAGAGGGAAAGTGGAGGCAGCAGCCAACCCGTAAGTCCTCAGACATGTCCCATCGTCAGGGACAATCTAAAGCCAGCCTGAAGCATTAGGAAGTGGGTGCCAGCCCTAAGGTGGCTTTCATCTGCCGCTCATGCTCAGTGAGGGGGACCTGGCGCGTGTTGGGGCGTCAGTGTCTGCCTCTTTGCTCTCACTGCACACACACGTGGTCAGGCTTGCAGCCTCCGGGGTGTGGCAGGCTCTGGCTGGCTGTGGGGCAGCAAGATGCACACAGACCCTGCACCTGCCGGAGGATGGAGGGGAGAAGAGAAGGGAGTGCTGGCTGTCCCGGGGCTGCCGTCCTGCTTCCTCACTCTCCTGGCTGCAGCAAAGGGGCTCTGCAGGATCTCTGCAGTGGTGCTGATGATGGAAGACTTCTCCCTGCATACAATTTTTTAAAATACGAAAATAATTCCTCAGTGGAGTCATTAGCCCACCGCAGGCAGTCTCAGCTATAACTCATGGCTCCGTGTCTCCCACCACTGTAATTTTGTTTTGCATTCATTAGGACACGAGTTTTTAAAAGGAGGAATCTCAAGGAATCACAATTCCAACGACTAAGATTAACCACCGTGTCACTCACACGTATCACTAAGGCTGTAATTCTGAAAAGTAAAGTAATTTCCCTTGTGTGGGGACCACGTGCACAACGCTTAGACTCCTCTCTAGGGTAGGCGGATTGACTATGCAAGGAAGCGGCTGCTTCTATGGCAACGCGAAGGTTGCCAGCACCTTTTCCAGCTTTATTTTGTTCAGAGACAAAATTCTTATCCCTCCCTGGAATTTGAGAAGAAGAGAGTCGGTTGGTGTTTCTGGGTACATAAAAGGGGCGGGTGCTTCTAGGAAGCTTCCTATGCTTTTAACACACACACACACACACACACACACACACACACACACACACACACACACACATACATCAATAGGCAGCCTGTTTTCTTCTCTGTCAGCAGTTTCATTGCCTTTAAGGTTGGGTGGAAGAGACTTTCCTCTTTACCCTGAAACTTTCTGTAACAGTTTTAGTGATGCAGAAAAAGTTAGTGCTTTGTTCAGCTTAAAGAAGAAGAAAGAGCGCTTCTTTTGGGAAATTTTTAAATGGCTTTTCTAGATCAAGGATGAGTAGAATGGAGGGTAATCCTAGGGGCTGGGGACAATGGTAATGATTGTGAGGATGACAGCGGCCACACCTTGAGTACCTACTATGTGTCCGGCAAATGTCACTTGACCCTCACCATCATGGCCAGCCCCGTCTTACAGCTGAGAAATTTGAGGCACAGCAGGTTTGTGTCAGTTGCCCAGGATAACACAGCAGGTGTCAGAGTCTGTGTGTACACCAGGGGGTCTGATCCACAGCCTGGGTTTTTACCACCACCTCCTGCCTCCCGCCCCCTGTGACGCCTGGGGTGACGTGATGACGTGATGCTGACCTGGTCCCAGGACGGCCTCACTCGGGCAGCATTAGGCACCAGAAGAGTATCCAGAGCAAACTCAACAGTGAGGCAGCCGGTTTGCTGGTGTTCATTGTGAGGGGTCAGAGCCCTTGTGTGCTGGGTCAGACCCACTCTTGTTTGTGTCACTGAACCCTCAAAGAAGCTGGAATTGGCCAACTGTCAGATCCAGGCGACCCAGGCCTGCCTCACTACTGGCTGTTGAAGGGCAGGGTGACACGGGTTATCACCCAGGTTTGTAAGGTTGTCCAGAAGTGCCCCGCTCAGTGCAGACCTGGAGACAGCACAGCAGGTTCCTCTGCCTGTGGTGTCCCTTGTCTGAAGGCTCTGGGGTCTCCACTGGGGCCATCCATCTGCTTGTGGGAGCATGTGTCCTGGCTCCCAGCCCTGTGGGTCAGCTGCCTGCTCCGCGTGGCACTACTCAGTGTTGTGGCTGGGTAGACAGTCTGCAGAATGGCGGCCCCACCGGGCACCGCAGCAGGAGACCCACAGCTTTCGTGTTGGGGTGAGACCCACGGGTTTCGTGTTGGGGTGAGACCCACGGGTTTTGTGTTGGGGTGAGACCCACGGCTTTTGTGTTGGGGTGAGACCCACGGGTTTCGTGTTGGGGTGAGACCCACGGGTTTCGTGTTGGGGTGAGACCCACGGGTTTCGTGTTGCGTTGTGACCCACAGATTTCTTGTTGGGGAGGACATTTATGTTCCTGGTACCTTGATTTGGTGTGACCCTTGAGAAAGAGGAAAATGAATGGCAAAGGCTCCTTCTGTCTGCAGAGTCTGGCCAAGAAAACATGGGCCCTATGTTTGCGTCTGCGAGTTCGGGGTGACTCCCTGTTCTTGATATAGACTTTTCGACACTGACAGGAAAGCACCTTCATTTCTTTCTATTTCTGAAATATTCTCATGTTTAAAAAGTGTCCTCATCACTGACCCATCACAACCCCTGAGGACTTGTCTAGTCTAGTCTGTGGAAGGTTGGACTGTTGAGGGCTGGGAGAAAGAAAGGCATCTGGAAGGTACACGTTATTTGTTGGGAATCCTGCAGGATTGGAAAGGCACTCTGAGAGCTTTTCCTTGGGGCTGTTTTACATATTAATCACAATTTGGACTACAATTAAAGGAACATTTACCTATATGCCACACACACATGCATACATTTGAAGTATGACAGCTAAAACATGGTGATGTGACATGTTGCGTCTGATATTTCAATGCTTTGTCAGGGTTGCTTTGTCAAAGCCCAAGGGCAAACCGTTGAATGTTCAACTTTTTAAAAAAACATATAGGAAGAGTTGTGTGCAGGCTGGCCCTTCTGAGGTCCCAAACTTGATCCAAGGGATTGGTTGGGCTGGGTGTGCTGAGGCTTGGGGCTAGAAGTTGGGTGTCCGTTGCATGCATCGCTTGATAATAAGCAGCCAACATTTTGCATCCTGGTTGGCCAGCTGGACCAAATCTGCCTGGTCCACCCAGTGGCGTAAAATAGCCTGCTTTGTACATATTTTCTTTCTGAGCTTCAATGTCCAAGCCATCCCAGAGAAGGGGAAGACACAGGAACAGAAAGGCTTAGGCTCACTGAGAGGTGGGAGGGTCTCCACCTGAGTCAGTGGGAATGAGGTGCAGTGGTCTAGCTGTGGGGCTCTCACAGGCTCCCTTAAATCCTGCTTGTGGCTGAGTTATTGATGAGGGAAGGAGGCCACAAGGAATGTGGCCTGTGCCCAGGGATTTGCTCAGCTTTTGTCTGCAGAGGTCAGCACGTGGACAGTGAAGGGTGAGTGTTCTGTCTTCCCTCCCTCTGGCAGCATGGATGCCTACAAAACAGCTTGTACCCCAAGAAGTCTTGAGGTGAAAGTGGAGGCCTGGCCAAGAAGCTCCTCTCCTTCTTTCGATGACGGGATGTCACTCAGAGTAGACTGATGCAATGATGCCGCAGAGCAGGAAACACACGAAGCAATTCTCTTTTTAGTAGGTCACTGGCCTCCGTTGGGAGAAGAGAGGAGGGAGCGTGGGGAAGGTGGGCACGCGGCTGCCGCAGAGGCTGCGTGTGCAGTAGCTGTGCTGGTGATTAATAGCTGTGTCACTTCCCATGAATGTTGCTTTAAGCAGCCGTGTTCGAAATTGAGTGGGAATGAAATAAAACAACCCAAAATAAACGTTTCCTCTCTTCCTTACGAGTTGCTGGGATCCAGAAATGGCTTTTCAGATCTATGATTTTAAAGGGCATCATCCCCAGCAGCTCAGAGCTCCAGCTTTGTCCTCACACGGATGCCATGCATATACACGTCACTTGTTTTTAAAGACTATGAAGAATTCAAGCTCAGTGACTTTGAGGTTTTTCTCGGCGCTGAAATAAAAATTATGTTTACAGAGAAAAATATAGCCTTTACATGTGTTTTAAAGAAAAATAGTAACCCAGCAGAGGAAGAGGACAGGAAGGAGCTTGTGCGTATGGATGGTGACATGGAGCAGTTAGGACGTCTGGCAGGCGGGGATGTTGACCAGCTGCAGGCTTGCAGGCCTGTGACCTTGTCCAGGGCAGCTTGCCAGGACATGCAACCCGAGGATGGGCCTGCACCCTCATGGTCCCCAGTGTGGTCAGCTAGGGCCCGAGAGCATAAATCAGAGGGTGACCACAAAGTGGCAGGCAGGGTTCCTGCACTGACCATACCCTTTCAGGGCACCGTCTTGAGGCCCCTTTCTCTGCTGCCTCTGCTGGAGCCAGGCTGCCAGCTTGGGGGCAGATGGTGACCATTGTGGGATGACCTCTGGTGCATCTCTGGGCAGGAGCTTTTAGAGTCATGCTTTCTCCCGAGAAGCCAAAGAACACATCTTATGGGTGAGAAGCTGGGGGGAACCCTGGCTCAGTGCTTTGGGGATAGTCAGTGTCTTGGGCCAGAGGGAGGGAGGGAAAGAGTGTGGGTGCTGCCTCCTGCCCACTCCTTTGTTTCCTTCTAGTCCAGCACAAGGCAAACAAACCAGCGGTAGGTGGGGCTGGTGGCAGGGTGGGTCCTCATATTTGCGTCCTCCACCCCTGTCCTCACTGCCCACTGCTCCCATGCAGACACTCGCTGTTCTTCTATTGGAACATTGAGTAACAAGCAAGCATTCCAAGGAGCAGTAGAGGGGGGCAGGCAGAGGGGGGCATGAAGACGCGGGATGTGAGGAGGGGGGCAGGCAGAGGGGGGCTAGAGGAGGGGTGTGGGCGGAGGGGCTCGTGAGGAGGGGACGTAAGGAGGGGGAATGTGGATGGGGCAGGTGGAGGGGGTGTGTGGAGGGGGCTATGGGAGGAGGGGTGTGGGCGGAGGGGGCACATGAGGAGAGGGACACGAGGAGGGGAGCAGGCAGAGGGGATGTGAGGAGGGATCTGTGTGGAGCTACTGAGAGGTGTCAGAACTTCCCTCTGTCACCCTTCCTTCCTCTTTCTTGGGCTCCCACACGTGGCCAGGCTGGAGCTCCTGATGGCAGGATAGGCCTGCCCTCAGTGAGCTGCGCTTCCTGCCCCAAGTGTTGTTTGGAAACCCAGGTTTTATTATTGTTCAGGGATGGTGAGGCCAACAGATCAGGAAATGCCTGCCACTGAGAAGATAACTTGCTATCACAGTTCCCAGGAGGAGGGGGCAGCCACCTGTCACAGAGTCACACAGGAAGCCCAGGTGCAGTCAGGAAGCCGAGGGAGCGAGGGGAGACGTGGGCGACAGCCCTGTTTCTGGTTTCCACGGGAAGGACTGGCTGAGGCACGGTCAGCAGGCTAAGCTGGTTGGTACTGGCTCATTTGAATAATTTCGAAGGTTCTGGTACATGGGGCTGTCCCTGGTTGTCTGGTACCTGGCCCTAGGAAGGTTAGGGCTGGGGACAATGGCCCAGAGTGGAAGAGCCAGACAAAGGTATTGGCTGGGGGTATGGCTCTGCATTGGTTAGTTTGTGCTGGAAGATGGGTTCGGAGAGGAGTTATTTCCTCACTCTAGGAACTGGCTGGCTCTGGGAGGGACTGTCCCTCCAGTGTCAGCAAGGGCCCAGATGTCAAAGCATCGAAACCTGTGGTTACTACAGGTGCACACGTGCCAGCTTGAAGGGAAAAGTGCTCCCATGTGGGAGGAATAGCAGAAGACACACTTGGGCATTCTGAGCTGAAGCAGCTTCCTGCTTAGACTGGTTTGGGTTTTGAGGAGTGTGCTGAGGAAGGGGACGGTCTCAGTAGGGGAGGACATTTGGCTGAGCCACCAACAAGTGGCCCTTAGGGGTGAGGTTGCTTGCAGGCAGAGAGCCCTGCCTGGACAGAAGCCCTGGATGGCAAGATGTCTGAAGGGGCTTAGCAGGAAAAACATGTCAACAAAAGGTCACTGCCATCAATTTAAGGCCAACAGGTGTCCCCAATCTGGGGTGCCATAAAAGGAGAGACTGTTGACATGAATAGTTTGCAAACGGGGAAACGCAGCTTTCAGAGGAAACAGAAAGTACACCACCAGCCCCCTCACCCTCCCCTCCCCCCAAAAAAAAAGAAAAAGGGGAGGATGCATTTTGTAGAGAAAGTACCTGCCCTGGTACCTGATTGGTCCATTGTTATGCAGATGAGGAACACAAATTTGCACAGTCTGATTGGTCCAAATAGCACTGTACTAATTGATTAGAATAGTTCATTCTGATTGGTTGTTATGGAGCTGCTCTGATTGGTTAGTAACGATGCAAGTGAGGATATAGCTGTGCAGCTCTGATTGGATGGGGCAGGTCTCAGCCCATTGGTGGAAAGACCATACCAGCAACCCCTTTATAAGGGTTGGCTAGGCAGGCAGGAACACAGTGTAGGAGGCTGGCAGCCCAGTCTGTGGCTTTTTCCTGAAGGTGTAGCCTGTGTGAGAAGCAGGCCTCTTTTAGCAATGGTTGCTAGACTCTGATGGTGAATTTGAACCCAGTTAACCACAAGGAGTCCTTCTTGGCAGGTATATTTTTTTTAGGGATCAACAAACAGTTGGGACACTCAAGTAAGGCCAAAGTTGGCTCCTGAGTGCCCAGCTGCGGCACCTGGGTGTCACTCTGTAAGCTGAGCAGAGCTGGTTTGCCCTCTGGGAGTTCTAGTGCGTTCATAGGCTCACGGTCACAGAACTTAATCAGCCAGTGAGGGTCCTGAAGTTGAATTTATTCTAGATGCAGGGGACAGCCAGGCCCCAGGCAAGCGGTTGGCAGCCTCTGTGTTCCAGGGGTCACATCATGAGAATGGTGTCCGGAGTTGCCAGATCCTCCTTGTTTTCAAGACAGACTGTTGTGAAGTCACCTGGCCTGTCCGTGGCTCCTTAGCTAAACTCTCCCCTTCTTATCAGCATGACAGAAGGTACTGGGAGGCCTGCCACCTGGACCTTTGGTGGCCTCTTTCTGCTCTGCACCTGTCACCCCAATTGAACTGTGTGGGCTAAAGAGGAAATGGGATGATGACAAGGTGTGCCTAAATTGGGAAACTGAGGCACACTAGGCAGGGGGCAGATCTAGCATCAAAGATGCTCCATGAGGTCGTGAGTGAGCCACTTGGCCTGTGTCATCTGCCCGTCGTCCTCAGCAAAACTCATTCATTACACAGACATCGTGTGTCTGCTGTGTGCCGGGCTAAGACTGAGGCTGCAACTCAAAAATGGGCTATTTGATGGGACATTGTCGAAAATTGTTATTGTAACTATTTTTCAACAAAAGAAAACTAAAAGGTGCTGTGATCAGTCTCCTCTTTTGCTGTCACCAGGGACAAAGGCTCCTGAAATGGTCTGACCACACAGAGGAAATACGGTAATTGATGTGTGGGTGGGCGGGGCCCATGCACGGGGCCCTCCTGCTCATACCACCTGGTCTGCTTCTGTGTCCCAGGCTGTGTGCGCAGGGGCTGGGCCTGGCCTTCCTGACCCTGGTGGACGTCCAGCGCCGCCCAGTGTGGTGCCAATGTTTCCCAGGACAGTGACTCACATATGGCAACATCTGCTTTTAGTCGACAAGATTTTAGCCACACAGCCATAGAAAAAGCTACACTATAATCACAGCATTTAAAAATGAGAGTCAGGAGGGTGGGGACAAATGGAATTTGTAAAGTGGCCTGACATTATGATGACACCATTATTGGGTCTGTGGATTTTTAACTGGATCCGCAGCGATCCAGCCGAAGCTGAGAGGTTTCCCCAGACTGTCAGGCCTCATGGGGTGCTGCCCTGCCCTGCTGTGTGGGTGGCGTCGGGGCAGTATTCCCCGCACAGCCATCTGTGGGGGGCAGACTGTGCCTGGGGAGTCCGCCCTTGTAGAGAACAGGCCTGTGCTCATAGTGCTCACAGTGGCTGCCCTGTGTGCCCGTTGTCACATGTGTGTCCCCTCCCACCACACGACAGGGCCGTGTGGGCATGAATTCTAGACGCCTATTCACTGAAAGGACTATGGTGCCCTTTAAAAAGTACAAGACAATTACTAAAGTATAAAATTATATTTAAGAAATCTTTAGCAAACAAAAATTAGGACAGATGGCTGCTTCCCCTCTCTGAGTGCTGGGTGGATAGCCTCACTTCAGTGGTGTCTGAAGCACAGGTGTGCCTGTTTGATAATGTAGCACGTGTGTACCTGTGCGTATATGCCAGTGTGTGCATGGGTGTGCACGCATGCACATGTTGGACACGTGTGTGTGGGTGTGCATGTGTGCACACGTGCCTGTGTGCATGCGTGGGTGTGCACACATGCACGTGTGTGAAATGCTCTTTCAGAACTCCACATGAAGGTCAGAGGTGTTCACGACAGGATGCAGTCCTGCCCAGGATCGGGCAGAGGGTGACCTGCCACAGGCCGAGGGATGCTGTGAAACGGTCTACAGGCGTTGCCTGTGGGGACAGCCCCAGACGCACCACGTTATAAGCTGCTCCAAGGACGGCCTCAGTTCATGGGAAACAGCTGCCTCAGAGCCAGGCACCGCACTGCCCACAGGCGTGGGAGCAGGGCAGGATGAGGGCAGTACCTTCTCCGTGCGGGGTGGCCGGGCAGCCGTAGTGGGCTGAAGAGAGCGCCCCGCCTGTGCGTCTGGCAGGAGCACCAGGATTCGCATTACCTCCTTGCAGAGAATGTTTTTTTGAAATATGTTCTCGGATATCGCTTCCATCCTGTTAATTAAGTCACACACTTAGTAAAGCGGAGTAATTAATGATTGTGGGATACTCGGCACTATGAAATGCCATGCGAATGTTAAGGAGTAAAATTACTCTGTGTTATTAAATAGTTACATGGCTTTCAAAATATTCCGTGGTGGGAAGGTTAATTTCCAGAAGGGCTGAGAAGCTCTCTGTTGTACTATCTTCAGGAACTTTTTATATCTTGTCTTACCCACATTTCCAGAGACTTGGGTATTCTGTATTCTGAAGTATCTGAAAGGCTTCCGTACAAATGGCTGCTTGGCTTTTCAGCTCTGGGGAGGAGTTGCCTACTGGATTTTGGTAAAACTGTGTCTTGCTTGACTCTCTCTAGCCGGAGGCAGTTTGGGCCCAAGGCCCAGGAAGAGGTCAAGATCATTGAGCACCAAACGCAGACCCTTCGACTGATGCCTCACCTGGCTACAACCTTAGCCCTGGTCTTCGTCAGCAGGTGAGATGGCCCTCGGGATTTGCTGTCTCCTGGTGAGTGGACGCCCTGGCGTTGATAGGAGCGAGAGGAGAGGCAGGGGTGAGCTTCATTTTCTGATGTGAGCAGGAAGGATGTGTGGTTAAAATCTGTCCTCGGGTTAAAAGCGGTGTCCGCATTTTTACACCTGTGTCCAGATGAATGGGACGCTCAGAGAATTTGAGACTTGGACCAGAGTTTCTCCTGAGTTTCCAAGAGAAACAGACTCGAATACTGATAGTTTCTCTACCTTGGATAAAGGTTCTAATTTACGGTAAGGTTTTCAAAAATAGGTGAAGCCGTGTGAATATATTGGGAGCAGAGGAGCAGTCGGGTATAACAACATGCAGTAACGGTGCTATCAATTCGCTCGGAACTTCTACGGCACATCTCCTCCTCACGCCCCAGGAGGTTGCCTGGGCAGCTACGGGCTGTCTCTTCATTCTCAAGATCAGAAAGTTGGGGACTTGCTGATTCCTGGTTCCTGGCACAGAGCTCCTGAAACTCGTAATTTCCTGGGTGACCGCATTGTCTTTTGTTCTAATGAGGTGACTCTGGGTGGCTCCTGGGTGGTGGCTGGTCACCAGAAAGACCAACCATGATTAGAAACTTGGGATTTTCAGCCCCACCCCCGATTCTCCAGAGAGGGGAGGGGCTGGAAATGGAGTTAATGATGGATCATGCCTCTGTGAGGGAGCTCCTTAAAGTCCCACATACGGGGTTCGGGGAGCTCCCGGGTTGGTGTACATGTGAAGGTGCTGGGAGAGCGGTGCCCAGAGAGGGCGTGGAAGCTCCGTGCCCCTGGCACATGCCTCTGCCATCTGGATGTCCACCATGTCCTTCATCACATCCTTTTACAATAAACGACTTCATTAGAAGTAGAGTCTTTTTGTGCTTCAAAGGACATCAAGAAAATTGATAGCCAATCCACAGCATGGGAGAAAATACTTACAAATCATATATGGGATAAGGGACTTGTATCTAGAACATAGAAAAAATTCTTGCGATTCAACAATAAAATGACAAATAAACCAATTGAAAAACGGGCAAGACCTGAATAGGCATTTCTCCAAAGAAAGTTTCAGATGTCAATAAACACATGAAAAAGGGGCTAAAAATCATTATTCATCAGAAAAATGTAAATCAAAATGACAATGAGAGACCACATCTGTTCAATGGCTGTAATGAAAGAAGACAGATAATAAAGGTGTTATTGAGGATGTGGTGAAATGGAAACTTCATACACAGCTGGTGGGAATGTGAAATGGTGCAGCCACATAGGAAAACCGTTTGCAGTTCTTCAAAATGTTAAACACAAAATTACCATGACCCAGCAATCCCCCTTCTAGGTATATGCACAGAGAAATGAGAACATATGTATGTGCAAAAACTTGGACGTGAGTGTTCATAGCAGCATTCTTCATAATCCCCCAAATGTGGAAACAGTCCTAAAGGTCGGTCAGCTAATAAACAGATGCACAGATGTGGTCCAGCCACACAGCGGAATAGTGTTCAGCCATGAAAAGGGATGCAGTGCTGGTAGGCGCTGCAGCAGGGATGGACCTGGAACATGTTGTGCTAAGTGAAACGCTCGTCGCAAGGATCATATGATATGATTCCATCGATATGAAATTTCCAGAATAGTCAGGATCAGAGACACAGAAAGTAGATGGGTGGTTGCCAGGGCCTGGGGGTTAAGGCAGGGAGTGAGGAATGCCAGCTAACGGGGATGAGGCTTCTGTATGGGGTGATGAAATGTTCTAAAATTGGACGTGGTGGTCTCACAACTCTGTCAATATACTTAAAGTCACGGAATTACACACTTTGAAAGTGTGAACACTGTGGTATGTGAACTATAGCTCAATAAAGCTGTTACTAAAAAAGGAAATCAGACTGTGTGAGTTATCGAAGTTTGTTCTTTGTCAAACTTGTCCTGACTAGTCTAGGTCTTTTGCATTTCCATATACAATTTTGATTATTATTATTATTTTTACTAAAAAAGCTTGCTTGGATTTATTTGTGATTGTCCTGAATCTAGAAAGCAACCCAGGCAGTATTGGGTCTTTCAAATCCAGAAGATGGTGTGTCTCTCCACTCACATAGGTCTTTCATTTTTCTCAGCAGTACTCTATAATTTACAGTGTAGAGATCTTTCACATTTCTTACTAAATTTATTTGAATGGGATTGCTTTAAAAATTGAATTAACAGCTGTTTGTTAATGTCACGTGGAAAGGTACCTGATTTTTTAATATTGACCTTGTATTTTCACTAAATTCACTTATTAGATATAGGGGTTTCTTTATAGACTGTAAGATTTTCTGTGTACACAGTCATATCATATGTGCATACAGTTTGACTTCTTCCTTGGCAATATCTAGGCTTTTTCCCCCCTCTTTTTTTCTTGCCTTATTGGACTGGCTGAAACCTCCACTACAATACTGAACCGCAGTGGTCGTGATTTTACAGGAAAGCACTGTGGTATTTCCCCATTAAGCATGAAGGTTCACTGCGGAATTTTTGCAGGTGCCTTTTGTTACATCAAGGAGGTTCTTCGTTGGCTGAATGTGTTTATCATAGATGTTGAATTTTGACTAAAGTTTTCCCTCTCCTGTTCATTTCATTTATTTAGTTGCTTTGATTGTTCCAGCTTTGGCCACTGGAAGCTCTTTTAGGAAGACTCCCAAATCCTCTTTTTTTTCCTTGAATCTCTTTGCTCAGTTCCTGCTGAGTTGTTTTTGTGTTTTTTTTTTGTCTCAAACTCTGAATTAACTCCCTTGTCTCTGGACAAGGCTGCTCTGTCCTAGTCTTAATATTTTTAAGACTACTTTTTAAAACCTGAATTCTTTTAAGAATGATATGTCAGAAAACACATAGCTAATGCTTAAAGGTTTGCTCACACTTTTTTCACTGATTTGCTGCTTCCTGTTGGTCTCACACCCTCTCTGAACCACCAGTTTCTTATGGGAAATTCAAGGCTCATCCTTGTTTCCCACAAATCATACAGCCTGGATCTTTTAACAAAGTATAAATTAAGGAATTTCTGTTAAGCAACAGACCATGTGTTCTGGTATTGGTCTGGCAAAATATGGTCACAAAGGCATGACATAAGCTGGACTACAGAGTAGATCACACACACGTATGGAGAGCGACAGCTCCCGCGCAAGCATTACCTAGGGCAGAATTGTCAAACGCCTGGTGTGTGTCCCCACGGCCACTGTTTATCCCACACCCGTAGCAGACATCAGTGCGTGATCACTATTCTGTTTTCCACTGACCTCACGCCTGTATCCTTTTGATGAACCCTCCCCCCCCCACCTTTAGCACTTCCTTAATTTATGTCCACAGAGATGCTGCAGGGTCCTGTACTTTTTCTGCCGTGCCCAGAATTCCTGGTTGCTTTTATTGGAGAAAGATGTTTAGAGCCAGAGGCCTGAGAGATGGGCGTCCTGGCTGCTGCTGGGGTGTAACTGTTCTAGTCCCTCTTAGAGGACATGGGTGGGAAATGTCTGTATCTACCAGTATATATAATAAGAATTTAAAAATGAGTTCTTATTGATATCTCTGACTCCAGTCCAGCACCACAGGATTTATTCTAGCATTTTCCCCTTTCCATATTGCAACTTCTTTCTTAGACTGTGAGAAATCTGACTTTTAGTATCCATAATACATTTTTTTCTTTTGTTTTCAGTTTCTAATATTTTTTTTAAATTAAAAAGAAATTTTAAATTATAATTGACATAAAATATTATATTAGTTTCAGGTATATAGCGTAGTGGTCAGACACTTATGTACCTTATGACCTGATCCCCCCCATGAGTCTAGTACCCACCTGTCACCACACAGTTATTACAATATTATTGACTATAATTCCTATCCTGTACTTTAATTTGCATGCATACTACGGTCAAATGAGAAAATATATCCCCATGACTATTTTTACAAATTGCCAGTTAATAGCCATGGGGCTACAATACATTTTCTTGTTTGACCATAGTATGCATACAAATTAGTTTCAGAATTGCAAATCTGGACCGCTGTGAGAAAACACTTACCAACCCGCCTACACTATTAGTGTATAACTCTTCTTGTCTTTAGCCTAATCTAATCATTTCGTACTAACATTTCTCCCTAAGCATGGCTTGAGCTGCATCCTTCTGCTTTTGATATGTTGTACTTTCATTTATCACTTTCATTCAGTGCAAATACTTTAAAATGGTCCTTGAGACATCTGCTTTGACTTCTCTGGTTATGTAGAAGTCATGGGCCAAAAACATCCTTCATCTGAATTCTATTCCTTTAAATGTGTGGCCCAGAATACGAGTACACACACACACACACACACACACACACGCACTCATTGAGAAGAATGCATAATCTGTTGTAGTCAGGAGGACAGTTCTGTAAATGTCTATTCAATAAATGATTGGCTGTGCCCCTTACTAATTTTCTGCCTACTAGTTCCATCAATGATCGAGAGGAGAGGGTTGGCATTTCCAATTATAATTATGTATTTCTGTATTTCTTTGTTCAGTTTTATCAGTTTTTGCCTCAAGTATTTTGAATCTTTTTTTTAAAGATGCATACACATGTAGGCTTGTTATAACTTCATGGAGAATTGACTTTTATCATTATATAACTTCTCTCTTACTTCTTGAAAATATTCCTTGTCCTAAAGCCTATTTGTCATACTAATATAGATATTCTAGGTTTCTTTCATTTAGTGTTTCCATGGTGCATCTTACTTCATACTTTTCTTTTAAACCTACCTATATTTTTTAAGTGGGTTTCTTATAAAACAACATATAATTGGGTCTTGCTTTTTTATTCCAATTTGAAAATCTCTGACTTTTAACTGGTGTGTTTAGACCAATTGCATTTAAAGTGATTATTGGTATTTTGGGATTAAAATCCACATTAATAGCTGATTTTTAATTTTCCTGGGTTCTTTTTTTTGGTCTCTTTTTTTCCTGTCTTCTCTTGAGTTAATTGAACATTGTTTATTATTCTATTTTATCTCTTTTATTGATTTATTAGTCATATTTCTTTTAAAATATTTTAACTGTTTACTCAGGATTAATAGAATAAATCTTTAGTGAATCAGAGACTACCTTTAAATGATATTATACTGCTTCGCATGTGGTGTAAGGATCTTAAACACTATTCCCAATTCCATCCCACCATCCTTTTTTCTGTTATTGTTCTCATGCAATTTACTTCTAAATATGCTACAAACCATAATACATCACTACTCTTTTTCTTCTACAAAGTTATGTTTTGAGCAATTAAAAATAAGGAAAATTGAATTTTACTTTACCTCCATTTATTTCATTTCTAACACTGTGAATTTTTCTGTGTATATTCAAGTTTCTAAGGGACACTGTATTTGAACTTTAAACATTTCTTGCAGAGTATAACTGCTAGCAATAAATTCTCCCCATTCTATTTTTTTTGGTTTTTGAGAACCTCACTCTCTCTCTCTCTCTCAGTTTGTTTTAAAAGATAATGGCCCATAGATGCAGAATTCTGGGCTGACAGTTTTTGGGATTTTTTTGAGCACTAAAGATGTCACTCTATTGCCTTTTTGATTCCTTAATTCTTGTGAGAAAACAGCCCTCATTTTTCTGGCTGTTTTCTTATATTCCCTATGTATTCCCACTCTACCTGCTTTTAAGATTTTCTCTTTTTCTTTGGTTTTCAAAGTTTGGTTGTATTGGCCTAGGTGTAGTTTTGTGGTTTTGTGTGTCTGTACTGTTCGTGGAGCCTCTAGGATGTGTGGGCTGAAGTTTTTCATCAAATTTAGAAATCTTTTGGCCATTATTTCTTTAATTTTCTTTTTTCTGCCCTGTGCTTTCTTTCCTTTCCTTCTGGGTCTCTAATTATACAGATGTTAAACTGCTTCATATTGTCCCACACGTCACTAAAGTGATGTTCTTTTTTTCCTATCTTTTTTCTCTGTGCTTCCATTTGGATAGCGTTCATGGATCTAGCTTGCATTCTCTGTTCCTTCCTTATGCAATGTCCAATCTACAAGCTAAGAAGTGCTTGTCTCCTCTGTGGAACTCAGTTCACCAAGGCTTCCTGCCATCTTTCCACACTATTTACAACCATGACACAAAGTGTTACTAGACCACCCAGCAAAAGGTGGCTGTTCATCCCACATTTGTAAGTCTGTGCCTGCATCTTTGTGTGGAACGAAAGTACCACATGTACCAACACGTTTCCTGATTCTTCATCTTCTTTTTTATTTTTAGCTTGATTTATGCTTAACATATCTTGGTTTTGTAAGAGCTGTTTTGCCACTCTTAATAAAAGTTTCTCTTGATTTTTGGAGACACACCCCAAATGCCAACATCAGAGAAATAAAGAGAGGTCACAGTTCTAGCTTTAGGTTTCAAGGGGTGAAATTAGTTAATTAATAAGCCCCGGCGCACTGACCATGGGCCGCGCGTGGGTGAGACGGCACGGAACAGGACAGGTCAGACCACGGCCTCACTAGGCTTCAGTTGTTCCGGGACCGTCCCGATTGTCTTGACGTCCACCTCCCTGAGCCGTCTGGGTCTCAGCGTCCCCATTGCCGCTCTGCCACCCTTTCCCCTTCCTTTCTTTCCCTCTGTTCCCCCGTGGTGGCTGCCAGTGACCCACTGAAAATCTGCCTGGAGGAGTCCCCAGGAAGAGGTGTCTCAATGGGGGGAGAGGTTGTCCCTGTCCCAAAACAAGCCCAGGGAGAAGCTGGTGTTTTCTGGGACATCTTCTTGCTTTCTTGTTTCTCTCTAGTTCACTGCCCCTGTTCCCTGTCCCCCAACTTGTGAGGAGATACTTTAATGAAGTTGGTTGTTACATGACAACATTTATGCTAGTACCTCTTCCCTGACACACACCTCACTTTTTAAAACTCAGGTTACTGAATCATGATTGCAGGTACCATCTCCCAGTTCCTGTTGACCGACCACTACCAGCTGCCTGGGTGCCAGGTCTGGGCAGCTTGAGGTGTGATGAGCTGGATGTTTGTTAAATTCACTGGGTCCACTTAAGCACACAGAGACGCATGTGAGAGTAACCCAGACCTTAGGTGTACGAGTTTGGAGGCAGGTGAGTGGGAAAAACAGGCTGCCAGCCAGTGTCGGCTGGCCCTGCCTCTCCTCGCACCCAGTGTGACAAAAATGTGAGTAGTTGGACCTTCACATCACAGGCAATAGAAGTGGGGTGGCTGGCTTCTTATGCACACGTGTTTATCTGTCCAGCATCAACATGGTCCCTTGCTAGTAGTACGGTTGCCTGATAAAATGCAGTCACCCAATTAAATTTGAATTTCAGATATTTAATACATAATTTTTTAGTCTAAGTATCTCCCAACATTTGAACTAAGAATGATACATTGCTTCTCTGAAGTTCAAATTGAACTCAGCGACCCTGTTTCTGTTTGCTACCTCGGGAAGTCCAGCTCGCTAGGCCCTGGACGTACGGTGGTGCTTCAGTCAGACATGGACCCTGCCACCTGGAGCTTGCGATGCCTTGTCTGGGGTTTGTCAGGAGCTGGTGGGCAAGCAGACCAGGTTTCTTGTCCCCTTCCTTCCCATTGCTGCCATCAGCCTGGAGATCGGGGCCCTGTGAGGCCCTTAGTGCGTCCCACTCCCACCCTGTACCACTCACATTCTCTTGCCCTCAGCAGGCCTGTTGGGTCCAGGAGGAGTTGGGCCTCTGCTGCCCAGTGGCTGCTCCGCTGCTGGGCGGTACCCACTTGGTAGGACAGGTGGGCTCGGAGGGGCCTCCGCGAGAGATGATGTGTCCCAAGGAATCTGCCCGGGCCGTGCTCCTGCTGACCCTCCGTAGGGCTGGGGAGTCAGCCCCCCCTCCCCTACTCATCCACTTGTGCACCAGGCACCGTTTCAGGCCCGAGAATCAGGCAGCCAACAGAAAGGTCACAGCCCCGTGTGGTAGCCAATGTGGCCTGGTGGGACTCCTGTTTCCTGCCTTTGGCTGTGGGTGCCTATTCTGGGGTGTCTTGTTAACCTCCTGCTTTGGGGCCCAGGGTACCAAGGGCCTCCTTCCCACTGCTGAGTGCTGACAGTGTCCTGTGTGCTTCCTGGCCTGTTGCCATGTCGGTGGGTGACTGATACCAGGTCTCACCGTGCTGCACCGCCTGGCCGGTGTCCTTTGGGTCCTCACCCACTGACTGGGACAGCGAGCCCTCCTGTGGTCGTGGCAGATGCTCAGTGAAGTTAGTTGTTGTCATCCCCAAGACTCCTCAAGCTTTCTGCTCCATCCCACCAGGGTCGCATTCTGGTGAGTTTTCCTCCTACACTGAAACCACACAAGCCCCCGTCGCCCATCGTCTGGCCTGGCCTCTCCCAGCTCCCCACACCCAGCCTGGGTCTCCTTGGATCTGGTCTTCGCAAGCCACCGTATCTGACACAGAATCTGAATTCTCACTTGCCTGCGGGAACCCTCAGGCAGACTTCCAGGGGCTTCCATCCTGGGTAAAACTCCAGCTCCTCATGTGGCCCCACCAGCCTCCACCCCACGTCTCGTCTCTCCTGTTCCCCACCACGGGGCTCTGAGCTCAGGCTCTTCCCTGCCTTGACCTTCCTTACAGGCACCCCACCTTGCTTCCAGCAGTTACCTCTCACACCCTTGCTTTCCTTCACCTGGTAGTTCAGTCATCTTTGGGGATACAGTTCAGGTTGTCATCTCCTCCAAGACAGCTTTCCCAAGCACCTCCTGGAAAAGGAGCCTTTATAAGCTTCTTGAAACACCAATTTGGGCCCCTCTGATCATTACCCCATTACTCTTGGTTTGTGGTTGTGAATTCTTTGAGCAGAGAAATTGTGGTCCTTGCTTAAGCATCTCCACATCTGAGCATGCCTGGCTCTGCACAGGTTGCTTCAACTGAATGAAATCACCTTGTATAATTACATCACACTTGGCCATGAGGTCGTCTGGAACTTCGCTTTCAGATATTCTGGTGGTCTCTGAAGCAGAAGCTACATGTTGGGGAAAAGGCCAGGAGCCGGCTGGCGGGGCAGGTGGCAGCTAGTATCTCCCTTCGGAATCATCTAGCAGGGTTGGCTTAGAAAGTGACTAACAACTTGCAAAGAATATCAATGTTTGCAGTGTGCCCGCCAAAAGGAGTGTTCTGGGTCTGCCTCTCTTATCGATTCCAGGCCAAACAGGCAACTCAAACATTGGGCTGGGTCCTGGCCAGAAGGGCCCCCAGCACCATTGCGCTGCTCTTTCCACTGCATCCAGGCACTGTCTCTGGTCATCTCCTTTGGCCCAACACCTGGAAGGGTTCAACTAAGATAATAGCTAACACGTATTCAGTTGCTTACCGTGTACCGGGCATCGTGCTAAGATCTTATGTGCAGTAACTCATTTAATGCCTCATAATGAGTCAACAAGTTTCTCTCTTTGATTTGAATTGGTGTTTCTATAGCACCTAGAACTGTGCCTGGCTCAAAGTAAGATCTCGTTAGCACTTGTTGAATAAGTGAATGGGTGGCACTTCATCATTTGCAAACATTCCTCAAAGTCTTCTCCTTGTCAAAAACTGGAATTGAGGATCGTTCAGCTCTTTAGCTATCCCTCCCCAAGTGAGCTCTACTGTTTGTGCACCAGACTGGGGTTCTAACATAATACTGATATCTTATTGCCAGAAAGTCTTGTTTGCTCTTTTTATGTAAAACAGATTTGTGTAATCGAATGCTGCTCTCATGCTGCTTTAGTGGTCTTAGAGATATTCTATCTGCATTTCCCCTGAATCTTACCTTGATGGTGAGTTCTAATATTTCAAGGACATAACTGTAACAAAATACTTTGCATTTCTAGAGGCATTGCTTATTAAATAAACATGTTTAGAAATAAGGAATAATTTTGCCACAGAATCCCTATTTCCTAATTTATCTTCTGAGCCACTCTGAGTTTCTTATGCCAGATTTTCTTAAGATCTCTACCTCCTGGAGTCTACCCACCCCCTCGAACACCGGTGATTTTTCAGATCCCTTTTGCGAGCAGGCGTGAGCATGTGACAGAGAATAGGACCACGAGGCTCCTCTCCGTCTGGCAGATGGAGGCCCTCCCTCCGTGTCTGGTCAGTGTTAAGTAAAATCACAGGCCAGCGTTGCCAAGAAGTCTCACCACATCTCTGCTACGGGAGACCCTGATGAGTCGCTCTTTTCTGCTGGTCCATTTCTTATTTGCCACCCATTCCCACCCCGGGGAGCAGACAGGGCGGCGTGTGAGTGTGGGGGAGAGTGTGAGACTCTGTGTGTGTATGTGAGTGTGTGTGAGTGTGTGTGTGCTGTGAGTGGGTGTGTGACTGTGTATGTGAGTGTGTGTGTGCTGTGAGTGGGTGTGTGACTGTGTGTATGTGAGTATAAGCGTATGTGAGTGTGTGTGACTGTGTGTGTATGTGAGTGTGTGTATGTGAGTGTGTGTGAGTGTGTGTGTGCTGTGAATGTATGTGTATGTGAGTGTGTGTGTGCTGTGAGTGGATGTGTGACTGTGTGTATGTGAGTGTAAGTGTATGTGAGTGTGTGTGACTGTGTGTATGTGAGTGTGTGTATGTGAGTGTAAGTGTATGTGAGTGTGTGTGACTGTGTGTGTATGTGATGTGTGTATGTGAGTGTGTGAGAGGGTGTGTGTGCTGTGAGTGGGTGTGTGACTATGTGTGTATGTGAGTGTGTGTGTGTGTGTGCTGTGAGTAGGTGTGACTATGTGTGTATGTGAGTGTGTGTATGTGAGTGTAAGTGTATGTGAGTGCGTGTGACTGTGTATGTATGTGAGTGTGTGTGTATGTGAGTGTGTGAGGGTGTGTGTGCTGTGAGTGGGTGTGTGACTATGTGTGTATGTGAGTGTGTGTATGTGAGTGTAAGTGTATGTCAGTGTGTGTGACTGTGTGTGAGTGTGTGTGTATGTGAGTGTGTGTGGTGTGAGTGGGTGTGTGACTATGTGTATGAATGTGCGTGTAAGTGTGAGTGTGTGAGAGTGTGTGTGTATGTGTGATGTGAGTGGGTGTGTGACTGTGTATGTGAGTGTGTAAGTGTGTATGTGTGTGTGTATGTGAGTGTATGTGAGTGTGTGTATGTGAATGTGTTTGTGTGTGATAATGTGTGTGGTTGGGCAGATCAGCAGGGAATCATATACACATTTTAAAAAATGATCAGATGTGGAATTCTGAGTCACTACGTCGCAGCCACAGCCCAGGACCCAGATGACCATGGCACAGAGTCAGAATGCTATGAACTCACAAGGACACTGACACGCACATGATTTATAATGAAAAGAGCTTGGGATTTAGGACTAGAGAGCACTGAGTTTGAACGTTAGCCCAGCCTAACACATGCCAGACCTTGATTTATCTATGTAACCTCAGTTGAGCCTCGGTTTCCCCATCTGTAAAGTGGGGCTATGATTTCCTATTTCATGGGGTTGTAGCACAGACTGTTAGATGATGAATGCAGAAGCCATTTGCTTACAGTAGCTGCTCAGTGCAGTTAGGTTTCTTTTTGTCCAAGTGCCAGTTACACAAATTACGGTTCCCATGTTTTGTCAGTTTACCCCAGCTCAGTTCAGTGGTCTCAGGTCTGTGGTTGGATCACAGTCTTTCCTGTTTGTGTAGGATGAGGTCCAATGTTACATCTTTAGCATGTGCAGATTTCACAGAGCAAACAGGGATATTCAGAAATTTACAAGATTATTGTATGGATGGAAGAAGGTAAATACCTTGAACCAAAATTGGTTTTTGTTATTAAGGATGAAAGGCAAGCCACAGAACGGGGGAACTATTTGCAATCCATATGTCTGACAGTGTGGTGTTTATCCAGCATATGTAAAGAAGACATTCAATTAAAAATAAGATGAGCAAGCCTATAGAAAATGGGCAGGAGCTTTTAGGAGACATTTAAGAAAGAAGACATATGAATGGTCAGTCAATAGATGCATGACAAGATGATCATTAATTATCAGGCAAATGCAAATTCAAACCATGAGGATATACCATTACTTATCCACTGGATGACTGAAATTAAAGACTGCAAAGACCATTTGTTGGCTGGCATGTGGGACAACTAGAACTCTCTTCCACTGCTGGTGAGAATGTAAAATTGCACAATCACTTTGGAAAACTGTCTGGCAGTTTCTTAAAAAGTTAACAACACATCTACCATGCGACCCAGCCATTTCACTCCTGCATATTTATGCAAGACAAATGAAGATATATGTCTCCTCTAAGATTTTTATGTGAATTTTCATAGCAGTTTTATTTGTCATAGCTCTCACTGGATAGGACCAATGTTTATCAGTAAGTAAATGCATAAATGAAATGTGATATATGCATTACACAGAGTGGAATTCTAGTCAGCAATAAAAAGAAGGAACTATGAATATGTGCTACAATATGATGAATTTCAAAACAATATGCACATAAAGAAGCAGCACATAACACATAGTGCATACTCTCACGTACATAATATGCAAACTAACCTGTAGTGACAGAATGGGACAGTGATTACCTAGAGGCGGGGTTGAGGGAGGGGGAGGGGATGGATTGCAAAAAGGCAGAGATGTGTTTTGGAAGGTGTTAGAAATACTCTGTAGCTTGGTTGTGGTCGTGTTCTCATGGTCATGTATAGTTGTCAAAACTCTTTAAATGTGCTTTGGGTGAATGCAATCTGTTGTGAATAATTTATTCCTTAAGAATATTGATAAGGAAAAAAGACAAATTGTTTAAAGTAAAAGGAGCAATGAAATTTATAACATATGTAGACTATCTATATGTATATACATACATATGTATATATGTATTCATATATATGTATGAACATCCATCTATATAGATATTCTATAGTAACACAATGGATGGGAGAATGAAATGGAAGTATACTGTTTTATTGTAAGGCTCTTACATTATCCGTGAAGTGGTATAACATTTGAGGGAAATGTGTGATCAGTTAAAGATGCATATTTTAGACCACAGAAAAATCCCTGAAAAAATAAGAGTAGTATAGTTAAAAATCTAACAGTGGAATACTAAAGAAAAAAATTCAATTAAAAGAAGAAAGGAGCAGAGGGGAAGGGAACAAAGAACATATGGGATGAATAGAGAAAAGCTGCAAGATAATAGTTTAAACTCAATCATGTTGATAACTACATTAAGTGTAAGTGATTCAAACATTCCTATCTGCAGAATGTCAGACATGATAAGTCAAGACTGAATTAGATGCTTTCTATAAGAAACCCACTTATAATATAAAGACAAATAAGTTAAAAGTATGCAAAAAATTTACCCCTACAAACACTAACCATGAGAGAGCTTGGGTGGATACATTAATATCAGATAAAGTGGACTTCAGAAAAAGGAATATTACCTGAGATAAAGAGCAACACTTCATAATGATGAAGCAGTCTACTCATCAAGAAGACGTAATGATCGAAATGTGTATGAACTCAACATAATAGCCTCAAAATACATGAAGCAAAAATGGAAAGTACTGAAAGGAGAAATTAACAAATTAAAAATTATGCTTGTGGACATGCATCCTCCTCTCTGAGTACCTGACATAATAAACAGACATGAAACCAGTAATAATATAAAAGATATGAACATCACCAATGAGCTTGACCTAAATGACGTTTATTGAACACTCTACTCAACAACAGCATGAATATTTACCAGGACAGACCATGTCAATTTAAAAAGATTAAAATCACATAAAGCATGTTCTCTGATTAGAATAAAGTTAAATTAGAAATTATTGATCAAGAAAAAAGAGACACAAATTACCAGTATTTGGAATAAAAGAGAGGACATCACTACAGATCCTACAGATGTTGAAAGGATAGAATTAAATATTATTATTGTTATTGATGTAATGCCCATGTAATGCCAATACATTTGACAATATATACGAAATAGACAAGTTTCTCGAAAGATACATATGACCAAGAGTGACTCAAAAAGAAATAGAAAATTTGAATAGCCTTACCTGGCATTACCAAATTTTTAAGAAAAGAAAACATACTAATTTTACATAAATTCTTTCAGAAAATAAAGAAGAAGGGAAAACTTTCCAAATAATTTTAGGAGGATTACCCTGACACCAAAACTGAATGACATTATGAGACCAGTACCCATTAAGCACAAAATATTAGTAGATCCCACAGTAAAATGTAAGATGGATAGTACATAATGACCAACCCCAGGAATATCAGGTTGGTTTAACATTTGAAAGTCAATCTATATTATTGATCATATTAACACTATAAAGGTGAAGAGCCATATAATCATCTCAATAGATGACACTCAGTTGATGGAGAGTGATCAGTGAGCCAACACCTCTAACTGCTGTCACTGTTTTCAGTCTCCAGTGCAGGGGCTTCAGCTGACACCAGTGAGTCCAGGCTTCATGGCACTCTCCTGGATCCTGCCAGCAAGTTTAAGGTGCTTGGACGACAGTGCCCAGCCGTGTGTGGACCACCCTTGACCTTAGTGTCTGGTCCTGGGGCTTCCTGTGTGTCCTGGAGTTTGGCTGGGCACAGAAAGAGTTCAATGAAACTTTATTCCTAGCAGTGGTGATAGACAAGGCCTGACTGTAAAAGAGACTTTATAAGCTAGGCTAGCAGGAAGGTGTTCAGAAGAAGGGGGTGAGGAAAGCTGTGCCCTCCACTGTGGTGTTTTGAAATTAAATATTATTATTGTTATTGATGTAATGCCCATGTAATGCCAATACATTTGACAATATATACGAAATAGACAAGTTTCTCGAAAGATACATATGGCAAAGAGGAAAACCAGAACAGAGGGGAAGATCTGCTGAGGGAAGAAGACCTCTGGACATCGCTGTTTGCTGCACAGTAGCCGTGCCCACAGGTGGCTGAGACACAAGGAAAACGGGGTCATCATTTCGAAGGAAGAAATGGTTCGTAATCTGTAGTAGTGTGCTGTTGGTGCTGTAACTAATTGTCACAAACTTGGTGGCTTAAAATAACACAAATGTAGTACCTTTGCGGTCTGGAAGTCAGAAGTCCGAAAGGTGCCCATTGATGAAAACCGAGGCTGCAGTCCTGGATGCTCTGGGGGAGACCTAACTTCTCTGCCTTTCCAGCTTCTAGAAGGTTCCTCATCACGTGGCTCGTGGCCTCTTCCTCCATCTCCAAAGCCAGCATTGCCAGCTGAGTCTTGCTTATCCTGCATCACCCTGCCCACTTCGTTGTCACATCTCCTCTTGCCTCCCTTTCACTTAGAAGGACCGGGGTGATGACATTGCACCCGTCTGGACAACCCAGGATAAGTTCTCCATCTCAAGCTCCTTTGCCATGTGGGTAACAAAGTCTGAGGCCCTAACATGGGCGTCTGCACTTCTTTGGGGCTGTGCATCTGCCTGGCATGCAGTCCATTTCAGAACTTTCCATGCACGTCGCATTTAAACAATTAAAACACAGGAGACACGTGATGTGTTTTGTGTGAGGGGTGGGAGAAATAATTTGGAATATGATGCTGTTTGTGTAGACAAAAGCGGGAAGAGGGTTAAGCCAAGCAGAGGCCTGTGACTGTGAGTGGAGGCGAAGGAGGAGGAGTGGGGGCTCAGGATGCAGGGGATGGTTCTGAGGGCGCCAAGGGAAATGCAGGAGGTGCCCTGAGCTGGTCCCCCACCTGTGTGATGCATGCAGCACATGTCTCTGCTGGTCCTGCAGGTATGCCGGGGGCCTCCTGGACAAGGACATTTTCCAGGGGAAGGAGCTGGTGGACAGCCGCGCGCTGCAGGCGCTGGTGGCGGGGCTGAAAGCCTACAGCACCTGGGAGAACGTCCGCTGTCTGCAGGACTGCCGCGAGGGCACCGGAGGCATGGTGAGTCCACAGTCCCCGTGTCACAGCACGTCTGGGGGAGCGCCTGTGCCAATAGTGCCAGGCAGACATGCCGACTGCCCTTGTGACCCTTGGTGCGTCGCTCAGCCTTGTCGTCCATGCATGCACTGTGCTGGGTGTGTGAAACGCACGGCCACAGGGCCTGGCCCATGGAGCCCGTGGTTCATGTCATTCGACTTCTTGTGGTGGTGGTGACACTATGGGAAGGGGCCAGTGAAGGTCAGGTGACCAGAGCTCGGCTCGAGTGTTTTAGTCCCGCGGGGAGAGGGTAGGAACTGACCCCAGGAGTTTCTAGCCTGGGGAGGGGGCACATGGGACATGCCAGTGTTTAGACGGCTTGGTGTGTCCCCAGCTCTGGGCCTCAGGCTGGACGGTGTGGTGAGGGGCACCAGGGGTGAGGAACCCCCATGTGAATCTTCGGGGAGCTGGGGGGACTGGGGATACCAGGGACCCGTGCCTGTTCCCCACCACCCTGAGAGCAGAGGCACCTGTGTGACACATGGGAGTCTGCACCCTGGGGGGGTGGGGCAGAGCCGCGGAGTAGGGGACCCAGGGGTTCTCTGAGGGCAGGACAGCTGTGACTTGGTTGCATGGCCAGACTACAGGCATCAGCTGTGGTGGCACCTGGGGCTCGGCTCCAGACGGCAGCCCTGAGTCAGCAGCCCGAGGACAGTCCCATTCCCCTGCCTCCTGGAGGACAGCAGGGCCTTCGGCTGGAGCTTAATCCTGAGCTTGGCTGAACATTTGCCTCCAAACAGCAGCTCTGCCCCTGGAGGGGCTGATGAAGAGTTTTAGCCTCAGTAAGAAGGGGTTAAGAGGAGGTCAAGGGCAGCTGTGGAGGAAAAAAGAGAAAGGCTAAGTGTCTGGAAGGCAGACCCCCCGCCTCTCTGTATCAGTGGGGCCCACAGAGGGGCAGGGCCTTCACACAGGCAGGCCCCAGGATCCCCCCACATGGACAGTGGGGGTGGGAATGAGCACCTCCCGTGATCATGTGTCTGAAGGAGGCTGAGTGGAGACGCGCTCATGATGGGGAGGGGTGCTGCTGTTAGTCAAGCGTTTACTCACGGCCATGAGGACGGTGGACACACTTGCTTTGCTCCTGTGGAGTCCACATGGAGAAGGAGGGTGGTGAAGAAAGTGACCGCTGGCGCTGGGGCGCTCTGAGTCCCTCTGGGTGGCCAGAGGCAATGACTCACTGTGACTGTCCCTAGTGCCCCAACCTGTCGGGAGGCCTGGGGGGACTTGATTCCACCTGCAGCTCCTGACAGGTGTCTGCCCCTCAACAGAACTTGGCAGCAGCTCCTGAGAGCAGGGCTCAGGGGTCCCGGGCACAGCAAGAAAGGTTGGGCCGGCAGCTGGGGAGTGAGGCCTGCAGTGACCCTCAGGCAGGGCAGCTAGGCACTGCGGGGGGTGCTGGGCACTCAGATGAGGTGGCCTGTGGCAGGTAACTCTGCCAGAGGGTGCAAAGAGGCTGTGGTTGTAAGTCTCCTAGTCTTCTTCCCATGGCTCATTCCTCTGATGCACTCAGGGGCTGGTGTGCCCAGTGGTCTCCTGTCCCCAGGCCTGAGGACCATCCCTACACAGAGGCCCTCTTGCCCTTCTCTTGGTCAGCATGACCCTCTGTCCTCAGATGTGTCCTGGTGCTTCATTTTGGGAGGCCATGTTTTCCCTCAGTCAATTCTGAGCCTTGGTGGGCCTGCACTAAACAACTGGTTCTTGCTTGCCCCACTGTCCAGTGGCCCTGCCCAGTCATGTCCCCTTACTGCCCAGCACCACCAGGATAGACATGACCCCTTTGCCATAGAGACATGACGTTGGAGGGCTGCTCTTCTAGGCTAGGTGCCAGCCCTGAACCCCACCAGGGCCTTCCTGGGTACAGGGGTTCTGGTTCCCATTTCTGTTCCCTCCCTTCTCTTGCTCACCCCATATCCACCCAACACCTAGCGCAAGGCTATTTGTAGACACACAAATATTTGTTGAATGACAAGCATGAGCATCTTCTAATTGTTGTCAGTTCATATTTACACACACTCTCTTCTTTAGGCGGGTCTCCAGGGGTGGGGACATGTGGACTTGAGTCTGGGGGCTGCTGAGACAACACGGAAAACCACCTTGTTTAGAAGCAAGACCTACAACGGTTATACCCATTCCCACTCCCACCGGGAGTTGAACACAGAGTCTTAATAGTTGTTGGACCAGTGACTTCCAACTCTTTTGACCACAACCCAAAGTAAAAGATATACTTTTCATTATCACCCTGTACATACAAACCTACATACATGAAATCAAAAAGGGAAATTTCATGAAGCAATGCTTGCCTCACTATTGAGCTATGCTCTAGTATTTTCTTTTTAGTTGATGTCATTTTAAGAAAAGCTAGTCATGATGCATTAAACTGATTGCATGACCTGTAGTGTGTTACAGCCTGTCATTTTCAAAACATAGCTCAGACTCACTGATCCGACAGAAGGACCTTGTTTTGTGGAACTGAGAGCTGCGGTTCACAGAGAGTGTCCATATGATACAACGAAGTGGGGGTTTCAGGTGATACATTTTCTAGTTCAGACTGGGGGGTGTGTTTGCTGAGACCCAAATCTCTGATAGTTCAGTTTTCACTGGAATGTTACTAATTTGGCCCTTTGGGACTTGCGATTATGTGTTTGAAAATGGGAAAGAGATAAGGGCCTTTAAACGTCTCCTAAGCACTGACACTTACAAAGAGTGATCGGTTTGTCCTGTCTGCTTGGCTGGTTGTGGATCTGAGGGGAAGAATCAACACACAGCCACCCAGCATTTGGTCCACGTGGGAGTTCCTGCTCCCACATTGTTTCTCTCAAATCTTCTTTGGGAACCATTGGATTGAGGAGTATATTCTCCCCACAAATCAGTGTTTGCCTAGTACTTGGTGATGGGTTTTAGTAACATTATCACTGTGTCAGGAAGTCACGAGAAAATCTGTGGTTGGCTGTTTTGATAGGAGCCTTGGCTATTACCGCTTTCTATAGGTGGTAGGCTGAATGCTGCCAGAGTGACATTTAGTTGCTTAAAGAACATTTTTAGTAGTGAAGTAGATGAATGCAGAATACACATGGAAGTGGAACTTTGGAATTAAATTACATTTTTGTCTTTTAACTCCTTTGTTTCCAGCTTAAACTTTCAACCACTGTCTGTCCCTTTTCAGCATAGTCTGTTACTTTTTGTGCATAAAGCCTGGGACAAATGAGATTTCATATGAAAAAGATTTCTCCCACAAAATCAGATCATCAAATGAACAATGCTGGTTGGAACTTTCATAATTAATGTTCATGCAAACACTTCATTGCCTGGTTGACTGCAGATTAAAAGTCACTGTTAAGTATTTCTAAGTTCTCTCTCTGTGTGGGGCAGTGCACTAGGGACACGTTCCCTGTTCTCAGAGCCAGGTGATATGAGCGGGCACACTACACACTGCTGGACCTGGTAGGCCCTACAATTTTGGTCAAATGAGTGCTAGGGGACTTCTGCTTCTGACCAGGTGGAAGTGACATGCAGCAGATATACCGTCCTAACTGAAACAACCAGAAATGGACACTAGATTGTGTGTGTGTGTGTGTGTGTGTGTGTGTGTGTGTGTGTAATTCATATATTACACTGTACATCAGTCATGGAAGGACAGTGCTCTCTGAGAGAGAGGAAATAACCAGATGAGCCCTATAATTGCCCGGAGTTTACTGCCTGAGAGGGTCTCCGTGCTGTGCCTCAGGAGGGGGAACTGAGGCAGAGCCCAGCAAACTGATTTGAAGACCTGGAGCAGAAAGTCCAGGGAGATCAAAGCATCTACAATTCACAGGATAGAGGATCAAAGAAAAGAGAACTGGACAGAGAGAGAACTTGGAGATGGGCAGTGGTTCCCTTCGAATGTTTGGCTGAGAACCAATTGCTGTGTGTGTGTGAGGAAAGAGTCACCTGAAAGGGCCAGAGGAAGCAGTAGTTGGAGCTCACATGGGACAGGGAACAGTGCCTTTCCCACCAGCAAGTCAGGAATACCTTAAGACTCATAGCCAGAGGGAAAAAGGAATGTTATGTATAAAAGAACAAAGTAAAGGATGACAGCAGACTTACCACTGGAGAAAATGCAAGCAAGAAGACAGTGGAACCACAGTACCAAAAGATACAGTCAATCTAAAATCCTGTACTCAGTAAAGTTATGTTTCAGGAAGAAAAGTAAAATAAAGACATGTTCATGCAAAAGTTGAAAGGACTCATCACCAACAGACCTTCACTAATAAGAAACATCAAAGGAAATTCTTCAGGTAGAAGGAAATGATACCAGCTAGAAATACAGATCTATACAAAGGAATGAAAGTCTCTAAAAGTAGTCTATGAGTCAACATATAAGATTGCTTTTCTTAGTCTTTAAATCTCTTTAAAAGGTAATGAACTTTTAAACAAGAATCAGAACAATATAGTGTGAGGTTTATAACACTTGTGAAAGTAAAATGTATGACTACAGCATACAGGCCAGGAGGGGAGAAGAGGAAGTGTATTGTTGTACGGTTCTCACACTCTACGTGAAATATAATATCACCTAGAAGTAGACTGTGAGCAGCTGGAACTTTCTACTTTGAACCCTCAAGCGACCGCGAAAATAACAGAGTTATAGCTAGTAAGTCAACAAAGTAGTTAAAATGGAATTATAACAAAGGGAGCCAGGAAAAGAGGAAATGTGGAAGAATGGAGATAGTTCAAATAGAAAAGGAATACCCAGATGACAGGTGTAAACCCAGCCATATTAATAAACACATTAAATGCCACAAATATCCCAATTAAAAAGCAGAGATCGTCAGATGGGATTGAAAAAGCTAGACTAGGGAAACACACCTCAAATATAATGTAAATGTCTCTTCAAGTCCTCTGCCCATTTTTCAATTGGGTTGTTTGTTTTTTTGTTGTTGAGTTGCATGAGTTCCTAATACAGAATTGTACACCTGAAATCTATGTAATTTTACTAACAATTGTCACCCCAATAAATTTAATAAAATAAAATTAAAAAAATATATAATGTAAAGGCACAAATGGGTTAAAAGTTAAAGGATGGAAAAAGATATACCCTGCTAACACTCATCAGTAAAAAGCTGGAGTGCCTTAATACCAGACAATGTAGATTTCAGAGCAAAGAATATCACCAGGGACAAATAAGGTCATTTCATAGTGACCAAAGGGCCAATTCATCGAAAGGACATAACAGTCCTAAATGCAGTGACAACCCTCGGAGTTAAGCTACTTTGATTAGCCCTACTTTGCAGATGAGGAAACGGGCTCAGAGCAGTTGGATAGTTTGCCAGGGGGTGGAGGACTGATTTCTCAGGCCCTAGAACCCACGTTGATAGGTTAAAGCTATGTCCAGAGGAGGAGACGGGAAATCACACTGGAGTGCCGGTGGGTGGGAGCTCCCCAGGGTGGCAAGGCTCAAATCCGCTGTGTGGAATAAGCGGACATCACTGGGCTAACGAGACCGCATTGCCCCACCTAACGAGCCTCTCAATGTTAGGAGCCCCAGGCTGACCACTGATCAGGTACTGAGTTCCACGGGGTATTCCAGACCTGCAACTCCAACCAGCGTGCTGCTGGTGGAAAGGCAGCCTTTCCCATGGCAGACAGTGCACACATGGCCCAGGAACCAGGGGCTGGGCAGTCTCTGCTTTTCACTAGTTTCTGTTAACAGCAAGAAAGTACTTCTTATATGTGTAGGCACCTTTATAAGTGCGTTGCCTGTAGTAACTTAGCTAATTTAAAGTTGAATGAGTATTATTATTATTATTTTTTAAATTTATTGGGGTGACAATTGTTAGTGAAATTACATGGATTTCAAGTGTACAATTCTGTATTACATCATCTATAAATCCCACTGTGTTCACCACCCAGAGTCAGTTCTCCTTCCATCACCATATATTTGATCCCCCTTACACTCATCTCCCACCCCCCTCCCTCCTTACCCTCTGGTAACCACTAAACTATTGTCTGTGTCTATGAGTTTTTGTTTCTCATTTGTTTGTCTTGTTCTTTTGTTGTTTTTGGTTTATATACCACATGTCACTGAAATCATATGGTTCTTTGCTTTTTCTGTCTGACTTATTTGGCTTAGCATTATACTCTCAAGATCCATCCATGTTGTCACAAGTGTTCCTATATCATTTTTTCTTACCGCCAAATAGTATTCCATTGTGTATATATACTACAACTTCTTCATCCATTCATCTATCAAAGGACATTTTGGTTGTTTCCATGTCTTGGCCACCGTAAACAAAGCTGCAGTGAACATTGGAACTCACGTGTCTTTATGTAGACATATTTTCAGATTCTTTGGGTAGATACCCAGGAGAGGGATCGCTGGGTCATATGGCAATTCTATTCGTAATTTTTTGAGGAACCTCCACACTGCCTTCCATAACGGCTGCACCAGTCTGCATTCCCACCAACAGTGTATGAGGGTTCCTTTTTCTCCACAGCCTCTCCAACATTTGTTACTATCTGTCTTGTTGATGATAGCCATTCTGACTGGGGTGAGATGATATCTCATTGTGGTTTTTTGTTTGCATTTCTCTGCTGATTAGTGATGTTGAGCATTTTTTCATATGTCTATTTGCCATTTGTATGTCCTCTTTGGAGAAATGTCTCTTCAGGTCCTCTGTCCATTTTTCAGTTGGGTTGTTTGTTTTTTCATTGTTGAGTTGCATGAGTTCCTTGTATATTCTGGATATTAGCCCCTTATCGGAGGCACTGTTTGCAAAAATCTTCTCCCATTCAGTTGGTGGCCTCTTTATTTTGTCGATGGTTTCTTTTGCTGTGCAGAAGCTTTTAAGTTTCATATAGTCCCATTAATTTATTTTAGCTTTTACTTCCATTGCCTTTAGAGTCAAATTCATAAAATGCTCTTTGAAACCAAGGTCCATAAGTTTAGTACCTATGTTTTCTTCTATGCAGTTTATTGTTTCAGGTCTTGTGCTTAAGTCTTTGATCCATTTTGAATTAATTTTGGTACATGGTGACAGATAGCAGTCCAGTTTCATTCTTTCGCACGTGGCTATCCAATTCTCCCAACACCATTAATTGAAGAAGCTGTCTTTCCTCCATTGTATGTTTTTAGCTTCTTTGTCAAAAATTGTCTGTCCATATTTATGTGGTTTTATTTCTGGGTTCTCAATTCTATTCCATTGGTTTATGTGTCTGTTTTTCTGCCAATACCATGCTGTTTTGATGATTGTAGCCCTGTAGTACAAGCTAAAGCCAGGGAGTGTGATACGTCCAGTATTGTTCTTTTTTCTTAAGATTGCTTTGGCTATTCGGGGTCTTTTGTGGTTCCAAACAAATCTGATGATTCTTTGTTTGTCATTGATTTTAGACAGCTTCAATACAATGTGCCTTGGAGAAGGCCTGTTGGGGTTGAGGTAATTAGGTGTTCTATTTGCTTCTTGGATTCGAGGATCCAGTTCTGTCCACAAGTTTGGGAAATTCTCATCGACTATTTGTTTGAACATATTCTCTGTTCCCTTCTCTCTTTCTTCTCCTTCTGGTATGCCCATTATTCTTAGATTGCTCTTTCTGATGGAGTCAGAAAGTTCTTGTAGAGTTCTTTCATTTCTTTTAAGTCTCAAGTCTCTTTCTTCTTCCATCTGTATAATTTCCATGTTTCTATCTTCAATGTCACTGGCTCTTTCCTCCATCTGGTCAACTCTACTACCTAAGCTGGTTATTTCATTCTTAATTTCTTCTATTGAGTTCTTAATCTCCAGAAATTTTATTTGGTTCTTTTTAAAATTTCAATCTCTTTCGTAAAATGCTCATGTTGTTCTTTGATTGTGTTTCTGAGTTCATTAAACTGCCTTTCTGTGTTGTCTTGCATCTCGTTGAATTTTTTCAGAACTGCAATCTTGAATTCTCTGTCATTTAAGTCCCATATTTCCATGTCTTTAAGTTCCTTTTCTGGAGACTTTTCACTTTCTTTCTGAGCTGTCTTGTTGCCTTGGTTATTCATGGCAATTACTGATTATTATTTCTCTTCCTAGACATCTACAGGAGTGGCTTCTGCAACTGGTTGGTAGGAAGAGGTCTTTCTTTTGTTTTCTAGTATTTGTTGGTAGAATGTTTTATTTTGTCTCTGACTGAAGCCTTTTTTTTCTTCTCTCACACGGTAGTGCTGTTTTCTCTGCACTATTCCAGCTTCTCACACAATGGGGGGATTCCCTGGGATATGGGCTTTTCCTCGGTTAATAGTTCACCTGGGTCACAGGGTGCAGTGTCCGTGTCGGTATGCGAGAGCTTTTGAAGTTCCAAAGCTCTTCCTGCACCAGATTCCGAGCCTGTATGTTTCAGCAGTTCTGTTTACTCCTGCAGGGATCTGCCCAGATAGGTGGGGCCAAGGTCAAGGTGAGTTGTGAGAGGTGGCCCAGAGCAATGGCGGTGACCACCACCACAGCCGGTCCTGCTTCCTCAGCTCCCTCCCCTTTGCCGGAACTAGTTGGGCTGCGAATCTGTGTCTGCGGCTCACAGTTCTCAGAACAGCAAATATTCTGTTCTTTTGCTCTGACACTGCTACTGTTCCGCTTCTAGCACTGGGCAGGTGGGGGTGGGGAGAGCTCTGGGAGGGTAAGGAGGGGGCGGCTAGTCTCAGTGCCTAAGGCTTCCGTTCTCTGTTTGGCAGTGAGGGCTTAAACCACTGTTTTCAGCCTTCTTCTCTCAGTCTTTTCTCCGAGGTCTCTGCCGTGAGCGTTGGGTTCAGCCGTGTTATATGCTGCCCCCTCAGCCCTGTGGGCCATAAGCGGAGCCCTAGCAGTCCAAGTTCTTCCCTCTCCCACAGCTGTGGTAGTTCCGGGGTGCAGCGAGCTTGGAACACTGAGCTAGGTCTGTGTCCTGCGTATGTACAGCTCTGTCTCCACACTTCTCCCTTCCCTCCTCCCCCGCTTGCGGGATTCGCCCACCTTTAGATGAATTCAGTAGTGGGCCTCTTCGTCTTGCCTGTCTGCTGTGCAGGGAATCCTTTGTGGAGTTATTGTTGTTCAATTATTTGTAAATTCCAGGGGAGCTTTACAGAGGTTCACCTCACGCTGCCATTTTGATGACGTCTCCTGAATGAGTATTATTATTAGGCTTACAGGAGGAAGCTGAGGCCAGAGAGAGATGAAAGAAGTTGCCCAAGTGGCGGAGCCAGGTTCTGACCCCAGAGAGTCTGTGCTCAGAGCCCACACACAAACCTCTGTGCCACATGCAAACTGAGTGTGCTGGTCTCTGCACTTACACTCCAGAAAATGGCCAGGTTCATTTTAGTGGGATGGGCACCAGATGAATCTAACCCTCCACTTTGCAGCCGTGTGACCTTGGGCAGGTCTCTCCTTCCTGAGCCCGTTTGCAGCTGCCCAGACATGAGTGTTAGCTCAAGTGGCTCCTGCTGTGATAGTGGAGGTTGGCTGGCAGGACCAGGCCCTTCTTGTCCCGTCGGAGCCTGTGAGGTCACCCAGCTCTTTGCCTCTGCTGGACCGCTGAGGAAGTGAGGGGGATGATGTTAAGTTAGTCACCCAGCCTCTCCGAGCCCAGGAGGGACTGGAATGGGAGCCGGGAAAGCAAAACCTGCTCCTGGCCTGCAGCCAGACCCTCCCTGTGGCCAGGGCTGTGCTTACACGTGATCTGCATTTTGGCTTCTAGTCTCAGTGTGTGAGTGAGAACCCTTCTGGCCTCCTCTGGATGTGGGGCAAACCCTTCACCGGCCCATGTGGGGAACACTGAGCGGGAGCTCTGCAGCTCTGGCTAGGCACGTGACTCGGCCTCTGCTCTTCTCTCAGCTTCCCACTTCCTTTCTCTTAGGATTGACAGGCTCACCCAAGTCCTTGAGACTGTTGATACTTAACTGTAGTTGCACGTTGCCTCTTTTTTCTCCTCATCCCACAAAGCCAGTGGCATTTCCTACAGTTGCCTGAGTGAGGAGTAGGCCAGCGGAACCCAGATTACATTTCTGCCCCTTATGTGGGGCATTCTGAGAGGTGGGGTGCACCCATCATGGAAGGGGTGGGATCTCTGTGACCTTGGACCTCACTGCTGGGAGCCTCAGTGTCCTTCTGTCTGGAAGTCTAGCACATGGTTGGCACCCAAGAAACATTTGACTCTCTTTCTCTTCCCTTTTCCTGGGTGTCACAGGCACACCTCCTTTCACTGCCCCTCACTTTATTGCACTTTGCAGACAGCATGTTTTCATCAACATTGAGGCGAGACCCTCCACCGGCAAAAAGATACAACTCACTGAAGGCTCAGATGATGGTTAGCATTTTTTAGCAATAACGTATTTTTAAATTAAGCTATGCACAGTGTTTTATTTTAGACATAATGCTATTGCACACTTAATAACCTACAGTAGAGTGTAAACATAACTTTTACAGGTACTGGGAAACCAAAGAAATGCACATGTCTCACTTTATTGAGGTATTCACTGGAACACAGTGGTCTGGAACCAAGCCCATGGCCTCTCTGAGGCCAGAATGATGACGGACCCCAGCTCTCTCCCCTCCCCCACCAGGACCCATTAGACACGTGTGGAAGCTGCTTGCTTGGGGCTCCTCAGTGCGCGGCTTTGGACCATGGTAGCAAGTCACGTTCTCAGTGAGTCTGATGTTAAGGCACCAGGGTCTAAGACAGCTGGGAGGCTGGACAGCTGCATGTGCGCCTGCCCCTGCCCCTGGGGTAGAGCTGTGCCTGGAGCCCCAGCTGCTGGCCTTGGCACACACATGTTCTTCACAGGGGCCTGTCACAGCATCCCTTGGCCCTTGAGTACCACCTGAACCTGGATGCCCATGGCCAGGGACTGTTCCTGCATGTTGACATATCCACACTGCAAGATGCCACTCCTGGTGTCACTGGGCAGGATTTGGGGCCCCCTCCATCATGGCCCCTTTGTGGGAGCCTTCTCATGTCAGCCCCGGGCTGCTCCGTTTCTCCCCAGTGAGTTTCAGAATCCCACATGAAGAGCCGAACTGGCTGACGCAGTGTAAAGAAATATGTGTACAGAACTGGGGCATGATGAAGTCCCAGGAGAGATCTACGGCCAGCCTGCTGATAAGGTTATCAGCGAGCATGCGCTGGCCGATCCCTTCCCATTAGATGCAGAGCTGCTGTTGGCTGCTTGGAGATGTGATCCAGCTGGACAACGACTGAGGCTTTATGTTGTAAAGGTTGCATAAGAGAACACTAAAGCAATTACAAGTGTTTGTAAATTATAAAAAGCAAGTGTGATGGTGAGCCCCCCGGTTATTTAGTCAACGCAGTCCAAGACTAGTTTCCTGGAGCAGAACCAGGGCCCGAAATAAGCAAAGCAGAACTCTGGGGCTCCAGAGAGGTGACATGAGGTCGTATGCTGAAGCTCAAGCCTGAGTCCCTTCCTGAGGGCGCCTGCCAGCTTCCTCTGGGAGCCCGCTCGTGCGTTCGGTTCACTCTCACCTGAACAGTTCCTGGTCTCCTGGGGTACTACAGAGTAGAAAGGACAGAGGGTCTCCAAGGCGAGCAGCTAAGAGTGCTGGTGACCAAGGGAAAGAGCCAGGAGAACTGGAGAAACCAGACTGAAACGTCCAAGAGCACAGTGGGCCCCTGCCCAGCCCTGAGAAGGAGTCATAGTTCTTCTGGAACCTGACGTCCTACAGGCGGACTGGGCTCTTGCAGGAGGTGGCTGGCCTAGGAGGAGAGCCACTGGGGGGATTACCCCTCCGTCCTGGATGCTACAGATTTACTGGTCCCTGGAACAAAACAGACAGTGTTTGTTTAACTGCCCAGCCTTCCACTGCAATCCCCTGGACATGTATCTCTCAGAACAGATAAGTAGGTCAGCTTGACTTGGATCTAATATGGCAGAGACCATTTTGCTCCCCATCCAATTTCTTAAGAAACAGAGCCAAGAAAACTCCTGGCCGGTGCCTGGGCCACGTACAGCCAGTGATGTTGGTGGAGGATTCTAAGTCTGAGGTCGCGGGGCCAGCTGGCTAGGACTGCCCTTGTGGGCAGGGGAGGGGCAAGCTGGGCTTCACTATAGGCCAAGTAGCTAGGTAGCGGACAGGAAGGGGTTCTGGCACAGCCCCTCCTCAGAAAAGGTGCAAGGTTGGATGTGGGAAACTTGAGAAGGGCCTGGCTGGGGTCCAAGTGTTCACCCCAGTAGAAGGGCCTTCTCAGTGGTTACTATGACAACATTATCAGCCAGATCCTTTGCTCAGCCTCAACCCAACTTTTCTAGGGCACCAATGGGTCTCTTGCCAACTTCTTCCGTTTCCATTGCATTGATCAGAGACCCCGTTCTTTGGACAGAAGGAGGGCCTTCACAAAGAATGCCACCATTCTGGGGCTCCAGGTTAACTTCTAGGCCCTCATCTGTGCTGCCACTTTGAGACTGCCATGCGGACAATCTTTGTTCGGTTGTAGGGATTCAGAAAGATAGCGCAGTAAAAGTCACTGTGTGATGATAAATTATTTCTCGACGTTCAAAGAACCTTGCTCCAAGATGAGAGGAACCAGCGATTATTTTTCAAAAGAGGTATCTGTTTTTGACCCCCTGAGGTTTGAGCCCCTGCTAGGGAAAGTGTCAGGGTCTGTATGGGTGTGGCTGCCCTTAACGCTCCGACAGTCCTATGAGTTGGAATTACTGTGCTGTGGTTTCCGGTGGATAGCAGGACTAAGACCGGAAATCACATGCTGTTGTCCAGGTCTTGTACAGGGTGGAGGCAGCAGTTCTAACTCAGGTTTTACAGATCCAAGGCTCTTGAGCCTGATTCAGGGCCTTGCTTTTTGAGGGGTGAGGGAATGATAACTATTTCTGGCCCCTGGGTTCCACATTAATCCATGTTCTGCCCTTAACCCTCATTTAACATAACCCACGATTTTTTAACAAGCCTCTGTGCTTTGCTGTTAACGTGTGGTCACTGGAAAACATCATCTCCCAGTGAGAGAATTCTCATGTCATATTTGTGAGCGTCTTATGTTAGCAGGTTTTATCTTGTCAGGCAAATTAGAGTGGGAGAGTGCTGGGCCATAAAACCAACCTTCGTCATTGACAAAAAAAAGAGATTACTAAAATAACCCAAGGACAATCCATTTTGTTGGCAACATTCCTCTGAAGATCTCAGCACAAAGGGCATAAAGAAGGTGAGTGTAAATTTTGTGTGGAATGGATAGTGTCCAGACATCTGAGAACATACGGCTTGCTCTGGTGTCCACCCTGGGCCAATTTGCCAGATTTTGAATCTACTGTATTGTCATTACTATATTGTCGCATCAAGGAAATAAGGAGGGGGAGAAAGGAAGCTTCACACGTTGGCCTCTAAATTCATGGTCATCTTATTTAAGGTTCTGCTGGTTACAAGAAAGGAACCACTGCAGACTCAATGCTCAAGCAGGACAGGGAGAGGTGTGTTCTGGAATGCAGGTCTCAGGAGACCCGCAACTGGGGTGTAGCTCTGCTGCGGTCCCCCCAGGTCCACGATCTCTGCCTCTGCCTCTCTGGGGTCTGCCCAGTCTCCTTGCTCAGCTGCATTTGAGGCTGTGCTTTGGCTGTGGTGTCTACAGCTGCAGTGCAGCTGCACTGAGGGTGTCTCGAGGACCCAGGGCTGATTTTGGGGCTCAGTCCTCTTTGGTTTGGGGGTGGGTCACATGTCATGAACATGCCTGCTGATGTCCCTTCTATGGGTGATGAGACCAGGAGCGGCGCAGGCATCTATCACATTATATGTGATAGGTTTTAAAGTGTTTTCTAACAATCCTTTGCAACTGCTGTATAGAAATGGAGTTGAATTTTATATGTTGATCTTATACCCAGAAACCTTGTTAAACTGTCGTAATAATGAATAATCTGTTGGTAGTTCTTTTGCATTTTCTATATCTTGTTTCTTCCTTTGTGAGTACTTATACTTATTTCTTTGTCATAGTGTTGCAGAGGTTGATAGCAGGCACCTGTATTATTCTTGACCTTGGAGGCAGTGTGCTCACTCTTTCACCATTGATGGTGCTATCTGGGGTCGATATTTTCCAGACACCTTTTATGATGTGAAGGAAGGGCTGTTCTACCCTTAGTTTATGAAGAGACGTGTACACGCATGCATGAGTGTGTGTGTGTGTGTGAGAGAGAGAGAGAGAGAGAGAGAGAGAGAGAGAGAGAGAGAGAGAGATTGTTTTTTGGTGGGTTTTTAAATTATGAATATATATGAATTTTATGGGATTACTTATGTGCATTTGTTTTATTGAGATAATTGCTCCTTTTCCTTCCTTTAATCTGCTAATATGGTGAATTTACATTCAGAGATTTTCTACTGTTTAACAAAACTTGAGTTTGGGGATATACGCGTGTACAAGTGTATGTAATACACTTGGGTGTGTATGTAATACAGTTGATTCTGTCTGCCAATACTCATTCAGGATTTCCCATCTATGATCGTCAGTGAAGTTGGCTGGGTTCCCTCTGGTACTGCCCTTGTCTAATTTGGGTATCAAAGTTCCACCACCATCTAGATGATTGGGGGTGGGCGGTCCTTCTTGTTTATTCTCTTGAAGAGTTTGTGTAAAATTGAATTCTCTGTTCCTTGATTGTTTGCTGTGAGTACCCATAAAGCCTTATTAGGCTTTAGTTTCTTTCTGGGAACATTTTAAATAATTGATTTTCTTTCTTTAGTGGTTATGGCTAGTCAGGCTTTCTATTTTTGAGTCTGTTTTAGTAATTTATATTTTTCTAGTAATTTCTCCATTTCTTCTTAGTTTTAAACTTTATTGGCGTAAAGTTCATAATACCCTCGTATCTTTTTCATCCCTGCTCTATCGGTAGTTATGCTCTGTTTGCCATCCCTAATATTGTTTATTTTCCCATCCTTATGTCACTTGACCTATTTTCACATTTTCTTTTCAAATAGTAAACTTTTGTTTCTGTTGATCCTCTCCAAGTTTTATCTGCTTTTTCTATTTCATTGATTTTTATCTTCATTATCTGTTTCCGTCTACTTTCTTTGGGTTTGTTTTCCTCCTCGTCTTCTAGTACCGTCACTGGGATGTTGTTATCTCATTAGTTTTCACCATTGCTCCTTTTCTATTCTAAATATTTAAAGTTATAACTTAAAAAAAATACTTCTATAGCTGATTTACCATGATTTGATATTTAAGACTTTCTCTTTATTTATTCTAAGCATATTTTAATTTTCATCATGACTTATTTGAACTATGAATTAGCTGAGTATGTTTTTTTTAATTTCATAATGTCTAGTATTTAAAAATAATCATAACCAACTTTGTTGAATTCTTGCTACATGTCAGGCAGCAGTCTTCACATTTCACATTAACTTTATTATCTTCACAACAACCCCACAAAGTAGGACTATTATGACCCCAATATTCTGTATGTGAAAAATGAGACAGTGAGAGATGAATCAGTTGGCATAAGCTCACGCAGCTCCTGACATGACTATAGGCCCAGGCATTTTGGCTACAGTGTGATCACTGCACAACATGGCGGTCTTGTCAGTAAGCGTTCTCGCTGTAGTCGTCACTAACAGTATGTTGGTTTTTCCGCTTCATTCCACTGTAGTCAGAGAAAAGGGCCAGTGTGATAGGGATCTTTTGAAATCTGTTATGACCATCTTTGTGACCTAGACCACAGTTTCCACGCGTGTTTCAGGGGTGTGCATTCTGTGAGTAGGAGCAGGGTTTTAAATCCTAAAGGAGCTCCCGGTGGGCAGTCACTTTCTCTCAGCACTTTGACGTTTTTACTATTATTCCAGCTCCCCCTTTGCTGAGCAATAGACTGTCTGTCTTATTGTAATTTTTCATGGCAATCTATTTTTCTCTCTCTATTTTTTAAAATACATTTTATGTTTTTGGTGATTTATAGTTCCACTATCACGTGTCTAAGTATGAATTTCTTTTTCACTCTTCCTATTTGGGGTCATTTGGGTTTGCTGAGTGTTTGGATTTGTGTCTGTCAACAGTTCTGGAAACTTTTAGGCCACTGTCATTTTGAAAATGGTCTCCCTGTGTTCTCTGTTTTCTCCTTGTAGGTGTGTTAGGCTGACCTCAGTGTCTCCAAGGCTTTGGCTCTGTTGGTTATCTGTCTCTTCTGATCGCCCTTTATTTCCCCATTGTGTTTTGTGATTTTTTTTCTGAAGCCCATGACTTTGGAACTTTATCTGGGTGGTTCTTTCAGTCCAGACTGGATCTGCATTAGGTGTGTGGGTCCCTGAGACCAGTCTACACTTCAGCCCGGCTCCTGCCTGGGCTTCCAGGCTTGTAGGATGCAGGGTCTCAGGCTGCAGAACCATGTGAATGAATGCAGGCTCTGGTCAGAAATTCTAAGGAGTGGGGTTTCCCCTCCACCCACAGCCATGGCTGTGATTAGCAAATCTCCTGAGCTTCTCCTCGGGTGAGGGTGGCGTGACGTTAGCCCTGCCGGGCATCGTTTTCCTGAGGACTGTGTTGCATGGCATCTTTGCGTAACCTCCTACCTGGCCTCACCACCTGCCGCCCTTTTTGGATTTGTGTTTTTTCATGTCTGGCCTCTGAATAGTTCTCTTTATCAGCTTAATATGCAGTCAGCGTGATTTTTAAAATATTTTATCAAGCATATTTTCAATGGTTTCTACTGGAGAGTTAGTTTTTTTGTTTTTTTCGTTTGTTTGTTATACAGACTATCTATTCTGCCATACTGCCAGAGACAGACGTCTCACGTAAGTCTGGTGTCCCCTCCTCCATGCTACCGAAACTGTTTCGGTCCAGTCCCTGTTGCTTCCTGGGACTCAGTGCGAAGGACCCTTCTCAGTCCGCCCTGTCCCAGCGTCAGCTGCATCATCATGGCAGACCTCACCCTCCCAGACAGCCTGCCAGCTTGCAGACCCCGGCACTCTGGTTTTCTTCCCACTGCTTTGTCTTCTGACCCCAGTGTTCCTCTTCCTGACCCCTGAATGTGGGCATTGTCCGCATGAGAGTCTGCGTCCTCTCTTCTCGGAGTCGTCTACTCTTTATGATTGTCCCTCCCGAGCTTTTAAATACTGAGCATAGGGTGAGGACTCTCACTCTGTCTCATCCCAGGCATCTTTTCACATCTCCAGTCTTGTATCTGACTTTCATTGTGACTGGTCCTGCTAGGTGTCTCACTGATTCTCACGTCTAGCAGTTACAGATGCGAATGTTCCCTCTTCCTCACAAACATGCTCATCCTCCCGGGGTCTCCTCCCAATGCACGCCACCCCACCCGCTGTGCACATGGCTGGCCTTTCTGCTTCTCTCACACACACCCAACCCCTGTTCAGCCTTCTCCTCCCTCCGTGCCGCCAGGCCCCATTTCCACGCCACCAACTGCTCCAACTCCTTCTCTCCCACCTCCTGGGCTGTGCTCACTCAGCAGCTAGAGCCATCTTTTAAAACCACAAGTCATCTTACTCCAAAGCTTAAAATTCCTTATGACTTCACATTGCACCTAAACTAACAGACCGAATCCCCAAGATGGCTACAGGGGCCCCAAGTCACTTGACCCCCGTCTGCCTCTCCACCCTTGTCTCTGGGCCAGTGCCCCCAGCAGCCCCAGCCCTCTTTCCCTCCAGTCCCCACACATTCTGTGACCCTCTATGGCCTCATGTTGGCACAGGCCATTCGCTCAGCAGGAACAGCTTTCCCGTTCCTGGCCTAGCTGACTTGTCTTTACAGTTCCAAGTTAAATAGTCCTCTGAACACCTTCTCTGGCTCTGGGTTAAAAGAGGTCTTTCTTGTTATTTTTTTCTCATGGAACCCAGATCTTTTGCTTTCTGGTACTTACCACAGATTTTTAATTACCTATTTCATTTGTGTACCTGATTAATGCCTGTCTCTCTGGAGGACAGGACCATGTGTTTGGTTTGCAATGTATAGCATCGTGCCTACGACATGAGACCCTCTGTATATGTTTGGTGAAGGGGCCCACGAATGAATCTCTCCCACCCACTCTTCCCAATTCATGAGCCCCGGACTGCAAGGTCACCTCAAAGCATACGGGGCAGGGTGGGACAACATGTCATCTCATCCATCTGGACATCCAGCTTCTGTAAGCCCAGAACTCGGGCTGTCAGGACACCCCTCCAGATCACGGCTGTCCTGGGAGAGGGTGCAGTGAATGTCACACACTCTGCTGTCATACCTATGGGTTCTCCCCACTTGGGGAGGTAGAGCTACACAGGCATAAAATGAATACACCTCTCACGTACAGTCCCTTTTTGTTGGTCTCTATTGGATCCTCCCCTCACAAATAAGATTGATTTTGTCTGTTTCGCCTTCCTCAAATTAACAAAATTAACCCTCAATTTGTTTAAAAGGGGGGAAGAAAGCCTGTTTCTAATTTATTCTGGTACACTTATTAAATGTAATCATACAGTAAAAAAAATTCAGAGATGGTATAAACAGCAGGAAAATATTAAACTTTTGACGTACAAAGTTTAAATCATAAAATACATTTTGTGAGGCCCTCCATGAAATGGGACACAACCTAATGACATTCACAATTATGTGCTAAGAGGCCCGATGTAACCCAGAGGCAGAGGGAGAGGAACCATCTGCCCAGCACGCTCTGCGCCGAAACCAGACTCTGGCGGCATCTCCCAAGCACTCTGCTGGCTTCGGGAGCGTGGAATTTATAGTCTCCGCTGTCTGCTCCACGTTGCTTTCTTCCTTCCTTTCTTTTTCCTTGTTTCTTTCTTTTCCTTTTTTTTTTTTTTTTTATTAAGAGTGAGGTAAGCTAATGGAAAATATTATTCACTTTTTTTTTTTGAATGAACCTTTTTCTTCCCTTACTCCCCTCTTCTTTCTCAGCTCCTCATCCCCAACCTGAAATGTCTAAGCAAACGTCCGCACTGAAGAGTCCAAGCTGGAAAGAAGAAAAATGGCGGGCACTGCCATTTCATCTCGCAACGAGAACCTTGGGGGCTGCCTTGTGCCCTGAGGGGGTGCCTTCGGGAAGGATTGCCTAAGACTCTGAAGGTTATTCACATCGGAGAAGCAGTTCACATTGATTTACTTCTGGTGGTGAACTAGCAAGATTCTGGCTAACACTTCACACACACACACACACACACACACACACACACACACACACACACTCACACAATTAGTTTGCTGGGGCTGCCATAACCAAGTCCCTCAGACTGGGGCTGAAACAACAGAAATGTATTTTCCCACAATTGTGGAGGTGGAAGTCGGAGGTGAGGTTTCTCCTCTGTGTGTGTGTCTATGTCCTAATCTCCCCTTCTTACAAAGACTGATGTTTTACTGAACATAGAAAAGGAACTCAAAGCTGGGTTTCATGACCTAGCAGAGAAATCGGTTATGCTGTATTTGTGAAGTTACAGGAGACACTCCTTCTGTGTGCGCAGGGTGGCAGGCCGGTTCTCTGAGAGGCTGTGAGTGTCATGTTCTGATTCTGCTGGCCTTGGACTAGGTGATCTGTCTGGTCATTTTGAAGTGCTGGGGCCTGCTTCTGGGCAGTGTGAGCAGGCTGCAGTGAGGGCAGACAGCCGCAGAGAAACTGTCCTTCCGCCCTTAGAGGTGACATTGCAGCAGATGCGCCAAGAAAACGTGTGGAGTGTGGAGCAGCTGTGCTTCTGTTACAACACTTCTCCTGACACTGAGGTGCTGTGTTTACTGTTGCCCTTGTCCACACCTGAATCTAAGAGATTATACAGGGACACCCCAAAATAGCCCTTGAGCCCCACTTTCTTCATCTGTAAGATGGATACTGCCTGCCCCATGGGGCTGCTGTGAGCATGAAAAGACCTAAGTGAGATAATAAGTGAAGTCTGGGTAAAGGCCCAGCAGAGAATCTGGCTTGTGCTGGATACTCGACGAATGGCAGAAAGAGGGCGATGAGTGTAAGTCAGCCCTGTGGGGACATGCTTGGTGGCAGGTCACGTTCAGTCAGTCACACTGAATGTCACGTGGTTGGCCTGTGGGGCGGCTTGGACCCTGGGGTTATGGGGGAAATGTTGCTGATTTATTTACCCATAAATGCAGTCCGTTTACCTTTAGGAAAGTAATTCAGGATTCCTGTGGGCTTGTGAAGACGCCTTTGCTTCTGGAGACTGTACTGACACTTCTAGTCGCCCGCCTGGACTGCCCTGATGCTGGGCACAGGGAAAGTGGGGCGTCCCTGGGCCGGGAAACGCTGCTGCTCACAGGACTTCAGGCCCAGCAGGAAGCACTGGCTTCTGTGACGCAAGTGACATTTCCAGAAGTGAAGCCAGTCCCCCAAAGTGTTCAGGGTCCCTGGAGATTGGAGCACCTCTGGGACCCTGCATAGCTTGGTGGCTTGAAAATGTCAATAGGGGGAAACTTTGTCATGCCCTAGGCAGAGCTGAAGTCTCAGTGCAGAGGCTCGTGGGAGAAGTAATGTGACAGTGGCCTCTGATGGGACTTCCTGAGGCAGGATGGATTAGTGGAAGCAGATTTTGAGCATGGGGAGGGTTGTGGGGATTTGATGGGGAGAACAAGGTCCTGGAAAAAACAGAGCACACATGCCTTCAGGAGGGGACAGCCTGAGGCCAAACAAAGGCAAACTCTGCTCCCTGCTTGGTTTGCCTGGGGCTGGCTGCCTTTCTCCTGAGCAGCTGATTCTCCCGGTCTGTATGCAGAAACACTCTCTATCAACACTTTGAAAATGAGCCGCAGGCTCCTGCCAGTCAAGTAAGGGTTTCAGGAAGTACACAAGAGAAAAAGGAAAAAAGCTAGCCAGAAGCTGGCGTGCACAGTTACGATGCCGAGTAGTTGATGATGTGGCAATTTAGGGTTTCTGTGTTGTTTCCTAGAATCATAAGTCTATTTGCTAATTTTACCTTTAGGAAAGGGTTGAGGGGAGAGGCAGTATCCTTCTCCTATGTGTTGTATGTCGAATCACTAATACTTTGACATTTATTAGAATCCATAAGGTTTGGAAGAGAGAGAGAGGGGGAAAAAATCAGCATTATTTGTTGAAATATTTTGGGAAAATATGATATGATTATTTTCAAATGTTTTTGCTACTAATAAAGGCAACACCCAAAATAATATTTATGTGCCACAAGCTACTGTGATGGATCAGAATTCTTGGAATGGTTATTGTGGGTAGGACAAACGTTATTCTTTTTAACTTTCTGTATTTTTTTTCCAAAGAAAATGTAGGTCCTTTATAATGATGGGATTGCAAATTTAAAATATGTTTCTGTTTTTCTTTTTCTTCTTTTTTTTTTTTTTTGCTATAGGGTTACATGATGGAAAACCGCATCTCAGGCTTAAAATGTGACACCGACGTGTTTGTAACTTTTGAAGGTGACAATGTGGTTATGCTGCAGGTAAGATTCAGGAAATGTTTATCCTTCTTAAACAGCATCATTTTCAAGATCAAGAATTTTCCAAAAATCTGAAGTGTTTCATGTGGTTTATCTTCCTTGATTGGCAGGTGTTTTCCTGTCAGGCACTGGATTTTTGAACAAGGATTCAGTTATTTCTTGCCTCACTGATTTTTGACACTGAATTCTATCTTTTCTGGTTTAAGAAAGCTGCATGTACATATTGAATCAGAGTCTTCTACTGGGAAGGCTATTCCCCGAGAGTGCGTGAGGCCCAGGAGACAGGCAGGCAGAGACATGAAAAGCTGGTTTGCAAAAGGCAGGCGATTGATCAGCCTCACTAGTAAGCAGAGAAATGCGCACGAGGCGTCTGCAGTGCTGCTTTCTTTTCTCTGTCAAGTTGACTTGTGTTTAAGAGCGTGTTGGAGCCCCAAGTTTGGTGAGAACGAACGGGGCCTCCTCTATGTTGCTATTGGTCCATGTGGGGTTCTATTTCTAGGACTCTATCTAGGGTAATAACCCTAAATACAGAGAAACTGGAGGGCGCAAACGTTTTCATTAGTACCTTATTTATTACAGCAAGAATGTTGCAATCTAAATTTCCAGCAGTAGGAAAATGATTATGTAATCATGTCTGGCCACTCACTGGGGAATTATATTGCCTTTAAAATTGTACTTACAAAGATTTTGTTACAGAAATAAAAAACTTCTGATATGGTAAGTAAAAATGATATAAAATTGTCTATAGAATGTGATCACAATTTGGTGTTATTAAAAAAAGAAGAATGGGACTTCAGGTTCTGCTAAGAAGTGGCCGCACTCCTCCCAGGGCCTACCTCTTAACAGTGAAACACCCTGGACATAACACAACAAGCACAGGAAGACTCTAAAAGGGGGAAGAAAGAGGCAGGCTGCCTACAGGAAGGAAATGGCAGTCGGTTCTCTGGGTTTCCTTATTGCTTCCCATAAACCCTGAACACGGCATATACGCCATGAATCTCTACCAGGCTCAGACAAAATGTGCTTGTGGGGGCAGAGCCCCAGAAAGTAGTTTACAGGCTCTCGGCCTCACGTGGAGGGGTGCTGTTTCGGGTAGTAGATGGCCATCAGCTGGGGCTGGTTGGCCGTCAGCTGTAGCCATTGAGCCATTGGCCACTAATATAACTGCTGCGGCTACGAAGGAGAGCCGAGGAGAGTGGAGGAGAGTGAAAGAGAGTCGTCGGTGGGTTGCAGACAAAACGGACAGCAGGTCGCACGTCCAGTGAACCCAGCCTCCAGTGAGACCGTAGTGGTATGACTCCCCTACCTATGGCTCCGTGGGTGTTCCTTTTTGGCCTCACCATATCCTGCGTTCTTATGTGGGGAGCGGGACCAGAGACCACGAATGACACCCTGCATGACAGTGCTCCAAGAAAAGCCTGTTTCCCCTGATCAAAGGACAGGGAAGAGGGGGGTTTAACAACAGAAAACCCTTTGAGCAATACTCTCTGTACAACACACACACACCCCAGTTTCAGCAGGGCCTGGCAGGAACTGCTCTTCTCCCTGCCCTCCAATGTGAGGAAGCAGGCAGAAACAGGTAGCCGGCAGCTATCCGGTCCTCCACCTGGTGGTGATGCTGGGCTGAGCAGGGAACTAATTTTCCACCTCCTGTGTCTGGAATCAAGTGGAGCTCAGATTCTCCCATCAGAATCATGTCATCAGGGCCCGTTGATGAGCTCAGCCTTCACCTCCACCAGCAGCAACTGGACCCAGGTGAGGTGAGGTGAGGTAGAGCTAATTACCAGTATGCTTCAGCCCTCTTCTCCAGTGTCAGCAGGGTCCACTGGAGAGATGAGCCCCTACCTACCCTGATGTCAACTAGACTGAACCAGGACGCGTGAGTCAGGGCTGTCACCATGCACATTCCCCCGATCCCTGGTGTCAGTGGGTCCAGTGAGGAGCGAAGCTGCACACCCGCACAGCAGCAAGAAGCAGCTCAGCACGAAGCAGCACTGGGGGCACTTTGATCCCTTCTCTCCCTGCCTTTCACCCCCATACGAAAGGAGCCCAATGGGAGCCGAGCCTCCAGCCACACTTGGCATCAATGGTGGAATGAGCTGCGGTAGTTAATACTCACTCCTCTTCCCCCTCCCCTAGTTTAAGTAGGAGCCAGTGGGATGCTAAGCCGGTAGCCTCATCCAGCATCAGCGAGGTGGGAAGAGGTGATAAGAAATGGTGTAGTTGGCACTCTGCTTCCCCACCCCTTCCCCTGGTATCAGAGGACCACGAGGATGCTTCCGCCCACCTGTTGGCAACAAGGCAATGGGAGGCAGTGCACCACTTTTCCATGGGGGGATTGGCAGCACCCACTGGGAAGCTGAACATATACATATACCTAGACCTGTGCTCAGGACTAAATGCAATCTCATAACACAATATCCAAACACCCTGGATATAATACAAAAATCACTCATGATACAAAGGACCAACTTGAATGAAAAATCCATAGATGACAACTCTGAGAAAAATCACATGTTGGAATTATCTGACAAAGATTTTAAAGTGCTCATCATAAAAACAATTCAAAGGTAATTCCAAATACTCTTAACATAATAGAACATTTCAGCAAAGATAGTAGAAATAAAAAGTGACTTAATGGAAATTATAGTACTGAAAAATACAATAACTGAAATAGCAAATTTGCAGAATGACAGTGCTAGTAGAGGAGAGATGATAGGGAATAGAATCTGAGAAATTCAGGACAGAGCAATAGAATTTATCCCATCTGAACAGAGTGGGGGAAAAGGAGTGTTCTCAGGGCCCTGAGAACAAGAACAAAGAGCATTTGTATGACAGTCTCTGAAGGAGAAGAAAGCAGATGAGGTTGAACAAGTATTTGAGAAAACAATGCCTGAAAACTTCCCATATGTTGAAAGGCAGGAAACCGAAAACCCAAGGTGCTGAGTGAATCCCAAATAGGATAATCCCGAAGAAATTCACCACAAGATGCATCAAAATTAAACTTCTGAAAGCTAAAGGGGAGGAAAAAGTCTCAAAATCAGACAGAGAAACAGTGCATTACTTTTAGACTCTCAATGGGGATGAAAAGACAAGCTGAAGACAGGGAGAAAATAATTGCACACCGCATATCTGAACAAGTACCTGAGTCTGGGAGGTATAAAGAACTCTCAAAACTCAACAGTAGAAAGCAAACTATCTAATTATAAAACAGGCAAAAGACACAAACAGAAATCTCACCGGAGAGGAAGTACCAATGGCAAACATGAACACGAAAAGATAGTCAACACCATCAGACATCAGGCAAAGGCAAATTAAAGCCACTATGAGCTAACACTATACACCAATCAAAATAACGAAAATTTAAAATGTGAGTCACATTTTTGTGATGTTGGCCAGGAAGCAGAGAAACTACATCACTCATACGAGTCTATCACTAGTGGGTGTACAAAAAGTTACAGCTACTCTAGAAAAAAACTAAACATGAGCTTACCATGAAACCTAGCAGTTATGTTCTTGGGCATCTAATCTGTGAGAAATGAAAACTGTTCACTCATCTGCCCGTGAATGTTCATAGCCACTTTATTTCTAATAGCCCCGAGCTGGAAACAACCCAACTCTCCGTCAGCGGGTGAGGGGCTGAATAAATGTCATCCATCCATACCATGGAGTATTACTCAGCAAAGAAAAAGAATAGCTGTTGATACAACGACTTGGATGCTGCATGCAAAAAAACCAGCCCTGGGAGGTCTCGTGCTGAAAGATTCCATGTATATAACAGTTTCATGTATATAGGTCTGAGCCCTGGTAGGATTCCATGTATATAACAGTCTTGAAATGACAGAATGACAGTGATGGTGAGGAGATTGGTGTTGCCAGGAGAGAGGGGGAGAGAAGGCATGGAGGTGGCTGTGGCTGTAAAAAGGCAGCATGAGATTTGCTTGGGATGGAGCTGTTTTGTGTTTGACTATGGTGGCCACACAGACCTACGCACGTGACAACACGGCGCAGAAGTAAACACACACACACCTACGTCTATAACTGGTGAAACCTGAGTAAGATCTGTGGATTGTACCAACATCACTTTGCTGGTTGTGGACTGTAATTATGCAAGATTTACTTTTGGGAGAAACTGGGAAAAGGGTACGTGGGATCTCTGAATCATACCTCACAACTACAATTATATAAAAAGAAAACGTTAAAAACAGAAAACAAATCAAAACCTACGCATGGAGAAGTTTAGAAGGGAAATATATCCAAATACTAGATACACTTATCTCTATGTTACAAGGGCTCTGGATGGTTGAAAAAAATTACATTGAGATAAATTTTTATAGTAAGAATTTTCATAATGAAAAATTGCTATCTTAAAAAGTAATATGGAAATTTTTAGAATGCTATTCAGATATATAGCTTAGTCCATTGAAAACTAAAATGTTTCGTGGTACTCAGTGACAGCTCTCTCCTGCCCACTCATTATTTTAACTTTTAGAGAACTCTATAGTGAAGTAAATGATTTGGGGGAAATTTTTTAAGAATTACCATTTAATTTGGGCTCGGTTAAAAATTGCCTGTTCTTTTGTGTCCCTTTTACTCTCAAATGTTGTTTAAAAAAACACTGATTAAGATGATTCAGTAATTGAGACGTTGTACTAATTCACATCCTCCCTCTTGGGCGCTGATCCAAGTGTGTGAGGTTTCCCAACAGCTTTCCCTTAGGGCATTCGAGCGTGCTGCCCACGTTGCTTGACCCTGAACTTGTGACTCAGAGCTTCAATTGCAAGCTCTCTCTGTGGGTGTCTCAGAAAGGGTGTTTAATTTAGCTGTGGGAGCAGTCACAGTTTCTAAGAAACAGGGACTCCTTGCCGTCCATCCTGTAAGGGGACCTCGGGCGGTGCCAGGGCAAGACTGTGCATGGAGGGCAGTAGTGCAGATGCTGGGCAGCCTGCTTGGGGGACATGTGCCAGCAGAAGGGCGGGCACAGCCCAGGGGCAGCAAGAAGGCCCACAGGTCTTCAGGGCCCAAGCTGCCAGAGGGTGATCACCGAAGACCTGAAGCCCAGGTTGTGTAGACCTTCTTTGGCCAATTTCCCAGACAGACAGTTTATAGATATGTACTGGGCTAGTACCTCAAGCCGCGATGGAAGCTTATCCAGAGCTGGAAACACTTACTGTGTAAGTGGTCTGTGTCAGGGTCCCCAGGGCCATCCCCTGGTTTAACAGTTCTCCAGGGGGCTCACAGGGCTCTGCATATAGTCAGACTCATGGTCATGATGTGTGGCAGCAAAAGGATAAGACAGAATCAGCGAGCGGAAAGGCGAGGGGCAAAGTGGGAAGGAAAGCAGCAGAGCTTCCAAGATGCCCCTGCCCCCAGTGTAGTCACACAGGACAGGCTTAGTTCCCCAGTGACGCGTGTGATAGCATGTGTGAACCGTTGTTTAGCAGGAGGCTCCTCAGAGACGCCACATGAAGGCTTTTATTGGGGGCTGGTCATGTGGGCACCCTCTGCCTCGCAAATACCAAACTTCTAACCTTCCAGACGGAAAGCGGGTGATCGCGTAAAGCATATTGTTTGCACAAACAGTTTAGGCACAGTGGGCCACTCTGATCAGTCAGGCAGTGTGGGGACCCTCTGCATGTCCCAGCTCCCAGATGCCACCAAGGGCCGTCCTTGCAAGCAGGCCTTGGGAGAAGAGCAGTGTCAGGCTTGCTGTGTTAAGTCTTTCATACGATGGTGCCATTCGCCATGCCCATGCCCCCCTTGATGTATTGCTAAGGAGAGCAGGTGAGGGTGGTGTGGGTAGGACCAGAAGGAAAGAGGACACGGCAGCACGAACGGGGGACTAGGAGCCAGGGAAGGACTTGTGGTTTGGGCGATGGCACGAGCACCATGCCACTCGTCCGTCGTCACACCCTGTGAAGTAAATGGAGGAAAGAACAGAAGGCAGGAGTCTGCAGGGGCCCTGACCATGGAGGGGCTGTCGGAGGAACGGGACTTTACTGATTTCTGGGGAATGGAAACGATGGGATGGGCCAACACATGGACATGGCCAAGGTGGGAGCTGGTTCTTGTGGGTGTCTCTGGAGGGGCGCTGAGTCTTGGGGATGGACAGCAGGAGAGCGGTTTGCATAGAGTAGGTGTTTCTGTGAAGGTCTGCTGTTGTCAGCAGGACGGCCAGCCTCCCACCTCAGAGCGCCTGACCGACCAGCTCTAGAAACCACCCTGGGAAGGACGCTGGACCGCGGGCCCAGGGAGGGCGTGGTCTCCTGAGGTGAGAGCCCCCAGACTCGTGGGTAAGTTAGCTTTGCGCCGGGGTGGGGTCAGCAGCCGGCTTGTCCACTGTCAACACCCCCAACAGGAAACCTGTCAGTTGACATGCCCCACTTTGTCCCCAGAGCTTTCAGGCTGCCCGGTACCCCCTGATGATGGGAAGCTGGCACTGGCTGCCTGCAGTCAGCTGCCCTTGCTCTTGAGGGTTGGGATCTGCCCACACTGGGGACGCTCCCCGGTCTGGGCTGGATCCTACTTTGATCCCACTTACTCAAGTAGTAGAAGTTCAGGAGACGGGGTCAGAAGCTGGTCGGTGAGTTTCAGAGTCTCCCAGTATTAACACCCAGGCTCTCAGCCCTCTGCCTTACAGGAGAGACTAGGGTTGATTGGGAAGGCTGCTGTCACGTGACTGAGGACATGGGGACAGAGCAGGCATGTGCTCTGCAGGCCTCAGACTTCCCTTTCAGCAAGAGGGAAGGTCTTTTGACCCTTTCGTTATTGTCTGGGGGCAGGGGGTGGAGGCCCTTGGTGAAATTTAATCACATCCTGCAGGAAATCCAATTACTGCTCACACCCATGAAATCCCATTGTCGCTTTTTTTGCTTCATTAGAGATTGGCCAGGACAGGTGTCTTGCTCGGGCTGCTGTCCTGAGTATCAGCCCCGAGCTGCGGCTGCGCACATTGGCCAGCACTGCAAGCAGAGTGAATATGCACGCATGCAAATGACCTGTAGCCTGAGGTGCTTAGAGACCAGGCAGGTGTCTGGTTTCCTACAATTGTGTTTCCCTGAAAATAAGACTTAAACGGACCATCAGCTCTAATGTGTCTTTTGGAGCAAAAATTAATATAAGACCCGGTCTTACTTTATTATAAGACCGGGTCTTATATAATATAATACAATATAACGTAATATAATATAGTGTAATATAATACCAGGTCTTATATTAATTTTTGCTCCAAAAGATGCATTAGAGCTGATTGTCCAGCTAGGTCTTATTTTCGGGGAAACATGGAAGGAAGCTGACTCCTTAGGGAGTTCAGGTCCCAGGGGTACTTTCTCTAGGATAGTCAGAGACTTTTGTTTTTCTTATTTCCAACTTTTACTATAAAAATTTTCAAACAGAAATTTTGAGAGAAAAATGGTAAGTCTGGTACAATAACCCTTGAGAATATAAATGTTCTCTTTCCCCTCTCCCTTCCCGCCCTCCTCTCCACCCCACCCCCATGCTCAAGTGCATAACCATTTGAAAGTAAATTGTGGATATCAGACACATCATCCGTAAAAGCTTCAACATTCATTGTTTAAAATAAGGACATTTTCATACATAAGCACCATACCATCATCATGCCTAAGCAAATGAACAGTAGTTCTGTAATATTATCTAATAAGGATGATCAGACACTTAAGGAAAGTCAACAGCATGAAAAAGAAGGAGCAAGATGAACAAACAGAACTACTGGTGCTGGAGGAAACAAAACAGAGAAACGAAAACCAAGTAGTGTCCCTAGAGATGTGTGACAACTTGGCATTCATAAAGCAGGGACAGCCCGCTGTGAAAAATGAGCATTCAGAGAACCACGGTTCATTAAGCCACAGTCACCGCAGTTCCGAGAACTATAGTACATTAAAAATATACGTCCACCAAATTTAAAAAGTTTAGTATAAGGGCTAAAGGATAAATTTGAGAAAACGTCTCAGAATGAAGATCAGAAAAACCAAGTAAAGGGAAATAAAAGGCTAAGAGCAATCTAGGAAATCAACAACATTCCTAAAAGAGGGAACAGAGAATACAGAGAGGCAGACAAAATCAGAGAAATAAAAGGAGAAAATTTCCCAGAGCTGAAGAAAGGCACACGTCGTGAGTTGCCGGGACCCACAGGACAAGGTCAGAACCTAAAAGCAGCCTGGTGAATTTCAGATCACCAAGTAAGGACAGAGAGACCTCAGACTGAGAAAAACAGATTATTCACTAAGAAAAGAGGATCCGATTGATTCTCTGAGGGGCTGCGTGAAGGCCGGAACAGCACTTCTCAACGCTGGCCCACCCATCCGTCCCCAGGTGGCTTATTCCCACCAGGTTCCAGAATGGGCCTGGGGTCTGCATTCCTAGCAAGTGCCCAGGTTGCTGTCTGGGGGCCACACCATGAGTGGCAGGCAAGGGGCTGGAATAGACTGGAACAATGTCTTGCGAATTCAGAAGAAAGTTACCTTGAATGCAAAATCTCATAGCTGGGCAAATTATTGATCAAGTATACAGCAAAAAAAAGACAACAGGTCTTCGAATGTTCTGTAAACTTACCTGCCATGCACTTCCTGAAAAATGTTACTTGTAGGTGAGATGCATGGAAGCATACAAGGAATTAAGGATGAGAGGGCATGTGTGCTTTCTGGAGCTAACCCAAGAGGAGGACATCTAGAGAAGCACGTGGCTGGATGTGGTGTGGGGAGCCCGGACACGGTGAGTGTAAACGGAACAGGAAGTCAGAGGGATCAAAGGAAGGACTTCAGGAAGGAAGTGATTTGGGTTCAAAAATAGAACAATTAAGAAGCATGAAGGTCTTAGTGATGTGATGGAAAAGGCATGTTTCTTCTTGAAACAAGCGAAAAAAGATCCATTGAGCCTCCAGGAAAAACAAAACCGGCCCAAATACGAAGCAAACTGGCACAGCACAGGAGTCTGGCTGGCCTTGAAATGACGCGTCCCCTTCCAGCAGGACAAAAACGGCTCAAGCACGGTTATTTTGGAGTGAGGTCCTCAAAGTATGGGGTTGGGTAGGAGACATTTACTTTTTATTTAAGACCATTTAATATGGCTTGAATTTTAAAAATCAAGTATATTTAAAACCATTTTAAAATAGTCCCTCTTTTAAATGTAAAACGTGAAGGAGGGAAGGGAAGGAATGAAGGGTAGCAAAGAAAGGAAGACCTCAAGAGAGAACAACGGTGAGTGTATCTCTCTCTCTCACGCACGCACACACGCACGTACATACATACACCACTGGGGATAATTCCAAATTCTTCTCCTGGCAAGCAGGACGCAGGTGCTGGAATGGGGCCTGGGGACGGGCGTGGTATTGGGTGAGGTTGGACTCCCTCCGTTCCCGCCAGGAACCTCAGCACCATGAACCTGAAGGAACCTCTTCTCCAGGCTGGCCTCCTGGCTGTGGGGACCCCCATCAGCAGCAGGGGGAGATGTTGAGAGGCCAGAGCACAGAAGCGCAGACTGCCCTGCAGTGGAGGTGGGGGTGGGGGTGAGCCCAATGGCAGGGCCATGAAGCACGAGCTCTAAGAGGCCTAGGACCCCACAGCCACAGCACGGATGTGAGGTGCAGCTGGCAGTGGGCTGACGGACTGTGCATGACCACTCTGCTTGCTGGAAAGGTGCCCTCCTCTTCTGAGGGCCTCTTCTGACACAGCAGGGCGGGCTGAGGGCTGCCTGACCCAGCAAAGCCAGGAGCACATGTTCCAGGCATCTGTCGCCAAGACCGACAGATGGGGAGTTACCCTGCAGTCACCCCCGATGATGGCGGGGACATTAAGGCCTGCCTAGTGAGGGCTGTGGGCACATGGCAGGGCAGCAGGACTGGGTTGGGACCCAGTCGCAGTCGAGGGCAGGGGGTGGAGCCCAGGCCAGGCTAGTGGCATTGGAAATGGGGTGAGGCGGCAGCTGGAAAATCTGCTTTGGGGACAGAATTGATATGAAACATTGACAGAATGGGATCATTTGGGGACTTAGAGGGACTTTGGCAGTGTACTCAGAGAAAAGCTGACCATGGTAGTTTGAATAGCGTTCCATTTTTCTCTTTCTGACATACAACACTGGCACTACATTTTGAAAACCGGATGTGGCAGCATCAAAATAGTGAAAACTCTCCTCACAGACTCCATGTGGGAGAGTTTTGGAGGAAGGGAGCTTCCTGGACCTGGGCCAGACTGTTTATCTTTACTTCTCCGTGCCCCAAAGTTACATCTGCCGTTTCTGTATAGCGAGATGGACTTGGGCGTTGTTTTTCAAACTGGGACCTATGACTTCTTTGCAGGAGTGGATTAATTGTTTGTTTTAATTTTGACAATAATCTAAACAGAAATTGTCTGAGTGAGTTGTGCAGGTTATCTGGTTAACAACCATACAAGCAGGGAGTGCTGTGGGGTTCCAGCCCTGGGGCCTGTATTTATAAGCCCTTCAGCACCCACTAACATCCCCTAGGTCGCCAGGAACCAACCAGGAAAGAAGTGACGTTGGTTTTCTGTGACTAAAATCCTGAGTCTGTGCCGAGTGAAGGCCGAGGGTTGGCAGGGTGTATGGCTGGGCGGAAGGTCTCACAGACCCTGGGGGACCAGATGACAAGGGCCCCTGGCCAGCCCTCAGAGGCACAGGCAGCACCACCTGAGGGGCGTGTCCAGGCTGCAGAACACAGCTGTCCCGTGTCATCAGGGCCTCGATGGACTCTTGTGGGTTTCGTAGCTTGGCCTGCATTTAATGTTCTAGTTTACAGCGGAGAAAGCCGTAAGCACAAGGTGTTTACATCTAGTTTTATGTTAAGTACATTCTAATTTGAAACAACTGAGGGCAGGGGAATTTATTTTTTTTCCTCAGAAGGTGTTTGGACATTAGTCAAGTTGTAGAACACTTCATACGATTTCTCTTTTAACATTCTCCTCATTGCCACGTCTTTTGAACAATTCATATCTAGTCCAATGACAGTGTACGCTGCTGTTTTTGTTGTTAGGAGCTGGGCTTCAGGAGGGGCCTGACAGACATGCACGCAGGGAAACCTCTGGAAAGGGAGACTGGAGGGGTTGGGGGAGGGGGAGAAACCTGGGCTGATGGCAGCAGTGGCCCGGCTCTGGGAAAGTGGGCCTGTTAGCTTCAGGAAGTTCGACTTGGACCCAGGTGCCGCTGGGGTTACCAGTCAGCACACAGCGCCTGCAGAATCCCAACCAGTGTGGCCCACACCCTAGGAACATGTCTGGCCCTCACGGCGACGCCAGGCCTGGCTAAGGGCCCACTGCCCTCAAAGTTCGGCCTCCTTCTCACATTCCCCCTGTGACATTGCCGTGGTTCCTGGGTGTCTTGTCACGCTGCCCCAGAGCCCTGGCCGGACCTCCCCAGGTCCCAGGGCCAGCACTGTGCCATTGGCTATGTCCTGGCTGCACGGGAGCTGGGGGTGGGCACTGGGCATTTCCCAACCCCAATGAGAGCAGCTGTGGGCCAGAAAGAAAAGTCAGTGGGGGGCGTGGGGTTGTGGCAGCCCGGAGCAGACAGACAACCAGCAGCTGTGCCGCAGGGTGGGGTGTCCCTGGGCTGGGCCCCACCGTTCAGGGTGAACGAGGCTGGTCACAGATGGCTGACCCATCAGAGTGGGCAGTGGGGAGGGGTGGAGGTAGGGGTCACTGCCAGGTGCCTCACACCAGCTGTGTAAGACCTTGGACCAGGGTGTCCCAGTCAGTAGTCCAACCTCCCACTGACCATTGCCTCAGTGGAACATGGGTTCAGGCTCTGCAGAAATGTCAGTCTTCCAGGAGGAGGGGCACACAGCGTGCTTTCATGTGGAGGGGCAGGGATAGCTCCGAGGAAATGTCTGTGGGTGGGACGAGCACACAGTGTGACGCTCCGTCCATGGAGCCCTGGCCTGCTCGCCTCCTCCGACAGTTTCTGCTCCAGAAAACATGGCCCCAGAAGCCCTGGGGAGGCCTGAGCAGAAAGGATAAGCAGCCCGTTCATGCCTGCAGGCTGGTTTGTTCCTGGGTGTTTGTCTGCCCACCTCTAGCAATACAGGAAGTCCCCACACGAGCCATCACTGGACCTCCTGGAGGCCGGGCAGGACTTGTCACCGGTGCCATGGTGCGCTGGGCACACAGTGAGGCCACACTCAGAGCTGCATTCTGTTGTGGCTGATTCTCCGTCCATTCTGAGCTCCCTCGTTGGCATGTCCGCTGTCCCAGTCCCCAGACCCGGTACCGCTCTGGGGTGTATGCTGTGATGGTCTGATTTCCAGGCGCCGGCTCCGTCCCACTACCCCGTGCGACAGCCAGAAGGGTTCCTTCTCTCTCCGAGGCCCCTAAATGGTGTGAGAAGTGGCTCTGTGCACTCTTCCGAGATGTCCTCAGGGCTAAGGGAGGGACACAGGCCCAGTGCTGAGCACAGGTATCAGTTTTATTGAGCTTCCCTTTATTGCACTTCTCAAATGTTGCGTGTTTTACACATTGAAGACAAGACCATCCACAGCAAGATTACGACTCGCGGGACTGTGGCCCTCGCCTCACGGCGCCTGGACCCCAGCGCTCAGTGTCTATGAGGCGAGCCTGTACACGTGATGCACAGCGCAGTTGTGGGCACCTGTTGCTGTGTCCTGTAGGGCACGTGACAGGTGCTCAGCAGAAGCACGGTGGATGTCGGCTTGGCCTGGACCACGCCAGGGCCTTTCCCTGCAGCTGTGGGCAGCGTTTCCAGAAGCAGAATGTGGGCCAGGAAGGAGGCAGAAAGTGTCAGGTTGTGCCCAGCACCAGAGCAGAGGCTTGAGTGGAATCTTGGAAGGAGAGAAGGGTCGGGAGGGGGCTGTGTGCACCTGGGGCCGGCCCAACAGCCAGGGCCAAGGCCACGTCCATGGCTGGAGGATGTCTGATTCCACGTGGTCCCAGTGCGTGGGGTGGTGGTCGCCTGATCATTCAAAGGTACCTTTGAGACAGGTCAGTGAGCAGATACAGAGGGAGAGGGAGGGGGAGGGGGAGGGGGAGGGGGAGGGGGAGGGGGAGGGGGAGGGGGACAGAGCAGCCTTCCCTGATACTCATGGAAAAGTGTCTCCTCTGGCCGGTGGTGTTCCCTGCCTGTCGAGCCCTGACAGATGCCCGCCTGCAGTGTTTGTGCCTGGGCTGACCTCTCCTATCCGCCTGGAAGCCCCAGAGGGACAGAGGTTTCTTATTCAGTGTTTTATCCAAGCTGCACTCAGTATAGACAGTAACGCCTTGTACATAGGAGCTGCTCCATAGCATGGGTGGAACGAAGGAGGAGAACCCCAAGGTGACTTCAGGTTCTGTAGGGAAGAGACACTGGGGAAAAATTTAAATTTGGTCCAGATCTAACTCAAAAAACACACAAACAAAAAATTAACCACTCCTAAGTTCAGCTGAGCATAAATCTTTCCTGGGCTTAAATCACTTGGACCATCCACCCTGCTAAATACAAAATACAAGTCCACATTCAAGGTCCAGCCATGACGCAGAGCATTGCGCACGTTGGTTGATGGGTTAGTTTAAAGTGGTTCTTGCTCCTCAGCTCTCTTTTTTCTCCCTCTCTTCTTCTCTGTTTCCCTCCCTCCCTGTCTCCCTCACTCTTTCTCTCCTTCTCTCTCTCTCTACGTCCCCACTCCTCCCTCCCTCCCTTCTTTTATCCCTCCTTCTCTCTCCCTTCTCCCTCCACATTCATTTCTTCTAGCTGGAACTCTTTAAAGATTCTCCTGGAAGGAATTTACCTAGATGGGATGTTCAGCCTCTAAGCAGGTGAAAAGTTAGGAGACTTAGTGAAGAATCATGCCCACTTGGTCTTTTCTTCAACCTTACACCTGGTGGCACTTGAGCTGTCCTCAGGAACCTAAGGTGGCCACATGTGGATGTAATGAGAATCCAGGGTGTGCAGGTGCATTTGTGTCTGGCGGTCCCACTGGGACCCTGAGGGCCAGGGCCAGTTTCGTGGAGTGAATGCTAGACAGTGGTGCGTACCTCGTGCTCAGAAAGGCCATGCTTGCTTTAATGCTCTGCTCTCACCATTCTGAAGTCCTAAATGATTTTGGAACCAGAGCCCTGCATTTTCATTTTGCACTGGCCCCAGGTTACATAGCCGGTCCTGCCAGGCCGTGGTTTGGGACCCTAATGCCATGAGTACTGCCACTTTGAGAGACTCCCTCAACCTGCATGGCACTAAACTGAGTGTGGCCCCACGGCTTGGCTCGTCCTTGATGTAGAATGGGTGACGTCTGGTGGCTTTTCCTTGGATACCGTGTTTTCTATTCTAATTTGCTCTGAGTATCTCTGCCTTGGCAACAGGCACTACTTAGGCTTAGTCCAAGTCCACCGCACCTGGCATAAATCAGTGAGGTACTTTGTGTATAGAAATGCTAGGTGCCTCCTAGATGCCTTGAAAAGCCATTTGACCTAAAAACTACCTGTTATGGACGTTACCTAGTCGATGTTGCCTGCGCCACATGATAGCCATTATGGATGTGTGTTTCTTGTGCCATTTTTCTGCACAACTGCTTAGACCCAGTGTCCAAACGTTGGCTGCAGATTAGCTTGACTCCGCCTGCAGATGGACCTTTTCCCTGAGGGGAGGATGTCGCTGTTCTGACTTCAGTCCCCAGAGTTCCCTGAAGGAAGTGCTTGTGGGCAGGCGCACTCAGGCCCACTCGGCACCATCGAGTGTGTGTATAGGAAGGTCAGAAGTGTGCCTCTGTGGCCCGGAGAGCTATGGCCACAGAAACTACCACCTGGAAAGAAAGAACGTCAAATGTTGTCTTAGGAAACTTTGGTGTAAGTATTCACAACCCTAGACTTAGAGAAGGATGTAATTACTTGTTCTGCAAAAACGATATTTCACTTTGCAGAATGACCTACAGCTGGGTTCGTTTTTAAATAATGGCATCTCTACCACAACTGAAAGGTTCAATGTATAAAAGTTTTATTAAATTTCCTGGTTTCGATGATTACTATGTAAGAGACCACTTTGGGGGAAGCTTGGTGATGACTAGACAAAGACAAAAACAGATGAAAGCCCTCTGTACTATTTTAACTTTTCAAGCTTTTGTGGGTCAATAATTATTTTGAAATAGAAAGTTAAAAAATTTATATACAGAGGGTGCCAAAAAAATGTATACACATTTTAAGAAAGGAAAACACTGTATTAAAATTGTAATATTCAATATATACTGACAACAAAAGATGAATACAAGTCATGTGTATACATTTTTGGCACCCCAGTATATGTGTGTGTACAGTATATAGTATATATTAGTACCTAGTATACACACACAGTATATTGTAATGCGTCAGGGTCACGGCGATGGCGTGAAACCAGCTCATGTTCATTGCGCGCCCATCGGGATGGTGACTGACCTACCTGTGCCTCTCCCTGGTCATTCATCAAATGAAATACTGGGTTTAGACACTGTAGCGCCCGATCCCCACGGCAGCTGATGGCGTCCACCATTGTGTCTTCCACCAAGGGGGCATCAACAGCAGAGAATAAACTCATTTTTTAAATCATGTTTTCTTAACTCATGACCTAGAAAAGGAGGAAAGATGCCAAAAGCAAGGAGCAAAAAGGGAAGAAAAAAGGAGCAAAAACAAATCTGTTTTTGTGATATTAGCCAGGGCCCAATTGTGTGTCTTTCTGCTTATGGTTAGCAACCTAACAGGATGGTTATTTCATTCTAACTTTAATTCTAGTTAGAATGAGTTAATTTGCCCAATTTAAGTTGCTCAACTGGGAAAGGAGGGAGTAGTGAATAAATTGAAGGAAGTTGTTAAGGAATTGAACAGGTTGGGTGAGTGTTGAAAACAGGAAGGGTTTTGTTTGTGCATTCACTCATTCAGGAAAGCTTCCAGCTGGGTGTCGCTTGGTTCAGATGGTGCAGAGTGGATGGGCTCACCTCTCAGCACTTACCTTCCAGGCAGTAGAAAGACAGGAGAGCAGTAAACAAGCTGTGCTCTGTGTCATCAGTAAATGGTGCTGAAGAAATGGTATGAAGGGAAGGCATGGACAGAGGGGCAGGAATGGCAATTTTTAATTCCTGGGATGATATCACTCTTGCAACAAGAGCAAGCCAGAGTGACCACCATCATAAGCTTCACAGATGAGCAAAAGGAAGAATGCAAACGTTAATCCTTGTGCTGTGGGGAGAAACGGGCCTGAGTGCTGTAGCATTTCAATTGACATTCTAGTTAAAGCTAGTGGCTCCCCCCATGTTTTCCGCCACTGGAGGTGTTTTGATTTCCACACTCATTTTGGGTAGCAGCAGCCAGAAAAATGTTCACATCCTTGGACCCATACTGTAGTGATTCGTAAACATTGCTTCGAATGCCATCTTTTCTATAAAACAGTCTTTCGCCACAGCCCTTTGTTATCTGTAAATGAAATCATAGATGAAATAACTTATGTAGAAGCCGAATTTCAAGAAGTCAGGACAATAGTTCAAAGAAACAAAAGGAGTGTAATGTATAATGAATGTAACGACATGGCCGGCTCTCGCAGTACTGCATCTGGCAGCCCCGACGCAGACTGAAGCCCAGAGTCACGGGCCAGTCACAGCTGCGGACATCGCACAGTGTGTGTGCCACTGGCCGCCTCTGAGCTCAAGGGGACAGTGAGTGTAGTCCTCCCACAGGCCGGGGGCTGGAGGGCCTCAGAGCTGCGGTGTAACTGAGTGAGGCTCTGGGCCGTCAGTCGGCAGCTTGCATTTGGCCACGTGGCATTCGGCCGAACACTGGATGTGACTATGCCCCCTGCATTGTACGCCTGGCTGTGCCCCCTCCCCCGGGCACACAGGTCTCAAGCATCTCCAGAATCCCTCATGTAGGCAGGGCAGCCTTTATAAAAACCTCTGCAGCAGTGGGCTCATGGGTTTATTCTCAGGTAATAAGCAAAAGGAGGATAGTGCTATTTGTCTGAGTATCTGATATTAAGGTTATTGGTGACACTGTAAAATTGGAAACAACCTAAACATCTAAATGAACGGAAATGTTGATTTACCTATGATTTTTCCAAATAAAAGACACTATACAGCCACCAAGCAGAAAAACAGAATCTGAAACAGCGATGTGAACTGGAAAGACCACTTATGATACGCTGTTGATTAAAAGCATGTGCATTTTATACAATCTTTATAAAGACATGAATGTATACCAAACAAAGAAGGAAATATTCTAAGTTGGTTTGGTAGGGCAATGAATCAGCTGTTTATTGCTGTGTAACCAACCACCCCAAAATCTTGTAGCTTAAAACAACATGCAGTCGTTAGCTGGTGGTTCTGTGGGTTGGCAGTTTGGATTGGGCTTGCAGTCAGCCGGAGGCTGGCAGGCAGGTTGGGCAGAGGTGGTCTCACTCGTATCTGGCTCCTGCTGCCATCAGCAGACCCCTCCCTGCAGCAGGCTGGCCATGGGAATCTTTTAACCAACCTGGAAAAGCACGCTGAGTTTTTGGCCCAAAGTATAACTTGAAAGCTGCTGAGGGAGGAGATTGATGGGGATGGTTTTCCACGTGTATTTGAATGATATTCCCCAAAGGCCCAATCAACCACAGGCTATCAGAGGCAAAGAAGAAAACAGACCAGACATCTGTCTGGTCCAGAGAAGGCAAGTTGGTTTCATGTGAACTGTCAGCTGACTTAGCTGATCCCGGGACCGGTATTCGAAGCTGGTGTCTCAAGGGGGAGAGGGAGCAATATGTCACTAGCTTGTTGGCCACTCCTGCTGACCACGGGGAAGGGACTGAGAGTGGAGGGGATGTGCCACCGGTTTGCTGCGGGGAAGTCAGGGCCCCTGAAAGGAAGAGATCTTTCCAAGGAGTTTGGTTCCTTCCAAGGAGTTTCCTAGAAGCTGCTTGACCTTGTCTGGCTGCAGCATTGAAGACACTCAGGCATTTTCTGTGTTTTTGACAAATGACTGACGAATGGTAAACTCTGTGCACAGGTTGTAGCTCGGGAACTGCTGGCTCAACACGCCAAACAGTATGAAGAAAGACCGCTTGTTGGCCTGCTCCAGAGCTGGGCTGAGTCTGGGGGCGACAAGCTGAGAACCAGGTACGTAACTGCTCAGGCTGTCAGCAGCCGTGGTCCTCAGTGTCCTGTTACTGAGCCCGAGAGTGTAGAGCTTTGTCCCGGCACAGCTCTCTCTTGTTTCCAAAGCTTAATATTTGATACATACATAAAAATACACGACTATGTAAAACTAATGCTCGCGCACCCACTCCCCCAATTTATAGCTAAAACATGCTAATTCTGTCCTTTCTTGTGTTCCTTCTTTATTGCATGTTCACTGTTCCAAGCACCTTGCAGGGTTTTTTTTGTTTTGTTTTGTTTTTACCTTGCAGGTTTTAATTATAAAAACCCCATGGGGTAGGCTGTTATTTCCACTTCATGGATGAGGAAACTGAGGCACAGAGGTGAAGTGTTTTGTCTGACATTAGGGCAAATGAGTGACAGAGCTAGGATTTGAACAGATAGTCTGGCTTCAGAATCATGTTGTGGTTGTTTTTATTGACTTGAAGCTTGAAAATAAAGTGTGATGTATGTGGTATTCTGTAGTTTCCTGTTATCACTCAGTATTTAGTTCCTAAGATTCATCCCACTTCTTACGTGAACTGGAGAGCTGTCCTCCTTGCCATGACACTTTCCGTGTGCGTGGCACAGTTCACTCATCCATTCTAATCTCCAGTATCAGTGGGCATTTGGGCTGTGTTTCTGATATTCAGCACAAAGCTTTTATATGAGAAGTCTGGTACGTGTTTTCAGGGGAATATGTGTGAGCGTTTCTATAGGGCTTTCAAATTGAGTTACCATGACTCAGAGTAAGAAATAAAGTTTACATCCCTACACGTCATCAAGCATCCCACCCAAGAGGCACAACTGAAGTGCCCGTTTCATGAAACGCTGCTTATCCTTTTACTCATATGTTCTCTGATATTTAAATTTAAAAAAAATTCTGATCTCAATTCTTTAAGTTGATTTCATGACTCATTAGTGATTTGCAATCTGTTTGAAAACCACTCCTGAATAGTGCAGATCACCTAGGAGTGAAACTGCTGTGTTGTGGGTATCCACATTTACTGGAAAGTGCCAGGTTGTTTTCCAACGTGATTGTACAAAACATACCCCGCCAGCCGCACGGATTCTGTGGAACCATATCCTTCCAGCATTTGGTATTAGCAGACTTAATTTTCATCAATACAGTATAAGAAAAAGATCTCTCTCTTTTTTTTTAAAATTGTATTTTATTAAATTTATTGGGGTGACAATTATTAGTAAAATTACATAGATTTCAGGTGTACAATTCTGTATTACATCATCTATAAATCCCATGTGTGTTCATCACCCAGAGTCAGTTCTCCTTCCATCACCATATATTCGATCCCCCTTACCCTCATCTCCCACCCCCCACCCCCCCCACCCCCCTCACTGACTTAAATTGTATTTTCCCTATTACAGTTCAGGTAGAGCCTGCTTCCACTTGTTGACTGGCCATTCACATTTCTTCATATGTGAAATGTCTGTTCATGTGTTTTGCCAGTTTTCCTTTTTTTCTTTTTTTGGTCTTATTCTTACTCACTTTTAGGGGTTCTTTATCCTTTGTTGGCATAGATGTTACAATTATCTTGGCCAAGTTTGTGGCTTCTCTTATATTTTCTTCATGGTGTCTTTTGATCAACATAAATTCTTAAATTACGATTGAATTTACTCATCATTTATATGCCACACTTTCTGTGCCTTTTTTACTTTGAGATATTGAAATATACTTTTTAAAAAAAGTTTGAGTGTTTCACCTTTCACATTTCATTCTTGAATTCACTAGAAATTTTTATCTGTGGTGTGAGGAAGGGATCTACTTTATTTTTTCCTCCCGTAGGGATTGTCCAATGTTCCAGCACCATTTCCTGAAGCAACTGTCTCTTCCCAGGGATCGGCAGTGCCCCCTCTGGACTTTATTAAATTCTGTATTTGTAGAAGTCCATTTTGGGGCTATTTTGTTCCTAGTCTGTTTGTATATCCTTAATCCAACAATACACTGTTACAATTACACTAGGTTTATAATAGTATAATATTATCATATATCATATATAATATTATATTATACTATATTATATTACATTATATTATATCAATGAGCTCTGACAAATAAGTTTGTGAACTTGCTGCAATGAGGTTGCTAACCTATTTTGATATCAGAGGGATTATTCATTACGAATTTGTAACAACTGGACAAACATTTAATCAAGTTTACTATTTGGAAGTGCTAAAAAGGCTGCATGAACAAGTTAGACGACCTGAACTTTTCTCCCACAATTCATGGCTCTCCCATCACGACAATGCACCAGCTCACACAGCACTGCCTATGAGGGAGTTTTTAGCCAGTAAACAAATAACTGTATTGGAACACCCTCCCTACTCACCTGATCTGGCCCCCAATGACTTCTTTCTTTACCCAAAGATAAAGGAAATATTGAAAGGAAGGCATTTTGATGACATTCAGGACATCAGGGTAATATGATTACAGCTCTGATGGCCATTCCAGAAAAAGACTTCCAAAATTGCTTTGAAGGGTGGACTAGGTGCTGGTGTCAGTGCATAGCTTCCCAAGGGGAGTACCTCGAAGGTGACTGTAGTGATTTCAGCACTGAGGTGTGTAGCACTTTTTCTAGGATGAGTTTGTGAACTTAATTGTCTGACCTCGTATTATATTATAATATCTGAAATATAAATCAGAATTGTGTCGACTCTTCTGGGTCTTCTGCACTTCCATGTAAGTTTTGGAATCAGTTTGTTGAGTTCCTCAGGAAAACAACAATAAGAACAACAACAACAACAACAATCTGCTTAGATCAGGTATCTAGAAGAGTCAAATTCATAGACAGAAAGTAGGATGGTGAATACCGGAGGAAAAATGGCGGCGTGAGGTGAGCCTCTGTAAAGCTCCCCTGGAATTTACAATGAATCGAACAACAAAAACTCCACAAAGGACTCCTTGCACAGCAGACAGGCAAGACAAAGAGGCCCACTACCGACTGAAATCACCTACAGGTGGGAGATTCGCGCGAGCCAGGGGAGGAGGAGGGAAGGGAGATGTGCGGAGACCGAGCCGCGCGGGCGCAGGACGCAGACCTAGCTCAGTGCTCCGAGCTCGCTGCTTCCCGGAACTACCGCAGCTGCGGGAGATCGGACTGCTAGGGCTCCGCCAGGGCTCCACAGGGCTGAGGGGACAGCATATAACACGGCTGAACCCAACGCTCACGGCAGAGACCTCGGAGAAAAGACTGAGGGAAGACGGCTGAAAACGGCATTTAAGCCCGCACTGCTGAGCAGAGAACGGAGCCTTAGGCACTGAGACTAGCCGCCCCCTCCCTCCCCTCCCAGAGCTCGCCCCGCCCCCACCTGCCCGGTGCTAGAAGCGGAACAGTAGCAGTGTCAGATCAAAACAACAGAAAATTTGCTGTTTTGAGAACTGTGACCGCAGACACAAATTCGCAGCCCAACTAGTTCCGGCAAAGGGGAGGGAGCTGTGGAAGCAGGACCGGCTGTGGTGGTGGTCACCGCCATTGCTCTGGGCCACCTCTCACAACTCACCCCGCCCCTGACCCCACCTATCTGGGCGGATCCCTGCAGGAGTAAACAGAACTGCTGAAACATACGGGCTCTGAATCAGGAGCTGGAAGAGCTTTGGAACATCAAAAGCTCTCCGCATACCCACCGGGACACTGCGCCCTGTGACCTAGACGAACTATTAACAGAGGAGAAGCCCGTCTCCCAGGGAATCCCCCCATTGTGTGAGAAGCTGGAATAGTGCAGAGAAAACATAGCACTACCGTGTGGGAGAAGAAAAATAAGCTGCAGTTGGAGAAAAAATAAAACATTCTACCAACAAGTACTGGAAAAGAAAAGAAAGACCTCTTCCTATCACCCTGTTGCAGAAGCCACTCCTGTAGATGTCTAGGAAGAGAAATAGTAAACGAGTAATTGCCATGAATAACCAAGGCAACAAGACAGCTCAGAAAAAAAGTGAAAAATTTCCAGAAAGGCACTTAAAGATACAGAAATATGTGACTTAAATGACAGAGAATTCAAGATTGCAGTTCTGAAAAAACTCAACGAGATGCAAGACAACACAGATAGGCAGTTAAATGAACTCAGAAACACAATCAAAGAACAGCATGAGCATTTTACGAAAGAGATTAAAATTTTAAAAAGAACCAAATAGAATTTCTGGAGACTAAGAACTCAATATAAGAAATCAAGAATGAAATAACAAGCTTAGGTAGTAGAGTTGACCAGATGGAGGAAAGAATCAGTGACATCGAAGATAGAAACCTGGAAATGACACAGATAGAAGAAGAAAGAGACTTGAGACTTAAAAGAAATGAAAGAACTCTACAAGAACTTTCTGACTCCATCAGAAAGAGCAATATAAGAATAATGGGCATACCAGAAGGAGAAGAAAGAGAGAAGGGAACAGAGAATATATTCAAACAAATTGTCGATGAGAACTTCCCAAACTTGTGGACAGAACTGGACCCTCGAATCCAAGAAGCAAATAGAACACCTAGTTACCTCAATCCCAACAGGCCTTCTCCAAGGCACATTGTATTGAAGCTGTCTAAAATCAACGACAAAGAAAGAATCCTCAAGGCAGCCAGGGAAAAGAAGACGGTAACTTACAAAGGAAAGCCCATTAGATTATCATCAGATTTTTCAGCAGAAACTCTACAAGCCAGGAGGGAGTGGAACCAAATATTCAAACTATTGAAAGAGAGAAATCTTGAGCCAAGAATAATATATCCAGCAAAGATATCCTTTAGATATGAAGGAGGAATAAAGACCTTTCCAAACATACAGAAGCTGAGGGAATTTTCTAATACACGACCTGCACTACAAGAAATACTAAAGGAGGGTATTCGACCACCATCAACAGGGACAATTTGTGGCAACCAGAACTCAAAAAGGGGGAGAGTAAAGGCCTGAACCGGATAATGGGAAGGGAGAAAGTAAGCGTGCTGAAGAAAATGGAATACTCTCAATATGAAACTTTCTTTTACATAAACTTAAGGGTAACCACTCAAAAAAAATCCAGAACTGAAATATATACTGAAATAAGAGAAGAAACAGAGGGAAACATCATAGAATACCACCACACAGAAATAATAGACAACAACAAAAAGGCAAAGAAACAATGGAGACACAGCCTTACCAGAAAACTAGATAGAATGACAGGAAATCCTCACATATCAATAATCACCCTAAATGTAAATGGACTGAACTCACCAATAAAAAGGCACAGAGTAGCAGATTGGATCAAAAACTAAACCCAACCATATGCTGTCTCCAAGAGACACATCTCAGCTACAAGGACAAGCATAGACTCAAAGTGAAAGGGTGGAAATTGACACTCCAAGCAAATGGTACCCAGAGAAAATCAGGTGTAGCCATAATGATATCAGATGAAACAGACTTCAAGGTGAAAAAGATAACAAGAGACAAAGATGGACATTTCATAATGGTGAAGTGGACTGTACAACAAGAAGACATAACAGTCATCAATATTTATGCCCCCAATCAGGGAGCACCGAAATACACCAAGCAACTACTAACAGAACTAAAGGGAGAAATTGACCAAAACACAATTATACTAGGGGACTTAAATACATCATTGACAGCTATGGATAGATCATCCAAACAGAAAATAAATAACGAAATAGTAGCCCTAAATGACACATTAGATGAAATGGACATAATTGACATTTATAGAGCACTTCATCCTAAAACATCAGACTATACATTCTTTTCTAGTGTACATGGAACATTCTCAAGGATAGACCATATATTGGGACATAAAATCAGTCTCAACAAATTTAAGAAGATTGAAATCATACCATGCATATTCTCTGATCACAAGGCTTTGAAATTGGATATCAACTGAAAAAGAAAGCGGAAAAACACAAATACATGGAGATTAAACAACATACTTTTAAAGAAGGACTGGGTCAAAGAAGAAATTAGAGGAGAGATCAAAAGATACATAGAAACAAATGACAATGAAAATACATCCTACCAAAATTTTTGGGATGCAGCGAAAGCAGTTTTAAGAGGGAAATTTATCTCATTACAGGCCTATCTCAAGAAACAAGAAAACTCCCAAATAAATAACCTCATGTTACACCTTAAAGAACTAGAAAAAGAACAACAAGTAAAACCCAAGGTCAGCAGAAGAAAGGAAATAACAAAAATTAGAGCAGAACTAAATGAAATAGAGAACAAAAACACAATAGCAAAAACTAATGTGACAAAGAGCTGGTTCTTTGAAAAGCTTAACCAGATTGACAAAACCTTGGCTAGACTTACTAAGATAAAAGAGAGAAGACACTAATTAACAAAATCAGAAACGAAAGAGGGGAAGTTATCACGGACACCACAGAAATACAAAGGATCATCCAAGAATACTATAAAGGACTATATGCCACAAAATTCAACAATCTAGAAGAAATGGACAAGTTCTTAGAAACATATAGCCTTCCAAAGCTGAACCATGAATAACTGGAAAATTTAAACAGACCGATCACCAGTAACAAAATTGAATCAGTCATCCAAAACCTTCCCAAAAGCAAAAGTCCGGGACCAGATGGCTTCACTAGTGAATTCTACCAAACCTTCAAAGAGGATCTAATACCAATCCTGCTCAAACTCTTCCAAAAAATTGAAGAAGAGACAGTACTCCCTAACTCATTTTATGAGGCCAACATTACCCTGATACCAAAACCTGGTAAGGACAGCACAAAAAAAGAAAACTACAGACCAATATCTCTGATGAATACCGATGCAAAAATCCTAAATAAAATTCTAGCAAATCGAATACAACAATGCATTAAAAAGATTATTCATCATGACCAAGTGGGGTTCATCCCCGGGGCACAAGGATGGTTCAACATCCGCAAATCCATCAATGTGATACATCACATAAACAAAATAAAGGACAAAAATTATATGATTATATCAATTGATGTAGAAAAAGCATTTGACAAGATGCAATATCCATTTGATTAAAAATCTTAATAAAACAGATATAGAAGGAAAATACCTTACCATAATAAAGACCATATATGAGAAGCCCTCTGCTAATCTCATAATTAATGGTGAGAAACTGAAGCCCTTTGCTCTACGTTCAGGAACACAACAGGGCTGACCCTATCACCTCTGCTTTTCAACACAGTGTTGGAAGTCCTTGCCAGAGCAATCATGCAAGATAAAGAAATAAAAGGCATCTAAATTGGGAATGAAGAAGTTAAATTATCACTCTTTGCAGATGACGTGATGCTATATATAGAAAACCCTAAAGACTCCACCAAAAAGCTATTGGAAACAATCAACGAATACAGTAAACTTGCTGGCTACAAAATCAACGTACAAAAGTCCATTGCATTCCTATACTAACAATGAAATCTCAGAAAAAGAAATACAAAAAACAATTCCTTTTGCAATTGCAGGAAAAAGAATAAAATACCTAGGAATAAACTTAACCAAGGATGTGAAGGACCTATATGCTGAAAACTATAAGACATTTTTTAAAGAAATTGAAGAAGACACAAAGAAATGGAAAGACATTCCGTGCTCATGGATTGGAAGAATCAACATAGTTAAAATGGCCATATTACCCAAAGCAATATACAGATTCAATGCAATCCCCATCAAAATCCCAATGGCATATTTTAAAGAAATAGAACAAAAAATTATCAGATTTGTTTGGAACCACAAAAGACCCTGAATAGCCAAAGCAATCTTAAGAAAACAGAACAATACTGGAGGTATCACACTTCCTGACTTTGGCTTGTACTACAGGGCTACAATAATCAAAACAGCATGGTATTGGCAGAAAAACAGACACATAGACCAATGGAATAGAATTGAGAACCCAGAAATAAAACCACATAAATATGGACAGATAATTTTTGACAAAGAAGCTAAAAACATACAATGGAGGAAAAACAGCCTCTTCAATAAATGGTGCTGGGAGAATTGGATAACCACGTGCAAAAGAATGAAACTGGACTGCTATTTGTCACCATGTACCAAAGTTAATTCAAAATGGATCAAAGACTTAAGCATAAGACCTGACACAATAAACTGCATAGAAGAAAACATAGGTACTAAACTTATGGACCTTGGGTTCAAAGAGCATTTTATGAACTTGACTCCAAAGGCAATGGAAGTAAAAGCTAAAATAAACGAATGGGACTATATGAAACTTAAAAGCTTCTGCACAGCAAAAGAAACCATTGACAAAATAAAGAGGCTACCAACTGAATGGGAGAAGATTTTTGCAAACAGTGCCTCCGATAAGGGGCTAGTATCCAGAATATACAAGGAACTCATGCAACTCAACAACAAAAAACAAACAACCCAATTGAAAAATGGGCAGAGGACTTGAAGAGACATTTCTCCAAAGAGGACATACAAATGGCAAATAGACATATGAAAAATGCTCAACATCACTAATCATCAGAGAAATGCAAATCAAAACCACAATGAGATATCACCTCACCCCAGTCAGAATGGCTATCATCAACAAGACAAATAGTAACAATGTTTGGAGAGGCTGTGGGTAAAAGGAACCCTCATACACTGTTGGTGGGAATGCAGACTGGTGCAGCCGTTATGGAAGGCAGTGTGGAGGTTCCTCAAAAATTACGAATAGAATTACCATATGACCCAGCAATCCCTCTCCTGGGTATCTACCCAAAAAATCTGAAAACATTTATAGATAAAGACACGTGTGCTCCTATGTTCACTGCAGCTTTGTTTACGGTGGCCAAGACATGGAAACAACCAAAATGTCCTTCAATAGATGAATGGATAAAGAAGTTGTGGTATATGTACACAATGGAATACTATTCGGCAGTAAGAAAAGATGATATAGGAACATTTGTGACAACATGGATGGATCTTGAGAGTGTAATGCTGAGCGAAATAAGTCAGACAGAAAAAGCAGAGAACCATGTGATTTCACTGATATGTGGTATATAAACCAAAAACAACAAAAGAACAAGACAAACAAATGAGAAACAGAAACTCATGGACATAGACAATAGTTTAGTGGTTACCAGAGGGTAAGGGGTGTGGGGGGTGGGAGATGAGGGTAAGGGGGATCAAATATATGGTGATGGAAGGAGAACTGACTCTGGGTGGTGAACACACAATGGGATTTATAGATGATGTAATACAGAATTGTACACCTGAAATCTATGTAATTTTACTAACAATTGTCACCCCAATAAATTTAAAAAATAAATTAAAAGAAAAAAAAAAAAAGAAAGTAGGATGGTGGTTGCCATGCCTGGGGACAGGGAGAGGGGAGAATGGCGAGTTACTGTTTCATGAAGACAGAGTTTCTGTTTGGGAAGATGGGCAGGTTCGGGAGATGGACGGTGGGTGTGGCTGCCCAGTACTTTGAATGTGCTTAATGTCACTGAACTGGACACTTAAAAATGATTACAATGGTAGCTTTTATGTATATTTTACCACAAATTAAAAAATCTGGTGAGATTTTCTTTGAAAGTGTATTAAATCTATAGATTTGCAGAAAAGTTGACATATTGACAAAATGATCTTCCTCTCAAATATTTTAATCTCAGAATTTTCTTCCAGCTTTCAATAATTTTCTGCATATATAGTACATACTTTGATAGAGTTGTTAGGCGCTTATCATTTTGTTGTTGTTGTTGTAGTAAAAACAATATATTTAACTATGTATTTTGTGGTTGCTGGTTTATTATAAAAGCATTCGACTTTTGTATGTAAATCTGTCGATAAAAAATTATTCTAAATGTATCTATATATTCTTTGTGGGTTTTTTCCATAGATAATCATACCATCTGCAAATAATGATTTACTATTTATTCCTTTCCAGTTGTTATTCCTTTTATTCTTTTTTGTGTAGAAGGTGATCTTTTGTCTTGTTCCTGGTTTTAAAAAGAATTAGTTTAATATTTCACTATTAAGAATGGTATTTGCTGAACTTTTTAATAGATGGACTTTAACCCTAACAAAGCTCCATTTATTTTTATTTTAACATATTTTTGTCACTACTAGATGATACATCTTATTGACTTTACTGCAAACAATTTTCTTGCATCTATTGAAGCGATCGTATGATATTTCTTCTTGAGCCTGCTAATATGATAAATAACCGTTATGAATATTTTGATGTTAAACTACCCTTGCGTGCTTGAGGAACACTCAATTTTGTTATCCTGTGTTATCATGTTTCTATTTTCCTGGGTTTGGCTGGCTTGTATTGGGGCCGTGGGGCGGGGTGGCGGGGCACATGTTGTATCCTCACTGACATATTGTTTTCCTTTCTTGTACTTCCCTGATTTGGATTTATATCAAGTTTTACTGGTCTCATAAAGTCACGTTGGGAGTAGTGTCTTGTTCTGTGGAAGAATTTGATGTTATTTGAACACTATCTGGGCCTGGGGGAATATAAATTACTGATTCAATTAGTTTAATTGTTTTAAGAGCGCTTAGACTTTCTCACGTCAGTTTTGGTAAACGGTATTTTTCTAGGACTTTATCCATGTGGTTCTGAATTTATTGGTGTAAGATATTTCATACTATTCTCTAAGTATCTTTTTCACTTCCGCTAAATCTGTAGTTCAAATGTCCCATTTGTGGACGAATGTCCCATTTGTCATGCTTAAAATTATTTCTGTGCCTTCTTTCTTCTGTATTGTTGTTTAATATCAGCAGATTTTATCTGGCTTATTTTTTTTTCTCAGACACCCAGCTTTTCCCTTTATGGATCTTCTCGGTCATACCTCTATTTCCTGCTTCATTGATTTATGCTCGTAAGTGTGTAGTTTCCTTTATTCTACTTCTAAGGAGCTTATTATACTTTTTCCCTTTTGTGTATTTTATTATTATTATTTTTATTTGGAGGCAGATTATTTGTCTCTATAACCCAAACATACTGAGCTAATTTCCAAGGGAACTGTTAATTAGGAAACATCATTTACAATCCTGATTAAAAACATGGGAAACACATAAATGATAGTAAGGGCTTTTCATGTCTGTCGGTATGAAGGGAATTAAGGAGCTACACTTTGTCCTTTATTCCCCCCAATTTTTACTACTGCTCAGGTTCCTGTTTCCTCCGACTGCAGTGTCTTATCAGCTCCCATGACCTCCGACTGTTTTTCTTAGTTTTAATGTCTCAACCTGTCCCAGCACACTATGTAGTCAGTGCATCTTTTAATATTTCTTGCCCTGAGTGGGTATTTTATGATTCCAATAGCTTTCCCCCCAACTTGTTAGTTTGGAAACTTTCCAACACATAAGTTGAAAGAACAGTATAGTTCCCATCAAAATCAGTTAGTTCCATCCATTCAGGGGCCTTGTTCCCCAAACTAGCCATGCACATCTGCCCTTTCATTTCTTTTCCAGATGGCAGAGAGGGGCTTGTCCTGTCACTCAGAAAGCATAACAGACTCTCACTCACATGCAAATGTCTGCTCCCAGCAAATTTTCCAGGACAGACTTGAGAGGCGCCAAAGGCAGTATTCCAATTGTAAATATTTGGAAAGTTCCAGTCCATTTATTTTTGTCTCGGTTATTAACCTCCAAAACAGTACACATCTCTCTCCCACACATCCAGGTTTACTGATTCAGTCTGTCTGTGTTTATCTACTTAAGACCTAAAACCTTATTGCTCTGGTTTTTATGTACAGTAAGACAAGCCTTTGTCACCCATACTGTGTCCTGGGTACTTCTCTGGGCATTGACTGCGGTGACTGGCGGGGGTCTCAGCCGTGTGGAGCTTACACTCTAGTAGGGCAGTTGGACAGCAGTCACAGTGACAATGTACATGAGAAGATAGAAACGTGAGGAAAGATTGCCTGGGAACTTCCTGCTGCCCTGAAGTCTCTCCGACTTGTAGCCATTGTGTGGACTCCCAGGGGCTCCCCTCACGTGGACTGTGGGAGGTTCAGGCATCGCCCTGAAAGGCCCATGAGACTAAGTGAGGAGGGCGAGCGTGGCTCTGAGGTGAGCTGCACCTGGCTCTGCCAACAGCTCCATTCAGCCCGCTCTCGGCTGGTGAGTGCTTCCTCCCTCTCCCCCTCCATTTCCCTTTCCCCAAGGGGCTGCCACTGAGCCCTCAGGCTCTCATTCACCCTGGATCCTCTTCCTAGGGAGGAGGCTGTGGGCCGGGGAAAGTCAAGGTTATGCATTGCACTTGAATGCTTTGTCATATTACATTATGGACGTTTTCAAATATTCAGCAACATTGAAAGAATTTTGGTGAACATTCGAGTGCCTACCATCAAGATTCTACTATTGACATCACTGTACTGGCTACGTCGTTAACTAGAGCTCCATATTTGGTTACAGTTTTTTCTTCTTATGCAGAATTTGAATACAATGCAATGCACAAGTCTTACAAGTGCATTCACTGAGTTTTGACAAATGCATACACCTGTGTGTCCAAAACTCTTATAAGTTAAAGGCCATCAACATCACTCCAGAAAGTTCTACTATGTCCCTTCTCAGTCAATCCCTATGGCCACCACCCCAGATGCAGCTACTTTTCTGATAGTTTTCTCCCACAGGTTAGTTTTCCTGTCTGAGAACTCCATCTAAGTGAAACCATGCTGTATGTCCTCTTTTTGAGCTGCCTTACTAACTCTCTACAATGCTTTCTGAGATGCATTCATCTTGTCCTGTGTGTTAGTTTGTTCCTTTTTATTGCTGAGTAGTAGTCTACTTGATGGCTGTAGTAGGATTTGTTTTCCATTCTCATATTGATGGACAGAATCCTGGAGTGCTTCCAGTTTTTCACTCCTCTGAGCAGAACTGCTATGAACATTCAGCTATATGCCTTTTTGTGAATATATATTTTTATTTATCTAAGGCCAATAGTAGAAGTGGAATCATGGGGGTCATGATGTATGTGTTTGTTTAGTTTTATGACACCTTTTGCCAAAGCAGTTTTGCCATGTTACATTCTGTCAACAAGTACGTGAGTTCTAGATGCTCCATGTCTTTGTCAGCATTTGATGTTGTCAGTGTATTTCCTTTTAGTCATTCTGGTAGGCATATAATGCTGCCTCATGTGGTTCTCATTGGCATTTCCCTGATGAATAATCATGTGCCTTCCAATTTAATTTAAAGTTATAGTCATTTTGACCTTGTGAAATACAAAGAGGTTGCCTTTAGCGGTATTCCTTTCTTTGAGAGTCTGTGCTGGATGGATTTCTAGAGCTCTGTGGTGTGGGCATGTTTGGCTTGTGACTCATAGAGTCATGTCACTCATGGGTGGATGAAGTCCACTTCCTGTAGCACAAGCAGTTCACAAGCCTCAGGTGGACAATGTTCTACAATAAACACCCCAAGAAAGGTCATTTCTGATAACAATATTCAGTCTCCAGGTTTCATGGGCACCGTCCCTGGAATGACTGAAACATACTTTTCAATAAAATATGAATGCTCTTTACACCTGTTGTTACATAGACTGAGACAGAGACTCAACCTTCTAAAGACCAGAATCAGAATGAGGATTGATAGAATTTAAGTTTCATGGAAATTGGCATGTGGTAAATAACCCCCCACCTTTCCTGTTTCAAAAGCACTGTATCAGTTGCTTCTTTGTGTTTCTCTCGTGGCTTCTGATTAAGCAGCAATGGCTTTTTATTTTAATTAATTAATGACTTGGGTCTTATAATAACTTACTTCCCAAGGACATGGGCAAAGGGGTGGCCAAGCTGTGGGGGCCCTTAAGTGTGAATTGATTGCTCAGTTGTAAAGATGGAAGTTTCATGTGAGGGAGGGAGGGCAGATTAGCACAAAAGGCAGAGTTGCAGGATGAAAAAGCCACAAGGCTGGAAGGCGACTTGGGTGTTTTGAGTCTGTTTGTGCCTAACTTTCTTAACGCCGCTGCACCTCAGTTTCCTCCTTTGCCAGATGGGGAAGATGGAAATTTCTATCTGCTGAAGAAAGTCTCCATCTCCGTGGCATACCCTCCCCTGTGCTTGCCCGCACCCCTATCGCTGCCCTTCAGCTCCTCCTCGGAATATGAGTGTCCCCTAACAAACACTCGAGCTTGCACGTGTTCTGCCTGGAGGACCTGGAGTAGGTTACTGCATCTTGCTGAGCCTCAGACTCTCAAACTGTGCGTTGGATAATTATAGTATCTTCATCATAGAATTATGGAGATCATTGAAAAGTCCACAGCAATAATTAGCACAGTTCCTCATACGTAATGTATCTAAGAAATAGGATCCATTGACAAATACTTTGTGACAGATATATTGGATCACTAATATTCACTTACCATCATTATGGGAACATATGCTCACCAATGGCTGAGTAAATTATGATAAACCCACTTGATGGCAATTATATATATTAGGTTGGTGCAAAAGTGATTGTGATTTTTGCAATTATTTTTAACCTTTTAAACTGCAGTTACTTTTGCACCAACCTAATATAAATGATTGAACACTACTTATAATACAGTTATAAGTGGAAAGGCCAGGAGCCCAAATTATCTTTCTATTACAAGGACCACCATGTAGGAAAACCAGAGCCAAACGTTCATAAAACAAGTACTGAAGGAAACACCAATCAATGTTAGATGTGTGAGGGCCGGTTATGTGTACTGACAGTACTTTTCTAGGTCAAGAAAATTGTTTTGGAAAAAAACAAACCCTGTCTGTTTCTTTCAAATGAAATTTGGTGAGGACAAAATAGTAATGATGGTCACTCTGCTTTTCCTTCAGTTTCCTGGCATTTAACATGGACACAGTCAGTAATCTCACCTTTCTGTTGAAAGCAGTGAATTTCCGTGAAAGGGCTCTTCAGCGGAGTTTGGTGGCCCGAATTTATTATAAGGTAAGGACACATAGTGTTATATTTTTCCTCTTGATGTGTTTATGGTGTATTTTTGCTTGTGTACTATTTGCTAAATGGACAAGAGGATAAGTCAGCGCCATCATAAGCTTCTGGAAATGGCTAGAGTCCTACAGGCCACTTTGCATGGCCGCCTTGTCTACTTTGGAGACCCAGATGCTACTGTGTAATTCTTCTGCATCCGTCTTTTGGAATTCCACCCAAAGGCATCATTTGGCTGCCATGGGGTTGATGAGTGGGGTAATTTTTAGCCCTTATGGGAAATATCTTTGTCTGAATGTATAATGAATACATTGTTCTCTTTGGGGGAGGGTAGTACACCAGGAATGTGTAAAAATTAACCATTGGACTAGCCTGAGATGCACTCTCTTTCCTATTAAAATACCTGTTGACACTCTGCAAAGACACAAAACCTAGAAATCTAAAGGGAATTTCCGACTACAGTGCCTGTGGGGTTGGCTTGAGGAAGCAGCCTCCACCTCAGAACACCTATTTTCTCTTCTAATCCCAACATGGATGAGACAGCAAGACCCCCAGAGAAGGCTTTGCTTACCCGACTCTCTGCCAGGCTCAGGGGCTCCGGGCTTCCACAGCCTGAAATCAGAGCACTGCTCCCTGCTGCATGACAAAACTGGGCCCTGGGCAACTCTCCTTGAGTCTTCATACTGATTCCAAGATCACATCTCCCAGTATAGCACAGAGCACTAGAGGGAGGGATGAGTGGCACGTGGGGACAGGTATTCCCTTAGGAAATGCTCTGGAAGCACAGTGGCCCTAGGAGCAGAACATGGTCATGATCTACCCTTCTGGAGCAGAGACAGTATCTGCTGTGAGCTGGGTCAGGGTGGTGCAAATCAGGCCATGCCTCCCACGTGCAGATCTGAGGTGAGGCCCTGCTAGACACCAAGTCACTCCACGTTCCCTGCCCTAATCAAACATGGAGCCGGCCAAAATGAAAGAAGGATGCAATCAAAGGTGAAAATGGTACAGCTGCACCAGCAAGCGCAATCAGCAGTGGGTAAAATGTCATCTGTGAACGTGCTTCCCAAGATTGTGAAGTCTGAAGATGGAATGGCAAGAGATCATAATGGATCTAGAGCAAGAGGAGTAAAGGTCTAACCTGTGGGTAACAAATATTCCTGAAAATACTGAAGCAAACGGATCAGAAATAATAATCACAGACATGCTAGAAAAGTATTTTCCTCAGTATAGAAAAAAGAAATCAAGATTTTGATGGTGAAAAAAATGCCCATAACCGGATGTTGCCTGCAAATCTAGAGAAAAGAGATTATCATATAAGCAACCAGACAAAAAATAATAGTTTACCCACAAAGGGGGGGGGGGAAGCTAGCTTCCATTTTTATTCACCAGCTGCAAATGGGGTGATACCTGCTTCTCTACAGAAAAAATTTCATGATTTAAGCATATTTTCCCAAGCCAAATTTAATTCAAACTATAGGCAGTGGAAAGATGCTTTCAGAGAGCTAAGAATCCGAAGTCAGTGAATGACATCTGGCCTTCCTTATTCAAAGTTATTCAAAGGCCTACTCCATAGGACTTTAAAAAGAATCAAAGTTATTAAGTCAAAAAATAAGGAAGTTGAAACTTCCTATCGATGGTCCCTGTGAAGCCAACCAATGCATTCAGAGCTAAAAATGTGTTTTTTAGGGGTGTGGGTTGGGGGGAACATGAATTTAAAAATAACCTTGACTAATTGGTTCTGTAATAGATTGGGTTTGAGATACATCTTAAGGTGAGATTGACCGAAAAGCATGCTCGGTTTCTTACTTTGATTGCAGGGTAGGGAGAAGACATTGTTTTGCTCTGACTGATCATCAGAGAAACATTGATTAAAATATATGTTTCACTAAATCGAACGTTACTGTGAGTTCTAAACACAGGACACTTGTTATCCAGATCACTGCAGAAGACACAGTGAAGATAAGTGAGCGGAAGTTTGTGTGATCAGAGGGAGAGCAATGAAGAATGTGTCAGCTGGCACTCTCGGAGGCCTGGGAGACCCCAGGCCGCTCCTGCTGGACCCACACCGAGCCTGGGGCTGTTGTAGGGTCCCACTGCCACTTGCTCCTTGCTTTGAGAATTTCCCTGGGGATGTGTCCTCAAACTTGGTTCCCATGCATTGTGATATGCCCTTTGTCCCTTGTCTAATGTGGTTAAGTGCAAGTCCCCTTCCCATGCCTTGGAAGAGGGATGATTTGATCTTGAAAGGCACCGATCTGGTGATTCCTGGAACACAACTTTTCCATTACAACAGGATCCCTAAATTCAATTCACAGGAAGCCATGCAGAGGCCTCTTCTGACACATTTGCATCCTATGGACCCAGAGCTGTAAATCCCTTCAGCTTCCACCTCTAGAAGGTGAAGGGTTACGTGTGAAATGGGCTATAACATGAAATGAAGGAGGTTTCAGGTCTCCTAGTGAAAGCATAGGCTGTCAGATTAGCTTAGAAACAAAAGTAATAGTACACATTTTGTGTAGACACAAATCTAATTATATACAGTGATGTGTACTTATATACATCAAACAAAAGGATATATAAAACAAAGAGTAAATACGGATTGGGCAACAGCAGGCCATTTTCGGATGTCTTTTGGAAGACTGATGTGTTAGTGTACCTGAGCCACTGTAACAAAATACCAGAGATTGGGGCTTAAACAACAGAAAGTTATATTTTCACAGTTCCGGAGGCCGGACGTCCTAGAGGGCAGAACCACAAGCTCAGAGGATGTGGCCCAGAGCCGTGGATAATGCAAAGTCCTGGGCATGGGGAGGATGCACCCTGTCACGGAAGTCCTGGCATTTGCTCAGCTGGATCTCAGAACTGCTAAGGGTCACTGGCCCTGTAGACCCCCCATGTCCTTCCTTTCTGAGCAAGAGTGTGTGCTGGGTATTCTAGTGCTGTCCCACTGCTGTATGTTGGCAGTTAAGGGACAGGTGACTTGTCTCTTCCTTTAACAGCCATCAAATCAAGAGGAACTGTATTTAAGGAATGGCATCTGAGGCACCTTCTCTGCACCTAGACTGGGTTAGATGATGAGGTTCTGGAATTCAGATGAGTGCTGTACTGGGATGAGACTTCTGTGGGCCTTGGACGGGGTGAGGATGGGCTGCGGTAGGCAGGGTCCAAGATGGACTTCTGTGAGGCCCACCGCCTGCCTCTGGGTAGTCACAGCCTTTAGTAAAGTCCCCACTCCCCACATGGTACCAGGGCTGGTCTGTGTAGCCAGCAGAGTACAGCAGAAGATAGTACATGTCTTCTAAGAGGCTTCTGTGCGTTAGCCTCTCTCTCTCTCTCTCTCTCTCTCTCTCTCTCTCTCTCTCTCTTCGTCCCTCCCTCCCTCCCCCATTCTTCACTCTGGGAGAAGCCATATCATGAGCAGCGCATGTGGCAAGGAACTGTACCTTCTTGCCAAAAGCTGCAGAAATGAGTGTGGAAGTGTTTCCTCCAGCCCTGCTTGTGTCTTCGGGGGTGGCAAGGACTGGGGCAGTCTACAACTTGACGGTGAACTCCTGAAAGAGACTGAGCCAGAAGCACCCAGTGGAGGCATGGCCAGATTCCTAACCCTCAGAAACCATGTCAGAGAATAAAAGTTCTTTTTTTTTCAGATGTTAAATTTGGAGATAAGTTGTTGCACAACAACGGATAATGAATATAGCCTCTGAAAGCAAAATTTGTTCAGAAGTGTTAGCCTTGATACACACATTTTGTAAACAAAATACTAAAAGGAGATTATAAGGTTTTCACCAATATTTCTATGTAATAATACAAGGTGGCGTTCTTTCTATGTCAGTAAGAACATGACCTCACAATGTCCCGATGCTTCTAGTTTTTCAGTGATTATAGACAGTGCGCAGCGAACAGCCTGACAGTATGCAGGTTTTAGACTTGACCTGCTGCCAGGTTGTTCTCTACAAGTGCTGAACCAAATTGTACTTCCCTAGGGCCACATTTCTGCACACTCATTTTCCTATCACTTTATTTCTCCAACTTTCTCACTTCTTATCTTCAAGATTTGGGAGTCTGTCATCTTCTTTTCATATTTTATTAACATTAGAAGCCTAGGTCCATGGTAAAATATTTACTTTTAATTCCATTTTCAGCATGATATTCGATGCTGTCTGGTACTTATTAAATATTCAGAATGATTTTCTGCTTATAATTGTTCTCTGCCAGAGAACAAATTGTTCTCTGATTTTGAGAAAAAGAAAGCCTTTACACACACACACACACACACACACACACACACACGAGTGTGTTTTTTGAACATACGAAAAAATTTAGGCAGGTGGTGTGGCAAAGAAATACAGGGTTTTAGAATCAGATAGTTACATTTGACCACTTCTTAGCCTCTGCATCTGTGTCTATAAATTTGGGATAGTAAAAGTAGGCACAATACAAATGTGTTGCAAAGACCGAATAAGCTAGAATGTGTTTTTTTACGAGGCATTTTCAAAAATGGCAAACTTTGCACTCATGTTAACTGTCTTAGTTACTACCATTAAGTAAGCATTTTAATAGTTGATTCAATTAAATATTCATTAAGCAATCCAGTTTTCTAGGGCTAAGCATGCGGGGACCCCCAAGATTATTAAGATACGCTCCTGCCTTTGGATAAGCCCACTAGCTTCAGCCCAAGGAAAAATGAGATAAGTGCTACATTATGACAAAACCTACAAGCTTAGAGGAAAGGATATTGACTTCTTCTATATTTGAGTTTGTATTTTGGCTCAGCTTTTTTGTTCAGCTAGCTGTATGTTGGCTTATGTCTGCCTACATTAATTTTGTGTATCTTGAAATAAAATGGTCTGTTCAGCACACTGAACATCTGACCCAAACAGAGTCTGGACAAGAGTCTTTGGACAGTGTCCAAAGGTGGGTGATTTCATCTAGAGTGCCAAGATCTTATAAAAATAACCATGTGATTCGGTTGAGAATCTTTAAAGAGGCAAAAACATGAGCGGGCTTTAGAAATCTGCTTTTCTTCTCAGCTTTTCAGTAAGGCTCTTTAGTTTTCTTCAAAAGCACATTTTATTTTGGAGATGCTTGGCTGACCCTTCCGTGCAGACTAGGTGGTCCACCTGTCTCTTACACGGGAGTGAGTGCTAAGGGCTGGCAGCTCACAGCCAGGGCTAGTCCTCGTGAAATAACATGCCTTCCCCTCTTCAGTGTAGCCAAAGTTAAACTCAAAATGGGGCCAGGAAATGGCCTTCGGTGTGTGAGTGGTCTTGAAGGGAGCCCAGCCCCATAGCTCCTTTGGAACCTCCTCCTCCCCAATTTTCCATAATCGTGTTGCAAACGTCAGTCATCACGGTGGCCGCATCACTTCCTCATTAGTGGGAAGAAAAAACAAACACTGGCTCACCACTTTGAGAATCTTCTGCGACTTTGAGAATCTTCTATTAAGGATTTCTATTGTTTTATGGAAAAAATCTGTGGAGAAAAATATAGACCCTCAGTAATCAATTTGTTTAACAAATGACTATTTTCAAATGTGTGTCACAAAAATTGGGCAGGTGAGGGATGAGAATACAGTGGCATGAAAATCGTGTAGTTACCCGGGAGTTGACTGGTGCTCTGACTCCCACCACACGTGTTCCCCCACGTGCAGGTGTGGGGCTCTCCTCCACCACACTGTAGGCTGAGTCTCAAGGCAAAGGGAGGCACTTTGCAAGTAGATGTCATGAATCACGCTCAAAATCCAGGGCCAGCAAGCAAGCCTGGAAACAGCTCCCCTAAGTTACTTTCCCTTTTTCAGAATTTGAGATTTGGATGGGAAAGAATTGGTAGAGGCTGGAAATAAGGTTACCAGAGATGTAACTTTCTAGAGCTTTCTGTTAGAAAACTTACTGTCACCTCCAATTTTTATTGTTGTGGTCAGTGTGCAATCTGAAGACTCTTGTGTGTATGTACTTCAAAGCTCCTAATTTAGATCTTTCAAACACCGTACGACCATAGTGCTTCTGTAAATGCTGTCTTTGTAACAGACGACGCAGTTATTCTGTTTGTTACAGGCTGACAGCGTCTTCGCTCAGGTCACCGTGTTGGGGTTTGGAATCTTATCTGAGTTCTTATCGGGAAAGTATGAGCTGCCTATGTGGGCAGATTGGTGGCACACACATGGCACATGCTGGAGAGAAGGCTGTCATAGTCCCCATCAGGCACGGGTCCTGATGGCTTTGGCCCCATGGGAGCTGATAGAGCAGAGAGGAGCTAGCAAAGGCCATTGTCCTGAAACCAGAGAAGAAATCTGGTGCTGATTTGCTGGTACAGAGCCTCTGAGAGTCTGAGGGTGGGGACAGGCACAGAGAGTTAACGGCAGCTGGGTTGTGTCTGTTACATTTTTTAAAGCTAACACAGTGGCCTGATCGGCAGATGTTTTACTGAAAATCTCCTGGCACAGAAATATGAAGAGCTTTGTTCCAGAGGCAGATCATCAAAGCCAGGAAGCAGGATTAGAAACCAAATTTCCTGAGTTCATAGTTCACCTTGATCTTCATACATCTTCTGACTCCTGTGGTCAACTGGGGTTGGGAAGACGGATGACCAGAAGACCGGGAAAACCTGATTGGGTGGGGGACGGGGACTTTGTATCTTCAGAGCGTGGGTGCTGCCTGAGCAAAGGCTACTGTGTCCCCCTCTCTGCTGCCTGGTGCTCGAAATGCCTTTAGTGGGGAACATGATCCCATCCCTCAGCGAGAGGTAAGGCTTGAACTCGGGAAGCTGCAGAGAGAGGAGGGCAATGCCTGGCTGTACCTCACTGGAAGCTCTGCGTGGTGCTGGAGGAAGGGGCAGATGGAGGTCTGGAGAGACCCCAGAGCAGACAGGCAGGAAGCCCTAAGGCTGAGATGCCCGCCTCCTGGTGTGTGGTGTCCCCAAGCCTTAGCTTGGCGCTTCCCTCTTGTTGGCTGGTTGCGGGACATGTTTCCATTCTGTGATATTTTCCTTTCCATCCCCCTTAATATTAATATTAATATTAGCAACCCCGTTAATATTAGGAGTTGCATTATCTCTTATCCCTCACTTCTAACTCTCTCCATCTTTCTATCTTAGAGAGCACCCTAGTTCTCTTTCTAGTGAAGCCTATTATGGGTAAGGAATGGAAAAGAAAGAAGGAAAGGGAAGTGAAGAGAAGAGAAGGGAAAGGCAAAGGAAGTTTTATTGCTGATAACCGCAAGGAGCTGCAGTCATTTCTTTGGAGTGGAGAGCTGGAAGGGTCCCTCGAGGTGATCTAGTCAACCCCCCCACTTACAGGAAGACAACCTGAGGACCAGGTAGGTTAGTGGTTTCATCAAGGTCACACAGTCACCAAGAATGAAGATGAGACTGCTATTTGATTGTGCAAATATCCTGGTTATCCTCCCACTTTGCCCACTGTTTTTTGTATCCATCTATGGATCTTCCTGGAAACAATTACTTCTGTGGTGTTTGCCTGGTGGGGACTTTCTGTGTCCCTTATTTCTACTACACTTATTAATTACAGAAACAAGAACTGTCCCTTCTCCTCTAGTTACCTATTTATTCCATTTATATCAGTGTGGGTTCACAGATAGTTATTCTATATTTTGACTACAATCCAATGCTATCATTATTTATTTTCTTTCTCAAATTGTTCCATCTTTGGCCATTGAGAGCTCCTTCAGGTTAACCCCTATGTCCCTTGGCTATGTCCCCACGCCTTTTCTTAGCATATCCTTATTTTCTGGTACCACAAAATGTTCCAGGTGCATCTTGCATTTTCCCTGCCAGACCTTTAATCAACCATTTCTCCAAGAACCTCTGGTTCCTTTTACCGGAAAAAGGTATTTAAGAGCCAATATCTGGTTTCTTGGTGTGCTAATTCCTACTGGGGCGTCACTGCATCTAGGCCTGCTTTGAGCGAGAGAAGATGTGTGTTTCCTAACTCACACACACGTTCTCCCACAGATCTGCATGTTTATTAGAAACCACGAGTTCATACTGGGAGCTCTGATTCCAATTCCAAATGGCAAGTCCCCCTTCTCTCCCATTTGTAACTTCTTTCTCTGAAAAAGTGAGAACGTTGACTTTCACTGTCTACGATGTGTTCACTTATTTGACCTTCCCAAGTACACACATTAGTCGTGTCAGGAATGCTAACCATACTCCCTGAGAAACACATTTATTAACTAGAATACAGTGGTTTTGTTTGTGAATCCAGCTTCCAGCATCTAATCAAAATTCTAATTCTGAAGTATTTTCAACTTTGATTCATTTTTCCTTCTCTACACTCTTCAGGGGTTATTTTATTCATTTGCAACACAGTTAGGTTTCCTTGTTCCTATTTGTCTTCTATTTTGGGATCCCCTCCTTCCTGGTTGATTTTAGTCCTTCCTGTTTTAGCTTTGAGAAATGTTACTAAGTTTCTAGGACTCAAAGATATACCCCTCCTCACCCATGCACCTCATTTCTATTCCTTCCTGTTTCCCCACACACCTCCTATAGATATCCAGTATTTTTAATCTGGGGGGTTATCTTTCCTGTATTCCTTTTATACAAAAAACAAAACAAAACAAAACAGAAGCACGTGTGTTTTCTTACGTTGCTTTCTGTCTTACACGAAGGGTAGCATACTATAGATACTCTGTGCTTTCGTTCCATTTAACTGTGTCTTGGAAATCACTCTGTATCAGTTCATAGAGATCTACCTCTTTTTAAAAAAATAGCAAAAGAATACTACGTTTTGTGGGTATACTGTACCTTACTCAACCCTCTCTAATACATGTGCATTAATTTTTTTCCTAGTATTTTTCAATCAGAAATAATGCTACAATGAATAACCTGTTGCATATGAATTTTAGTATTGCTTAAGGTGTATCTTCAGGGCAGATTTCTAAAAATGTGTTTGCTGGGTCCAAAGGTAGGTACATATGTAATTTGGTTAGATATTGTTAAATTCTCCTTTGGGAGGATTGTACTAATTTGCATTTCCTGCAGCAAAGTTTGTTTCCTCACAGTGTCATTAACAGAATGTGTTCTCATACTTTTTTTATTTTTGCCAATTTGGTGGGTGAAGAATGCTATCTCTGTGTTGCTTTAATTTACATTTCTCTAAGTAAGAGTGAGTTTGAACTTTTTCATCTGTGTGAGGGCCATTTTAACATATTTTTATGTATTATTGGTTCATATCATTTTCCCTTAAGATTTGGTATTTTGTCCATGAATTTTTAAGTATAGTTTCTATATTAAAGATCTTAGCTTTTTGTCATGTTGTAGAATTTTTCTACCAGTTTGTCATTTGTCTTTTGACTTTGTTCATGGTGATTTTTGCCATGCATAAAATTTTTTTTTGAACTTTTATGTGCTCAAATGTAGTAATATTTTCTTTTATTGCCTCTGGATTTTAACTGACAGTTAGAAAGTGTGTTCCTACATTTAGGTTAAAGAGGATGTTACCACATGGAAATCTTAATCTTAATATCCTGATGAGTCAGCAGATAGACTTTGGAACTGTCAGAAAGACTGAAAATTGAGGAGGAAAATAAAAAGAAGAAGAAGAAGAAGAAGAAGAAGAAGAAGAAGAAGAAGAAGAAGAAGGAGAAGGAGAGGAAGGAGAAGGAGAGGAAGGAGAAGGAGAAGAGAACCACAGAGGGGGAAACTTCAAACCATATGTATGAACACCAGTCAGATCCTTAACTGAGCTCTGAAATATGCATGTGTGTACAAGACTCCCAAGAGCTCAAGGCATCTTTAATCTGGAAGACTTAAAGAGCTGAGCAGAGGATTCAACTCTTTCCTACCACATAGGAAGCAGAATTTGTAGTTTGAATCCTGCCAAGTTAGAGTGGTATGGTAATGTCACTAGGTTTACCATTGAAACCCTGAAGGACTATGCCTTAGGTATAAAACTATGTCCTCAGGAAAAGGAATTTGCCTAGGGACTAAAGGTAAAATTAAACAACACTAAAGACAAAACTGAAAAGATTATCCCTGACAAAGCATAAAACAAAGCCTCCACAAATTCAAGTTTATCTGCTAGATTTAATTGCATGCTGGGATAAAACAACACTTTTTAGAGGAAGATAACAGGATTTAGAATGAGTACTATTCAGTGTCCAATATACAATAAAATATTACCAGACCTGTGAACAAATAAGAACATGCAATCCATGATAAGATAAAAATCAATCAATAGAAAAAGACCAAAAATATGACCCAGATATTGAAATCTGAAGACAAGGGCTTTTTATAATTACGACAGCTTTACTAAAGAGTGAACAGGATATAATACATTAAAATTTCAGGAGACTTTTAGAAGCTGTAAAAAAAGGGGAATCAAATAAGATTGAACTGAAAAATACAATACTGTAAGTAAAAAAAAATTAACAGAATGGGGTTAACCACAGATTAGACACAAGAGAGGAAAGGGCCAGTGAACATGAAGATAGAGCAATAGAAATAATTTGAACTAAAGCACAGAGTGAAAAAAACAATGATTAAATGACCAGAGCCTCAGTGACCCATGGGACAAGGCCACACATTTGAATATACATCTAATTGGAGTTTCAAAAAAAGATGAGAAAATGGAACAGAAAAAGTATTAGCCATTTTTTTTTCAATCACAGTACACAATTTCCGGAAGTTCAACAAGATTCAAACAGAGAGCATTAACAACACACAAACAAATGCAAGAACAGGAGCACATCATAGTTAAACTGCTGGAAACCAAAGATAAAGAATAAATTTTAAAAGTAGCCAGAGAAGAAAAAATATTAGAAGCTGAGAAGCAATGATAAGAATGATGGTTGACTTTTGTTAGAAAATGTAGAGCCAGAAGACAGTGAAAAAGATATGTCTAAAGGGCAGCTGGAAGAAAACAAACAAACAAGAAACCCCCACAAAACTGTCTATCTAGAATTCAAGACCCAGCAAAGATACATATCAAAATGAATAAAAGGCAGATGTCATCAAAATGGCGGTGTGAGGTGAGCCTCTGGAAATCTCCTCTGGAATTTACAACAAATTGAACAACTATAACTCCAAAAGGACTCCCTGTACAGCAGACAGGCAGGACGAAAAGTCTAACTACTGAATTCACCTAAAGGTGGGCAAATTGCACAAGCAGGGAAGGAGAGAATGGAGAAGTGCGGAGACGGGGATGCGAGGGCACAGGACGCAGACCTAGCTCAGTGCTCCAGGATCGCTGTATCCCAGAACTACCGCAGCTGCAGGAGAGGGAAGAACTCGGACTGCTAGGGCTCCATTTATGGCCCACAGGGCTGAGTGGACAGCATGTAACACGGCTGAACCCAACGGTCATGGCAGAGACCTCAGAGCAAAGACTGACGGAAGAAGGCTGAAAATGGTGGTTTAAGCCCTCAATGCCAAAGAGCAGAAACCTTAGGCACTGAGACTAGCCACCCCCTCTCTACCCTCCCAGAGCTTGCCCGTCCCCACCTGCCCAGTGCTAGAAGTGGAACAGTAGTGGTAGATCAAAAGCACAGAATATTTGCAGTTCTGAGAACTGTGGTCTGCAGACACAGATTCCCAGCCCAACTAGTTCCGGCAAAGGGGAGGGAGCTGTGGAAGCAGGACAGGCTGTGGTGGTGGTCGCCGCCATTGCTCTGGGCCACCTCTCACAACTCACCCTGACCCTGGCCCCACCTATCTGGGTGGATCCCTGCAGGAGTAAACAGAACTGCTGAAACATACAGGCTCTGAATCTGGTGCAGGAAGAGCTTTGGAACTTCAAAAGCTCTCGGCATCCCCACAGTAACCCAGTGCCCTACAACCCAGGCAAAATGTTAACAGAGGAGAAGCCCACCTTCCAGGGAATCCCCTCATTGTCTGAGAAGCTGGAATAGTGCAGAGAAAACATAACACTACAGTGTAAGAGAGAAAAAAAGGCTGCAGTCAGAGAGAAAATAAAACAGTCTACCAACACGTACTGGAAAACAAAAGAAAGACCTCTTCCTATCAACCTCTTGCAGAACCCACTCCTGTAGATGTCTAGGAAGAGAAATAATAAATCACTAATTGCCAGGAATAACCAAGGCAAAAAACAGCTCAGAAAGAAAGTGAAAAGTCTCCAGAAAATGAACTTAAAGATATGGAAATATGTGACTTAAATGACAGAGAATTCAAGATGGCAGTTCTGGAAAAACTCAATGAGATGCAAGAAAACACAGAAAGGCAGTTTAATGAACTCAGAAACACAATCAAAGAACAACATGAACATTTTACCAAAGAGATTGAAATTTCAAAAGAGAACCAAATAGAATTTCTGGAGATTAAGAACTCAATAGAAGAAATGAAGAATGAAATAGCCAGCTTAGGTAGTAGAGTTGACCAGATGGAGGAAAGAATCAGTGACATCGAAGATAGAAACCTGGAAATGCCACAGACGGAAGAAAAAAGAGATTTGAGACTTAAAAGAAATGAAAGAACTCTACAAAAACACTCTGACTCCATCAGAAAGAGCAATATAAGAATAATGGGCATATTATTATGGGCAGAAGGAGAAGAAAGAGAGAAGGGAACAGAGAGTATATTCAAACAAATAATGGATGAGAACTTCCCAAACTTGTGGAAAGAACTGGATCCTCGAATCCAAGAAGCAAATAGAACACCTAATTACCTCAACCCCAACAGGCCTTCTCCAAGGCACATTGTATTGAAGCTGTCTAAAATCAACGACAAAGAAAGAATCCTCAAGGCAGCCAGGGAAAAGAAGACGGTAACCTACAAAGGAAAGCCCATTAGATTATCTTCAGATTTCTCAGCAGAAACTCTACAAGCCAGGAGGGAGTGGAACCAAATATTCAAACTATTGAAAGAGAGAAATTATGAGCCAAGAATAATATACCCAGCAAAGATATCCTTTAGATATGAAGGAGGAATAAAGACCTTACCAGACATATGGAAGCTGAGAGAATTTTCTAATACATGAACTGCACTACAAGAAATACTAAAGGAGGGTATTCGACCACCATCAACAGGGACAATTTGTGGCAACTGAAACATAAAAAGGGGGAGAGTAAAGGCCTGAACGGGAATATGGGAAGGGAGAAAGTAAGCATGCTGAAGAAAATGGAATACTCTCAATATGAAACTTTCTTTTACATAAACTTAAGGGTAACCACTCAAAAAAAATCCAGAACTGAAATATATACTGTAATAAAAGAAGAAACAGAGGGAAACGTCATAGAATACCAGCACACAGAAGTAATAGACAGCAACAGAAAGGCAAAGAAACAATGGAGACACAGCCTTACCAGAAAACTAAAGATAGGATGATAGGACATCCTCACATATCAATAATCACCCTAAATGTAAATGGACTGAACTCACCAATAAAAAGGCACAGAGTAGCAGATTGGATCAAAAAACTCAACCCAACCATATGCTGTCTCCAAGAGACACATCTCAGCTACAAGGACAAGCATAGAATCAAAGTGAAAGGGTGGAAATTGACACTCCAAGCAAGTGGTATCCAGAGAAAATCAGGTGTAGCTAGACTGATATCAGATGAAACAGACTTCAGGGTGAAAAAGGTAACAGGAGACAATGATGGACATATTCTCTGACTAAAGGCTTTGAAATTGGATATCAACTGCAAAAAGAGAGCAGGAAAAACCACACATACACGGAGATTAAACAACATACTTTTAAAGAACGACCGGGTCAAAGAAGAAATTAAACAAATTACAATGAAAATACATCCTACCAAAATTTTGGGGATGCAGCCAAAGCAGTTTTAAGAGGGAAATTTATATCATTACAGGCCTATCTCAAGATACAAGAAAAATCCCAAATAAATAACCTCACATTACACCTTAAAGAACTAGAAAAAGAAGAACAAATGAAACCCAAGGTCAGCAGAAGAAAGGAAATAACAAAAATCAGAGCAGAACTAAGTGAAAGAGAACAAAAAGACAATAGAAAAAATTAATGTGACAAAGAGCTGGTTCTTTGAAAAGATTAACAAAATTGACAAACCCTTGGCTAGGCTCACTAAGATAAAAAGAGAGAAGACACTAATAAACTAAATCAGAAATGAAAAGGGGAAGTTATCATGGATGCCACAGAAATACAAAGGATCATCCAAGAATACTATGAAGGACTATATGCCACCAAATTCAATAACCTAGAAGAAATGGACAAGTTCTTAGAAACATATAGCCTTCCAAGGCTGAACCATGAAGAACTGGAAAACCTAAACAGACCGATCACCAGTAACAAAATTGAATCAGTCATCCAAAACCTTCCCAAAAGCAAAAGTCCAGGACCAGATGGCTTCACTAGTGAATTCTACCAGACCTTCAAAGAGGATCTAATACCAATCCTGCTCAAACTCTTCCAAAAAATTGAAGAAGAGACACTACTCCCTAACTCATTTTATGAGGCCAACATTACCCTGATACCAAAACCTGGTAAGGACAACACAAAAAAAGAGAACTACAGACCAATATCACTGATGAATACAGATGCAAAAATCCTGAACAAAATTCTAGTAAATCAAATGCAACAATGCATTAAAAAGATTATTCATCACGACCAAGTGGGGCTCATCCCTGGGGCACAAGGATGTTTCAACATACACAAATCCATCAATGTGATACATCACATAAACAAAATAAAGGACAAAATCATATGATTATATCAATTGATGCAGAAAAAGCATTTGACAAGATACAACATCCATTTATGATTAAAACACTTAATAAAATAGGTATAGAAGGAAAATACCTTAACATAATAAAGGCCATATATGACAAACCCTCAGCTAATCTCATAATTAATGGTGAAAAACTGAAGCCCTTTGCTCTACGTTCAGGAACACGACAGGGCTGTCCCCTATCACCTCTGCTTTTCAACATAGTGTTGGAAGTCCTCGCCAGAGCAATCAGGCAAGAGAAAGAAATAAAAGGCATCCAAATTGGGAATGAAGAAGTTAAATTGTCACTCTTTGCAGATGACATGATGCTGTATATAGAAAACCCTAAAGACTCCACCAAAAAGCTATTAGAAACAATCAACGAATACAGTAAAGTTGCTGGCTACAAAATCAACGTACAAAAGTCCATTCATTGCATTCCTATATACTAACAATGAAATCTCAGAAAAAGAAATTAAAAAACAATTCCTTTTGCAATTGCAGCAAAAAGAATAAAATACCTAGGAATAAACTTAACCAAGGATGTGAAAGACCTATATGCTGAAACCTATAAGACATTTTTAAAAGAAATTGAAGAAGACACAAAGAAATGGAAAGACATTCCGTGCTCATGGATTGGAAGAATCAACATTGTTATAATGGCCATATTACTCAAAGCAATATACAGATTTAATGCAATCCCCATCAAAATCCCAATGGCATTTTTTAAAGCAATAGAACAAAAAATCTTCAGATTTGTTTGGAAGCACAAAAGACACCGAATAGCCCAAGCAATCTTAAGAAAAAAGAACAGTGCTGGAGGTATCACACTCCCTGACGTTAGCTTGTACTACAGGGCAACAGTAATCAAAACAGCATTGTACTGGCAAAAAAACAGACACGTAGACCAATGGAATAGAATTGAGAACTCAGAAATAAAACCACATATATATGGGCAGATAATTTTTGACAAAGAAGCAAAAAACATACAATGGAGAAAAGACAGCCTCTTCAATAAATGGTGCTGGCAGAGTTGGAAAGCCACGTGCAAAAGAATGAAACTGGACTGCTATCTGTCACCATGTACCAAGATTAATTCAAAATGGATCAAAGACTTAAGCAAAAGACCTGAAACAATAAAGTGCATAGAAGAAAACATAGGTACTAAACTTATGGACCTTGGGTTCAAAGAGCATTTTATGAATTTGACTCCAAAGGCAATGGAAGTAAAAGCTGAAATAAATGAATGGGACTATATCAAACTTAACAGTTCTGCACAGCAAAAGAAACCATCGAGAAAAGAAAGAGGCCACCAACTGAATGGGAGAAGATTTTTGCTAACAGTGCCTCCGATAAGGGGCTAATATCCAAAATATACAAGGAACTCATGCAACTCAACAACAACAACAACAAAAAACAAAAAACCCAATTGAAAAATGGGCAGAGGACCTGAAGAGACATTTCTCCAAAGAAGATATACAAATGGCAAATAGACATATGAAAAAATGCTCAACATCACTAATCATCAGAGAAATGCAAATCAAAACCACAATGAGATATCACCTCACCCCAGTCAGAATGGCTATCATCAACAAGACAGATAGTAACAAGTGTTGGAGAGGCTGTGGAGAAAAAGGAACCCTCATACACTGTAGGTGGGAATGCAGACTGGTGCAGCCGCTATGGAAAGCAGTGTGGAGGTTCCTCAAAAAATTACGAATAGCATTATCATATGACCCAGCAATCCCACTCCTAGATATCTACCCAAAAAATCTGAAAACATTTATCCATAAAGACATGTGTGCTCCAATGTTCATTGCAGCTTTATTTACAGTGGCCAAGACAAGGAAACAACCAAAATGTCCCTCGATAGATGAATGGATAAAGAAGTTGTGGTGTATATACACAATGGAATACTATTCGGCGGTAAGAAAAGATGATATAGGAACATTTGTGACAACATGGATGGATCTTGAGAGTGTAATGCTGAGCGAAATAAGTCAAGCAGAAAAAGCAGAGAACCATGTGATTTCACTGATATGTGGTATATAAACCAAAAACAACAAAAGAACAAGACAAACAAATGAGAAACAGAAACTCATAGACACAGACAATAGTTTAGTGGTTACCAGAGGGTAAGGGGGGCGGGGGGTGGGGGGTGGGAGATGAGGGTAAAGTGGATCAAATATATGGTGTTGGAAGGAGAACTGACTCTGGGTGGTGAACACACAATGGGATTTATAGATGATGTAATACAGAATTGTACTCCTGAAATCTATGTAATTTTACTAACAATTGTCACCCCAATAAACTTTAATTTAAAAAAATGAATTAAAGGCATTTTCAGGTAAAGGAAAGCTGAGAAACTCTGTAATCAGCAGACCTGTACTACAAGAAATGTTAAGGAAAGTTGTTCAAGCTGAACAAAGTCAAATCACATGGAAATTCAACTCTAAAGTAAAGATAAACCCTGAAATTGCAAAATGTGTGGGTAAATATTGACACTTTTACTTCTTGTCTTAACCCTTTTAGTATTCAATTGGCTATTTAAAGCAAAAATAATTACTTCGGGTTGATAATAAATAGAATCAAAATATATGGCAACAATAGCACAAAAGATGGGATGTAATGTACATGGAATTATTCTATTATGAGGATCTTATATTATACATGAAGTGTTATTAATTAGCAGCAGACTGTATATATATATATATATATATATATAGAGAGAGAGAGAGAGAGAGAGAGAGAGAGAGAGAAAGGGAAGGTAGACTGAGACAAATTAAAAATCTTTAGTTAATCCAGAGGAAGTCATGGAAGGAGGAACAAAAATTAAAGCCCTAAGAAGACAGACTGCAAGTAGCAGTATAGTATACTCTAACCAAACACTATCAATAATTACATTAAATGTAAATGGACTGAACTTTCCAATTAAAATGCAGACATTGTCATAGAGGGTTAAAAACAAGCAATTCCCATCTGTATTCTTTAGAGTTAAAGACACAGACAAGAAAAAGATGAAGTGTGCAACTAGAACATAAGAGAGCCTATTTTAATATTGGATAAAGCAAACTTTAAGACAAGGAGTATTACCAAGGATAAAGAAGGTCATTTCATGATGGGTAAAACGTCATTGCATCAAGAAGACAGAATAATGTAAAATAGGTGTGCAGCCTAACAGACATCTAAAATACATGAAGCAGAAACTGACAGAGCAAAGGAAGAAACCAGACAAATCCAGTAATTAATGGAACAAGTAGATAAAAATTCCATATGGCAATAAAAATATGAACAACACTATCACCTAACTCAACCTAGTTAACATTTATAGACATTTATTGAAAACTATACCCAGAAATGCTGTGCTGTCCATAAAACAAACCTCAAAATTTTTTTAAAAGACCAAAACAATATAGAATATATTCTCCATTGATAGTGGAATTAAATTACAGATCAATAAGAAAAAGTTATCTGGGAAATCTCCCAAATATATGAATATTAAGCAACACATGTCTAAATAATCTGTGAATCAAAGAAGGAATCACTAAAGGAATTAGAAAATATTTCAAACTGAGTAATAATGAAAACATAACATATCAAATTTTGTGAGCTATAGTGAAAGGAGTCTTCAGAGGGAAATTTATAGCTTGAAATGCTTACCTTAGAAAATAAAAAAAGGTTTCAAATAAATGATGTAAGCCTCCACCTTAAGAAGCTTGAAAAAGAAGAACAGAGCAAGTAGAATAAAGGTAATAATAAATTTAAAGAGAAATCAATAAAGTTGAAGAGAAACGATAGAGAAAATCAACAAACCTAAAAGTTTGTTCTATGAAATCATTAATAAATTGATTGATCCCTACCAACGCTGATCAAGCAAAAAATAAAGTACTAACAATATAAAAAATGAAAGAGGACATCATAACATATAGTATAGACATTAAAAATACAAGGGAATATTATGAACAACTTTATGCAAATAAATTCAAGACCTTAGAACAAATTCCTTTCAAAAAGAAAAACACCGCAATTTTCAAAAGCAAGCAAAAAAAATCTAAAAATATCTATTAAATGAATTTAGTTTGTAATGAAACATGCCACAAGGAAAGCTCCAAGTCCAGACGGCTTTTCTGTTGAGTACTATCAAACATTTAAAGACAAAATAATATCAACTTACACAAAACTCTGTCAAAAACCAGCGTAAGACTGATACCAAGAACTAATAAGTATATTACAAAGAAAAAATATAAACCAATATTCTTCATGACTATAGGTAGAAATGTATCATAAAATATTAATGATCGAATCCAACAACATATAAAAAGGAAAATACATCACTAGGTGGTGTTTATTCCAGGAATGCAAGATTGATCTAACATTCAAATATTAGTCAGTGAAATGTACAACATTAACAAAATAAAGGAGAAAATGATATGATTCTATAATGCAAAAAAATTTTTTTGACAACATTTAACAGCAGTTCATGGTTAAAAAATCTTGGAAAAGTAGGAATAAAAGTAATTTCCTCAATTTTGAAAGAGCACATCTAAAATCAATCTATAGTTAACATCATATCTAATGAAGAAACAGTGCACACTTTCCGCCTTAAGATAGAAAGCAAGGCAAGAATGTACGTTTTCTCCATCTGTATTTGTCGTTACACTGGGGGTCCTAGATGTGTGACAAGGTAGGACAAAAAGAAATAAGAGACATAAAGATCGTAAAGGAAGAAATAAGTCTGTCTTAGTTTGTGGATGAAATAATCATTTGCATAGAAAATATGAAAGAATTTACCATCAGAATGTCAGCAGGAGTTTTTGTGGAAACTTACAAGCTGATTTGACAACTCATAGGGGAATGCAAATGGTCTAAAACAACCAAAACAACTGTGAAGACAGTTGAAGAAATGTGCAGGCTTCGCACTACCTGGCTTAAGGTTTCTGCTGATGCTCCAATAATGCAGACAGTTTGGGACTGGGATTCAGATAAACAAGTACCATGGACCACTATAGAGTCCAGAGATTGACTTGTCATGTATGTTCATTTGATTTTTGGCAAAGGTACCAAGAAAATGAAATGATGAAAAGATCACTTTCTCAACAAATTGTGCAGGAAACAACTAGATATTTGAATGGAAAACAATGAACCTTGACCTAGTCCCCATATAATACACAAAAATTAATTTGAGATTAATCATAGACTTAAAGTGAAAGTGAAAACTCTAAACCTTTCAGAAGAAAGCCCAGGAGAATATCTTTGTGGAGTTGGATAATCTATGATTTTTTTTTTTTTAGGAAGGAGATAAAAAGCACTAACCATTAAATTAAATATTGATTGACTGGATTTTTTTTCAAAATTAAAAAAATTTTTGTTCTCCAAAAAACACCAGTAAAAAAACAAAAAAGCAAAGCATAACCTTGGAGAAATTATTTTCATGCATGTATCTGACAAAAGACTTTTATCCAAAATATATAAAGAACTACAATTCAATAATAAAAAGACACAATTCAAGAAAAATTACACAAAAGACTTGAAAAGACACTTCACAAAAGAAGATAAAAGAAAGGTAACGAGCACATGAAACTTTGCACAATCTTATTAGTCATCAGGGAAATAGAAATTAAAACCACAATGAAATACCACAACACACCCACTGAAGTGGTTTAAACGAAAACGACTGATGGCACTCGATCGGGTAACAGTATGGAGCAAGGAGAACTTTCATAATTGCTGTTGGTAGTGTCAAGTGGTAATAACCACTCTGGAAAACAGTTTGGCGGTTTTTCATCAGGTTAAATATATACCTACCTTCTGACCAGCGTGAACTCATGCTCCCCAGGAGACTTGTATCAGCGTTAGCCCCAAACCGAAACAACCCAAATGTTCAACAACTGGAGATTAGAAAAACCAATTAGACTATATTCATACAATGGCATTCTACTCAGCAATAAAAAAGGATAAACTACCATTAGAAGCAACAGCACAAGTGAATTTTATAGACGTTACCTTTAGTGACAGAAACCTGACACAGAAGAGTTAATAATCTATGATCCCATTTATAGGACATTCACTGAAGAAGAGGTGAAGTTAGGGGATGGTGACTTGGGGGTCGCAGAGGGGGAGAGTGTGGTATTGACTGGGTGAGGGAGGGCGTATTCTGGGTGTGGGAATCTCTGCCTAGGTCTAGGTGGTCACATGGGTACACACACGTAAAACAGCACCACACTGTAAACTTGAGATCTGTGCATGTGACACATCTGACTGTATCCATTAGAACACTTAGTGTTATAACTTAAGTAGCGCCTCACAGCGTTCCAACACGTTGTTTGTATGACAGGCACTTCATCATCTTTACACATAGCAAATTGGAAACTTAAGGACTTTCCAGCAGGAGGCCTCAGCTTTGACACTGTGTTTCCCTGAAAATAAGACCTAGCCAGACCATCAGCTCTAATGCGTCTTTTGGAGCAAAAATTAATATAAAACCCAATATTTATATTATATTATATTATTATATTATATATATTATATTATATTATATTATATTATATTATATTATATTATATTATATTATATTATATTATATTATATTATATTATATTATATTATAAAGACCGGGTCTTATAGTAAAATAACACTTCCATCACCTCACATCATTATCTTTTTTGAGGGTGACGGCTGAGACATTTAAGATCCACTCTCTTAGCAACTTCGAAGTTCACAATGCAGTATCGTTAACATAGTCACCATGCTGTACCTTAGATCCTCAGAACTTACTCTCTTATAGCTGGAAGTTTGTACCCTTTGACCAACATCTCCCCACTCACCCACCCCCAGCCCCCAGCAGCCTGTTTCTGTGACTGTAGCTTTTTCAGATTCCACGTATAAGTGAGCTCGTACTGTATTTTTCTTTTTCTGTCTGACTTATTTCACTTAGCATACTGCCCTCTAGGCCCATCCATATTGTCGCAGATGGCAGGATTTCCTTCTTTTTCCTGGCTGAATAATATTCCTCTGTGTATATACACACATTTTTTTTTATCCACTTATACATAGATGGACACTTAGATTGCTTCCATATCTTGACTATTATTAATAACATGGCAATGAACAGATATCTCTTTCAAATATTTTAAATAGTGATTTCATTTCCTTCAGATAAATACCCAGAAGTCGGATTACTGGGTCATAAGGTAATTCTATTTTTAATTTTTTGAGGAACCTCCACACTGTTTTCCATAGCAGCTACACCAATTTACATTCCCACCAGCAGTGCATGACACTTCTCTATTCTCCACGTCCTTGCCAACATTTGTTATCTCTTTTGGATGATGGCCATTCAAACAGGTGTGAGATGACATCTCATTGAGGTTATGATTTGCATTTCCTTGATTATTGGTGATGTTGACCATCTTTTCATCTACCTGTTGGCAATTTGTATTTCTTCTTTGGAAAAATGTCTATTCAGATCCTCTGCCCATTTTTACGTTGAATTTCCTTTTTACTATTCATTTGTATGAGTTCCATACATATTTTAGATATTAATCTCTATCACACAGGTGCTCTGCAAACATTTTCTCCCATTGATAGGTTACCTTTTCATTTTACTGATTATTTCTTTTGCTGTGCAGAAGCTTTTGAATTTGATATAGTCCCATTTGTGTTTTTTGTTGTTTTTTGTTTGTTTGTTTTTGCTTCTGTTGCTTGTGCTTTTGGTGTCATATCCAAAAAAAAAATTGTTGCTGAGACCAATGCCTCGGAGCTTTTTCCATTATGTTTCCTTCTAGGAGAGTTATGGTTTCCGGTCTTTTTTTTAAAATTAAAGTTTATTGGGGTGACAATTGTTAGTAAAGTTACATAGATTTCACGTATACAATTCTGTATTACATCATCTATAAATCCCATTGTGTGTTCACCACCCAGAGTCAGTTCTCCTTCCATCACCATATATTTGATCCACTTTACCCTCATGTACCACCCCCCTCCCCCCTTACCCTCTGGTAACCACTAAACTATTGTCTGTGTCTATGAATTTTTGTTTCTCATTTGTTTGTCTTGTTCTTTCGTTGTTTTTGGTTTATATACCACATATCAGTGAAATCATATGGTTCTCTGCTCTTTCTGTCAGACTTATTTCGGTTAGCATCATACTCTCAACATCCATCCATGTTGTCACAAATGTTCCTATATCATCTTTTCTTACCGTCGAATAGTATTCCATTGTGTATATATACCACAACTTCTTTATCCATTCATCTATCGAGGGACATTTTGGTTGTTTCCTTGTCTTGGCCACTGTAAATAAAGCTGCAATGAACATTGGAGCACACATGTCTTTATGGATAAATGTTTTCAGATTTTTTGGGTAGATATCTAGGAGTGGGATTGCTGGGTCATATGGTAATTCTATTCGTAATTTTTTGAGGAACCTCCACACTGCCTTCCATAGCGGCTGCACCACTGTGCATTCCCACCTACAGTGTATGAGGGTTCCTTTTTCTCCACAGCCTCTCCAACACTTGTTACTATCTGTCTTGTTGATGATAGCCATTCTGACTGGGGTGAGGTGATATCTCATTGTGGTTTTGATTTGCATTTCTCTGATGATTAGTGATGTTGAGCATTTTTTCATGTCTATTTGCCATTTGTATGTATTCTTTGGAGAAATGTCTCTTCAGATCCTCTGTCCATTTTTCAATTGGGTTGATTGTTTTTTTGTTGTTGAGTTGCATGAGTTCCTTGTATATTTTGGATATTAGCCCCTTATCGGAGGCACTGTTAGCAAAAATCTTCTCCCAATTAGTTGGTTGCCTCTTTATTTTGTTGATGGTTTCTTTTGCTGCACAGAAGCTTTTTAGTTTGATATAGTCCCACTCATTTATTTCAGCTTTTACATCCCTTGCCTTTGGAGTCAAATTCATAAAATGCTCTTTGAACCCAAGGTCCATAAGTTTAGTACCTATGTTTTCTTCTATGCACTTTATTGTTTCAGGTCTTTTGCTTAAGTCTTTGATCCATTTTGAATTAATTTTGGTACATGGTGACAGATAGCAGTCCAGTTTCATTCTTTTGCACGTGGCTTTCCAACTCTGCCAGCACCATTTATTGAAGAGGCTGTCTTTTCTCCATTGTATGTTTTTTGCTTCTTTGTCAAAAATTATCTGTCCATATATATGTGGTTTTATTTCTGAGTTCTCAATTCTATTCCATTGGTCTACGTGTCTGGGGTTTTTTTTGCCAGCACAATGCTGTTTTGATTACTGTTGCCCTGTAGTACAAGTTAACGTCAGGGAGTGTGATACCTCCAGCACTGTTCTTTTTTCTTAAGATTGCTTGGGCTATTCGGTGTCTTTTGTGCTTCCAAACAAATCTGAAGATTTTTTGTTCTATTGCTTTAAAAAATGCCATTGGGATTTTGATGGGGATTGCATTAAATCTGTATATTGCTTTGAGTAATATGGCCATTATAACAATGTTGATTCTTCCAATCCATGAGCACGGAATGTCTTTCCATTTCTTTGTGTCTTCTTCAATTTCTTTTAAAAATGTCTTATAGGTTTCAGCATATAGGTCTTTCACATCCTTGGTTAAGTTTATTCCTAGGCATTTTATTCTTTCTGCTGCAATGGCAAAAGGAATTGTTTTTTTAATTTCTTTTTCTGAGATTTCATGTTAGTATATAGGAATGCAATGAATGGACTTTTGTACGTTGATTTTGTAGCCAGCAACTTTACTGTATTCGTTGATTGTTTCTAATAGCTTTTTGGTGGAGTCTTTAGGGTTTTCTATATACAGCATCATGTCATCTGCAAAGAGTGACAATTTAACTACTTAATTCCCGATTTGGATGCCTTTTATTTCTTTCTCTTGCCTGATTGCTCTGGCGAGGACTTCCGACACTATGTTCAAAAGCAGAGGTGATAGGGGACAGCCCTGTCGTGATCCTGAACGTAGAGCAAAGGGCTTCAGTTTTTCACCGTTAATTATGAGATTAGCTGAGGGTGTGTCATATATGGCCTTCATTATGTTAAGGTATTTTCCTTCTATACCTATTTTATAAAGTGTTTTAATCATAAATGAATGTTGTATCTTGCCAAATGCTTTTTCTGCATCAATTGATATAATCATATGGTCTTTGTCCTTTATTCTGTTTATGTGATGTATCACATTGATGGATTTGCGTATGTTGAACCATCCTTGTGCCCCCGGGATGAACCCCACTTGGTCATGATGAATAATCTTTTTAATGCATTGTTGCATTTGATTTACTAGAATTTTGTTCAGGATTTTTGCATCTGTATTCATCAGTGATATTGGTCTGTAGTTCTCTTTTTTTGTGTTGTCCTTACCAGGTTTTGGTATCAGGGTAATGTTGGCCTCATAAAATGAGTTAGGGAGTAGTGTCTCTTCTTCAATTTTTTGGAAGAGTTTGAGCAGGATTGGTATTAGATCCTCTTTGAAGGTCTGGTAGAATTCACTAGTGAAGCCATCTGGTCCCGGACTTTTGCTTTTGGGAAGGTTTTGGATGACTGATTCAATTTTGTTACTGGTGATCGGTCTGTTTAGGTTTTCCAGTTCTTCATGGTTCAGCCTTGGAAGGCTATATGTTTCTCAGAACTTGTCCATTTCTTCTAGGTTATTGAATTTGGTGGCATATAGTCCTTCATAGTATTCTTGGATGATCCTTTGTATTTCTGTGGCATCCATGATAACTTCCCCTTTTCATTTCTGATTTAGTTTATTAGTGTCTTCTCTCTATTTATCTTAGTGAGCCTAGCCAAGGGTTTGTCAATTTTGTTAATCTTTTCAAAGAACCAGCTCTTTGTCACATTAATTTTTTCTATTGTCTTTTTGTTCTCTTTCACTTAGTTCTGCTCTGATTTTTGTTATTTCCTTTCTTCTGCTGACCTTGGGTTTCATTTGTTCTTCTTTTTCTAGTTCTTTAAGGTGTAATGTGAGGTTATTTATTTGGGATTTTTCTTGTATCTTGAGATAGGCCTGTAATGATATAAATTTCCCTCTTAAAACTGCTTTGGCTGCATCCCCAAAATTTTGGTAGGATGTATTTTCATTGTAATTTGTTTAATTTCTTCTTTGACCCGGTCGTTCTTTAAAAGTATGTTGTTTAATCTCCGTGTATGTGTGGTTTTTCCTGCTCTCTTTTTGCAGTTGATATCCAATTTCAAAGCCTTTAGTCAGAGAATATGTCCATCATTGTCTCCTGTTACCTTTTTCACCCTGAAGTCTGTTTCATCTGATATCAGTCTAGCTACACCTGATTTTCTCTGGATACCACTTGCTTGGAGTGTCAATTTCCACCCTTTCACTTTGATTCTATGCTTGTCCTTGTAGCTGAGATGTGTCTCTTGGAGACAGCATATGGTTGGGTTGAGTTTTTTGATCCAATCTGCTACTCTGTGCCTTTTTATTGGTGAGTTCAGTCCATTTACATTTAGGGTGATTATTGATATGTGAGGATGTCCTATCATCCTATCTTTAGTTTTCTGGTAAGGCTGTGTCTCCATTGTTTCTTTGCCTTTCTGTTGCTGTCTATTACTTCTGTGTGCTGGTATTCTATGACGTTTCCCTCTGTTTCTTCTTTTATTACAGTATATATTTCAGTTCTGGATTTTTTTTGAGTGGTTACCCTTAAGTTTATGTAAAAGAAAGTTTCATATTGAGAGTATTCCATTTTCTTCAGCATGCTTACTTTCTCCCTTCCCATATTCCGGTTCAGGCCTTTACTCTCTCCCTTTTTATGTTTCAGTTGCCACAAATTGTCCCTGTTGATGGTGGTCGAATACCCTCCTTTAGTATTTCTTGTAGTGCAGTTCATGTATTAGAAAATTCTCTCAGCTTCCATATGTCTGGTAAGGTCTTTATTCCTCCTTCATATCTAAAGGATATCTTTGCTGGGTATATTATTCTTGGCTCATAATTTCTCTCTTTCAATAGTTTGAATATTTGGTTCCACTCCCTCCTGGCTTGTAGAGTTTCTGCTGAGAAATCTGATGATAATCTAATGGGCTTTCCTTTGTAGGTTACCGTCTTCTTTTCCCTGGCTGCCTTGAGGATTCTTTCTTTGTCGTTGATTTTAGACAGCTTCAATACAATGTGCCTTGGAGAAGGCCTGTTGGGGTTGAGGTAATTAGGTGTTCTATTTGCTTCTTGGATTCGAGGATCCAGTTCTTTCCACAAGTTTGGGAAGTTCTCATCCATTATTTGTTTGAATATACTCTCTGTTCCCTTCTCTCTTTCTTCTCCTTCTGCCCATAATAATATGCCCATTATTCTTATATTGCTCTTTCTGATGGAGTCAGAGTGTTTTTGTAGAGTTCTTTCATTTCTTTTAAGTCTCAAATCTCTTTTTTCTTCCGTCTGTGGCATTTCCAGGTTTCTATCTTCGATGTCTTCGATTCTTTCTTCCATCTGGTCAGCTTTACTACCTAAGCTGGCTATTTCATTCTTCATTTCTTCTATTGAGTTCTTAATCTCCAGCAATTCTATTTGGTTCTTTTTTAAAATTTCAATCTCTTTGGTAAAATGTTCATGTTGTGCTTTGATTGTGTTTCTGAGTTCATCAAACTGCCTTTCTGTGTTTTCTTGCGTCTCATTGAGTTTTTCCAGAACTGCCATCTTGAATTCTCTGTCATTTAAGTCACATATTTCCATATCTTTAAGTTCATTTTCTGGAGACTTTTCACTTTCTTTCTGAGCTGTTTTTTGCCTTGGTTATTCCTGGCAATTAGTGATTTATTATTTCTCTTCCTAGACATCTACAGGAGTGGGTTCTGCAAGAGGTTGATAGGAAGAGGTCTTTCTTTTGTTTTCCAGTACGTGTTGGTAGACTGTTTTATTTTCTCTCTGACTGCAGCCTTTTTTTCTCTCTTACACTGTAGTGTTATGTTTTTTCTGCACTATTCCATCTTCTCAGACAATGAGGGGATTCCCTGGAAGGTGGGCTTCTCCTCTGTTAATATTTTGCCTGGGTTGTAGGGCACCGGGTTACTGTGGGGATGCCGAGAGCTTTTGAAGTTCCAAAGCTCTTCCTGCACCAGATTCAGAGCCCGTATGCTTCAGCAGTTCTGTTTACTCCTGCAGGGATTTGCCCAGATAAGTGAGGACAGGGGTGGGGTGAGTTGTGAGAATTGGCCCAGATCAATGGTGGCGATCACCACCACAGCCGGTCCTGCTTCCACAGCTCCCTTCCTTTTGTAGGAATTAGTTGGGCTGCGAATCTGTGTCTGTGGACCACAGTTCTCAGAACAGCAAATATTCTGTTCTTTTGATCTGACACTGCTACTGTTCCACTTCTAGCACTGGGCAGGTGGGGGCAGGGCGAGCTCTGGGAGGGTAGGGAGGGGACGGCTAGTCTCAGTGCCTACGGCTTCCGTTCTCTGTGGCAGTGAGGACTTAAACCACAGTTTTCAGCCTTCTTCCCTCAGTCTTTGTTCCAAGGTCTCTGCCGTGAGCGTTGGGTTCAGCCGTGTTATGTGCTGTCCCCTCAGCCCTGTGGGCCATAAATGGAGCCCTAGCAGTTCGAGTTTTTCCCTCTTCCACAGCTGCAGTAGTTCCAGGATGCAACGAGCTAGGAGCACTGAGCTAGGTCTTCGTCTGTACAAGCGGGGCTCTGTCCCTGCACTTCTTCCTTCCCTCCTCCCCTGCTTGCGCAATTTGCCCTCCTTTTGGTGAATTCAGTAGTGGGCATCTTCGTCTTGCTTGTCTGCTGTGCAGGGAGTCCTTGTGGAGTTATAATTTTTCAATTTGTTGTACATTCCAGGGGAGATTTCCAGTCTCACCTCACGCCACCATTTTGATGACCGGTTTCCGATCTGATATTTAAGTTTTTAATCCATTTTGAGTTAATTTTGTAGTTTGTGTAAGATAAGAGTCCAGTTTCATGCTCCCACATGTGGTTTTCTAATTTTCCTAGCATCACTTACTGATGAGACTGTCTATTCCCCATTGAGTGTTTTTGGCTCCCTTGTCAAATGTTAGTTGACTGTATATGTGTGGGTTTATTTCTGGGCTCTCAATTCTGTTCTATTGATATGTGTCTATTTTTATGCCAATACCACCCTGTTTTGATTACTGTGGCTTTAGAATGTAGTTTGAAATCAGAAAGTGCGATATACCCAGCTTTTTTTTTTTTTCACAATTGTTTTGGTTATTTGGGGTTATTTGTGGTTCCATATAAATTTTAGGAGTGTTTTATCTATTTCTGGGGAAAATGCCATTGAAATTTTGATAAGGGTTGCATTGATCTATAGATATAACATTTTAACAATATTAATTCTTCTGATCCATGAACATGGATATGTCTTCATTTATTTGTGTTTTCCTTCATTTCTTTCATCATTGTCTTATGGTTTTCAGTGTTCAACCTTTCACCTATTTGGTTAAATTTATTCCTGAGAAGTTTATTGGTTTTTGATGCTATTGTAAATGGGATTATTTTTATTTCTTTTTCAGATATTTTTTGTTAGTATATAGAAAAGCAACTGATTTCTGTATGTTGATTTTGTATCCTGCAACTTTACTGAATTCGTTTATTAGTTCTAATGGTTTTTTGATGGAGTCTTTAGGATTTTCTCTATATAAGATCATATCATCTGCAAATAGATACAAATTTACTTGTTCCTTTACAATTCTGATGCCTCTTATTTCTTTTCCTTGCCTGAGTGTTTTGGCCAGGACTCCCAGGGCTATGTTAAATAGGAGTGGGAACAGTAGGCACCCTTGTCTTGTTCCTGATCCTACAGGAAAAGGTTTCAGCTTTTCACTGTTGAGTATGCTTTTAGCTGTGGGCTTGAATGACAGTTTCTTAAAGTTCTCTGTGATTAGGGGGTAGGCTCGTCCTGGGGCTTGATGCCGCTGCAGACTGCAGTATTGGGGTAAACAGGAATAAGCCTATCATTCTATTTAATTCCGCCTGTCCACAAGGCCAGTGTGCAGCCCCTCACAGTCAGCTGGGATCAAGGACATCTGTGTTCCTGCTGTAATGAGGCGCAGCCCAGGGCCCAGCACTCTGCCATATAGCCATCAACCTGACGGCAGGACTACGAGGGAAACAGCGAAGTTGTCAGACTGCAGGAGCCTCCGGCAGGATGAGGCACTTGGGACAAAGCACAGGGTGGCTGGCAGATGACATTGGGAAATAGCAAAATGCAAAGGAGGGAGTCACATACGTCTCCACAAAGAGCTTAACACCTCCCTGCTTGGCCTCTCCGCTAACGTAGTACTTAAGTCCTCCACTGCCTGCCAGCTTAGTGGCTTGGTGCTGGGGTCACTTATTGACCTTGAATCCATGTGGCAGGTCTTGGTGACCGCCCTTCCTTCCCAGTTTGAATAGGCTATTTTGTTGTTGTTTGTTCATCCCCAATGTTATTCTCCCCTTACTCACCAGTAACTCACACCCTGTCCCTGACGAGCATGCAGACCTCACAGAGATTGCCTCATGTTCTGAAATGTGGGCTGTTTTAGAATGCCTCAAAGCTTAGCTGAAAATTAAGTTTCTTAGCGATAGTGAAATAAAAACACTTTGTTGGAGCCTCAGATATATATTTAAATGCACAATAGAGAAGCAGAAAGAAGACGTGTAACCATTTTTATTCTTACTGACTGGTTCACTCCCAGTGACATAGCGTGCCTGACACTCCCTGAGTTCTGGGGCTGTAATGGTGATAGACACGATGGCCGTCCTCCATGGACTCTCAGACGGGAGGGCTGGGCAGTCATGACACGGGTCAGGGGGGACTGAGCAGAGGGAGATGGCACAAGGAGCAGTTTCCTTGAGCTGAGTCTTGTGTGATAAGTGGCAGAGTGTGCCATTTGGGGACAGGCCCTTCGAGGTAGAGCATGGATGTGAGCAAGTGCCTGGCATGTTCTGGCTGAGCATCAAGCCAGTCGACATCCAGGTCCCGGTTAACGAGGCTGGTGACAGGATGACTGCAACGGCTGGTGGGTCCTCACTGTGGTGAGCCTTGGGCAGCCTTCCACCTTCCCTGCAGGTGATGGGGGCCATGCCCCGAGCACGTGGCATCAGAAAGATCATTCTGGAGTCACCCCGTGGAAGGCCATGGGACCCACAGCCCTGGAAGACTTAGGAGACAGCCTGAGCTGTGGGGTCGTGGCCATGAGCGTGGGGGCGTTTGGTGAGACTTGGGACAGTTGGATGGGGAGAACCCTAAAGGTGGAGTCAAGGATGACCCCACACTCCAGCTCATGCACTGGGAAGATAGGATGCCATTCGTGGGCGCGGAAACGCAGAGCCCCGGCGGATCCCAAATGGCACTGGGCTCCCTGCCCTCCATCCCGATCGCCTGTTAGTTGGGTTCAGTCCGAACCCCCATGGGCTGTGTGCCAAACCTACTGCCTTTCACTCAGCCCCCAGAAAGCCTCCTCCAGCATCTCATGGGCAGAGCACCAGCTGAGCAGCCTCAAGACTCGGGAAACAGAACTAGGCTCATTTCTCTCACATATTAAATGCATGTCACTCTGCCTTATGTCAGCACGGAGCTGTCGCTAGGGCAGTCAGGTTCCATAGCACAGTCTTCAGCTACACGCAAAGATCTGTGATTGAAACAAGATCCCTCCAGCTGACCATGCTCCAGCTGCACGGTTGGTGCCTGCAAAGTCTATTTAGGGCCTCCCGGGTCCCCCCTTCCCTTCCCCCATCCACCAGAACAGTTAGGAGGAACGTTTAAAATGAGGAAGCTGTTAAGGAAGGGAGATGCTATCAAACATTTGTTTATTTATGTATCTATTGTTGAAAATTATCAATGTTGATTTCAGGAGCATGGGTTCCAATGAACACTAAAGGACCAAAGAGAGAGAATCACCCCACAATCATTTTCTATTCTGAAAGGCTAGTAATGAAAAGCAGACTGTCCGTTTGGCTTGAAAAGGGGAAAGGAGGAGAAATTAGGAAGTAATATATTCAATTACAGGAGCCCTTTGCCAAGACTCTATTGATTTCATGTTCTGACAATTTAGGTTAGGCCTTAGCGGGGAAAAGATTCAGGAATGGGTCAGATCAAACACGTGGGCCCCCCACTCCTGGAGCTCATGTGTGTGTGTGTGACACAAAGAGTCAGGTTGGGGCTGGGAATGGACTGTGTCCTGGGGTCTGCTCATACTGCCAGGCCCCAGGCCAGAGCTTGGACGACAGTAAAGGTGAGAGAAGAGGTCACTGAGACCCTGGCCCTGGCAGTGAGACACTGACCGGGTCCCTTTCTGCTGAGTTCCTCTCCTGATTCCTCTGCCCCGAGTCGTTTCCTTTCTACTCCCCCCATGTGTCTGTGTGTACTGTCGCTCCCATCTTGGTGAAGGGGTTCCTTCCTGTGGGCATTGACCCTGCCCAGGTCAGAGCAGCGCCCATACTGCAGTGCGGCAGGGGCTTCCATGGGGGGACGTGCCCACTGGGTGGGAGCCCCGAGGAGGGCACCTAGGCTACACAGGGAAGGGGGAGCTGTCAGGGGGCTTCTTGAAACCAGGAGGAGGCAGAAGGCAGGTGGGGAGAGCTACATGTGCTAGTGTGGGAAGCAGGAGAGGGTATGTGTGCTAGGTCTGGACGTAGCTCAGGGCCGGGGGGGCCATGTGTGTACCCTGTGCGTGTGTCTGAATGCACGCATACCAAGAACATGCACACTGCTGTCTTGGGCCAGGCTGTCTGCTTGGGAGGCCCCTGTGTGAGCCAGGAGGGCCGTGGGCTGTGTCCATGCTCCTTTGGGGGCTGGGGATGAGGAGGGCCGGCAGGAGGCCCCCTGGCAGATGTCTGTTCCAGTGTATGACCCAGGAACTGTTACCACCTTTCCTGAGACTCTCTGTAAAGTTAGTGTCTTCTCCACACAGGAACGTGTCCTCATGGCGGAGCCCCTTCACGCGGTCACGTCACTCGTTGTTCTTAGGCCATGCATCTCCAGGAGTCGCAGCCCTGTATCCAGGGCTCATCTCCCCAGCAAGGCCTAGTCATTGCTGGGCCCACTGTGCTGCCATCTGTCCCTTCTAAGGGAAGGGGTTCCTGGGGCAGAGCTGGGACACAAAGGGCCTTGATTTAAACGGACCCAGGCCCTGAGACCAGACACGAACCCCACAGGCCCCAAAGCCGGGACACAGCCCTCTCTGGGGGCAGATATTTTCTCCTTAACCCGTTACCTGCCTTTTCATTTTCTTCATAGTGTCTTTAAAGAGAAGAATTTTAATTTTGATGAAATTCAACCTTTTTTTGTCTTAGCTCACAGTATCTTTGCCTAACTCAACGTCACTAAAATTTTCTCCCATGGTTTCTTCTAGAAATTTTGTAGATTTACCTCTTATATTCAGGTTCACGGATCCACTTTGAGTTCACTTTTGTAAATGGGGTGGAGTAAGGATCGAGGTTCATTTGTTTGTTTGTTTGTTTGTTTTGCATGTGGGTGTTCATTTCCCACACCATTTGTTGAAAAGACTTTTCTCCCTGGTGTGTTACCGTGGTACTTTTGTCGAACATCCGTTGAGCATACATGTGTCACCCTATCTGGGGACTCTCTACCTTTTTTTATTCATCTGTATTTCTATCTTTATCCCAGTATAATCCTGCTGTGCTTGCTATGGCTTTCTCCTAAGCCTTGAAATCAGTGTGAATCATCCGGTTTTCTCAAAAATTTTTGACTATTCTAGCTCCCGTGTATGTCCACATAAATTTACAGTCAGCTTGTTAATTTCTAACAAAAAGAAGTCTGCTGGGTTTTTGACTGGCATTCTGTTGAATCTGTAGATCAGTGTGACACAAACTGACATCTTCACAAGACAGAGTTTTCTGCCCCAGGAATACAGCATCTCTCTCCCTTTGCCTGCTCCTTTCAGATTTCCTTCTGCGATGTCTTTTAGATTTCGTGAACAGCTATTGCAGTGTTTTGTAAAATGTATCTGTATTTCATGCTTTTGTGCCATTGCAGTGGCACTTTTATTTCAAGTCACTGTTACTCATTGCTAGAATATAGAAATAGAAGTGATTTTTGTATACTGAAATCTTGTCTTGTGCCTCTGCTTAATTTGCTTATTAGTTCTAGAAGCTTATACATTCCTTAGGCTTTTCTACATAGAAAATCATATCTTTTGGGATGAAGACACTTTTAGTTACTCCTTTCCAATGTCTACACCTTGAATTTCTTTTTCTTGCCTTATTGCCCTGGCTGGAACCTGCAGGACAGTGTTGAACAGAAATGCAGGGATGACAGCCTTGCCCTCTTCCCAGTCATGGAGGAAAAGCACCCAGGCTTTTACTTAAATAGGGCATCAGCTGAGGTTTTCTGTAGGTCCTTTGAGAGAGGTGAGTATTATTAACTGGCTGTATTGCTGCGCAAAGCTCTTTGGGTTTTTCTAGAAAAAACGAAGGGGAGACGGATGTGGGCAGCCCCCAAAGGCGAGACTGGCAGGGGTTTCTTTATGAGTTCAGCTCTGTCTTTGCCATGTATGATGCGTTAGGAAGTAAGCATTTATTTTCCTTAGAGGCTGTAAGTGCGGGGTGTGGCTTGCATGCGTGCATTCACGCCCACTGTGTGTGCTTGGGAGGGACAGGTGTTGCCAGGAACTAACTCCCCGTTAGACCATCGGGAGGCACTGCAGCCCGCAGTTAGGAGCACAGGCTCAGAAACCTGGGCGCCCAGTTCAAACCCTGCCCTGCAACCGTGGGCAGCTTCCTCAACCTTTCTGTGTCACCACTTTCCACCTGCACAGTGAAGACATCTAAGGTATTAATCGCACAATAGCACCTGCTTTCATGAATTCTGGAGACTAGGAGAGGGAATGCAATAAAGGGGTCAGAACAGGGTCAGCTGTCTGGTATGCTTTAAGAAGGATTTGCTTTGCATAAGGCTATTCCACATGCACGTTTTCAGTAGCTGGTTTCTGGCTTGAAGTGAAGAACAGCCAAAGCACTGAAAAGTCCTCTCCTGAAACCTCGTGGTAAGATTCTGTAAGTAAGGTGGGCGGGTTGCATGTTTGGTTTCTGCTGCTCCACAGTGTTGTCTGTGCAGCAGCCCAGTGCTGTGTAATGTGCTGTGCACAGGCAGTAAAGCTGGGTCTCGGTGGTGGGCACACACTCTGGAGTTCGTGCTGAGTCTGCACCTGGAGGCTGAACCACTTGGACCCTCTGATCTGCCTGTTTTGACCACGTGATGGTGGGATGGCATGCAACCCCACACACGGCTCCGGGGCCACCACGCCGGGACATGTGGACCCCTGTGCAGCCTCCAGTTGGCGTCAGTCTATTATTTACTGCCAATAAACTTGAATTCAGGGGACAGAGGCTTCTCGGCCAGTCGCTGTCCTGGGCACAAGACCGCAGAGCTGCCTTTCTCTCAGTGTGTCCCAAGTCCTGGGTGCCATCCTGCGGTGATTGGGAAGTCGTGCCAGCCTTCCTGCTTGTGGAGTAGGGGATGACAGGGACACTTGCCAGCAGGGAGTTCTCTCTGAGCTGCTTGAGCTGGTCCACAGCAGCACTGTGAGGTTGACAGAGAAGGAAAAGCTCTTCAGAGCTGGCTGGCAGCCTTCAAGGGGCGTTCCCCTGAACTTGGACTTGCTTTTCTCTTTTTGCTCACACTCTTTGAGGCGTGCAGTCACAGCAGGCTTTACAAGGGGCCCTCTACAAGGTCTCCCTACCTGAGTCCCTTCTCTGGCAGGTTCTACACAGTCCAGCCAGCTGTGTCTGCCTGCCTGTCTCTAGACCAGGACAGTGAAAGTGCACAGTAGTGTTTAAAACCATTAGCAGTGCCTGGATCCTCCTTAGACACATCTGCACAGTATTTTGCCCTCCCCTCCTCCTGTCTCCTCCCCATGCAGTGCTGGGCCAGCTGACGCAGTGCAGAGGGCCTGTCCCCAGATGCTGGCATGACTACCGGCCTGTTCCTCTCTGGTGCCCTGGGAGAGTTTCGGGATAAAATGTTGGGCCAGCTCTTGCCCTCACCTCTGCCAGAGGTGTCCTGCAGGCTATCCCTTGTGAGTTGCAAATCTCCAGCCTTTTCAACTGTAACTGTGACACAAATGCAGAGAGAGACCGATCGGGGGACAGGCATTATCCTGTCCCTCCACTGTCCTGACATGTCCCCATTGGGTGGGACTCCAAGGCACATGTGACAGGCTCCTCCAAACTGTACCTGCTGCCCCAGCTGACTGCTGTTATCCACGCACCGACTCTGCACTGGTGCACAAAGCCCAGGTCACAGGCGGAACCTTGGCCTGGGGAATGGACGGGGAGTGGCAGGAGGTGGGTTACCTACCAACAGGACCCAGGCTGCACTCACAACCAATGGGAAGCAGATAATACCAGTCCAATCTTCAATCTGAATGTGACTTCTATGTACAAAAAACGACAAAACAAAACGCAGTGTTAAAAGCTTAACTTATCAAACTGTTAGGTTTCAAAACACAGAAGGGCAGGAAGAAACAGACAAGTCAGAAGTGCCAAATTTAACACTCTGGTCAGATAAGAATCTGCCTTTCACTTCACCTGCGTGACTGTCAGCTCTGTGATTTGGCATCTTTCTCTTCTCCGTGTATTTTCATCGTTTGTATTTTATTCCAGTTATATTTCCTCACTTCCCTCCATCTGGAAACCAAAACCAAGCAAAAGAACCCATGAAAACAAAACCCCTCCATTGGTTAGAGTGACCGGCAGCGACCCGCATTCATTAGATGAGCACATGACATCAACGTACCTCCACAGGTTCCGTGTTTACGGTGAATTCCTACCCCACAGCAAACAGGCTGCCACCAAATGCCAACTCCGGAGCTGTGACAGGCGGTGGGTGAAGTGACAACTGGCAAACAAGTGGAAGCATCTGACTACAGTGGAAGTGAGGAGGGCGACGGGGCACTGCCTTTCTGCTGGTTACACGTTCCTGACGGCTCTGGCTTTTCGGACTCCTCAGGCAGCCAGTGACGATTTACCATCTCGCTCTGTCCGTGCATGCACTCTGCCTTCAAATTGTTTCTTGAACGCCCATTACATCTCTGAAATTGGCAACTGGTAATGGCCACGTCAGCATGTGTGAGGAAGTCACATGCCATAAGCTGGTCACACAGTGCGCCAGGGCGTTGCCTCAGCTACCGCGCGGCATCTGCAGGTCACAGCGACTGGCCCTGAGACACACTGCATAAGGGTGTGTTGAAAGTGTGTGCATTTGCCCCCTGCCTTGCTCCTAAGTGCCATGATCTCAGAACGTCATCGGTGGTTCCTTTTCTTCTGCCCATATGACAGGTGGTGACCAAGAAGGAGGACTTTTTCAGTGCCTGGAACTCGTGTCTGCATCACGTCACCTCCCTGTCACTGGCACACATTCACAGAGGTCAGTGGCTCTGCTTGAATATTCATAATTGAGTGACTCAAAGGTTACCTGGCAATGGGACTCTGAAGAGGAGGGCAGTCCCCACACTAGTCTGAGCCTTGTGTTGAATTGAGGCCACCCCAATAACTCCCAGCTTACTAGCAACCCTGACTTAACGACACCCACAGAGGCCCACGCTGAACCCCAGGAGCAGGGTGCTTCACATGCCCACAGTCGCCAACCGCACCTGGCAGGAGCCAGCTGGCAGCCTGGCCCACAGCAGGGGCCGTCTGCCCAGCTGTGGCTGCGTTCCCAAATAAACAAACGGGTGGGGTGTGCACAGATAAAGGGAGAGTGTTTTAATAGGATCGCTGCCTGGAGAATGTCAAGCGTCAGAGCTAGCGAAATGAAACCTAATCCCCAAAGCACCGAGAAACTGGTTTGGCCTTTTAAAGCTGTGTGTCCCCCTGCAGGGGACATGCAGTGCTGTTCAGGGACATTTTTGGTTGTCACAACTGAGCAGGGGATGCTAGTGGGTGGAGGCCAGCATTCCCTTGAAGCACCCTGCAGCCCAAGGGTGGGCCCGTCCCACATGCTAGTCCTGCTGTGGGTGAGAAAGCCGGAATGTTCATTGTGACCTCGAAAGACCAGAATCACATAAAACAAAACCTTGAAAATAGAGTAGGGTCCGTGAAGATATGGCAAATTATTCTTGAAAGTATTGTGTACTCTCAAGACTCATTGGCTGGTTCCTCATCATGGCTGGATCCTGTGAGGAGTATGAGAGAGAGGGGCGTGCCCAATGTATTTGCTGTGTGGGGGTCCCCATCACCCAGGTCACTGCTGGGCCTGGAACGTAGGCCGGTGTGGTCATGGCTTCCAGGCCTTGTGCCCTGGGCACTGTCTCGGGAGCAGACTTCCTTGAGGGACTCTGTCAAGAGTCAAGCCAGCGACACAGGAATGAGCGCCTGCCAGGCAGGTTGCCGACACCCCTCCCCAGGGCATGCCCAGGACCCTCCCGCAGAGCTGACCAGGGCTGACTGCAGGAGCAGAGTAGGCGCAGGCTGCTTGTCCCTCTCCCAGTGCGTGGGACCTCGGTGGGCTCAGGACACCGAGTTAGGACCAGAGTGAGAGTGTGCCAAGAGCACAGGCTCCTCATGGGGTCGGGGGCTGCCGTTTTATACAACGACACACCTGTAACACTGCGCCTCGCTGCGTCCCTGACTTGGGTTGACTCCCACCTCCTGCTCCCTGGGCCACCAGTCCCTCCTATGGGCCTTTCAGGAACAGGATGAGGCTCCCCTGTTTGCAGACCCACAATCTTTCATTTGCCCGCGGCCCACTGTGTGTGAGGCTCGGGACGTCTCGCCTTACGCAACCCCGTGTGGCAAACGTACAAAATGGAGTGCCGGTGTCTTCACCACAAATCGAAACCCAGCTATGGATGACACATAGCTGCTCCATCCTCTCTGTAGGAGATCTCTATGTGGGATCCATCCGTGATCCCAGGACTGAGGCTCACACTGTCCCCACAGTTCTTGGTGGGCTGTCTGAGGGCTCTCGCTGGCCAGCCGGCCGGGAGGCTGCACGCTGGAGCCCAGGGGTCTGCCTCCCGGACCATCCTGCTGCCCAGCACAGCCTCATCCCCTGGACGTTTGTGTAAACCTCCCCTCTTCTGTCAGTGGGTTATGCTTCCAGATTTATTGATCAGGCTGAAACTTCTGTGGGATATGAACCAGCATTCGAGATGTCACAGGCCTCCTCGTCCACGCTGTGTAGACTTTTACGGCTGTTTTCGGGCTGTGGCCCTGACTCCCGGGCCCCTCCCCCTAGGCCCTGGGTACTGACCACAGCTGTCACCCTTCACCTTAGAGGACTGGCCATCCCATGTGGAGCTAATCATCCCACGTGTCAAGTTCAGCTCAGTGTGTGGGTGGAGAACTGGCTCCAGTCAGGCTCTCTGAATTCGGAGGCTGTATTTACGACCCCGCACACCCCGCTTTGTGACCCTCGGTGAGCTAATCAACCTCTCTGAGCTTTAGTCTCTTATAAAATGTAGCTAATGTGGTACTCACCTTGTAGGTCTATTGAAAAGATAACTTGAAAGTGTTAGTTAGTGTTCAGTGAAAGTGTTTTATGCCTGTTAGTTACGACTCTGCAAAAACCTTAGTTCCCCAACCCAGAGAGATTTTCAGATCCTTGCTGCTTAAGATGCAGGAAAAGAGAAAAGTTCAACAGGTGAGGTTCCAACGGATGAAGTCTTAACACCGGGAAGAAACAGCAGGGACTTGAAGCTGCCACAGCACAGAACTCCCGGCCTCGGGCTGGGTAATAACCACAGTAGCAAAGGGGATTATTTTCGGGAAATTGGCCTCAGGTTCACTGTCAGATGAAGAGGACTTGGCCGGTAAAGTAACAGGAGAAAAATAATCAGAATTAGTTTGATGGCAGCATTTGCAAACCCTGGGAGCGTTTTGAAACAGAAATGCATTGATAAGGAGGAGGCCTGGTAGGCGCAGAATGGGCTCCGGGACCGAGCGCTGAGCACAGGCTGCCCGAAGAATGTGGTCAGCACGTCATTGCATTCAAATGGCACGTGGCCCCTGGCAGAAGCCTGGGGGGTGTGGGGGCACAGGAGCCTCCGCCTTGGGCGACAGCCCGGCAGTGCCTTTGGACCCGTTTGAGGGGGGGAGCACAGAACAGAGGGGAGGGAAGGGTCAGTGTGCGAACACGCAGACCTTCACGCCATCCTGGTGCAGACGAGCTCAGGGTCTCGGCACTTTTCTCGGGAACAAATGGGAAAAAGCCTTCTGGCATCAGTACACGGGTGTCACTGGAGGCCTCGAGAAAACCATGTTTGAAATAAAAATGTTAAGCAGTCTCTAGTGGTTTCTGGAGTGGATGTGACCGTTACAGTGATACATTATTTGCCTACGCTACACGTTTTTATCTTGCCCTAGAAAGAGCCGTCCTGACGCGTGCAGCTCTCTGAACCCCTAAGGGTGCACCAGCCTCTCAGCTGAGCACTTTTATTTGATAAATTACACCCGCCGTCCTCCAGCTCATGCACAACTGTCTCTTGGTTTTTCCTGCTTGAAACCTCTGATGACTTCTCATTATGCTGCAGGAAGTCCCTTTTTTTGGTTCGTAATAAAGGGACTAATAATTTAGAATGTTCATGCTACAAGCAGGTTGTAATTATAATTCAAATGAAGAAAGAGTGTGGATTTCTGCCTGTTGGAGGATTAGTTTTAGACCCCTCTCAGGGATGTTTTGTTTGCAAACAGGACTTCCTCTGCTAATAAAAATGTGATCTCTGGCGTTATTAGAGCGTCACTTCTGTATGCAATCCACGAGGGCTTGTTCCAGTGTTTTTCACGGGACCAGCACCTCCCTCCCCGTTGGTAACATTATTCACCCTGATTTTGTTTCAGCTTTGGTAATGGTCTTCTGGGCAATTATGGGCATATACTTACCACCTCCCGGAATGTGCATTACATCATGTGAGCTCAGAAAAATAAAACCTGACTTTATTGCAAGTCCCACCTGAGCTTAGGTACCTGTTGTCTTACACTCAGGTGCAGAAGCCCCAGAGACCTGTGTCCCCCAGCCTGACAGGCGAACCTGACCTCTTGGTGGAACCAGAAGTCACAAATCCATGCGCCTTATTCTTTGAGTAATGGGTCTGCAGTGCTTTGTTGTCACTGCTGGATGAGGAGCCCTGGCAGGTGGGGACCACACCTACTGTGCTGGCTGTGATACCCCTGTGCCTTCCTTTCCCGTGGGCACCCTCTGCAGGGGGCGGACGATCTTTAGAGCAGTCCCAGTGCCCTGAGAAGGTGGTCTGAGAGTCAGCTGTCCCTACTGCTGGTCTGCACCCCTTGAATTTGTGGGTGACATGAGCAGGTGAGGGGGTCTGGCAGGCCAAAAATGGGTCCCATGAATCAACATCTCGGAGGCCCCCCGTTGGGGAGGAGAGGGAACGTGCTGCTCGGCTTCGTTTCCTCTGTCTTGGTCACATGGCCGAGCCTCAGAGCCCTGGGCTCCGGAGTCCGGGGTTGACAGTCTCCATTTCAGGTGCACAATGGCCACAGTGAGTGCTCTGTAGGAGTGGGGACACTCGTGCCCACACTGGGGACCACGGACAGGAGCCCTTTAGGAACCCAGGAGGTGGCAACATGAGGGAGACCAGGAAGTGAGAACTGCTTCCGCCTGCACCGGCAGGACCCTGCAGGGAGAGCCCAGGGTGGGGCGGTGGGAGTCTGGGGAGGCGCCCGGTGAGGGGCGGTGGCCTCGGAGGGTGTGGGGTGCCTTCGTGCCCACACAGGAGGCGGCTCTGAAAACAAGGAAGTCGACCGAGCCCAGGCTTTGCTGCGTGTGAGCCTTGGGACAGCCTGCCACTGTGCCCCATCAGCATGTGGATGTGGACACAGGAAAAGAGGACGTTCTGGAAGGCAGGCTGCCCAGCACCCCACTGCGCCTGGCCCAGGTGCTAATAAGATGTCACTCACCATTCAGGCCCAGGACAGCGGCCGCTGTGATGATGGCTGCAGCCCCATTGCTGAGCGCATGGCTCGTCATTTCTTTAATCTCCATAACCTCTCAGCACCTTTTGAGGAAACGGAGGCTTAGGGGTGCAGGACGGCCCTGGCCCCATACGAGGCCGGTGAGCCCAAAGCTGTGCTCACAAGCCTCTGAGGCCTCAGGGTTGAGTGGAGCCTGCCCGTCCCCAGCTCCCCAGGGCTTCCTTCTCATCCATGAGCACAGAAGAACGGGAATTCTGGTGTTCCCGAGCTTTTGGAGGTTTTCCTTTGTGTATTTATTTAACACATACTTTCCTATATTAAAGTGGGCATGTACTGCCTTTCAGGACTCTTCTTCTTGTCTCTGAGTAATGCTTCTTGTTTCTTCTATCTCACGGCTTTCTGTGAGCACCAAATGAAAAACCATCTGCGGACGCACTACGGCCTTAGAACCATGGGACAGTAACACACAGCCCTGAGCAAGATGTAAGGGACGGACCACCCCCTTCTTCCTCACCAAGGCAACAAGGAGGGGGTCGCCACCCATCTGAGGAAGCCCAGGCACAGAGAGGTTAAGTGAGTTCCCAGGGTCACACAGCAGGAGGAAATGCACACCCCAGCAGAGGCAGGAGGCCCTCTGCCCATTAGGCTGCTAAGTACTTGTGGGTCCCCATCTGGTAGCTCAGCATGGCCAGGGAGGTGAGAAAAATCAGCCCTCTCTATTCTGCAAACGTGTTTTTCACTCCTTGGTTTCCCACTGTGTGGTTGAACACTCTCCCTGTGGAGGATCTGTACAGTCCATGCTGACTTCTGGAACCTACATACCAGATTTCCCCGAAAATAACACCGGGTCTTATATTAATTTTTGCTCCAAAAGATGCATTAGGGTTTATTTTCAGGGGATGTCTTATTTTTTCATGTATAAAAATCTACATTTATTCATGTACAACAATCTACATTTATTCATTTATTCATGTACAAAAATCTACATTTATTCAAATACAGTCATGTCATCTTCTTCCAGAACATCGTCATAATTCTCCAAACCCCGAATTCCAGCTTGAATTTCTTGCGCTTCCATTTCCTGTAGAAGCATTGGCTCCAATCTCTCATGTCCAGCAATAGAGCTCTCCTTAAATGAGCCCTTCTTGTCCATGTAGCCTGCTCGTAGTGCATTGGCAACACAGCTGTCAGTGATTTTATCCCATGAATTCTTCACCCAAGTCAGGACCCCTTGCAGGCTAGGCTCCACGCTGATTTCTCTCCATTCTATTTTCAATGTAGTCATTGATTTCCATGTGCAAATGGTCCCTGAATGGCTTGTTTATTGCAATATTGAGAGTCTGGAGATAGGCAGTCATTCCTGTGGGAATCATTATTTGATCTATTCTTCTCTCTGCAAGGAAATTCTTCATGTCTTTAGTGCGGTGAGTGCTGGCTGAATCCCAGACTAGCGGACCTCTTTGACCACCCTGCAAAACAAGTGGCAGCATAAATTGACCCACTTCCTTATAACTGCTTTTGTGCACCAGGCTTTTTCGGTTTCAAGAACATAAATACCTGAGACACATTCAACCTTATCTTTCTTGCCCTTAGTGATGATTAGAGGTGAGCTTTCTTTCCATCCAGATGAATTGCCAAAATACAGGTAACACATGCACTTTTGTAACCAGTGGAGGGAATGTAGATTGATGAGGCACCCCTCTGATCAATTGTTGTTTGAGATCCTTGGCCCATAAACACTGCAGTTTCATCCATAGCAATCACGTTGGAGAGTTGGTATTTAGAAAAGTTGATGCCGTCAACAAAGGACTTGAATGCAAATGCACGTTTAATAAGTTCAGTATCTTCCAGCTTGAACAATGTTGTCGATCTTAGAGACAGTTCATATCGCTGAAGGAAGCCATCCAGCCAGTGTTGTGATGCTTTGAATTCTTCTGGGATATTTCTAACTGTGGTGCCATTGCAAGGGCAAATGCTTGAATATCAGCCCTGCGCACAACCAAAGCCTTTGCTCTCCTGTCAGCAATCCATTCACAGATGATGTTTTTCTGCTCAGGAAATAATGGTTGCTGACCTGATCCACACTTGCGCTTCTTAGCACTTCCCTCATCCAGCTGTTAACTGAGGTTATCGTACTCTGCTCGCCATTTTTGGACCATTTGGAGATCCCACTTCTTTTCTTTGCAGAAAGCCTAAGATTCTTGCCCCGGGAGTCCTCCACATTTCCTTTCTTGTACTCGATGGAATAACTCTTTCTTTTTGCACTCATCTTGTCTGGGGGTCAAAATATTATTCCCTTTAAATCTGCCATTAAATCAAGTGTTAATTGAAGACTTACAAGACAGGAGTGGCAACAAAAATGATGACAGTTAAGAATGATGGTCCGGGGCCGGCCCGGTGGCTCAGGCAGTTGGAGGTCCGTGCTCCTAACTCCGAAGGCTGCCGGTTCGATTCCCACATGGGCCAGTGGGCTCTCAACCACAAGGTTGCCGGTTCAATCGAGTCCCGCAAGGGATGGTGGGCTGCACGCCCTGCAACTAGCAACGGCAACTGGACCTGGAGCTGAGCTGCGCCCTCCACAACTAAGACTGAAAGGACAACAACTTGACTTGGAAAAAAGGCCTGGAAGTACACATTGTTCCCCAATAAAGTCCTGTTCCCCTTCCCCAATAAAATCTTTAAAAAAAAAGAATGATGGTCCACACAGAAGCGACGAAAAATTGCAGGCACCAAAATTCAGAAAACGTTTCTTTATTTCACATGAGTGCATTAATGTACGTCCGTTACAACATACGATATATTGAATTATGAAGATTCACATTGGACACAACCACGTCCGTTCGTTATCAAGTGTGCACGTTATTCGTGTGTTGTGTCTGTACTCCAATCGGTCATTCGGCAATAAGTCTCGAGTTCATCTGTTTACATAGGCATTTACCTGTCATCTAAAGGTGCCCGCTTGGGTATTTACAAATACTTAATTATATTTATATTATCATTTAAGTATTAATGTGAATAATATTATTTATTTATATTTAATTATATATTAATATTATTTTATATTCAATACTTCTGTCGTGTGTTGCAACGGATGTACTAAATGCATCCGTCTGGCTGACGATCTTAACTGGGGCTTATTTTTGGGGTAGGGTTTATATTACGAGTATCCTGAAAAATCATGCTAGGGCTTATTTTCCAGTTCGCTCTTGTTTTCAGGGAAATACGGTAGTTTCAAAACAAGGTTAATCAGCGCCCAGGTAGGCAGGCAACAGTAACACAGAGTAAGAAACAGTTTGTGCTGCGTAGCTTATATAGTGAGTTTTCTGTTACAAATATGGTTATAATAAGACCTAAACTGTGACTAACAACAGAAGCGTAAGAACTCTCATCTATCAGCAATTCCAGGTATGATTTTATATAAAAGGTATGGTCCCACACCCCATATCACAAAGTTAAACGTATTTGCAATAAGCATATGCTTACATTTAGGTTTGAAAGGACAACATGTTCTGATCTCACAAAATAACCTTTGAGTTCACATGAGCCACCCACGCAAAAACCAAAACGAAGGACAGAAAAACACAGAAAAAGCAACTGTCTGTTGACAACCAGATTTTCTTTCGGTTCTTTTGAGTTTTTTGTCTATAAATAATCTGTATGTTTCAAATGTGACCATTTTCTCTAAAGGTGCCTCCTGGAATGTCCTCACTTCAGTGTGTTTTAAAAACAAGGATTAAGTGTGTAAACCATGGGAACTATTGAGTTTTGGGAGGGGAGAACTTTGATACACATGCTTTTTAGATACCAAAAGTGTCAACATGAAGCATTAAGATGATATATTCTTTCTTCGGTGCATCTGTTTATCTTTTATGAAATCTGGAGTTTGATAAATCACCAGAGATAAAAACATCATTTTTAACCTATCGTAGATCCCAAATGTCAGGAGGAAAAATAGTGCTGTGTCTCCTGTTGGTGAATTTGCCTCTCTCTCTGCTTATGAGTTATGGGAGTTTATTTGCAGAGAAAACATAATGCTCTATTAACTTGAAAATGATGGCTTTTACTCAGAAACGTGAGAACAGCAAAGAAAAAGAGAAGCATTGAAGCCCCTGAGAGGTAATCGTTTAGCAAGCTTGGAGATATGCTTAAAGTGGCCCGGGGGGGTACATGGCCAAGTGATCGCAAGGTAATGAAAAGCAAGTTCTCATCAGTGTCCCCTCCTTTCTGACACGGGGCACCCCTGGTCTCATGCATCACAGTGGATACTGAAAACTCGGCAGGGAAATTTCACTTAACATCAGTGTAAGTAAAGATTGATGAAGCTATTTATTGTGTTGTGGTTCCCCCCCCTCCCCCCGCACCCCTGAAAAATCACTCAGTAATTCTCTCTTAATTAGCGGCCTGGAAAAACATAAACAGGCCCATAGATTTCTATAATTAGAGGTGAAAATTACTCTGTGTCCAGCAGTGCAGCAGGAAGGAGTTTAGTACAGACGGCGGCTAACCTCTGACTTCTGTGATCTGGAGATAAAAGTTCAGGAGCCAAAAAAGTAAGTTGGTCAAGAAGACATGGCAGGAAAAATGGCCCATTGGAAATGTTTAAAATAGCTGTTTTTTCATATAGAATGCAGTTTCTTGATGGAGTCAATATTAAAGAGTTCCTTGCTTGTGAATATTTTATAATCCTTCATTCCTGGAAGTTTAAGAAACTACATTTGATGCAAACCCATCCCGGCCACGGGCATGCAGCTGAGTTTTTCTGGTAATTGTTACCAAAAGCTTTTTCCAACACATGATGAAGGAGACATTCAACGTGTGTCCCAAACATCAGAAGTGCCCGTGTCCCTGTGGCCCAGAACCAGTCGTGGCTGTGACTGTAGCTCCATGCATCTGGTCTTTTCTTCATGCAAGGGACATGCAAGCGCGTGGGTTGGAAGGAATGGGGTCCAGGTGTCGCGTCAGACCACTCTACCCAGTCAGCCCAGCATTGCCTGTGTCCTTCAGATACACACAACGTGTGAGTAGAACACTATCAGCCACCCTCATCCATCAGCATTGAATATCTCCTGTGTCGGGAACAGCCGTCCTGTCTGTGACCCACCTGACTTAAATGACGGACCCGGTCATGGTTTTCCAGAATTGGCCAACTCCTGTTCTCTTGGTGGATCGGGACCGCCAGCTGAGCGTCATTCTCGGAGTTGTCTCTGCAGGCAGGTGGTGGGACAGGCTGGTGGGGAGTCTCTGCGGGAGAAGATGTGGCCGCGGTGGTCACCGCTGATGGCTGCCTCTCGCTCTGCCTCCTGATCCAGAGCCCAGTGGCCATGCTGAGCGGGACCTGTGGAGTGAGTGCTGGGGCGCCCCACCTTCTGGGCCAGAGAGAGAGCCCAGGGCAGCTGCGCCTATGTCCTGTGGAGTGAATGGCCACATTGGCCCTGGGCTGAGAGGCGTCTAGCGGGGAGTCAGGGACGCCTGTGCTCTCTCGTGGGTCATGCTTGACCTGAGCCAAAGACCACAGATGGGTCCCCTTTGGAGCCAGCTTTGTAGAAAAGAGCTGTGGGGATGGGTTGGGATGGGCATGCAATGTGCAGCCGCGAGAAGACACTGTTGTCCTGAGGCCCAGAAGCTGGGACAGGGTCCGGCCCCTCCCACACTGTTCCCCCCGCCCCCCGCCCACCACCACCACCACCACCACCGCGGGAGCGGCTCACGCTGGAATTTGGTAGCCGGTCATCCACATCTCACTGCCATGGCTCAGATAAGGGCTGAGGCTTCCAGGATGGCAGTGAGACCCTGTGGCTGCTCCATCCCAGGTCCTGGCCAAACGGGTCCCTGCTCATCCACACTCTTCTCTCTGTGGGCAGAGTCCTTACAGGGGGCAAAGGAGTGGGGAAAATATTTATTTGCTCACAAAGTTTTCAGTGCCTCCTATCTGCACGACTTTGGGCTAGGAGGACACAGGATGCTTTTCAGTGTCGCAGCGGGAATAAGATGAGTGTGAGTGCCCACGTACGTGAGTGGTGATGAGCCCATGAGTGGTACAGGAACCTGCAGACCTCACAGGACTCTGAGATGACTTCACAGAATGTCCCTTGGGACTGACTTGTAGTATGACTAGGATCCCAGAGGTGGAAATGTGAAGTGCATTCTCAGAGGAGCTGCAGTGTGGACAAAGGGGAAGGTGACCAAGTGAAGGGCTTGTTCTGGCCTGTTCCACCAGATGGAACGTTTGGGGAGAGGCGGGAAACAATAGTGAAGTTCGGGAGGGCGGGCTGGGCGGGGGGTGGGTGTGCTGGACCCCTCGTTTGGGAGCGTGGCCTTTGCTGGTCGACAGCAGGAAGCTGTGAAGGGACTGAGCTGGACAGTGACCTCACACCCAGGCTCACTGACGGAGATCCTCCTGGCCCTGGGCCATAATGCCTTCAAGAAAGAAACCCTGGGTGGGGTGGGTAGAGGGGGCAGACCACACAAGACAGTGTGATCACCAGAGAGGACAAAGACCTGCACAGAGCTGGTGATGGTGGGGATTGAAAGGAGGGTCTGCACGACAAAAGCAGGGTCCCCTCCCCATCCTGGGGGCAGCTGGCCCTTTGGAAGTGCTGAGGGCCCAGTACTCAGGCAGACAGACTTAGTTCCAGAGGACCAGATGTGTCTGCAGAGAAAAGGTGCCCTCTGAGCCCCCTCGGTGCTCCCAGACATGGTCCCGGCGAAGGGCCGTGTGGCCCACACGTGTTCTGCCTGCTCTCTGCAATGGCTTGTGTGAGCTGGAGCCAGGAGGTAGCCAGCGGCCATGGTGGAGACAGCAGGAATGGGGCCTCAGCCCTGGCCTGGCGAGGAGGCCCGAGGGCCAGCTCCTCACCTACCATGGCACTGCGATGGGCAGGAGGCTAGAGCCCCACAACTGCCAGTTGCCAAGAAGCTACCAGCCCCTGCTGCTCCTGTGGTGCTTCTGAAAACAAAGCCAGGCTTCTTCCTGCTAAGATGAGGCCCTTCTGTCACCTGCTCTTTCAACGTCTCCCTGTTGTTGAGGAGGTGGGTGGGGGACTTCAGAAGCCTAGAGTGACAGTTCTGCAAAGTGAGCTGAGAGTACCTCTGTCACACACAGGGGAGGGCAGAGGGATCAGGGCCAGTGGCCGCCCAATTCCACCTTGTTTTCCAGAGTAAGCAACGGCCCCGGCCGGCCAGGAGCCTCGGGGCTCCCAGAGGGACGTGGGACCTGCTGTGCTGGTGCCAGGAAAGCCTCAGCAAAGCAGGACACAGTCCCCAGAGCTCAGCCGGTTGGCTCCTCCAGGTGGAACCTTTGGTCTCGGGGCAGGTGTCGGCCTCCAAGTTGCTGCTGGCTCCTCACTTTCACTGCAGGTGTGAGGTGACTTCCTCGCTGTCCTGCCAGACTGCACGTTCGCCCGGGAGAGCGCCCTTTCCAGGGATGGACCAATGGAGGGCCTGGCTGTGAAGGGGTTTGGGCAAGCCTGTGTTTCAGCAGCGGGCCTTCTTTCTCCAGCGGGAGCCTGCCCTGCTCAGTGGGGCCCATGGCCAGAGGCCAGGACGAGCTTACGGAGTGCTCACGACCACGCTCTGCCCACCTGCCCAGGTACATGTGGCTTTGTCCACCCGGGACGCCAGGTTCCAATCGAGAGTTCTCCAACTGGCGGAAGTGTGCAGGCTCTGCAGCAGGGAGACAACCCTCCCCGCCCACCGCGGCGTCACCCCATGCCTAGTGTGTCCTCCCGTGTAGATGCCCAAGGTCTGCCTGCTCTTCACCAACAGCTGCCACATGGCCACCCAGGAGAACCGTGTCCCCAGGGAAGAGGCTTGAGCTGTTTGTGTGGAGGACGCAGGGGATGCATGCCCCAGTGGGCCCTGGCAGCCAGGAGAAGTGGGGTGTGGGCTCCAGGTGGGCGTTGCCGGTGACCTACCGGGAAGGCTGCAGCCAGAGGAATGCCAGGGCAGGGCTCTCTGAAGCTTGGCACCTGGGCAGGACCCTGTCATAGGGATTGAGAGAGAAGCAGAAAAAATATTCTGGGACAGGATTTCTGAACAATCCAACCCCCTGTGCCATATCTCAAGGTCAGCTCTGCCTGCAAACCATGGTAGTTTCCCAACGTCACCAACCACCTTTCAAAGAGAAGATAAGCACGTGGGGCATCTGGTTTGTCTGACTGTCCCCTTGTTTGCATCAGTGTCACAATGAAGGCCTTTGTGGTACAGCCATGGCCAGTGGTACGCTGCTCCCATGGTACAAAGTCCTGGGTCCCTCCCAGAGTGGCTACAGCATGGGGGCTGTTGTATATCCCGGGTACCAGCCATCGCAGCTCATGTTAGAAAGGGACCGTGCCTTTCATGCTGGCCTGTAATTTTTTTCACCGAAACTATCATGTTTTATTTACTTCAATCAGGCATTTATTTCTGTGCTCCCCTACCCCTACCGCCACCTCCCCCCACCTCAGAGCCACTTGTCTACACACCTGCCTTTTCCCTCTGTTGTCAGGACAGTCTTTTTGTCACACAGGTGGAAGCCCCTGCGTCCCCTACTGATGAGGGGCCCTGGGACACTTAAGAGCAGCAGGAACCATCACATTGCATCAGGACAGAGCGTTAAGGAGAAGCGTGTCCCAGGCCTGGGGCCGGCCCCCTGCTCTCACCAGGCAGCCAGCAAAGGCCGATCACATACCACAGAGGCTTTCATTCTGAGGGTTTTCCCCGCTCAAGTCAGGGAGGGAAGAGGGAACAGGCAGTGAGATGTCAGCCTTGTCGTGGGGAGTGAGGCAGAGTGGGCACCGACTGTGTCTGTGCCCTCCCCGTTTCGGGGCTCCATGGGGACCAGAGCGGGTGGCTGTGAGGTTTACCTCTGCTGGCCTCACGGACATCCGAGGCGAGGGGAGAACCCCGCGTCTGGCTGCCCTGCCTCTGCTTGGCGTCCGGCTGGCTTCGGTTATGCATGCAGGATGAGTGGCAGGTGCACCCCAAACCTCAGCTAGCCAGTGAAGGGAAGCGCCACCTGCGGGCCTGACCCCCACAGCACAGTACAGTTTGGTTCCACAAAACCGGCCACGACTGTGGGCACGCTGGACGCGACGGGCGCAGGGCAGAGTCGGGCCAGGACGCAGGCTGTCTTCTGGAGCCCACAGTCTCACCCCTGAGACAGGCCAGCCTCTGCACCTAGAAACCAAAGAACGATTTATAAAGGAAAAGCCAGTGTGTACATGTCACACCAAGACATCGATGGGAACCAGTCAGCATGGTAGGAAGAGTCAGAGAAAGCTTCTTAAAGGTGCACGGGGTCCCAGCTCCATGCCAGTCGTGGCTCGCTGCCCACCCTGCACCGCATTCAGCCTCATGCCCATCCCGGAGACAGGCCCTGGTCCCCACATGGGACAGATGAGGAAGCTGAGGCTCAGCCAGAGGGTGTAACTTGTCACCAGCCACAAGCACACGCGCCTCACGGCGGCAGAGTGGTGATTTCAAGCCTGGGCCCTCTGACACTAGGCCTGTGCTGGTGAATACTCACCCACTGGCCCAGGAGAAGGGCAGGATTTGAACAGATAGGAAGGTGACGGAGGGATCGCGTGGGCCGAGGACTGATTGGTGATACGAGGAGCCGTGGGACAAGGTGGTTTGCACCAGGGAGGCGGGGCAAGGAGAGGCCAGCCGGGTCCTGGTGGGCCAGGCCTCCCTCGGGGGCAGCATGGGCGACGGAGAGGAGGGCGGGGCTTCGAGGCTGCACATCAGGTTAGAAGTGTCCCGCAGGACTTAGAGTGGCACCTGTGTCTGGGGAAGGGGCCATCTGAAAGACAGGGTGCAAGCAAAGCCAGCAGGCATGGGGACGCGAGGGAAGAATTGAAGATGCAGACCTGTGGCTGGTGAGTGGCAGCACGGCAGGAAGGGGACAACTCGGGAAAGAGTGGGCGAGGCATGGAGGCCCACAGGTTTGGGTGGGAGGCACAGCGTTCAAGGTAACAGCTGCTCGACTGGGTGCCACATCGTGAGCTAGAACTGTCACAGTGGAGTCCAGTCACAAGCAGCAGCGTGGAGGTGGGGTCGCCACCGACGGGCGCGGGGAGGGCGAGAAGGCAGCCGCCGTCGGAGCAGGCATGAAGCAAGCGCTTACATTTCTATGGCCGCTCACAGCACAGACCTTCACTAAATGATGTCACAGCAGAAGCCCAAAGCAGAGCTGGTGGTGGTGTCCCGGGAGAGGGGACTGTCACTTCCAGGGTGTGGCACAGGCTGCTGTGTTCTCGTGGGTGAGGACCACTCAGCAGACCTCGGGCTGTCATCTCATGCAGCAAGTTTCTGCTGCACCCCTTTTGTGGGCACAGTATCGTGCTTCAGTTCTCAACTCTTTTCAAAGTTTTTACTTTTTTAAAAACTGTACGTGTCTGTGTAAACTTGGAAGAAACAACTACACAAGATACAACTGACAACAGTTAAGACTGCACAGCATAATTTAATTGCAGATGAAAACTGTCTAAAGAAATGTGTTTTATAGGTAACACTGAAAACCACACACGAAAATGACTCAGACAGTGCTTACTTGATGAAAATTCATTACCACTGATATAATCTCATGAAAATATCTGCGTTTGTAAACATGACATCCAGACCTTTGGGTTCAGAACAGTGAACTTGGAATGTCCCTCTGTCACAAAGCTGGATGTAGCTCTTCCCGCCTTTGTGGGCCCCTGGAGCTGGGCTGGACCCCCAGCGGTCAAGGGCTTTGAGTGGTCTGATGGGCGTCCAGGCAGCGGCGAGGTCCGCGGTGCCTGAAGGTGAGAGGCAGGGCAGTGCCCAGCAGACAGCAGTGAAGGGTTGTGACAGGGAAAGCAGGATCGCAGCCTTGAGTGTAGAAGTAAGAGGCTTGTCTAACGGTCGACCAAGTCAAAGTCTTTGATGCCTGTGGAGAGGAGGAGATTTAACTCTGAGGGTGGCAGGGTCTCATGGGAGCATTTTCGAGGGCAACACGGTGCAGGAAGTGTCTGCAATTTGGGGCTTCCTTAGGCCCAGATGAAGGGTGCTCACATGAGTGGGCCTTTGATAGTAGCAGGACACTATACAAAGAAGCGTGTAATTTGTGTTGGTCGTTTAGGTTAATATTACTAGAGCTTTATGGCCAATTTAAATGGATCATTAGCATTTTTTTTTCTTGGTAAGCCTTCCTGTGTTTCTCTCTGCCATGCTGTGGGAGAAGGGTGGCTGGGGAAACACGACTTAAATATTCGGGGGAGTTTATGGGGTTTGCTTGCGTCAACACTGGGGGCCATATCATGTTCACACCAAGAGAAGATTTAAAGCTATGGGAATTGTGATGGAAGACTGAGATAGAAAATGTAGCATGGCCCTATTTACGAGGACAGGTGGGTCCTCTAGCTGGAGGTTACAGGGTGTGGGGATGGTGTGTGGCCTTTGGGGGACAGGAAGGGCCATATGACAGTGAAGCCAGGACTCCCCGACAGTGTAGGACAGAGCTTTGCATCCTACCGTGTAGGATGAGTGTAGGATCACGGCCAAGTGTGCTGATGTAATTGCAGCAGCTGACAATGGTGGCCCCACCGCACTTAGGGCAGGCGGGAGCTCTGTCGTGCGACCCAGGAAGGACCACTACGTTCTCCTCCATAGCAGACGTGCTCAGGTCTCCGGGCGGCCACTCACCGTCTCTGCTTCTTGCCTTCCAGTCACCTTCGAGCAGTTCTCCCTGGCAGTGAGGTGCTGTCCCGACCGCGACGATCGGGCTCTGTTAATGAAGGTAGGTTGTCCCACAAAGTCCTGTTTCCGTAAAGGCCGCAGCATTTGCGCTGCCCCGAGGACAGCTTCATTTGTACAAGCGGGAGTAAATTTATCATGTCTGAATTTTGTGCTCAGCGGGGATAAACTTGTCACCGGCCGGTAGGAGGGCTGCTGGCTAATGAGCACAGGCGCGGCCGTAGAGCAACGCCGAGTGACAGGAGAGTGGGTGTCAGCCACTGGCAGGGATGTACTAATCCTCCCAGGGGCTCAGTGGTTCCAGTTAAGCTTCTCTGACAGAGTCTTGATTCTTCCAGCAGATTTATGAGGCTTGGCCAAATTCCATGACTCTCCCTGTTCTTGTTAATTAAGACAAAGGATTCCCTAGGCCCTATGTCTGCCGCAGCCTCACGTATGTCACCTGGGGAATGCTACACAAATGATACTGCTCGTCCTCACCCCTGGAAAGGGTGTCTTAGGCCATAGATTCCCTGACCTTCAGTGGAAGACAGAGCTCATGTTTGCTTGGGAACAATCGTTTCACTTCCTTCTGGATCACCAAGGAGCACAGGTGGGGTGGAACCTGCCTTTGAGCTGTAACACCCAGGTGAGCCAAAGTGCGGGGAACCTGCCAGCGGCCAGCATGCATTGCAGTAAAATGTGGTCTCGGAGGCAGAAAACAGTAGGTGCCAACAAATCATAAAGGTACACGTGCTTTCCCACCCATGACCAAGACTCCCATTTCCTCCTAGAATCTGTACTTAGACCCACCTGGAAGCAGGCACACGTTGCTATGATGTCACCTCAGGGCTGCACCCTAGGGAAACCGTGTGTACCAGGAATTCCGTTTCTTTGCCTAAACACCGTGCCAGGTGTCCTCTAACTTTAGAAATGGGTGGAAAATACAGGGCGTTACTCCAAGGGAAATTCAACTCATTTGCATAAGGTGTGATATTTCTGGTCTGTCTTTTTTTTTTTCCCCTTGCTTTTAGCTTTCAATTATGTTACTGTGTAATAAAGGAGTGCTGATACCAAATCTGCCGGGATCGTCTGAGAGACCTGGTCTGCCAGGGTCCTGGGTACAACACACCCACTTTGATTGGCATAAATTCTGGCACATAAGCTTTTCTCGGTATTTTGAGGTTTTCCATACTTAACTCTCAGTTCCCTGCCCTGGGGTCCGTTCCCCAAGGACCTTACCGGCCAGGTTTAGGCTGTATTCCAGTGGCCTTGAAGTGGCCGTGGGCTCCAGATGCTCACCTCTTTACCCCAGATGACGGGAGCACACAGCCTTTGGCGCTTCCTTCCTGTTCTGGCCAGCACTGCCTCCTGCCATCTGCCCCTCTTGCTTCTCTCTTGTCTCCTCCTCTTGCCCGTCTCTCCCCATCCTCCCGTCTCCACAGCGCCTGTGTATGCTGAGCACACTCCCGAGTGGTGCTTGGGTGGCCGTGGAGCCCACCTGGACGGTCTGGGCGTCTTGGGGGCCGCGTGGGGTGGAGAGGGTAGAGCCTGGAGCTGGTGTCGTGGGACCAGGCCTCCAGTCCTGCACTGAACCCTCTGCAGTGACATCAGTATTTATGTCCCCATTGTTGGTTTCTGCAGACTGTGACACTGTAGCCACCGAGGATGGTGTCTGTGGGCGTTTTCTCTGTATTCACAGATATTTGAACAGGCACCATCAAAGAAGTTTCAGTGAACAAAAACGTGTGCTCAGTTCACATATACTGAAACTATTTGGTGATTTTTCTCAGGAGATTGAGGTTTTTTTAATGTCACATATCAGAGAGTGCCATGTGGGTGTGACAGTGGTGTGCAGGACTTCTGTAGCTGTTATGTGGGAGAACGTGCTCAGGATGACAGCAGGACATGGTGGCCACGATCAGCCTGCAGCCATGTGTTTGTTTGCTCTGTGAGCGATTCACTTTGCAGACTCTCTGCAGCCAACGTAACTATTTAACTCAGCCTCGCTGGGTGAAAAGTGGTTGCAGGCAAAAGGGCTAATCTGGAGTCAATGTGATGGTTTGAAAGATGACGTTTTGCAGCCAACTGCTGCATCCCTGCCTTGTCACAGCTAAGTGAGACCTGAGGACCAGTGTATTCACTCGGACCAGTGGACGAGGCCATCTGTGCCTGCCATCGAGCCAGGTCAGACACCGCTGGAAAACTGGACCCACAGTCTGAGACTCTGGAGATAACAGAGGCAGGAGCCTCTGACGACGACAACCGGGAAGAGCACCGCAGGTTAGCTGTCCGTGGGCCTGGGGCCAGCGTGTCTCGGGACGCCCAGGCTGGTCTTGCTCCTGGGACCTGCACCCAGGTGACCAGGTCCTCCCTGCTCCCTGCCACATCAGAGCCCCCCGGGCGGGAAGACTATGAAGATGGTGAAAACTCAGAGGTACCACTGTGGCTGGCTCGTGGAGTCAGTCATAGCTCGCTGTCAGTCACAGCCCGTTGGCACAGATGCTGTGGACAGAAAGGCGCTCCCTTCTCCACGACTCAGTTTCTCCACTTACCAAGTAGAGGCCAAGGCCACTACTGACTTCTTGAGGTTCTCCCCCTGCATCCCTGTTAAGGGACTAGGAAAGAGGTACCGAGGGCTGAGACAGCTGTCTTGCAAACAATTTCCATCACATAATTTTTAAGAGGAGACAATTCAGGTGGGCCATGGATTTCCCTTTTAGCGAAATTTCACCATTACCTGAACCGTAGAAAAGATTTAGATTCTGTCAGTTGCTTATTTGACCCCATTTACTTTTCATCTCCACACTTCCCTGTTTCTTCACTCGTGCTTACTTCTAATGGACAATTAATCTCTTAGGTCCCTTGCTGTCACTGCCCTGCAGAGCCAGCTGACCACTCTGTGGTGACTCCAGATCTAAGCTCTGCCCACACCCAGGCATGCTCAGCGGTCCCCGCCTCTGCCCTCCCTCTTCAGCCACAGTACAGCCTGGGACTGTCTCCTGTCCTGGGGCTGCCACACCAGATCTGGACATCTACCTGTTTATCCTTGTAGCATCTTTCAGAGTCATGCCTTTTCCTCTGTCCCAGAAAAAAGCACCTGATCCTCAGCAGTATGTCCTGTTCCTACTCTGCCAGGCACCTGTTGTGGCTATGGGCAGGTCACTGTCCTCTGTTTTAGCTCAGTGTCCTTTTCTGCTAAAAGAGGAGGTAAATTCGATTACTCGGAAGACCCTTCCAGCATCCACACTCTGCAAAGCAAAGTCCATGCCTGGACATGGCTGACGACCCGGGAGAGCACCAACCTGGCCCTCAGCTGCCTGTTCTGTCCTTCTCCAAATTAACCTACTCGAAGCCCGGAGTTCTGTGTGCCACTCTCTGCATTAGTTTCCAGCCATAACTCCTGTCTCCTGTATGACTGGTGGTCACAGAACTTGTCATCCAAACCTGCACTTTTTTGAGTGAAAGGGGGCATGATTACAAATGGAGCTTGGATGGCAGGCAGGACTCCTGACTGGAGGCAAACCAGGGCAGGGCGTCCAGTTAGCCTGGTTTGGAGTCACGTCCAAACCCCTTCCTCCAACAGACGGCATTGCCTTGCCTACGGGCTCCCCGTCCCTGCCCCCACCCCCACCAGAATTGCCTCCTCTTCAAAGTCATGTGATGAAAGTTGTCAGCAAGACAGGCCTCTCGTTGCCAGTCTGCATCTTGACCATCATTTTCTAACCAAATAGAAGTGATCAGCTTCCTTATTTTGTTCTCAGGGAGTTTGTCACACATGTGGTGGCTGCTGTGTCCCATCTGGGTGGGAGGTAGCTGCCCAAGCAGGACCACTGCTGCCATGAGCCTCCCGAGGCCGGCACTTGCTAGACCTCCCTGCCTCCCTTAGAAAAGCAAGTCGGAGGCAGGGGGCAGGGGTACAGTCCCAGGGCAGCAGACAAGAGCTAGTTGGAGGAGCTCTGGCTGATGTGTTAGAATTAGAGCAGGACAGCAAGGCCAGGCTTGGCTCAGAGCAAAGCTTCCCCACTGCAGGGATGCTGAGCGAGTGCCCGGAGCGTTCCACAAGCTGCAGCCCCAGGGCAGGCCCCACGGCCCGAGGCCTCTGCTGGAGACACCATGTGATGCTCAAGGCCATCCGTCTGTGTGTGGGACCCAGTATCACGCCTGAGATCCAAGATCCGGGCCGCCCTGTCTTGAATCTGTGCTGCCTAAACTGCAGACTTCAGCAGAGCTGTCACAGCCGTACAGTGACAATGCCCCAGCCCGTGGCGATGGCAGAGGAGCGACTGTCTGGGGCGGGTCTGAGAGCAGCTCTGCATCTGCTGTCTGCCCAGCTGGCACGTGCAGGGCCCGTTGGGTCGGAGCTGGTGGGCCCAGTGCCAGGTGCTGAGATCCAGGTGGAGGCAAGCTGCAGACAGCCCCCAGGAAGTCCCTGCAGACTGTGGAGCAGGGCTGGGGTGCTGCCAGAAGCTTCCAGAGCATTCCTGACCAGCCGCCATGGAAATGCTGCCCCAAGCGCAGGGGACGCTGGGTAGATGTGGGCAGCAGGGGCCCAGGCCTTGCTCCCCCCAGGTCCCCTCCCCACCAGTCTGGCCGGACCGAGTCCTTTCTCTGTTTCACGATGTCCTAGGAAATTGGACACACTTGAGTCCTCCTTGAAACCAAAAGTCCCCAGTGAACAATGTGTCACAGCCCTTCAGTTCTCCAAGTTTATGACATACAACTTCTTCTAAGAAGCAGGTATTTCCTCCTAGCCGCATGGAATCCCACCTGTTAGAATCCTGCTTGTTTTTCACAAGAAAAAGGCAGCTTTACCCCAGCCTGGGAATAGCTGAGTTTGAGGAGAAAAGGTTTTCTTCCCATGACTGCTCCACTGGTTCACCTCCCCTAGAAGTTTTAGAAAAACCCCACAGGCTGATTATCTAGCATTCCTTAAATTGTCACTGTCACAAAGACTCTTTCCGCTTCACAGGTCCTACTGTCCCCCTCAGCACCCACTCCCTCTGAGTAGCTGGGCCCAGAACGGGCCTGCATACCCTCATGGGGGTTCTGGTTCTGCTGTAGAGGAGGCCTCGGCTCCTTCAGCCTGATGGACCCAGCGCCGAAGCAGGGCATTGCAGGGGACTGTCCCCTCTCACAGTGGCTGGCAGTGGCAGTTTGCGCCTGTCAAGTGGGCGAGGTGGGTTTTCCCCTCTTTCCTGCACTCTAAGTGCTCTTTCTTCCTTTTCTCACCATGTGTGGGTGGTAGCCAGTTCAAGCCCCAAACCTAGCAGCCCGTACTTAGTTACAAGCACCGCCCCTCCTGGGATGGGAGGACTGTGATGTCCCATTTCCGCAGGTGGCCCTTTTCATACCCACAGACCCCATCGTGGGCCCCTACCTTGCCTGTCAGTGTCCTGGGCCCCTGAGCAGCAGGCAGGAGCCGACATCCTGTGTGTGCACTGTGCGTGCCCATAGCCACCTCTCAGCCATCTGGGGCTGGTCATGGGATCGGCCTCCCACACAGAAGAAGAGGGTCCTCATCTTGGGTGTGACTGCGTTTCTAAACCAGTCAGGACGAGTAGTGCCGTCCCATTTGTGGGTTCCATCGCTCAGCTCAGGAAGGTGGCAGGTCCGTGGTGGTCAAGTGCCGTCCCTGCCCCCGTTCTTTTCCTGCCACCTTCTCTGCTCCTTGCAAGCTAGAGCCCCACAGAGAGCAGTGAGCATGTGCTGGCAGTGCCCCTGAGATGAATCATCCCATACATGTTTACTGAGCGCCTATTATGTACCAGGCAATGTTTGTCTAGTACTTGGCTCATTTGAAGAACATCTTCCAATTTTTTTACTCTTAACAAGGGAAAAGAGCTACGAGTGACTTAGAAATCAAGTTTCACACCTAGTCTTCTAGCACCAAATGGTTTTCTCTCATTCCTGTATCTCTGTGCCATTGGGACCCTAGAATGCCTGCCTCCCTTCATTCTGGTACTCTCCTCACAAGTTCCAAGCCTGTGCTAAGGCTGTGCAGGGCTCATCTCAAATCAGCCCCCCAAAATCTCCATGACAGTTATCCCCCTCAATGAAATGTAGTTTGTGGAAAGGAATTGTTGGTGCATAGGACTGACTTTTTTTTTTTTTTAAGATTTTATTGGGGAAGGGGAACAGGACTTTATTGGGGAACAGTGTGTACTTCCAGGCCTTTTTTTCCAAGTCAAATTGTTGTCCTTTCAATCTTAGTTATGGAGGGTGCCGTTCAGCTTCAAGTTGTCCTTTTAGTCTTAGTTGTGGAGGGCACAGCTCAGCTCCAGGTCCAGTTGCCATTGCTAGTTGCAGGGGGCACAGCCCACCATCCCTTGCGGGAGTCAAACCGCCAACCTTGTGGTTGGGAGGACGCGCTCCAACCAACTGAGCCATCCAGGAGCTCAGCGACAGCTCAGCTCAAGGTGCCATGTTCAATTTTAGTTGTAGGGGTACTGCCCACCATCCCTTGCGGGACTTGAGGAGTTGAACCAGCAACCTTGTGGTTGAGAGCCCACTGGCCCATGTGGGAATCGAACTGGCAGCCTTCGGAGTTAGGAGCATGGAGCTCTAACTGACTGAGCCACCGGGCCAGCCCCCAGGACTGACTTTTTAAGTCAAAGAAATAAATACTTAATGGTAGAATTTTAGGTTCCATCGTAAGTCAACAGAAGGGTTATTTTGGTGGCTGTCTGCTCGTATGTGCCACAGTGCCTCTTCAGAAACACTGATGAGTGCCTACTCTGTGCCAGGCCTTGTGCCAGGCCCTGGGTGCTAATGTCAGTAAACCCTGCCCTCATCCTCAGGCAGCTCCCTGACTAGTAGGTAAGACAGTTACTTCACTGCACCGCAGTAAGCAAGCACGCCACAGTGGGCTAGGTACTGAGATGGGGAATCAGGGTTGCTAACGGAGCACTCACCTGGATGCCTTACTCAACATGGGTTTACGGCAGCCTTGCCAGAGGAAATGGCATTTGAGTGAAGTTTCTAAGTCTTTGCAGGAAACAAAATTAGCCAATTGTGTGGGCTGCACTGTGCTTACCGGTGGGTCATCGTGAGAAGCTATGTTCCATTTATAGCATGTTTCAGGTGCACTGGTGCGTGCCCTGAGAGCTGGCGGCCAAGGCAGGACATACAGACAATTGTCTCTCTAGGGGTGGGGTCCCAGAGCTTCCCTTCTTGCTGTGCTGTGCACAGTTCCCCAGCACGCTATAGCTATCTTGCAATGAGAGCATTCCACTTTCCCTCCCTTGGAAGCTTGGAAGACTTCCTTGACTTCTCGAGGTTAACGTCAAAGCATGTCTGAGAGGAAGCCAGCAGAAGCCATCATCAGCTAATAGTTGGTCTAGAATTGTTGTGCAAGTGTGGTCCCCAGTCCAGGGGCCAGGGACAGCGAGTGAGATGGGTGGTGGGGATCAGGAAGAGAAAGGCAGAAGGATTCCTGCTCTGCTCTTTGAGAGTCCGAACTTCATCCATGACCTTCACAAAGCTCTCCTGTCAGGGGAACTGGACCAAACTCCATCAGGCGCAAGCTCTATCTGTGTCTGGTCACCTGTGCACACAGTCACACGAATGGATGTCAGGACTTGTGAGAACATTACAGCTGCACTGGCCTTGACACGTCCTCATCAAGCATCTGAATGAGTATCTAAGTGGAGAACCCAGTGGGGAGTGGAAATCCCAGTGTTCAGACAATAGTGAGCCTCCCAGAGCATGGAGGCACACGCTGTGGAGTGCCCAGCCCTGCAGGCCTGGCACAGGTCACGTGGAGAGGCTCCCTCCCCAAACTCTGCCTGCTCTTTCCTCTGCACACAGCTCTAGGGAGCAGATTTCATTTCAGGCTGTTCTAGAAGACAGGGCAGAGCAGGAGAGGAAATTAGTTGAGATGAATAAGAAAATTAGAAGGATTTGGTGAAAGCCATGTGTGGGAAACTGAGCGCAATCCGTGGCCCTAAGGGGCTGATGTTAATGGGAGAAGAGAGGAAGGCCTGGCTGTCAAGATGCTGATGTGCCCAGGAGACTTTTCTTGAGTGACTTACCTGGAATTGGAGAAATTCTAGCTGGGAGTTTCAGTGACATGAATCCAGGCTACCAGATATTACCGAGTGGTGGAGGGATAGCAGATTCCCCTACACACAGTAAGGGTACGTGAGCACTGAGGTCACGTGGGAACTATGCTGGATGGGGCTGACCAAGGCCACTCAGCACTCACACTCAGGCAGCTCCCTGCCCACAGCCAGCCACACCTGTGCCCAGATTGAGAACTGGAAATGGTTTTCCACCCTTTTACTTTATATATACACATATGTATGTGATTTTGTAGATAGCACATAGATGGTTCACGTTTTTTAAATCCACTCTGCCAATCTCTGTCTTTAATTGTTGCATGTAGAACATTTACATTTAATGTAATTATTGATACACTAAGACTTAAGACTTCCATTTTATTTTTGTTTTCTGTTTGTTCTCTCTGTTTTTCATTTCTGTTTTCCTTGCCTTTCTGTGAAAGCAAAAGTGGCATAATACACACACACACACACACACGATAAAGTAGACTTGTTAAATGTTCACACAGCAAATATCAGAGCTATAAAATATGTGAAGCAAAAACTGATAGAACTGAAAGTAAACACAAATACATAATTATAGTTGGAGATTTCAACACCCCTCTCTCAGCAATTGATAGAACAATGAGACAGAAAACTAGAACATATAGAAAAACTCAACACCGTTGACAAAGAGGATCTAATAGACATTTATAAGACACTCCACCCAACAACAGTAGATTACATTACTTTCAAGTGTTCATGGAACATAAACCAAGATAGACTCAACTTGAACACAAAGTAAATCTCAAAAATTTCTCGTTTCAAAGGAAATTTAAAAAATGCATTGAATTGGATGAAAATAAAAGTGCGATATTTCAAATTTGTGGAACACAGCTAAAACAGCACTGAAAGAGGAATTTATAGCTTACATTAAATAGGGGAGAAAGTCTTAAATCAATAACCCCACCTCAAGAGCTTAAAAAAATGATGAGCAAAATAAACCCAAGAAAGCAGAAAGAAGGAAATAGTAAATACAAGCGCAAGAATCAGTACAATTAAAAACAAACAAACAAAAAAAATGGAGAAAAACAGTGAAGAAAAGAGTTGGATCTTTGAAAAGATCAATAAAATTGACAACCCACTCACAAGACTAACAAAGAGAAGACAAAAATTGCTAATATTAGGAATGAAACAGATGATGTCAGTACATACCCTGCAGATATCAAAATGATAAGGGACTACTACGAAAACTCTACACACACAAATTTGACAACTTATATGAAATGGACTAATCCGTTAAAAACACAAATTACCATACTCAACATGAAATACATCATTTGAATAGCCCTATAACTATTAAGAAAATTGAATTTGTAATTTTAAATTCTATTAAAAAAACTACAGCCTCCAGAATTCACTGGAGAATTCTATTAAACATTTAAAGAATTAACTACAATTCTATACAATCACTTCCAGAAAGTGCAAGAGGAAGAAGTGCTTACCATTAATTTTATGATGCTAGTTTTCCCCTAATACCACATTGGAGATAGAACAAAAAGTGAAAGTTACAGACCACCTTTCCTTATGAATATAGACACAAAAGTTTTAGGAAATTAAATTCAGCAATATATAAAAAAATTATACACCATGATCAAGTGTGATTTACTCCAAGGATGCAAGAGTTGTTCAATATTCAAAAATCAATTATCCATATTAATTATCTAGAGGGGAAAAAAACACATGATTATGTCAATTAATGCAGAAAAAGCATTTGACAAAATTTAACACCAATTCATAACAACTCTTAGACAAATAGGAAGAGACTGGAACTTCCTTAACTTTATACAAAAATCTTACAGCTAACAGCATGCATAGTGGTGAAAGAATGAATGTTTTCCCCTAAAATCAGAAATAAGGCAAGAATGTTTGGTCTCATCATTCTTATTCAACATAATACTAGAAGTTCTAGCCAGTGCAATCAAGCAAGAAATGGAAATAAAAGGCATATCCTTTCAGATCCGAAAGGAAGAAATAAAACAGTTCCTATTTATAGATGGAATGATTGTTTATTTAGAAAATCCCAAGGAATCTACAAAACAAACAACAAACTAACAAGCAAAAAACCCTCCTAGAACTACGAAATTAGTTCAGCAAGGTCATAAGATACAAGATCAACATACAAAACTTAACTGAATTTCTATATACTAGCCTGGACAGAAAAAAAAATTTTTTAATTAATTTCTCTATACACTTGGAAAGAAAAAAATTAAATTAACATCATGTACAATTTCTCAAAAACAAATGCTTAGGTATGTATACATCTAACAAAACATGTATAGGACTTGTATGCTTAAAATTATTATAGAAAATGCTAATCCTCAACAAAATACTAGCAAGCCAAATTCAGCATATTGAAAGGATTATACACCATGACCAAGTAGGTTTTATTCCTAGAATGCGAGGATAGGTCAACAAACAAAAATTGGTCAATATTATATACCACATTAATAGAATGAAGGGGAAGAAAAACACATGATCATCTCAATTGATGCAGAAACAGCATTTGACAAAATTCAGCACCATTACTCATGTTAAAAACAACAACAACAACAATAACAACAACAACAACAAAAACCACTCAGCAAACTAGGAATAGAAGAAAACTACATCAGAATAATAAATGCCATATATGAAAACCCCACTACTAACATTACACTCAATGGTGAAATAATGAAAGTTTTCCCTGTATCAGAAACAAAACTTTCACCACTTTTATTCAATATAGTATTAGAAGTTATAGCCACTTTATTTAATATAGTATTAGAAGGTATAGCCAGAGTAATTAGGCAAGAAAAAGAAATAAAAGGCATCCAAACTGGAAAGGAAGAGGTAAAGTTCTCTCTATTCACAGATGATGTGATCTTATATATAAAGACTCTAAAACTTACATACACACACACTTAACTAATAAACTGGTTAATTCAAATTATAGGATACAAAAATCAACATGCAGAAATCAGTTGCATTTTTATACACTGATGATGAACAATCCAAAAAGGAAATTAAGAAGACAATTCCAGGAGCACCCAGTTAGCTCAGTTGGTTAGAGTGCGGTGCTCTTAACAACAATGTTGCCGGTTCGATCTCCACATGGGCACTGTGAGCTGCACCCTCCACAACTAGATTGAAACAACTACTTGACTTGGAGCTGATGGGTCCTGGAAAAACACAAATAAATAAAAGTTAAAAAAAGGAAAGAAAACAAGTCCATTTACAATAGCATTAAAAACAATAACATACTTAGAAATGAACTTAACCAAGGAGGTGAAAGACTTGTACCCTGAAAACTATACAATGCTGCTGAAAGAAATTAAAGAAGACATAAATAAATGGAAAGAAATTATGTGTTCATGGATTGAAAGACAATGTTTTTAAGATGTCCATATTACCTAAAGCAATCTACAGTTTCAATGTAATCTCTTTCAAAATACCAATGACTTTTTTCTTTTTTCAGAAATAGATAAATCCATCCTAAAATTCATATGGAATCTCAAGGGTCCCTGAATAGCCAAAACAATCTTGAAAAAAAGAAGAAAAGTTGGAGGTCTCATACTTTCTGATTTGATTTATTACAAAGCTAAAGTGATCAAGACAGTGTGGTAGTGGCATAAAGACAGACGTATAAACTGATGGCATAGAATCCAGAGCCCAGAAATAAACGCTTGCATATGTGGGCAATGAGTTTGGACAAGGGCACCAAGGTCAGTCATTCAATGGTGCTTTGCATCAAACGGTGCTGGGAAAACTGGATCTCCACCTGCAAAAGAATGACGTTGGACCCTTACCTAAAATGATATAAAAAATTTAACTCACAATAGACCAAAGACTTACATATAAGAGCTAAAACTACAAAACTTTTAGAAGAAGACATGGGGGGAATCCTCATGACATTGGTTTCCAATGAGTTCTTAATATGACATCAAAAGCACAGGCAACAACAAAAACAAACACATTGGAATTCATCAAAATTTAAAACTTTTGTGCATCAAATGATACCATTAAAAAGGCAACCCTCAGAATGAGAGAAAATATTGACCCATCACAAATCTGATAAGAGATTAACATCCAGAATATATAGAGAACTCCTAAAACTCAACAACAAAAACAAAAAACCAGGTTCAAAAATAGGCAAAGAACTTAAATAAATATTTCTCCAAAGAAGATCTACAAATGGCCAATAAGCACATGAAAATATGCTCAACATCACTCATCATTAGAGAAATGCAGATCAAAACCACAAGGAAATAGCACTTCACACCCATTGGGATGACTGCTATCAAAAAACAAAAAAACAAAAAAACAACAACCAGCAAGTGTTGGAGAGGATGTGGAGAAACTGGAACTTGGAATGCTGTTGGTGGGAATGGGAAATGATGTAGCCACTGTGGTGAACAGAAGGCTGATTCCTGAAAAAATTAAACATAGAATTACCATGTGATACAGCAACCCCACTGCTGGGAATATATCCCAAAGAATGAAAGCAGGAAGTCAAACAGTTATCTGCAGACCCATGTTCATAGCAGCACTATTCACAATTTCCCAAACGTGGAAGCAACCCAAGTGTCCATTGACGGATGAATGGATAAACAAAATGTGGTGTACATGTACAATGAAATATTATTCAACCTTAAAAAGGAAGAAAATTCTGACACATGCTACAGCATGGATGAACCTTGAAGACATTATGCTAAGTGACATAAGCCAGTCACAAAAGGACAAATACTCTACGACTCCACTTATATGAAGTATGCAGAGTTATCAAATTCATAGAGACAGAAATTAGAATGGGTGTGCCAGGGACCTGGGAAAGGGGAGAATGGGAAGTTAGTGAATGGGTACAGAGTTTAATTTTTGCAAGATGAGGAAAGTTCTGGAGATGGCTGGTGGTGATGGTTGCAAAGCCAAAGGCAGGTGGGAACTTGGGAGTGGTAGGAAGTTGGGGTCGATTCTGGGTTAAAACAAGTCAGAGAGACAACCTAGCACTAGCAGAATGGTTCCTAACAAGCTGCCTAGGCTGCCTGCATAAAGTGGGTTGTGCTCAGAGCAAGTCTGCTGAGTGGATTGTGTAAGGAGGGAAGAGCCTGTCTCTGCCTGCAAAGCTGTGCTTTCTGAACGCCCTCCCGCGGGACATGGGCTGACCAATGCCCTGCAACACCAGCAGACAGAAGGTGGGTTTGCCAGAGTACGGGATCGCAGGAAAGCTTGGGTTCTGCAACCAGCTGTCATCCCCAGATAGAAGGGAAAGCGTTTCCCTGTTGGTCTGCCCTCAGGATTCAGAAGCAGCGAGCTCTGGTCTCCCCTCCCTCCTGTGCATCCAGCAGGCTTCTAAAGGATGTCTCAGGCTACCTCCTGCAGAGCTCCCTTCGGTCTCCTTTTCGACTTGCTGAACTTTTGTTTTCTGCAGATGAATTTTCTGCATGTTTTATTTCCTGACATCTGGGGAGGCCAGGATCTATGAGTAGGTATGTCTAGGCTTTTCCAATGTGGCATAAAATAGGACGTGCCTTGGGTCTGGCCATCTCTGTGGCCCATCCCTGCCGCCTACCATGCCCTCCACTTTGATCTGCCATGACACCAGCACGAGCCCCACCATCACTTCGCTGGGATACTCAGCCCCCATGAAAAGAGGTTCCTCTGCCACAGGATGTGGCATGAAGACCCCTCAGTGTCCAAGCTCTGGTCATCTTCATCCTGACTGTCCCTTCCGAGAGCACTCAGAGCCACCAGAAAGAGCCAGCTGCCACGCCTGTCACCTTTCTCAAGAAGAGAGGCTTTTAAGGAGCCTAAAGAAATATTGAGCAGGTTGGGGAAAAAAAAAAAATTAACATCTCAGGCAGTTTGGAAGGAAAAAAGACCGACCCGAACGCCCGAATGACTTCCTTGGGTGAACAAAGAAAAGGACACTATACTTGTCCAGTGAAGCATAAATAAGAGTTCCTCACCTGTGGAAGGTGATGAGCTCACACCTGGAGGAGACTGGGCAGGTGAGTTATATGCATTAGGGATGGGCAGCGTGCCTGTCTGGTCCTATTTTTCATTGCTTTCCTACTGCAAGAGATGCCCTTAGAAATTGCACAGCCAATGCTTTTTGCTAATGTTGGCAGAATTTCCTTAAACTAAGAGATGATGCCACTGCCCATCAATTTTCCCAGGCAGTAATGCAGATCCCACGGGGCTAACGTCTGAGGCCGAAGGCAGAGCACTTCATCACAGTGAGAGAACTGGGTTGTTGCTGGGGAAGCTGTTCCGATATCACGCTGGTCTTCCCCTGCATTAATAAGCTTTGTTCATCTTGTCTGACACTAGAGGTCCAACTCGGTCCTTTTGCTTCCGTTCCTTGCTTATTATGCAGCCTGGACCACGTATGGGCTGCCTACTTGTCATAAATCGCTGGCAACGTCCCTTTTGTCTGTTCTTGGTCCCAGTGGGCTTCTGCTCCTGGGAACCCAGGCCTCTGAGCAACTCAGTCCCACAAAGGCACCTTGATCTCTGATGCCGGCTGGGCACTATAGGCATTCCAGAGTGCACGAGCCACAGGTCCTTCCTTCCTGAGCACACGGTGGCCAGAGAGAAGGTCACGTGGACACATAATTACACCAAGAGGCAGAACATGTCACAGGGAGAAACGCACGCTGCATTGGGAAGCCAGGAAGGTTAGGGGCAACTTTCAGTGGGAGATGAGGGAGCGGTTCCGTGGACAAGGTTTCAATTCCAGGAACCCTGAGGGAATGTAACCATTTCAGCTGGAATTTGCTAGGACCAAAAAGGTGGAGTGTGGACACAGCAAGACGATACATTTTCATTGTTACACAGCAAAATGACCTCGTGTAGGTGTCTACAGTTCTATGAATTTTTGCACATGAATAGGATCCTGTAACCACCACCCCAGTCAAGATACAGAACAATTTGACCATCCTAAAATTGTTCCTTAGAACCATCCTCTCCCCCTTCCAGGAATCCCTGGCAACCAGTAACTTGTCCATCACTATAGCTTTGTCTTTTTGAGAATGTTTACAAATGGGTTCATACAGTAAGGAATCTTTGGATGTTAACAGCCTCTACTCGCGTCTTTGAGATCTGGCCACGTTGTCGCACACACCAGCAGCGATTCCTCCTCACGCTGAGGAGTGCTCCCTGCGGTGAGCGGGCCACATCTGTTTATCCCCTCACCACTGAAGGAGAGTCAGGTGGTTTCCAGTTTATGGTGATTGTGAGGACAGCTGCTATACATATGCACACACAGGTTATTGTATTATGGAAACATAAGTTTTCTTTCTCTAGGGTGTTTCTCAGCTGGCACTGTTGGCATTTTGGCCCAGCTACTTCATTATTGGGCTGCCTTGTGGTTTGTAGGGTGTTTTTAGCTATATCCCTGGCCTCTGCTTACTAGATGCCCACAGAATTCTCCCAGTCACGACAAACCAGACGCCTGCAGACATTGCTAGTGTCTGTTGAGGGACACAAATCCACAACTGAGAACCACTGCTCTGGGGTAAATGCCTATGAGTGAATTTACTGTGTCACATGGTAAATGTGAGTTTAACCTTATCAGAAACTCTACATTCCCAGTGTCTGAGAGATCCAGTATCCTCACCAATACTTGGTGCTGTCAGTATTTTTTATTTTTTGCTCTTCCAAGAGGGATGTAGGAAGGGTGTCTCATCATGGTTTTAATTTGCGTTTCCCTAATGGCTACCGATATTGAAACATCTTTTCACATGCTTCTTTGCCATCTGTATATGCTCTGTAATGAATGAAGTCTGTTAAATCTTTTGCCCATTGTAAATTGCATAAGCCTGGTTACAGCCAGCAGTTGGGAACAAAGCCTGGAAATGGTATCAGTGGTCAGGGGCTCCTTGGGAGCTCTGTGGGGTCAAGTGGGCTTGGGCTTGAGTCAGATGGACTGTAAAAGCCAGATGACCGTTTGTCCCTAATGTTTGAGATGGGATTGTGCAGGACATCCTCTCCCTGTCTCTCCAGCTCTACTCTCCACCCTTCTCTACCCTGCTCTGGGCCCAGGAAGTTGACTCACATACTTGCATCAGTGGAATCCTTGCCCTCTGGATCCAGTTGGATTCTGAACAAGAAGCTCCAGCTAGAAATTGGAGAGGGGAGGAGAGTGAGGTGTGATCTCCCTGCCCCCTGCCTGCCTTCCTGTGGGATCACCTTGGGTTTCTGTGTTCCTGGGCTGAAGGTCACAGCTGTCTTAAACTGTCCCTGTCTACACAGCTCTCTTCCAGGTCCAGGGGCCACTCCCTGCCCCTCATTCCAAACCTAGAGGTGGTAGCAGGTGCAGAGTCGCTAGCTCTGCATGGCTCTCCAACACCGTAATAAAATAATTACTAAGCTCTTCTGGAATCATCCCAATGTGAATGTGCCATCCATTCCTTGGTTGGACCTTGGCGGATACAGGAGTCTGTATTGAGCAGAAGGTGAACTAGATGATTTTTAAGGGAAGAAAAGCTTACTTGTACTTGTGTGGCTCTGGATTCCTTGTCATTGACCTTTCTGTTGTATATCCCAGAGGAATGAGGATTAGCTTTCTGCACCTAGGAATCCACAGTAAAGATTTTTGTAGGAAGTTCATCAGAGACTTGTGATTCAGTTTCACCATGTACTCTCACTGTGTTACTTTTATCCGATGCCTGTTTGCAGGATGTGCTGCGGTCTTACAGCGGCTCTCACCAGGTCTGCAGGGTCAGCTCACATCTTTCATGCTAACACCTTTGTTATAGAAAAGAGCCAAAGGACCCTTACGTTGGCCAAGCAACTGCTGCCCAGAACTTGGGCAAGGTCAGAAATGGGCTGTAATTAATCTTAAATATACTTCGTAGACAAGCTGCTAACCGACACTGTGACCCTTTCGGGGAAGACTGAAGAGTTCAGGGTCTTCATAATGATGCTTTTTCCAGGATGTCCCAGAACCTCGGGAAAGGAAAGAAGTGCCTGAATTGTCTGCATGATTACAAGCTGTGTAATTTCTGAGTCTGGGGACCCACAGAGGACATAGGGTCTTTCTTCTGATGTGGCGACCATCTCCATGTGACTCTGAATAAGAGGAATTTGTTGCAGTGGCCTGGGTTGACCTTGAGATCACCTTACTTCTACAGAGTCATTATCTTTTAGAGATACACAGTGACATGTGGAAATGCGCGTGCATGAAATGACACGTATGACTGAGCTGTGCTTCACGATAACACAGAGGGCAACAGGGGGGAGTAGAAACAAAACAAGACTGGCCACGAGGTGATGGCCTTTGAAGCCTTGGAGGTACATTATACCATCCCCTCTACTTTTGTGTCATTTCGGAATTATTAACTATTAAATGCTAAATGGATACTTAGTTTCTGAGTTACTGGTTGATCCAGGAAAACTCCTGTAGTATTGCCTGATGCCACTGAGGAGGTCACAAAGGAGTTCGGTGTGTAGCTTTCAGAGCTGTCATAGGAAAAACATGTTAAAACAAAATGTAAATGAGATACTATTTTTATGAAAGTTTAATGAAAACGTGCTCAAATGTTTGCCTGCCTTTTCATTCATGAAACTATCTTCTAAATGCACTTTCCGAATATTACCATCTTGAACTGAGAAGGAAAGCAAAGAGAAATACTAATTTATGTTTTCAAATACCTTATGGGTGGACTTTGCTTTTAAATAACCCGTCGGGGTGTGGGGAACTAAGTGAGGTTACAGATGAAACAAGACTGGCCATGAGTTACTATGTGCTGAATTGGGAGGATGGAGACATGGGGAGTTGGCTGTGCTTTTCTTCTACTTGTATATATGTTTTCAATTTTCCATAGGAAGATTTAAAAAAATAAAACACATACTGCAAGTCCAAAATGGGACCAAACTGTGATGTACAACATCACAGAAGTATCAGCTTTTATGATTGTGTGGACTGTAACAACGTGCTTTCTCCTTCACCCCCGTAGAGTCTGCATTTTCTAATATGTTGCGATGTGTCTGTGTCTCTCCTCTCCCCCACCCTTAGTTTTGTCTGCTGTATGGAACCAAACTGGTGTTCGAGGAGCGAGCCTGGTATCTGGAACATAAATATTTGACTCCTGAGGCCAGCACGAGGATGAGGACTCAGGTAAGTGGTCTGATGTGCAGAAGGAACTTTTGTGGACGAGCTGTCAGCGCTTGGCTTTCTTAGAAAACAGGCCTGCCAATCTTTTTTCAGTTTCCACCCATAGGTTTTTATGCCTCTGAGACTTACATATGTGTTTTCGTTGCCTGGAATGATCATATTACACGTCAGAGTTTAAGTGACAAAGAAATGATTCACTGTGCGTGAACTTTCTGACATGAGAAGAAGAGGAGGGAATCAAAAGTGTTTTCCTTGTCTTGGCAAAAAAAGAAAAAAAGTGTCAAGTGATTTTCATTTTCCTACTTCTTACCAAAACCTATTAAGTCATTCTTCACATTAAAAAAAAAGACTTGTGGTATTTTTATGTCAGTGGTAGCAACAGGAATTCAATGACAGTCATAGGGCACCTGAAAATGACGGTGGGTCCTGTGAATCGCCACCAAAATGCTGCTCTATAGAGAGAGACTGTAAAATGGCATAATCATCTGTGACGCTCTGAGGACACCCTCTCGGCCTCTGAGAGGCTGACACACAGCGCTGTACACTCAGCCTCTGCACTCAAGGGAGCTCAGTGTCTTTGGGGACACAAAACTGACTTCCAAAACACAAAGGACAACATGAGGGAGCAGACCTGGGCCACAAGAATAAGCTCAGAGCTCACAGGACAGATGTCACTTAGGAGTGAATGTGATTCTTGTACTAGACCTTGAAGGGGGACAATTCAAAGAGGAGGTGGTGGTTCCGTTGAGAAGGGGGCGATGCAGCTGAGCCCTCAGACAGTGTTGGTGACATGAGCAGAATCATAGAAATGGGAACACGTAGGACATACACACTAAATAACTGAAGTCTAGTGACAGAAAAACCTGAGGGGTCTGCAGGAGCTAGGCAATCACGGGCCCTCAGGAACCTTGAAGAATCTTTTTCCTTTTCAAGAGAACAGAGACTAATGAAAAGGGTATGTAAAGATGTCCAGTTATTTATGCTACATAATAAATGACCCCCAAAATTAGTAGCTTAAAGCACAAACCATTTATTATTTCACATGATTCTGCGGTCTGGACAGGCTCAGCCAGATGGCTTTTCTGCTCCATGTGGGGTCGGCGGGGTCTGTGTGCTCAGGATGGCATCTTCACTCTCATGGCGGTCTCCTCAGCTGGGGCAGCAGGCACAGCTGGGGCTGCTGGGCCACTGTCCTCTGTGTGGCCTAGCATGGGCTTCCTCACAGCATGGTAGGCTCATGGTGGCCAAATGTTTCCCACGATGGCTGGCATCCACGGAGAAAGTGGGAGATGCCAGTCATTGTAAAGGCTGGGCCCAGAAAGGTCAGCTGCATTCCGTCAGCCAGAGGAAGTCACCAGGCCAGCACAGACTCTGGCTGCAGGGAGAGCTCACCTGTCACTGTGAGGAACAGCATGGACATCTAGGGAAGGAAAGAATCGTTGGCAGCTATCTTTGGAGAACACCCTCCACAAAGAGAATGCCCACTTTGGAAAGAGGACAGAATACTTCTTAATATTAAAAAAAAAAAAAAAAAAAAGACACAAGGGAAGACCTTAAATCCATGAGACCATATTTCAGTGATATTGAATTAGATAAGTAATACATCAGAAGAATGATGAGTAAAAGAAACCAGCTTTTACGTAAAGCATTGTAGTGCTTTTGTATTCTTAGAGCGCAACATGCTTTCTACACGTTTCATTTCTGGATCTTCATAGTCGCCTGGGAGGAGAGCAAGGAGCAGCCAGCCACTTGGGAACAAGCTTCCTCTGTGGGGCTAATCTGGGCTGCTCAGGCCTGTGTGACATCCTGAGGCCTCCTTCTGCAGACTGAGCAGCCAGCCATGAGCACTCCCCCTCCTCTGGCCATTCCTGGAATTCCTAGAAGAGGGTCATGTAGCTGGCACAGATGCTTCCTTTCCCATTTTACCACACCCCTTTGCAAGAATCTCAAGGTTTCAGAAATATTATTAGCAGCTTCTCTTCACTAAAATGCCTGGGACCCTGGGTCAATCAGAGGTGCTAAATAGGAGTGCGCTTGTGAAGGGGTGAAAAGGTGCCAGGATGACTTATATTACTGAAACTGGATGCTTTCACATGGTAATGCTTCAAGTTCACTAATTCTTTCTTTAGGTGCATGTAATGTGCTTCTTAGTTCATCCCATAATAATTTTTAAATCCCACTTGTTAAGATTTTTATTAAAAAAATTTTTTTTGGTTTTCTTTTTCATATCATCCATGTCACTTTTCAGTTTTCTGTTCCCCAAAGATATGTTCAATTTTGTCTTTAATTTCTTTATGCATTGAAGCATAGTTGTTTTATAGTCTGTAGCTAATAATTCCAGTATTATAAGTCTTTACAGGTCTACTGTTTTCCATTGCTCCTGCTATGTGTCTAGTTAATCTTTTAATGTGTGCTAGTCATTGTTATTGAAAAATGATTTGTAAGATGTATATAAAGGCCAAATGGAAGGCACCTTGTCCTTCCCCTTGCAAAGCATCTGAAGATGCTGTCAGTTTGAGACACACCTTAGACTAAATTCAAGGCTTGAGGTTTCATGGAAGACGAGGAGAGTGCCCCAGGGTTATAGCTGTTTGGCATCCAGATTATTGTCTGGTAGATTTCTTGCCTAGTGCTGGCCCTGGTTTTGACTATCCTCACTCCCTACCCCACCTCAACCTTCATGAGGCTCTCAAAATGAAAATTCAGATTTGCTGGAAACAGCAAACGCCTTCAGGGCAAATGCAATCTTCTTACTTGTTTATTTCTCTTGGTTCCCATTTTTCTATCATTTTTGATGTTATTGTTTTGTCAGGTCACTGATGCTTTGAAGATGTAAAAAAAAAAAAAAAAAATCTAGCCCTCTAATATCAGAAACAGAAAGTTCCTTCAATATTGTCCCTCCAGACCCCACAACAACCCTTTGAGTGATTTTCATTATCCTTACACATGAATGAGGAAATAGACCCAACAGGATGGAGTAACTTGCCCAAAGTAACACAGCTAGTAAAAACCTATACCTCTCTAACACTGAATATTTCACTTACTTGGATAAAAAGCACCATCAGTCAGTAACAACAAGCACACCCAGTGCCCAGTTCTTGGTTTCTCATACCGTTTTCCAGTAAAAGGAACCAGGGTCCTTGGAGAAATGACTGATTCTAGGGCTGGGACAATGAATATCTAAGATGAACCTGGAGCATCTTATAGAACCAGGAAGTCAGAAAGTGCTCAAAATAAACAAACAAGCAACAACAACAACAAAAAACCCACAACAGTTATGAGGGCATGTCAAGGGGACACTGGAAGGAGTAACTGAAAGAAGGAATTCTAATGGCCAAAGCCAGAATGATTTGAGCAAGAAGATAAATAACGTAGTATTGAATTATAACCCCAAGTATAAAATAAACACAAGTCCTTAATGATATAAATAAATGATTAAGTAGGTAAATAAATAGAGTGATGGAGACAAGTCTGTCTTACAGAAGAATTCCAAATAATAGATGTAGATACGCCCCCTTCAGCAGCTCAAGCTCAAGTCCCCTTCCCTTGGGTGTGGGTTGGACTTGGTGACCTCCTTGTATTTTAAAGAATAGAGTATGGAAAGGGAAGATAGTCACTTCACAGTGGACAAATCTGGTCGATCCCATTGTCACCAAGTGATTAAGGTTAATATCATCAGTAATAAGTCATGTTGATCGGGTCCGATGTGTTGAGAACAGCACTTCACTCTTCCTCAAAACCCACAGCCCAGTCCACTCATGAGAAAAAATGTCAGACAAAACCAAACTGAGGGATGGTCTACATAATCCCTGGCCTCAAACTGTCAATGAATGAAAGATAAGGAAAGGCTGAGGGCCCACTGCAAACCTAAGGACAGCAGGGTGACGTGGTGACTGAATGCAATGTGGTGTCCTGGGTTGAGTCCTGGAACAGAAATAGGACATTACCAGATAAACTGGGAAAATCTGAATGGTCTGTAGTTTGTTAACATGAATGTACCAACATTGGCTTCTTAGGTTTTACAACAGATCATAGGTAAATAAGATGTTGACATTAGGAGAAACTGGGTGAAGGCAAATGAGAGCTTTCTGTTGGAACTTTTCTGTAAATCTCAAAGTATTCAAAAAAAAAGAAATTTATTTAAAAAAAATAAAAAGTCAGAATCCGAAAATAGCTATCAGCCTGGGCTGATTCTAGACAATAAAATGTTTTGGAACGCCAAGCAGTTATGTACAGTCCAATGACAGTTAGCAATGCACATATTTACACTTAAAAAACATCTCGTTTCATTCTCAAAGAGCTCTTCAAGGACAGTGAGGCCGAGTAATCCCCATGCAACAAATGAGTAAAAGTAAGAAAGAGGGAAGTTACACGACTGCCCAGGATTCTAGCTGAGCCCAGAAACCAGAACTAATCCCAGATGGAGGTGGATTCAGAGAAGGCAGCTCCATTTGTGGCCCTACCTGTCTGCATGGGTCCTGGCGTGCGGAAGGCCTGGGTTCCAAAGCTTCACGAAGGCCCACCTGCCATCCCAGAGTGGGTGAAACCATCCCACGTATCCAGGAAGCAGCGGGAGTGCCCAGTGGTCCAACTGAGGCCCACAAGAGAGGGGCTTGGGCTGGGTTTTGTTTCTTTTTTCAATTCAAGCCAATCCCCCAGAGCCAGCCCTTCTTTCTTGGCTGTGATAACTAACTCTTTTGTCTGAACTTCAGTGTTGACAGAGCTGGTCCACACTGAGTACCCTGTGTGTGAATAGCTGCTAATCCACTTTGTGGAGTTGGAAGCTGCTGATTTCTGAGTGCTGGAGGTGGGGCTCCTGTGCTCCGGTTCCCGCCGTTTTCCTGTCCCCAGGCCTGGATTGTCCTCGCTGGAGGATCCTGGTTCCAAGGCGGTCTGGTGGCGGTGCCCCCTCCCCACCCCCTCCATCATACCAGCTCTGCCCTTCCCATTAAGACCTTTGCAGGGCCGTACAGAACAATTGCGTGCTTTGTTCCTGGAAAATTGAGTGTCCAGGCATTATCCTGTTTCACTCTTCATTAACCTGGACATTTGTGTTTATTTGACTTTAGGTAATTACCAGCATTAGGGAGTAATAATCAACTGAGGCTCTTTTGAGGGAGGAAAGCCTTTCAAAATAACCTAACAGTTAACAATTGTGCATCTCCACGAAAATCAACTTTGTTTTGCTTTAAAAAAAGACGAAACAAGTATTGCAGCTTCTTAAAATGGCATATTTTAATGCCAGTGAATATTTGCCCCAAGTCCTCTACTGTATTTCACACCAGCTCTTAAAGTAAACTTAAATTTTAAATAGAGTAGCCTCATTTTTTCTCGTCGGCGTGCTTGCTTCCTGAATTCCTGGGCACAGCTGTCCGGCTCTGTCAGCGCCCATCTTGCGACAGTGGCTCCTGGCGACGTGTAGAGAAGCAGCAAATTCATGTGGACGTGTGGTCAGCTCACACTAAGAACTCAGCACAGAAGGGAGCTTTTCAGTCTATATGTTGAAAGAACCACAGCCCAGCTGTGGGTTGTAGATCAAAAAAGACCCTCTTCAGTGTGGTAGAAATAATACTTAGCGAAATCCTGAATCAGGTTCTACTTCCTGCCCAGAACCCAAATAATGGAACTGCGTGAGAAGGCAGCTTGTAAAGGTCCTGCAGGGAGGGGAGGTGGGGGCTGTGTGAGCCAGCCAGCAGCAACCGGGAGGGCTCACCGCTCCTCCTCCCTCGGGTGGTGGGACTGCCCGTAAGAGTAACAGTGTTAAAAAAAGGAAAACTCACTCAGGAGGAGAGAAAATGAGCACGGATCACGACCACATCCAAGCTGTCTTGACATCCCTCTGATATGTGGTCACTTTAAACCCACACCTGTTATCCCTTCCCCCACACGTTGTCCTGTGGTTTGTGTCATAGTGACCTGTCAGTTTCTTCCTGAGTGCTGTTTCTGTTGGAGCAGCAGGTGACGGCTGTGTCATCCCCCTGAGTTGTGCCCCCCATGCCTCTGAGGCTGGGTTCATGTCAGTGTGAAGCCAGGTCCGCCAGCGCAACCCAAGGTCTGTTTGCACCCTTGCCGGCAAGAGGGCACCTAGAAAGGGACAGTCCCTTTTCTCCCTGAGTGGGGGCCGCTCAGGGACCCAGCTGCCGCCAGGAGGCCATGGGAGCCTGTCAATGGCAAGTGACTTTGTCTCGTAGGCTGTATCTGTTGAAATCTAAAATAACCACTAAGGTTTGGGTTTTGCTGTCAGTTGTCAGTCAAATGGTGGAGTCATTGAGGGGAACGCGGGCAAGCCCACTGTGGGGTGGGCCGTGCAAGCAGCCATGGCCCCTGACACAGTGGTTTATTCTTAGGAAATATGGCTTGGAGTAAGGATGTGCAGAAGTGTGGAGACTCCAGACCCCAAAAGCCAGGACACTAGTTGGCTGCCTCAAATTTAGAAGGTGAATTACACTCATTTACTATTTCAAACTAAGTGTAGAATATAAGTGCAGTCATTGCCTTTGGGGTGGAAGAAACACAACAGGGGGAGCGGAGGGAAGCATTCCAAGCCGGAAAGGTGGTGCTGGGACGTTAGCCTCTTCTCCTCACATCTTCACTTCAGGAACACACAGCCCATACCTGTACCCGTGAGGCTTTGGAACGGGGCCCTTCACTTCCCGCAGGGGCAACGATGGCTGTTTCCCATGCTGAGGGAAGTGGACACTCTGATTTCCCAACCTTCTAGCTCCCTTCCCCCAACCACCTGGACGGTGGCAGCTTAGCAGACATTCAGATGCCGAAATCAAAAGGCACGTGAACTAATGTTTTGGGCACAGGATGTTGACAACACTCAGTGCACTGGGGAAGAGACGTGGGGTTTCTCGTCCCTTGGCCTCGCCTACTACCCACACACACTTGCTAGTTTTGTCTCTGTAAGGAATTCGAGAAAAGAGCCTCCACCCCCGCCCCCACCCCGGTCTGGCTTGGCTACGAGCAAGTGGTGACATTGTGAGAACGTGGCTGTGTCCTGCAGGCTGAGTGGGCAAGCTGCTGTGAGGTGCAAGCATAGGCACCCTCCCATGGGGGTGGGGGGTGGGGCAGGGCAGACATCTGCTCGCTCGTCCAGGGACAGGAGGCTAGGAGTATTACTGAAAAGACATTGCAATGGAGTGGTCACCCAGGGGACGCAGCTGAGTGGAATTTTAAAATCTTTGATTTGAAAGCACCCCCAGAAGTGGGTTCCTCCTCCTGTCACTTCTGTGGGACCCCTCCCATACCTCCAGGAGACAGCAGGCACCATCTGGAATATGAATGTACCCTGGTCCACCTTCTCTTCCCTGAGCCAGGGACCCACCAGAGGCAGGAAAGGATCAGTACAGACAGATTGTCGCCCTTGGAGGGGGGATCGCTTCTCCCTTCCCCCCTTCTCCCCTGCTCTCAGTGTCGTAAAATACATGATTGAACCTATAAATGCAGGCCATTCAAGTGAGGTTAAGAAAATACAAGTGGGGCTTGGTTTCTTCAGTTTGATCAGTAAAAGAGACCCGAAGGTCACCACCCCTCCAGTGCTGGTTTCCGCGTGGCAGCCACCTGGTCGACCCCTGGGCTTTGCCCCATAGTGCGGCTTTGTGTACATGGGGCACGCACCCACTCACTCAAGGATAACTCTCATTCCAAGCTCAGGAGAGAGCGCCTGCTGTGCTGAGCTCCAGCCCCGTTCTCCTGGCAGCTGTTCTGCCCTGGGGCATCCTCCACAAGAGTCTGGAGTTCGTCCCCTTCTCCAGGACGCTTGGTGAGAATTTCCCACTGGTGGCATTTGTTCCTAAGAGTAGCTGTGTTACATACACAACCACAACCTCTCAGGTGATGAAATTCAGCTATGTCCAAGCAGACAGGTCAGACTCGAGTCACAGTTAAGGGCAAGGTGGGTTTTATTATGATTCCATAATAATAAAATTTAAGTGAATTGTGGAGGTTGAAGCAGAAACGATCCATACTCCATCCGTTTTGGTAGAAATTAATATTCTAGCTAGAAATCAAATTTTTTATGTACACAAAATGTGTTTGTAGTTGCTTTTCTTTTTTCTGATGGTAAGTCACCCTGTTCCTTTGGAGAGAATCACAGAGCCATGTGCGGTTGTAAGAAACAGAGACTTTGTATCCCTTTTTCACCTCCTTTTACCTACCGCTTTTCTCCGGTGGTAGCATCTGCACAGCTGTAGCAGGACGTCACTGCAGCATTTCCCGGTGGACACAGTGGGCACAGAGATTCTTCATCACCACAGGCGTCCTCTTGTGGCTCTTTATATAGCCACACCCTTCCCCGCCCCCACCTCCCCTTTAATCCTTAGCAGCCTCTAATGTAGGCTTTATTTGTGTAATTTTGTCATTTCAAGAATGTTATGTAAAGGGGATCACACAATACGCAACTCTGGGGACTGGCTTTTTCCACTCAGCAGAATTTTGGGGGGATTTTCCCAGCTTGTTTCACAGTCTGTTTCTTTTTCATTGCTGAGTAGTGCCACAGTTTAGCCATTCACTCATTATAAGACATCTGGTTTTCTTCCAGTTTTTGACTATTAGGAATAAAGCTGTTATAAACACTCATGTGCAGGAATTTCTCTAGACTGAATATCCAGAAATATCATTGCTGGGTCATATGGTGGGTGCATGTTGAAACTGCCAAACCATTTCTCAGAGTGGTGTACCATTTTACACCCCACCAGCATTTGGTGGTGTCACTATTTTCTGTGTTAGCCGCTCTGATAGGTATGTAGTAATATTTCACTGTGGTTTTAATTTTCGTTTCCCTAATTGCTAGTAATGTTGACCATCTTTTCACATGTTTGTGTGCCATCTATGTGTTCTCATTGGTGAAATATCTGTTCATTTTTGCCCATGTTGTAATTGGATTGTTCTTTTAATGTTGAATATTTAGAGTTCTTCGTATACTCTAGATATTAGTCCTTTGTGACTACAGAGTTTGCAAATATTTTCCCCCAGGCTGTAGCCAGTCCTTTCATCCTCTCAATACAGTGCTTTAGAGAGTGAAAGTTCTTAGCTTTGATGAAGTCCAGTTTATCAATCCAAATTTTTTGTCATGTAGAGGATGTTTTATATCAAATTTGGGAGTATTTCAACCATTACGTCTCCTAGAATTTTGTTTTTTATTTGCTCTGACTTCTGGAATTCCAACTGCATGGAAGTAAGGTTGCCAATGGAATCTCACAGGGCCTGACGCTCTTTTCGTTTTTCTTTTTTCTCTCTGCCCCACTTAAAATAATCTCTACTTTTCTGTTTTCAAGTTCACTGATCTTTGTTCTACAATGTCCATTCTGCTGTTAAATCCATCAGTGAATTTTTATCTCAAATATTCCATTTTTCAGTTCTAGAATTTTCCTTTCATTTTTTTTAGAGGTTATGTTTATCTCATGAATTATCCCATTTTAATCCATTATAGTCCTTTTTTTTTCTTACAAATTCTTGAATACATTGCTAATAATGGTTTTAAAATCCTTATCTATTAATTCTAATAGCTGGTCATCTGTAAGTCTGCTTTTCCGATTGTGCTTTCCCCATTGTGGTGACACTTTTGGGTGACATTTTCCTGCTTTGCTGATATCATAAGTTTTTATTGTACTCCAGACATTGTGCATAACAGATTTTATTTTGTTTTGTTTATTACATTCTCTTTTGTCTGTGGTTAGGGTGAGGGGCTGAGAGTTAAGATTCCACCCGAGTCAAATTGACTGGAGATTGCTTTAATTAGACTGAGCTCAGGGCACTAAGCTCAGCCCCACCCCCACTCCCATTCTGCTTTTCTGGTCCTCTCAGCAGTTGAACTGGGAAGATGTTGGACTAGAGTCTCAGAAATCTTTGGTTCATCTTTGGGTTCAACGTCTGGTTATTATCATGGGAACAAGGTTCTCTCAAACCTTTCTACATCCTAACTACAAGTAGAAGTCCTTTCAAATTTTGAAATCATTTGGGTCCATGAAATTCAAAATGGCTGGATGCAGTGACGCAGAATTTCTCCAGAATAACTTTGGACTCTTACTGTATATTTAGTTCTGGCATATGTGGGGCTTCTGCTTCTTCTGTACAAAATCTGTTATGCACAATGTCTGGAAAAAAAAAAAGAAAATAAATTGACTGAAAATGATCCCTTCTTGGGTATTTTCATATTTCTTTGAGTCTGTACTTACAAGACTGAACTACCAGTTGATGAAAAGACCATATTCTTTTGTATGAAAAGATATGAAGCTAATCAAGAAGCTTTATTGCCGACACCTAATTTCACATTCTGTCTCGTTTCATGTCAATGTCTTTGTACAAAATGCTACCAAGAGCGGCATTGTGGTTACTTTAATTCCATTGCCAATACTTTTATATGGTTTCCTGTATTCTAAAGGGAAGGCTATATGCCCTCGTCGTCTTTTTAAACTTCTCCTCTTATGAATCAGTAGCAGTGTGAATACATGTCAGAAGTTCTTATTAAGTGGTTAAATGGAGGCCTCTGTCTCAGCATTTTTGTTTTAGGTGATGATGACTAAGCAGACTTTGTAATGGAAAATACCAGACTTATAAAGAAATTATTTTCATTACTAACTGAAGAACACACGATAATAATATTTATAAATACTCTGTGTCAAACGCATTTAATCCTTACGTTTTAGAGGTGAGGAAGATATAATGGCTTGGAGGTGACATCAAGGTTCAAGGTCCCACTCCTTTAGTTAAATGGGCATTTTTAGTAATACTTAGCAAACAACAGAATTGTGTGTGTGTGTTTAAAAATGGCAATAGGAAGAACACTTTGAAGGCAAATTTGTCTCTTCTCAAAATAAACTCACTTATTAGGCTAAATGAAAGTGTTTGTTATTTGGTAAAGAAGGACATTTCTCCATTCTAACGTCTCAGATTATGCTAAATATTTTTATCAGCTGAAGAGCTAATCCACATAAAATGTAACTTATGCCAGTTAAGAGAAAATATGGAGCTGGAGTCCTGATTTAACAGAACCCTGGAGTTGCACTGCATGCTAATGAAACTTGGCTGTAGAAACTGTGAGAATGTATGTGTTCTTGGGACCAGGAGGCCCAACAAACTACTGTCTGGCCCTGCTTTGTGCTCAGTAATCCAGGAGCAGGGCGCCCTTCCCCGGTGCTTGCTGGGTAAACGAAGAGAGCTAGAATGACAGCAGACAGAGTGCAGTCGTGCCTCATGGGACTGTTTCCGGTGTGTTTTTCTCTGTTGACCACCAGCCAGACATTGGGGGCTAATTAGCTGTTACAGACCTGCCACTCTGACCCCTTAGAGAATGAGTGTGTGCAGAGGTAGCAAAACCTTTGGGGGAGCTGGTGGGTGGGAGAGAAGTAATATGAAATCTGTGTGTGCAGTGAATTTGGCAGTCTTCACAAGAAGTAGTGATAGCAGCAGGTAAATTGCTTGATCGTGGCTGTTGTCACCAACCATTATGTGACAGCACATTGATCTTTGGAAGGGATCTGAATTGTTTGGTGACTTAAGGTGTGGACTGGAGGATTGGGCAGGAGGGCTCATCTACCTCCCGAAGGGGAGTGTGTGGGTGAGTGGCCTTCCAGCCACAGGGCAGAGTCTGTTGTCCCTTGAATACCCTCCTATCTGACCCTCCGGAAGGGCCAGAGTGTCAGGCTGGCCCTTCCGCATCATGGTAGCTGGTTCTGAAGCCGGAGTCCTCGGCCCCTCCCTTCTATAGCCACATCCTAGGGGCTCCCTGGGACCCCACTGCTGCCCTAGTCCTCCTGGAGGGTCTGTGTGGCTGGGTAGACCCTCGTTCTCCATACCAGCACACACGGGACGTTCATTTGACTTAGGGGGAGCACCAGGCCCACCGGTTGCTGCAGCCTTGTCTTGCTCATCTGTAAAACGGGGTGACACCTGATGGAGTTGTGAGGACTGTGTGAGGCGATTAACATAAAGATCTCCTCTGTCACCTGGCACACAGTGGGTGTGCAGCGAAGGGCACTCCCGGGCAGCAGGGAGCAGGGCACAGAGAGCCTGAGTGACGTGTGTAAAGGCCCGTATGTTGCTGCATGATGCAGCGATAAAGATGCTGGGGCTTGCAGGTCGGCGGCCAGACCAGGCAGCCCAGTGGTTCCCTTCATACCTTGTGGCCTTTTCATGCCCCACCATCTGGGACAGGCTGTGGTGGCACAGACAGACACTGCATGGGAGAGACAGATTATTGGCTGGGGGACCAATCTATGACACGACCACTGAGTGCTAGAGTTGGCCAACACAAGCATGGAATAACACAGGGATGGGGGAGGGGGGATAAAGACAGGCAGAGGTGGCTGAGGTACCTGGCAAACTTTGTTACCTGTCACAGAAAGCCAGGCATGACAGCCATAAGGAATACAAAACCTCATTTCACCAGTCACTTCAATCTTATCCCCTCATCACAGCTTTCAGATGAAAAACTATCTGTTGGTTGTTTTAAGGCTCTCCTTCTTTTAAAGTTTCTGGCTCAATATCTAGTTAATCCAAAATTAAGTCAGTTGGATAAGAATGGGCAGAAAATTGCAGGACTAGCCACCAACGTTAATATCCCTTGGAAAGTAAGTCGGCCACACAGATTCCTCCGAAACATTAGGCGTAATTCAGGTCTTAGAGCGTTTCTAGCCACAAAGTCTTCATTTCTGTGCGTGAAGCAGCCATCGTGATGACGACCAGGCAGGGCACACTCGCCTGGGACACACATTCTGTCCCTGCACATGGAAGGAACAGGTGGGGGAAGGGTGCTGGCCACAGCCCCAGCCTGGCTCCCTGGGGAGCGTCTGTGAGGGAGCCCTCTGCACCCCTGGCTTCCCAGGCACCCAGGGGTCAGCTCCATGGGGACGTTTCCTCTGTCACCCCCACAGTACATGCTGACCTGTGTGCCTGGCTCTGCCATTGGAGGGACTTACCTGAGGGGCACCTGTGTGGTACCATGGCGTGTGGATACGGAAGAGCAGGTATTATGCTTTTATTTGATCCAATTGGGACCCCCTGAATGATGTGCTCCAAAATCTCACTCTTTAAAATTACTATTTTCCCAGTGGGTTTAGCACCTTTTTGTCAGGCAGTTTGTCCTCTCCCCAAGGACAGCTTAGACACAGGAGGCCACCCTCAGACTGTGGGTAAAGGTGATGGGTGGCACCTTCAGGCAGCCAAAGCCAGAAGGTCTCAAGTGCAGGCGCTCTGCCATTGCTGTCCCTTGGCAGGCAGTGCAGCAGCCCGAACGGTGACATGCCACCTCCCAAGATAGCGTGTTCTCCTGTGGCCTGACATCGCCCTATGGACCCAAGAGAGAGCTTGGAGGTGCTTAAAAAGCACCTGGAGAGATACATTCTTTTTCTGTCCAAAACAGGCGAGCACTGGAGGTCAGCTGACCCAAGATTTAACTAAGAACCAGTCTCATAACGTAACACCCCCAAAGGTCCAGGTTTCCAGCGCAAGTCACTGCAAGTCTTCAGAGCAAGAATGAGGGACATCTCAAACTGAGTGAAAAGGAGAATCAGTAGATAATACTGAGGTGAAAGATCTTCAAATTATTTGGTGATTTTAAAATGGCCACCATAAAAGTGCTTCAGTGAGCAAATAGGAACACACGCGAAACAAATAAAAAAATAGGAAGTCTCAGCAAAGAAACTGAAACTATAATGCGGAGCCAAATGGAAATTTTCAAACTGAAAAAATATACATACATATATACATTTATATAAACAGAATAGTTATATATAGATATACAGATAGGAACTGGAGTTCAGGAAAAAGAAAAGTGATAGGGAGAACAAATAGGCGCAAGATGTAGCAAGTATTGACTCGGACACAAGGTCGGGAGTGCTAAATGCTTTGTTAGTGTTACACTTATCACATAGCATGAACGTATTGTTACACATTTATTATTTCATTTAATCCTGACAAAACCCTAAGAGAGAGAACATCCCCTTTCCACAGATGAAGGCACGGAGGCTTAGGAAAGCTCAGTGACCTGCCTGTATTCTTTCACTGGGACTACTTTGCGATGGCTTTCAGGGGGGGGGGGGGGTGTAGTAAACCCGTAACCAAGCCCTGAAAGCTTGGAAGAAAGCTGATTCAGTTACAGTGTCGAGTGAGGGAGCATGACAAATATGGGGACTCTATCACGTGATGGCAGCATGCATTCCTTGGCCCCCATGGACAAGCAGCTTGTGCCGAGTGGTGGACGAGGCCCTGGTGACGGCCACCCCATCAGTCCAGTGCTGTGGAAACACTAAGTTCAAGTGTGTTTCCTTGACAAAGTGTGACACATCAACCTTCCTCTTGAGGAGGACTGTGAACCATATGCCCGAGTGACAGAGGCAGGTGGTCCTTTTATCTGACACCATTGATTAGCAACCAGATGGAGAAGGCGGCATTCACACACAGTCATTGTGAAAGGTTTCAGACACATAGAAGCGTCTGGCCATCAAATGAGGAGGGTTTTGCTACTTGGTCCCTGGTGTCATTTTCAGGCTGCCATTGCATCGCAGGCAGAGGCCCCCAGCTCAGCTGATGAGGGCGTGTGTGGTCATGTGTCCTGTACCTTCTCCTTAAGGAGGACGCTCCTCGCAGCTGTTTTAAATGAGAAATACCTTTGTGTCATAGAATAGTAAGAATATTCAACTGGATAGAAGTGGCAAGTCACACCCATGTACATACGCGTGCTTGCCTCCACATCCCGTCACACTGACCCCCAAGTTTCTGTGTAAACACCCTGATTCATGGAGGAACTTACTGGATATGAGTTTCTTGGGAACCTTTTAAGGCCTTGATGATGGTATTTTGGGGAAAATGAGTTGACAATGCTTCATTTTGCTACCTTTTGTAGTTTACAGTGTGGCCTTTACATAATTACGTCTCCACCCTCCCAAACCACCTCTGACCCACCACTTCTTACCCACATGGTACAGCAGACAGACCCCAGGCCTTGGAGATGAACCCCTATTGGCTACCCTTGTTTATGAAATCCCTGGGTGTAGGGAAACACTGCAGTCCCATGAAGTCAGGTGACAAAGAGGTGTGAGCCCATTCATCATACCAGCTGGCTCTGGTGGGGCCACTAACGGTCAGGAGAACCTAAGCATTTGCCAGACTCCATCACTGGGTACAAGCACTTTCTGCTTTCTTTCCCATCCTTGTTACTTGGTTTTCACTGAGTGTTTTTGTTGGAGATTAAAGCCCCACAGAGACCACAGGACTGGCAAACGGCTGCAGGGCAAGCCCTGTGATTTGCCTTCTCGATCACATTAGGGAAGTGGGATGAAAAGTGGCCTGCAGAGGGACTTCCAGCCTGTGCTGAGGTTCTCTCCCAAGTCCCCCACCAACCGGACTCTCATTTGGCTTTATAAAAGCCATATTCTGTCTTACAGTTAAGCCTGTCAGCTACCCTTCACTATCAACTGCTTTAGTTCTGTGATTATAGAATTGTCCTCAGATAATTAAGAGGTAGAACACAGCTGACGATGGCCCCACTGATAGCAATTTGAAGGTAGCATCGTGTGGTACCATCCGTTTCAGTCACCGATTGCTGGCACATAGTGCCCTGAAACTTAGTGGCACCGAGTAACTATTGTTTATGTGTTGCAGTTCTCTGGCTGGTCTTAGGTTGGATCACTCCTGTTAGCGAACAAGGGTCCACTGCCCAATTCACATACTAGCCTGACACCAGCTTTTGAGGGGAGAAAGGAGCTCTATTTGGGAGTCGACTTACAAGGACCCAGGAGGCAAGGCTCAGGTGTCTCTCCTGCTCCAGGATTCAGGGCAGGGTTTTAAGGGGTTCACACGTGTTACCTGTGAGTGGTGTTTCATAAGTGCTGCTCGTGAGTGGTGTAGCCAATGTTGAAACTGGTTCCAGGTCATGCTAGAAACAGGATAGGACCAGGTTGCGTGGTTACACTGTGGCTGTGGTCGTTTGAGTTCAACACAACTGGGGGGCCAAAATGATGACTTCACTGACCTATCTGGCAGTGGGCCTGGCTGTTGGCTGAGGCCCTCAGTCCATCTCCAGATGGCCTGTCATCCTCCCGCAGGCTGGACCAGGCTTCTGTCCAGCAAGGGGTCTCGGGGTCACAGGAGAGCGAGGTGTCTGTTGCAGGGCTTCTGAAGATCCCATCTTTGGAACTCGCACAGGGTTGCTTTCCCCACATTCTATTGGTCGAGGCAAGTCACAGGCAGCAGGGGGTGGAGAAAAGACTATCCCAGTGCCTGAACAAGAAAGGGCTGATTGGGGGCCATTTCAAGTTGGGGAAAGGGACTTTACACAAACAGAATGGGGGAGAGGGTATGGAAGGAGGGAGACCTGTGTCAGAGTCCTAGGAATAGCGGGGTGTTGCTGCAAGTGTGCCCTAAGCATCTGCTGTGTCATTTACACTGGCACCGTGGAGAAGTAGGATTTGCTTAGATGGCTGCCAAGCTTAGTCATCACCCATCCTGGGCCATCCTATTCTCCCCACCAGAACAAGGAAAACGCAGGGAGAGCCAAATAGAGGAGGAAAAGAACCTCCTGCAACTCAGTAGGAATGGGAAGCCAAACTGAAATGATAATACCCCCATCCCCACCCCGGGAAAATATAGTATTAACATGTCCAGTAGTGCCCTCTGTGGGCTGAGTGTTTTTGCTTTGTTTAAAGTAGATATTCTCAAACCCACTCCCTGGAAACAAAGTTCCAGTATCTCTTATGTTCTTACTGTTTGTAGAGCAATGCTGCCCCTGCTTTGGGACTGTCCTTTTAAAAATTTTCTGCAAGAATTTATAACTTGTTCATGTTCTTTTATTTTGAAAGGGTACCTCTTTGTTGACTTGTTTTCAAAAGCTGGTGAATAATTTTCTTTGTAAAGAGACAGTGGGTCACATACCAGAAGGACAGGGGGCCCCATATGTTCCATGTTTATGCTTATAATATAGAAGCGTATGTTTGGTAAGGAAAGTAAACTTTTGTAGTACTTTGCTTAGCCCTCAAGGGCTCCCTGGTAATACAAACTGCTGTAACTGTATAATAGGCTGTGCTCCATCAGTGACTTCAGTTTATTTTGTATTAATATATTTGTGAAAAGTCCCCCAGTGCACACCACGAAGCCTCCAGCGCCCGGCTCCATCCCTAACGCAGTGTGGACCCCAGTGCATACTTGTAAGTGAAAGGATGGTCATTCTCGTTATCACGCAAGCAGAGGTGGGAAAATACCTGGGATCAGAGTCAAAGATGGTGTAAGAGGAATGAAGCCTGCTCCATCTATCTAGACCCTACTCGTTTCGGAGTACCTGTTGCCATCTGCGACAAAAGGGGAAAGCCAGAGGAGGAGTATTTTAGACAGCCCCACAATTTAGATGTAGAAAGAATCTTAGCTGTCAACATCTGGCCTTCCAGTCAACAGGTCATTCCTCTTCAGAGTGCCATTGCAGGGTCACTCCCAGGAGACATGTCAGAAAGGAAGCCCTCCTCTGTACCAGCCGTCTGATTCCTTCTTTTTTTAAGGCTATTTGATTCTTACTTTTAAAGTTGTAAAAATACTGAATAGAAATCTGCCTCCTGTAACTTTTTCCTTGGCTGCTTCTTCTGTGTTTGGCACCAAACCCATACTCTCGTCCACACAACACTCATTCAAATAATGGAATTTCCCCCATTGTTGAATGTCTGACAAAGATGAATGTGTTTCCTAACACAAACCCAGAGGAAAAATGACCTCGAATGAGGATGCTACAGTAGAGGCCCCGTACACCACCTCGGGGCTCGGGGTTGTGGTTAGACTCTGACGGTTGACAGATTACTCAGGAATTTGTCAAGAGTATTAGTTACAAACTTTGAAATCTTGGTTGGTGAAAGTTCATCACAGTGCATCTTGCAATATGATCAAAGTCTTTTCAGTACTGATTTGATGATGCTTAACCACAGTGCATAAAGAATGAAGGTTTTCATTAGAAATTCTGATGTAATAGAACACATTTGAAAGGAGGCGATATTGTTGGAATATTAAAATTCTTGCTTTTTGCCCACGGTACCCCTGCCCCTTTCTTGGGGACCCCCCCCACACACACACACTGTCTCTGAACACCTGAAATGGCATTTTGGACCTCTGCAAAGGGACTGTGGTCTCAACAGCATTTTAGTGTAGCCCAGGGATGACCATCCCCATGAGGGGAAAGGTAGGGCTGGTTAAGTGATATGTTTAAAAACTATAAACATAAACCATGAAAACCTGGGGCTAACTGTAACTTGTGAGTGGATGAAATTTATGGCTGACTGAAAACTTGAAAAACGGGGGAATATAGTGTGTAGTTGGTTATTGCAAAGGACAGCAGTCCCTCTGCCCAGTCCTTGCTGGGTTTTAGAAAAACAATCTATTATTTTTGCTAGCTTTTTCTTCCTGGGACTAAAAAACAAAAACAAACAAAAAACAATGCACTGGCACCTAAACCATGGAAAATGAAATAAAATATACCCAATGCAGCACCTCCAAAATCACTGGATGCATCTCCCCCTCACTTCTGCCAGATGCTTTATCCTGCTTTCCAATGGTCATCAGAACAGGTAGGGCTGGGGTGCGTGTGGGGGGGTGGGGTTCTTTGGTGTTAACTGCAGGTGACTTCCTGCAGCAGCCAGGTGGAAGGTGCACAAAGGTGTCGATCCCTGGCCCCCACCCAGTCCCACGACTGACGTGGCTTGCTGCGGTCACTGGTCCGGGAGAACCCGGCACCGGGCAGGTCCCGCTGTCCACCTGCTCCGACGCTCTGCCGGGTCACTTGCCTGTGAGCGCCAGAGGGTGGCACCCCAGGCATTCGAAGGGGAGAGGCGGGAGGGAGAGCACTGCAAGGGGTGGGGAGCCGATCGCTTCTCAGGCTCAGGTCTGGAGCTCACAGCGGATTTGGAGCCCACCCACCTCTTTCCGGAATAAGCGGGCTCCTGCCAGGCTAAGTGTCACAGACCCAGGAATTTCTAAGATGAAAAAGGCTTGCTAGGGTTATTCATGAACAACGGCCTCTACCCTCCTGGTCCCAGGAAATCCAGCCTCTGGGTGTGCGCGTGCCTGGGGGTGGGCGTCCAGCCCCTGTGAGTGATATGGCATCTGACCGTCCCTTTGCGTCATGTTTTACAGTTGCTGGATTTGTGTGACTCGGTGAAGAACGATGCCCTGCGGGTGACCTCCGCCTTTAACATTCCGCACACCTTCCTACACGCGCCGATTGCGGGGATCAGCAACCCGCTGGCCGCCTGGGCCTTCTACCCAGCGCCGCTGCAGCCCGGGGCCGGGGAAGGGGCGCGCTCTCCGCGGGCCAAACCTGGAGCCAAGTTATAGAGGGCATGGCAGCAGGGTGGTGGCCCGCCCACAGCTGCCACCAAGTCGCTTCTCTGGCGACCCGAGCTGGGGCTGAGGCCCTGCTGGGGCGCGCGTGGCTGTAATGTGGGGGTCCCGCCGAGGCTCTCGAGGTGCGCGCGGGGCTGTCGGGAAGGGAGTGCTTGCGGTGCTGCGCCCTCTCGCTGTAACCCTCCCGCCGGCGCCACCTCTCTGGCTTCGGCGGGACCCCCTCCACAGAATGGGGCCCCTGCGAGCGTACGGCCCCGTGCCACCCAAGGTCTCCCACTGGCAGAGGTGACTCAGATTCCCAGTGATTTTGAAAAACTGTGGTGTTGAGTGAAAAAAAAAATCAAAGCACAGAAATCAACCCCCGCAGGCAGAGGTTCAGCTCAGCGATCGACATGGCTATGGTGAGTCACAACCTCCCCGGCTCTGCGAGGAAGCGCGCGACCCGTCGGGAGCCTGCGCCGGGGCCGGCTCCGCACGGCGCCAGCTCGGCTGGACTTCCCGGTCGCAGGACAGCGCGCGAGAAACGTCTTTACCAAGCGCAATTATACTGTTCTCGAGCAGAGCGCAGACACCACGTTTAATAAAGAAATGACGCTACGCGAAGGCGCTCCAGCGGTTTGCCGAGGGCGGGGAGACATCACCCGGCGACGCCCGTGCGCTGGGCGAGGGCCGCGGACTTTCCTTGCCTCAGGTCCCGGTGGCCCTTTTGGTCCCAGCCATCTTCAGTGCCCCCGCTCCACTTGTCGTGGAGGGGGCTCCGCTCCGCTCCGCTGGTGTCCGCAAAGGCGCCATCTGGGACCGGAGCGGAGACCTGATGCCTGTTGCCCTTCTTACGCTGCCCCTACCTCTAGGCTCCGGGCCCGGTTTCGGGAGGACCTCCCGACGCTGCGGGAAGGCTCCTGGGACAGGGCGGGAAGGGCTCGCGGTCAACGGTGCGGGCGCTAGGCCCAAGCTCCGCAGCACAGTCTGTGTGGCGTGAACGGGTAAGAGCGCTTAACCGCTTGCTTCGCCGACGCCTGTGTTTTCTGGTGTTCAGCGGGTCGCTAGAGCGGGCGGCGCGGGGGCGACAGAGCAGCACCGGAGCAGACTACACCGCCAGGGCGCGTTTCTGTTCCGGCCCCTGCCTGCCTCGCCCAGCCCCACGGAGAGCGCCGAGCACCATGGAGCGCGGCGGGTTGGGGCTCCCAGCAGGTGCAGTCGGTTCCGTGGCTGGTTCCGGGTGCCATGCTGGGCGGCTACCGAGCAGAGTTCGCCTGCAGCCGCCACCTGTGGTCACGGGCGAACGCCCGAAGCCGCGTCAGGATAGCCCTCCGGCCTCTGCATACACCCGGTCGCATGCATGGCCCCGTCCTTTCGCTCCTGCAGCGAAATGCCCTCCAGGAACCCCTGGCCGCTCTCTCAGGACTCGCGGGAGGACGCGCTGAGACCAATCGGGCTGTGCTATCACACTGCCCTGTATTTGGTTACAAACAAAAACTGACCAAGGTGGCCAGACGGCGGGACAACACTGGGTACCTTTCCTTCTCTGTTTCGGGGTGCCGATTAGGGCGGTACCTAAATTGAGTTTCTTTAAGCTGTCCAGCCTGGGCTCCCCCGCGACAAAATGTCCCATCTCCCCACTGGCCTCGCCCCAACTCCGGCACCACAGTATCTCAGAGCCCGGGCATCGCAGGACGCGCACTGGGAGGACAGGTGGGGGTGCGGATCTCGAGAAGGAGGGAGATAGAAGACCCGGTGGAGAGGTGGGGCGTACCTGCACCACCACAGCGCTCTCCACGCGGGCCCGAACCCCGAGCTGCCTGTACCGGCCCCAGCACGCCGAGGGATGGTTCCTGGGCGGGTCTCTGAGCCCAACAAACCTCGAGGATCCCATCCAGCGGACGCACCACCCTCTCCCCCACCTGGAGGCAGCGGCTCTTCTCGGTCTTTTCTTTTTTTTCTTAAAAGTATTTTTTTTCCCGAGTTCATTTTTCATTTCCCTATTTTACCTGCTCCGTGCGCGCTCGCTTTCCGCCTTACACCCGAACCGCAGAAAGAGGCCTTGGGGGTTGCTCCGCGCCCTATTTTGGTCTCTTCCCCGTAAGGGCTCCGCCGCTTAGCGGAGGTTCGGCGCGGGGGAAAAAAGCTGGGTGCCCTTGCGAGTGCCATGAGGAGGGCGCCCCAGAGAGCCGCGGGGGCTAGGGCGAGGAAGATGAGCAGCCTGCAGATCGAGTCCGGCCGGGAACCCGGACTCTGGGAGGGGAGATTGCGCAGAGGCCCCCTGCTATACTGTTTAACCGCGCGTTCTTGGGGACCAACGGTCCTTGCGTCTGCCCCAGGGCGGCTGACAGAAACTCCCGCAGCCGGTCCAGAGCTCAGCGGCGCCTCCTGAGGCCCCCTCTGTTCCACGCGCTTGCCGCGGCGGTCGCCGCTGCTGGCTGGGGGAGAGGCGAGGTTGCATATTGGGGTGGGGGATGGGCGCGCACACCGCTGCCAGCAGCCTAAGTCACTCGGTAAACACGCCGGGCAGGGCAGGGCGGGCGGCGCGCGCAGCGGGAACCCTACACGCCGCCCCGCCTTTACCTGCTGCGGCCCGCACGCGCCGGGGCCGCAGCGCCAAGGAGGGGCGGGGTACCAGCGCGGGGCGGGCCTTGGCGGGGGCGGGGCCCACGGTGATTGGGCGCCGGCGCGGGGCCGCGGGCTGGAGCTGGGCTGCAGGGTCGCGGGTTTCACTTCGCTCCGCGCAGTCTCCAGGTCTCGTGCTCTTCAGATCGCTCCGGCCCGTGTCGCCGCCGCCGCCGGGTCCTCGCAGCTGCCGGGCGCGTCCTGCCCACTGCGGTCAGCATCGCCTCGGGCTGCTCGGTTCGCTCCGCTTCCGCCGCCACCGCCTTGGCGCCTTCCCCTGGACCGCGCTCCCCCAATGTCTGACTCTGACTCTCGGACTGAGAAACGCAAGGTAAAATATCTCCGGATCCGGGACGGGTGGAAGACGCGCTGGAGCCACACGCTGCACCTTCTGCCCGCTTCCCGCGCACGTGCTGGGCTAGACACTCGTCCCCGTCCCGCTTGTCTACCGGCGGGAGGCGGCGATCGGAGCGGGTCGGGTCCCTCCCTCCCCAGGCAGGTCTACTTGGGGAGGAGTCGTGCTCCCAGAGGCCGTAAGCTCTTAGTGGATGTGCGGCGCGGGCCGGGATGAGGCGCGTGGGGTGGTGCAGCGTCTCGGGCCGCTGGAAAGGCAGCGCGTGCTCTCGGCGTCGGCCCGGGAGCTGAGGCCACTCTCCCTTGTGAGCTGCGCGCCCGGCCGCGGAGTCTCACCGGTCGCGCGGTACGAGCCGGTCTCGGGTGTGCGGGCTGAGTGCGGAGGATTTGCGGAATTGCTGGGGATTCGCTGACGAGACTCGGCTTTACCTTGTGCACATGCAGGCCGAGGGGGGGTCCAGGCAGCCGCTGCGTCCAACCTCTCGGACGTGTCCTGGGGACGTCTCGTCCGTAGGCGCCCTGCGACGATGCCGAGCGCACGAGTCACGGACAGCGAGGGACCAAGGGATTCCTCTACCGCCGGGGCCACGCGGTGGACGAGCGTGGACCTGCTTCGTTCGTGGGGCCCGGCGGTTTTAGCGCCCTGGGCGTGCCCGAGCGCAGCCCGATCGTTTGCTGATGACCGGGGCTGATGGCGGTGCGACCCCTCGGGGTTGGCGCTGGGACGCCGGGCTTGGGGGTGTGGATGTGCTGGTTGTCTGCTGTGGTCACGGTGCGCGTGAATATGCGCGCCCGGGGCCGGCGGTGGCCGCTCGGCTTTGGTGCGTGACCGCGGCACACGGGAACGTAGAGGGAGGAAGTTGGGAAGGATGGGTGCTGCAACTGGGGAAGGGAGGCCTCTAGTGCGCTTTCTGCGGAGGGCCTGGGCAGGGGGCGGCGGCAGGCGACAAGGACTGGGGTCTGAAGTCGGCCTGCGGCTCCTGCTTTGTTTCAAGTTGACCGGCTCCTCCCGGCGGCCGGAGCCGCCGAGGCGCGCGCGGAGTCGGGATGGGCCGAGGGGCAGGAGAGGTGGCTGAGCCGCCCGGGCCCGGAGGCCCCGATGCCGCCGCTGCCACTGGCCGCGCGGCGCTCGGAGTCGAGTTTGTCAACAATCGCGTCGCCTCTGGCGGCCTGGCCGGTAGGCGCCGCCCCCTCCGTGGTCGGCGATTGGCTGGGGTGGGGAGCGAGCGCGCACGGGCCAATCGGGAGCGAAGGCACCGGCGCCAGAGGCGCTGGGAGGCGGCGGAGCCGGCGGCGGCGGCGGGCGCACAGCGCGAGGGGAGGAGCGGCGGAGGGAGGATGTTCCCGGCGCGCGGAGCCCTGGGCGGCCCGGCGGAGCGCGGCGGCGGGCGCGCGGCCAGCTGCGGGCTCTGCGCCGCCCCGCGGGCTCTGAGCGCGGGTCCCGGGCTTTGTCTTGCGAACCGCCTTCGCGGTGACGGTCTGGGGGCTCCGGTTCGGCGAAAGGCGCGGGCCGGACGCCGCGGGGCCCGGGCCCGGACGCGACGCTCGGAAGTGAAGGGGCGGACGTGAGTTTCGGCCTGCAGAGGGAGGGTCTACGGGGTGAAGAGGACGCCCGCTCGGGGTCGCCTATCGCGCGGGGTTACCGTGAACTTACAGGGGCGCCCGGGCCGGTTTCGGGGATCCGTATTTGGAGGTGTGCAGATAACAGTGCGGTGGACTTGGGGGAAGTTTTGCCGGGGTGTGCGCCGCGCTGCCCCCGCTGGAGGGATCGCGGGCGGGAGCGGGCCGGGCGGGCTCGGAGTTACAAACTATTGTGACGCACTTACTACGACGGACGGCCCTTGCCAAACCTCCCCAGACTTGCTGCCCTCAGCACTTTCGGCAGAACAATGGGGCCGGAGCGGGGAACGCGGCCAGCCGCCTGCAGTCGCTGCCTCTGCGCGCGCTCCTGAGCCCCAGCGCAGCTTCTGGCCCCGGGAACCCGCCCGCCGGGCTTCTGGCGTAGTCCAGCCATTCGGAGCAGAGCCCTGGGATTGACTTCGGACACGCTACCTGCCTTACAACGTGTGTGTGTTCCAGCAGCAGTTCCACAAGTCATTGACGTTCTCGCTGTTTTGTTTGGTAGCCAGAAGTTTAGCTCTCCCACCCCCAACACAGAAAATGATGCCTTTGTTATTTTTGGTGTATTTTTATTCTTATTTAGAGGATTGTCAGACATATGCGAAGTAATGAAGTTACTTTAACGAAGTTAAGGTGTTTGGTATTCATTTTTAACGAGTAGGTGAAAGGTCACTAATTGAGTTACTCGTGATTATTATTTTGCTTAAGGTAATCTTAGTTTTATTTTACTTGCAGAAAAAAAGACCAAATGGCAAAGCAACCTTCCGATGCAAGTTCTGAGTGTAACAGAGAAGGTGGACAATTGCAGCCTGCTGAGAGACCTCCTCAGCTCAGGCCCGGGGCTCCGACCTCTGTACAGATAGAGCGGCAAGGTAATCCTGAAGGTGAAGGGGACCGCTGCCCCCACGGCAGCCCTCAGGGCCCGCTGGCCCCGCCTGCCAGCCCCGGGCCTTTTGCCACCAGATCCCCGCTCTTCATCTTTGTGAGAAGATCCTCCCTGCTGTCCCGCTCCTCCAGTGGGTATTTCTCTTTTGACACAGACAGGAGCCCAGCACCCATGAGTTGTGACAAATCAACACAAACGCCGAGTCCTCCTTGCCAGGCCTTCAACCATTATCTCAGTGCAATGGGTAAGCCCCTCTGGATAAGGGACTGTGGACGTGTGGTTGTTTGAATCTCTGCTGAAAGGCTGCATGTAGCATTTATACACCCTTTAAAATTGTTCTGCTGTAGTCCATGTTTTGATAGGAATGGAGATTGTGTCCAATAAAACATCAAACCCCCATTTTTAAAAAAATTACCACGTTTTGTGGAAACGATGAGGTGAGGTCCAAGCATCAGGTTGTTGGGCTGCAGAGCTGGAACCTGCTGCCTTGTAAGAGTATGACATGGCGCGTTCTTGCTTATTGATGACATTCCACCAGGAAGGGCATCGGTCAGTTACAGCAGACAGCATAACCAAAAGTGTGGAGATGAGACAAGTTAATCAATTTAAAAAAATGACATTTTAAAAAAGTGAACTCATTCATACAGGCAGTGCTGGCAGAGAACCATGAACATGATTTGTTTTCTATTCAGATTCATCTTTGGGTTTATTTTGTTAGACAGTTTGGGCATAGTCCTAATGAGATCAGATTGTAGGTTTTTATTTCAGGGATTAAAGGCAGTTTTGGGGTCTGAATGAACCAGAAGTGGCAAAAGTCAGTGCTCAGAAAAACCTGGCAGTGCTATCAGCGAGAGGGCTGACCTGGTGGGATTGGGGTGCACTGCAGAGCATTTGCCTGAGTTAGGGCGGCCCCCAGGGTGGTCCTGAGGGTATGTGGGCTCAGTGCTAGGTTTTCTTATATTGCAAGATAATCCAAAAATGCAGATTCTGGTGCCAAAAGTCCTGATGTTTAAACATTGGCAACTGACTTAGAAATTTGAAAACACTGCAAGCCAGATAAAAACATCTGCTGTCTCCATTAGACGCTTGACCTTCTGCATGTGACTGAGTACGGGCAGTGAAAGGGTAAGCATGCGGGTCAAGTCGCCGTTCTCACCTAATTGGAAAGTCCGTGTCTTCATCAGGACCCACCAGGTTCTCATTCTCCACTGGTCCAGACCAGCACCTCCTGTGTGAACAAGATAACAGCAAGTGGACAGGCAGCATTATCGATTAAGAAATCCAGTATCGATTCTATTAAATTGTAGGTGACACAGAGTCACCAAGGAGACACCTAGCTGCCGGAACACAATGACAAATCTTGCATTTGCAAATTCTGTAGGGCTCTGTCTCCATAACCTTCAGTGAGATGACAGCCATTGCAGGTCTGTCCCTGTGTCACAGAGAGAGAGAACCTCAGAGGGTTGGTCACTTGTCAGAGGCTGGGCACACCTGGGACATGGTAGGCACCTGTGACGAAAACAGCAACATCTGCATATGTTGGCTGTGCGTCTCCTACTAAAGGCTGAGAGATGCAGTCAGCCTCCGTATTCATAGCTTTTGCATCCGAGGGATGAACCACCTGTGGATCAAAAATATTTGGGGGTAAAACAAAAAGTTCCCAAAAGCAAAGCTTGAACTTGCCACGTGCCGAGCCCTGAGCGGGGTCCATGCACATGAGGTGACATGCAGGCACGCCCTGCTGTCACCTGTGTGCAAGTACAGGTTCCGTACCATTTTATAGAAGAGACTTGAGCACCGCTGATTTGGGTGTCCGTGGGGGTCCTGGAACCAATTCTCCAGGACACGGAGCTGCAACTGCGCTTTACTGGGGTCCCCCCTTAGGGAAAGGCGCTGGAGGTGTTACCAGTATGATGACCTTAGTTGTTGCTGTTGGCGCTGCTCCTGCACTCAGTTCAGCCTTGGAACTCCCTGGTGCCTTAGAAGTACGTTTCTCTGCCCGTGCAAATGCCACCGAGTGTGTAAACCCACACTGGTCTTGCTCCCTAAGTGTGTTGGCAGGGCTCAGTGTTAACGGTCTGTGTAAACCAAATGTCTAAGGGGCCTTCGGAAGCGTGTTTTTCCACTGCCGGCCAATGAGCTGTTCTCTGTAGGTGGTGGCTTACCGCACAGAAATGGCCCCTCCTGCCCTGTGACTAGAGCAGTGCTTGAGGTAGAGTGTTTTCTAATGGAAGGGCAGGTGACATACTCTGTAACCAGCTAATTATAAGGTGTAAGCACCGTTACTTGAGACAACAGATGAAGAGCTTTAGAGATCACAATGTAAATTATTAGGCACAGTTATGGTTGTGCCTGCAAAGTACAGTGATGGGTTCCGAGGTGTGATTTTTATCGCGTTAAGTATGTTTCAGTGGGTGGGTGTGATAACTGAGCATGTTGGATTAAATGATAAGTTGTGTGAGGAGTGTGTCTGAAGTTAACACACCAAGTTAAGTTTCAGGATTAGTTCTTGGGAAATTGGTGGGGAGGGGCTGTGCTGGGGTGGGGCCCCCAGGCAGGCTGGTGGGGACAGGATAGTCAGATGTGGGCGTGGGGAGGAGAGGAAGTTTGGAGACTTTGTGGTCCATCCCGTTCTCCCTGGTTGACGTGACAATAGCTCGGTGCCTGAAGGCCCTTGAAATGTGCTTGCTTGGCAGATTTGGTTCTGTTCTCTTTTTGGCCGTGTTCAGTGTTCCTTACTCAACCACATCCATTAAGATCGTCAATGAAGCTTTTGATAATTTATTGCAGAATTCGCTTTTCACAAAGCAGTCTTTGTGATGGGTTCCCAGCAATGGGGCGCAGATGTGAGGTTTGGAAGGGGTTCCCCTTAACCTAGGAGCACCTTTGTCCACAAACATCCTGCCCCGCGACTCGCGGTAGAGAACAGCGTATGTCAGTATCGTCCGACATCTTTGTCCTGCTGAGAAAGTCGTCCTGTGTGGGAGTCACAGCAGCTGGGTGTCCCACTAGAACGCCTTCTCTTTTCCTCCACACCCCCGACTTCTGTGCTGATGTGCTCAGGGATGTTGTGTGTGTCAGTGAGACGTGCGCATCTGTCCACGTGACCAGGCGTCAGCGCCCTTGCTCCTGGGAGGATGGAGTGGACGAATGTTCTCTCAGTGAAGACCTGGTGATTGTCATCGAGATCACATGGGAGTTGGTTGGCTGAGTGCCTTTTCTGGTGAGGTGCTTACGTCGGGTGTGTTTTTAAAGAAACTGCATGAAACGCTGTGCAAAGTCTCATTTGAAGGTGCAGTCGAGGCCATTGCGAGTAGGGGTTGAGGAAGGTCAGGGTGGGTGCATGCTCATTGTTTACTCCCATGTGTCACTTCGGTGAGTGAGTTGAACTTTATACCTGTGCTTGGCACATGGGAATTCCCAGGTTGGAGTTAATAGTGTTCTCCGTGTCCCTCCCTGTCTCCCGCGTTGCTCCCCTTGGAGCTGGTCCTTAGGTTGTCAGCTCTCTAAGGGGATGTCCTGCAAATCCCCATGAGGACCTGACGCTGGGAGCTCTGCCCATTAGCCCTTCCAGAGACTTCCAGAGAGCTGCCTGAGGACACATTTCCAAAAATGTCTGGTAGCCAGAAAAAGACCCTCCCCTACTAGTTTGTTATTTGGATCTAGCTATGATGTTTGTCACGTAGGGGTGACAGGTCAGGTCTAGCTGAGCACAGGCTTTGTAGGGAAGTCACAGGTGTCATTGAGCCTTCAGGTGGGACTCATCTAACACAGATGTGCTGTCAGTGCCAGTTCATATGGGAATCGAAGCCTTAGTCCAGGAAGAAGAGTGTAAGTGTCCTGCTGGTCATTTTCATACTGATTATATGTTGGGGTAGTTAAAATAAAGATACATTTTTTTTATTATGGTAAAAAAAAATTTGTAACATAAGATTGACCATCTTAACCATTTCTAAGTGCACATTTCCGTGGTGTGAAGTACACTCACATCGTTGTGCAGCCGATTTCCAAACTTTCTCATCTCCTAAAACCCAAACTATACCCTATCAGGCAGCAGCTCCCCGTAGCTGCTCCCCCAGGTCCTGGCAGTTAATCTGTGTCTGAGATTTTGACTGTTCTGGGGACCTCAGAAATGGAATCCTGTAGTATTTGTCCTTTGTGCCCGGCTTATTTCACTGAGCACAATGTCCTCGAGGTCCATCCAGGTGTTGGAATGTCCTTTTTCAAGGCTGAATGATATCCCACTGTGTATAGACCACTTCTTTAGCCACTCATCTGTCGTTGGGCACTTGGGTTGCATTCATCTCGTGGCCATCGTGCATTACGCCGCTGTCTATGAACGTGGGGGTGCAGATGTCTGTGAGATCCTGCTTCGTTTCTCTTGGGTGCATAACTCGGCAGTGGGATTGCTGGATCCTGTCATGGTTGTACTTTTAGTTTTCTGAGGCCCCTCCATTCTATTCACCGCAGAGGCCACATCCAGTTTACATTCCCACCAACACTGCACGGGGGTTCCCTTTTCTCCACGTCCTCACCAGCGCGGTGTGTTTTCTTGTTCGGCAGCAGCCACCTGGTGGGTGTGGGGTGCATCTCCCTGTTTCCGACAGGCGTTTCCCCGGTGATCGTTGTGTGCCTTACCTTTCCACGTGTGTGTCGGCCGTTAAATCACATGTGTTTTTGCTGTTAATTGTACCTGTTTATTTCTACTTTTTTAAGTGTGGCTACTAGAAAAATGTCAAATGAGGTTTGTTGCTGGCGTTGTTTAGCAGCCAGACCTGATTCTTCCTCCTCAAAACACACCATTTCCGTGGAACTTAGTCCTTTGGTTGCTATGGTTGACTTGGGGAGTGAACGTCCGAGCAGCCAACACCTGCCAGCTATGTGGGGGCCGCGTTCTCCAGACAAGTGTGAGACTCAGTGTTGTCTCACCTCTTTAATCTCTGGGCACACACGGCCTTGAAAAGGTGGAGGGCGGGTGGTGTGCTGCCTCGGACGCCTCGAGGCCACCCCATTGTCGTTGGTGAGGACCCTGGCCATCACTAGTGTGGACACCAGGGCAGTCCAGTCACCTTGTAGGTCCTGAGTGAGGATAGGGAGTGACAAGAAAAAGGACATTTTCTTCACTGGTTCCAAACAAACTTCAGTGACCGACAGCTGTCTAGACTGTTTTAATTTTGTATCTTTTCACCAAACACTATATTGAGCTGAGTACACACTCACGTGCATTTGTAAGAACAGTGCACAGGTGCTGTGTACCTTCTACCCAATTTCCCACTGTCACAGCACCGTGCAGAGCAGTGTAGTGTCACAATCAGCAAACGGTGTTGATAGTGTCCACCTCCCTTCTTCAGATTTCACCAGTTCCACGCTCACTTCATGTGCACACACGTGTGTGTGTTTCCTTCTGTGCTGTTTGCCACGTGCACAGGTCTGTGTCGCCACCACATAGTCAAACAGGAGAGCCCCGTCCGGAGCATGTCTCACGCTGCCTCTTTACAGCCACTGTGACCCCTGACAGCATCTCTGGTTGTACTGTTACACTTGTTTCATGCTCACTGGACAAGTAGCATCGGACCATGCGTGACCTTTTGGGGTTGGCTGTGTTCACTCAGCATGATTTTTGGTGAACCACCCGTGGCGTGTGTGTGCCAGGAGTTGCACGGTGCTTATTGCTGAGTACCACTGCACGCGGCTGCACCATGGTGTCACTGTTGACCCGTCAAAGGACATCTGGATTGCTTGCGGGCTCTGGCAGAGACCTGTACAGCCGGCCCTCGCTGCATGTCACCTGTTGGCTCCTGCTCTGTCTTCGGGCAGCTGCCAGTCAGTCGAGGCCGAGAGCAGACTTCCCTTGTGAGGCCCCCCCATCGGTGACCGGCCACCATGGATTCACCAGGGCACTGAGCTGATGTGTGAATAGGCCTGTTGTGTGAGTACGCATTGTCGCTTCTTTGGGATAGATACCCAGAATTGTGATTGTTGGGTCATAGGGTGACGCGTTCTTGAATAAACTGCTGAGGTGTTTGCCAACGTGGCTGTCCCGTTCGTATTCCCATCAGTGTGCGACATCAGCTTCTCCACAACCAGCCCTGGGTGTCACCACCAGTGTTTATGGGAGCCATTCCGGCACACAGGAGTGGCATCGGTTGTAGTTTTAATTTGCACTTCCCCATGGCTAACGGTGACTATTTTTCATGCGTTTGAATCTGTACCCCCTCCTCGGTGAAATGGCCATTCATGCCTGTTGCTCATCGTTTGATTGGGTTGTTTGGATTTTTCACTCTTAAGTTTTGAGAGCTTTTGTGTATTCTAGAGTCGATGCCTTTGTCATATTCCCCCCCAGTCTGTAGCTTGTCTTTGCATCCTCTTCATAGAGCAGAATTTTTCACTTTGGATGAAGTCTAGTTTGTGCGTTTTTCCTTTTCTGGATCACATGTTTAGTGTCTCCATTAAGCCGTAGGTCCCAGAGACTTTCGCCTCTTTTTTCCTTCTAAAAGTTGTACAGATTTGCGTGTGACGTGAGATCTGTGATTCACACTGTTCATTTGTGTGTAATGGGTGAGGTTCAGATCAGTGTTTATTCTTTCCAGTACCACCTGTTGAAAAGGTGTCCCAGGTAACTGCTTTTGATACTTTGGTCAAAAATCAGTGGGCATGTTTGGGTCTATTTCCGGTTCCATTTTGTGTCCCCCTGTACTAGGTGTCTGCCCCTCTGCCAACACCACACTGCCAACCTGACTGGTTGTATGCCAGGCTGTGATAGTGGATGCAGTGATTCCAGACCTTATGCTTTTTGTTTTTTTCAAAGTTGTTTTAGCCTCGCCCTGTGCCTTTTCATGGGAATTTTAGAATAAGCTTGTCTGTGCCTTCAAAAAAAAAAAAAAAACACCCTCTTGGGACTTTTATAAGAATAGTATTAAACCTATAGGCCAACTGGGAGGGGAAGATGCATCTTCACTGGTGTGTCCTCCGTTCCATAAATAGATAGGTCTCTTCGAGTGTTTACATCTTTACATTTTGGTGACTTTCAGCACACAGATATTATACCTGTTTTTTGCTAGATGTCATTTACTTTGGAGCAATTGTCAATAGGATTGTATGTCTAATTTCCATTTCCATGTGTTCATCTTTACTACATAGAAATGCAGTTCATTCTTGCCTGTTGGTCTTGTATCCTGCATCCTTGATGAACTCATTAATTCTCAAGTGTTTTGTAAATTCCTTGGGAGTTCAGTCCAGACAGTCGTGTAGTCTGCAAACAGGGACGATTTTATTTCTTCCTTTCTGATCAGTGTGCATTTTCTTTTTTTTGCCCTATTTCACTAGTTGGAGCTTCTAGTGCTGTGTTGAGTGAGGGTGGTGAAGGCAGACGTCCTTGCCAGTCTTCCCAGTTGTGGGGGAAAGCTTTCTGTCTTGAACCATTAGTAAGCACGTCAGCTCTAGGTATTTTGTAGATACTCTTTAAAAAGATGTAGTTTCTCTTTATTTCTGCATTGCTGAGAGTTGTTATCGTGGATGGAAGGGGTGTTAGATTTTACAAAATGTTTATTCGACGTGAACTGATACAGTCACGTGAGTTAACACGAGCCTGTTGGTTAAGCTGGTACATGCATGGGTTTTTCAGTGTTATCACCTCACGTGCCTCGGATAAGTCCTGCTTGGTCAGAGGGTAATTCTTTTCACACATTGTGTGTGTGTGTGTGTGTGTGTGTGTGTGTGTGTGTGTGTGACGTGCCATTGAGTCGGCTGTGCCTCCTGGTGACCCCACGAATGAGTGACATCCACAGTGTCCTGTCCCCAACAGCCCCGCTCAGCTCTTGGAGTCTCAGCCTCTGGCTTCTTTTATGGAGTTAGTCCATCTCACGTTTGGCCTTCGTCTCCCCTCTGCCTCCCATTTTCCCAGCATTCTTGTCTTTCCCGGAGAACCTGGCCTTGTCACGATGTGTCCGAAGTAGGACAGCTTCATCTTGTCCCTTTGCCTCCAGTGGTGTTCCAGGCTTAGTTTGTTTGCTCTGACCCACTGGTGCGTCTTTCTGGGGGTCCAGGGGGTCCGCAGAGCTCTCCCCCAGCGCGAATTTCAAATGAATCATTTTATTCCTCTCAGCCTCTGCACTGTCCAGCTTTCACGAAATTCCGTGCAGAGGAATTGGGAGCACGAGGGGGTGGCTGGTCTCGGCCTTGGTCCTAATGACACATCTGTGCTCTTGGTGACCTTTGCTAGTTCTTCCATTGCTGCCCTTCCCAGTCTCGGCCTCCACGTGACTTCTTGGCTGCATCTGATGGAATCGGTGACAGAACCAGTAAAATCTTTAACAATTGCAGTATCTTCTTTGCCTGATAAAGCCGTGTGTTTCTTCTCTAATCATCATTCTTGTCCTCTTGATGTTCACATGCAGCCCTGCTTTGGCCCTTTCTTTCTCCCCTTTCATCAGAAGTTACCTCAGATCCTTGCAACTTTCTGCAGTGAATTGGTGTCAGTTATTGATATTTCTTCCACCCGTTTTCACTTCTCCTTCTGCATCCAGCCCAGCCCTTCCTTGCTGACTTGTTCTGGCAGGTCTGTCAATTGCTGACAATGTGGAGTTGAAATCCCCAACTGTGACGGTGCCTTGGTCTGTTTTCCCTGTAAAATCTGTCAGATTGTGCTTCATGTTTTTTGAGACACTGTTGTTTGGTGCTTAGAATTGTTCTGTCTTCCTGTTGGATTGATCCTTTTATCGTTGCTGTAAAGTCCGTTTTATCTGATAGTAATATAGCCGCGCTTGCTTTCTGTAAAACAAAATTAGTGTAATGTTTACGTGGGTGTGTCTTTTTGCATCCTTTCACTTCCAACCTATATTTGAAGTAAGTTTTTGTAGCAGTGTATCATCGGATGACATTCTTTATTTACTCCGCCAAATTTGTATTTTAAATGGTGTATTTAGACCATTTATATTTAAGGTAATTGTTGATATGTTTCTGCTTTTATTTTTATTTGAACAATTTCTAGGATACCATCTTTATTTATAGTATTTTTAATGTATTGCTCTTTATAGCTTTTTTGGTGGTCGTTCCAGGTATTACAATATGCAGATGTCACTTACTGTAGTCCACCAGAATGAATGATGTCAGTATTTTAGGAATTCCTCTCAGTGTAGTCACCACACTTTCCACCAGGACCTCTTACCTGCCTCACTTCTCAAATACAGTTGCCTTAAATATTTTCTCCAAATACGTTGAGCCACCATGTCAGCTGGTGGTACATTGTTTTGCTTCCACCATCTTACATGAGAAGTAGGCTAGTTTGTTGTATCTGTTTACTCCCTTTTTTCTCCATTCCAGTATTCTTTCCTTTCTGGAGTCCTAAGCCTTCTGTCACCATTTCTGCTTGGAGAACTTTCTTTGGTCATTTTTTTAGTGACAGGCTTGCTGGCAGCAACCCTCTTAGTTCTCGTTTGTGAGAATGTCTTCATTTCTCCTTTGTTCCAGAGGATATTTTCACTGGATATAGAATTCATCATTGGCTGTTTGTTTGTTTGTTTTTGCAGTGCTGGAGAAACATGTCACTTCGTCTAACCTTCAGGGTTTCAGATAAGAATCTGCTGTTTTTCCAGTTGCTCCCCTATAATAATGTCATTTCTTTCCAGCTGCTTTCAAATTATTTTCTTTGTGTTTTAGTTTCCAGAAGTGTAATTATGATGCATGTCTTGTGTTGGATTTCTTTTGGGCTTATCCTTTTCGAGGTTCACTCAGCTTCTTGAATCTGTAGTTTTATGTTTTGTGCTGAATTTGGGAAGTTTTCAGCCTTTGTGTCTTTGAACACTTTTCGGTCCCTTCCTTTCTCTTTGGAGACTTTTTAAAAATCTTGCAGGCCCCAGGATTCTGCTCATTTTCATTGTATTTTCAGTCTCTTCCGACGGAGTAAATCCCATCAGTCTGCCTTCAGGACACGCCCACTCTTAGCACATCCAGTGAGGTTTCCTTCTTTTAATTGTACTTTTCAATTCTAAAACTTGTGCCTGCTTCTGCCAGGTGAGGTAGAGGTTCAGACCTCCCCACCCCATGGCCCCAGGCTTTGCTGGTCCTTCCCAGCAAAAGGCAGGCACCGACACACGTGGCTTCATCGTCCAACTGGGGTGCACACTTGACTCCCCTCTGCTCCCTGTTTACAGCAGTCGGCCCCCCTCCCAGCACCCTATTCCCTTCACTGATGCTGGGTGGGGCTTCTCCAGTCTCCTTAATGCCGGTCGGGGTATAGGCTTAGGGTGGTGCTGGGGTCGGGGGGGGGCCCACTCCTGCAACCCTGGAGGGGGAATTGGGGCATCATTGCGCCCCTGGCTGGGGATGGAGAGCAGCAACCCCCAGCACTTCTCTGGCAGGGCTGGGAAACCCGCATCCTGCTTAGCCTGCTGACGACCTGGCCGTGGGGTCAGAGTCCTGGGCCCTGGGCTGGGAGCCGCTGGAAGGTCAGCCGCCCACTCACCACGCAGGAGCCGCAGGTGTAGGATTCTGGAGTCAGGAGTGTCTGCCCAGAATGGACACCTTCCCCTGGTCCTTCTGCTGGAAGAGCAGGCTACCCCTCGGCCGCCCGTTGGGGCTCTCAGTCGAGGCCTCCACAGCCCTATCCCGGCCATGTGGCTGGTGATAAGGACACCAGGGGCCCAGCCCTGGGTCCCCAGCAGCCCGCTGTCCTCATTGCCCTGTCATTGTTTCTTGTTTCTTGTGTTCGGGCCAGGGTTTTAGTAGTAAGGGGGGGCTTTAGTAGTAAGGGGGTGTTGAGTTCAATGAAAAATTTCCATTTTCTTATAAGGGGGCCTTTATGACTGGCAGTGGCTCTGGCTGCAGTCCACTGCCCAGAATTTTAGGCTCACCTCTTTCACCCTGTTTTTACTCTGTGTTAGGAATAATGTGTTCCTAACATTGGGAAGAGCTGCAGCCATCATCTGGGCGCCCTTTACAGCTGCTGACGGCAGCACCTACCCCGGTGAGCTGTGTGTAACCCTGTGTGTGGCCCCTGGGCCATGCGCTGAGCTGCTCACAAACAGCCCCTGAAAACGTCTGGGTAGCTCATGCTAGCGCCCGCGTGTGGGGACATCTTACTAAAGAGAACAGTAGGTCCCGTGCTTCTGTGTGATTGGCCTGCACACCCCTGGGTCTGTAGTTTTCTGCGTAGGGACATGTGGAGTTAGACTTGAGGACATGCACGTGGAGGTGATTGCTAGCCTGCCGCCTGCCCTCTGTCGCCCTGCCCCCTGCCGCCCTGCCCCCTGCTGCCTGCTCCCTGCAGCCCTGCCCCCTGCCCACCTTTAAAGCCCCAGGATTGGCGCTATCACCTGGGACCAGAGTCTCCTCGTGCCCTGGTGTGTGTCACGGTACCTGTGCAGGCCACGACTCCCCGTGGACCACCCCCCTCCCTGCCGCTGCCCCCCCCCCCCCCACCAGGACTTGGACGTCTCCATTCTTTGTTCGGTCAGCCTCAGTTTCTTGACATAATCTTCATGTGACAAAATGTCCAGCCCTTGTCTCCTCTGATTTCTGTCCTCTGGTCATTGTGCTTCCTCCCTGGTGAGACCTGGGCTCGGGCACGTGACCAAAGCGCTTACATCCCTTTTCTGCGGGGGGGGGGGGTCCCTCGCATACCGGGTCCTGGGCTGTAGGCATCGTGCCCCACTGCCCTCAGACCTGCTCTGCGGGCACAGAGCACAGGCCTGATGGCCCTTCTGCAGAAAATGGTGGCATCTGTGTCATCCTGGCGGGGACTGTACCAGCCAAACAACTATTGACAGCCCTCCTGGTCTAGGAAAACCTCTAAATTACTACTCCTGCTTTGACAGACTGGTGCCATCTTCTTAATGCTGTTAAAGAGAATAGTGACCGGGAAATGCTTTTGGTATAATGTTACTTTAAAAGGTTTCAAAGTTGTCGAGACCTAGGTCTTAGTCCATTTATGCTATAACAAAATTACTATATACTGGAGGCTTAGACAGCGTCTGCCCCACACGTCTGTAAGCTGGAGTCTGAGGTCTGAGTGCCACCATGTCAGGTTCTGGTGACAGCCGCCGCCTTCTCACTGTGTCCTCAGGATGGAAAGAGCAGGCTAGCTCTCCAATCACGTCTTGTCACGGCGCTAACCCCTCATGGGGGCCCCATCCTCATGACCTGATCACCCCAAAGGCCCCACCTCCTCATGTCATCCTAGGAGTTTAGTGGGGGCATAGACATCTAGTCTGTAACTACTTGGTGTTCAGTAAGTTCATGAGCCTAACAAAAAGATTAGAAGGAAAATATATGACACTGTTAATAGTGGATCTTTTTGCTTTCGAGTTATAGGTGATTTTTTCAGTGTGCCTTTTTGTATTTGCAAAATTGTCATAAGTAGCATTTATAATAGAACAAATTAATAAAAATGGCCTATTTAATTTTTGCTTTTCATTGCTCTCTCGTGACATGCCCAGTGGGGTCAGTATGGTACCTATGTCTCATTTGTGTGACTCAGTATTAACTGCCACAGCCTTTATGTCGGTAGAGATTTCACCCTGGTGAGGTCCAGTTTTGGGGCCCATTACCAGTATTCCAGATGGACATTGGCCCTTGATCTCCTCTTTGGGGGTCTGTTTTTATTTTAGCAGAGTGGACGTTTTACAGAATCCCCTCCATTCGACAGGGGTCCCAGGTGGATTCAGCACCGGGGCTGTGGCTGGTCCGGAGCAGGGTCTGGATGGGATCCCGGCCGTCCCTGCAGCCTGGCGAGCCACCCGGGTAGATATGCTAGTGTCTGAGCCCCCGTGTCCACCTCCACCAAGCGAGGGCACTAGTGCCCACCTCTGAGGGGCACGGGGAGCTTTCGCATGAGCTGATGGATGCAAAGGGTCAGGTAGGAGCTCAGTGACTCATCTCTCCTTGCTCTTGACCTGTCCCAGCCATAGTGGGTCAGGCCGTGTGACACTGATGGATTGTTCTCTCCTGCTTCCCACTGGAAGGAGCTGTTGTGCCAGGAGTACAGGAGGCCCGTGGGGAAGGGAATTTGTCTGGAAATGCTACCATTATTCTAACCTTCAGGTCCCAAAACAAAAAGCAAAAACGAAGGAAAAAGTCTTCTCTAGAAACTGGGCTGGTGGGGAGAGGGGGTCCCAATCACCCCTGATCTGCCAGTGACCCTGAGCAGAACCTTGGCTCCAGTGGGAAATTGCAGGCCCTGGAGGCACGTGGAAATTTGCACCCCACCCGCCTGTCTGCATTCAGCCCCTGTTGGGGCGCCTGTGGAGTGTCATGGCAGGGCACTTGTGGGGTGTTCCAGGGGGGCACCTTGTGGGGCCCCAGTGGGGCACCTCGGCCCACTTGACCTGGCAGAAACTTGACTCCAGTTCAAGACTTGTATTTGAAGGAGAGGTCTGGAGACTTCAGACACAAGCTGAACTGCTTTTTCCTGCCATCAAAAGAAATGCAGCTACTTCCATAATTGAGGCAGATTGTCGCTGCGAATTTTACATTAGAAACAGTCTTTGCCTGAATAGAGTCAAGAATTTAAAAACAGCTTTTCCCTGAGGGAGTTATACTCTGGCCATCGGTAACTTAAATTATGGTTTTTACTTCTGGGTGAGTGGATCTCACATCCTTCCTGGGAACTTTTCATCACACGACTGGAGGGTGTCCCCTGTCAGTACTGATGCCATTACCTGTGGGCAAGCTAACCCCCCGTTTGTAAGTGGCGGGGCCTTTGTGGCTTGAAGTATTTGCTTAGGATGAGTTGGCGTCTTCTGTTTCCCGTGGGAAAACCAGGTTCACTCTATTTCCCTCTCTGCCCTGGATCACATGCGTGGTTCATGAGCAGTCTTGGCTTGGTGGTGATGGGAGCCAGCCCTGAGCACCGGGCTGAGGGTGAGGGCTGCTGGTCAGCGTGTCCCCTTCCTCCGACTTCTGTCACTGTGGGCACAGGCCAGTAGACTGCACAGGGTGTAGCTGCAAACCTGAGAGTGGGGGCTTTGTGCCACTGTCGGGGTGAGGAAACAACCTGGTGCAAATGGCCTACGGCTGGTGTTGCAGTGGGACTTGATGGGCCCTTGTTCGCTCTGCACAGACCATAGTGCTTTGGCTCGGGCTTTGTAGCCCTTCCTCAGGAGGGAAGATGGTTTGGTAGCTGAAATTTAAAAACAAAAAAATGGAATCTACTGTTTCAGTCTGAGGGGGTGTGTGTTAACACTGACAGATTCTACAACATTGTGGACGATCTGAGTCACTCTGGGACCTCCCCCCCCCCCCCGAAAATATGTCACATTTCTGACCAGAGCATGCTGCCCATTCTAGTTCCTAAAACACTTGAACATAAGCAATGTGTAGATTGGATGAATAGTTTGAGATTTTGTGAAAGAAGCTTGCTTAAGTGGAGTCCTGTTTCTCTCACGAATGTGTGTGTGAAAGGGTTTCGTGTGAGCCACACTTGACCTCCTGTTTGCTGACTGAGTTATTTGTCTGTGGGAGAAGAGTGCTGGAGAAAAGACCAAGAGGTTTCTTTTGTTTATCTGTCTGTTTCTCATCCCTTGAGAAGTTTCTCCACACAAAGTGCGGCTCTGGGTTTACACTGCGCTATGAGATGTGCTCCGTGGGGCTGCATTTGAATGGAGATGTCAGTTTTACTGGCCCTCAGCCCCTGTTCTTCTAAGCTCGTCACAGTAGCTCACCAGCTTGAGAGACTGGTTTGGTCCTTGGCAGGAGCACAGACCTTTGTAAGTTTAATGAGAATTGGGGTGACATCTAAGGCAGCCCGAGTACCCACAACCCATCCCTGCACTGGCTTTTGGCATGTGCTCATGGAGCTGGGTCTTCTCTGTGAGGAAAGCCTGGTGCACACAGTAGCCCGGCTCAGCCTTCTCTCCAGCCCCTCCCCTGGTGCCTTGGTGCGATTGTGGGCTTGGAAAGTTCCAGCAGGTCACCCTGTCTACTCTTGGTCCTTCCAGTGACCGGTTAGACTCTGGGGGCAAGTCCCTCCACCCGGCTGGGGCCCAGTGTCCTGACCTGATTCTGTCGTGGTCAGAGCACTGTAGGGAAACAGCCCATCTCATCTGTTTGCATAGTGGGCTCCTCGGTCCTCTTGGCCCAGTATGAGCTGGGCCAGCAGCCCCTTGTCCCCGTGGGGCTGTCTGGCTCCTAGAATACTTGCAAAGCTTGTGCGTCCTGATGGAGCATAGTTATGCTGAAAGTGGGGACCAAGGGAAACCCAGGGAACACAGTCGTAAGAAAAGGGGAAACAGGAAGCCACCACAGAACAACACCTGGGTGGTTCCCTAGAAGGTCGACCACGAGGGTGCCTGAGGCCCAGGTCCTAACACCACTGAGCAGCCCGTGCCCACAGCGAGGCCACTGTCTAACCTCCGCTCGGGGTGGCAGGTCTCTGGGAGGATCCTAGGCCCAGTCTGCAGACCGCAAAATGTCATGTATGTGACGGTGCCCCGTCCGCCACACGGAAAGAGTGGGGGCTCCGGCACCTGTGGGCAAGCAGGAGCCTAAGGTCTGCGGTCTGCCGGGTCTTCCGTCTGTTCCTCCCACTCCCCTGCCCCAGGCCAGACAGCTAGATGGGCCTGACATATGCCTTTGGGACAAACATTTAAACCATTGAGTGTCCAAACAGAAAGATGATTATGTCTTTGTGATTCTGCCTGGAATTGAGGTGTAAAGTTTCTCTTTTCTTCAATTTGGGGTAAAAAGAGAGGCAGTGGGTTTGTCCAGTTGTAAGTGTTTAAGAGGGAAGACTTTGCTACGTCTCATCCTGCCGGTGTGTTACTAACAGGTGCTGACCACGCATGTCCTCACACACGAGTGCCTCACGTTCTGCACAAATAGATTGGGTAGACGTTGACGTAATTTAAAACCTGTTCGTGGCATAGCTTTTGAGGGTTCTGTGTGTGCCCCATACCTTTGTCCTCACTGTCACTGAGACGAAGTACATTCACGTGTGAGAAGACCTTAGTGTGAATCTAGGAGAGCTTTTTGTCACCTGTTTTCCTACTGCCGGTGTTGCATTTCGTAGCGGAAGCCACACTTGTTCTGTAGTCAGGAATTTTGACATTTGTAGTTTTAAATTCTCGTTTCCTCCCTAAGACCTGCTTTTTTGGCTGTCAGCAGCGTACAGTTACCAAAAGCTAGTAGCTTCCAATGTTTTAACACTTTATTTCCAAGGAGTGGACTTAAATGAGCTAATGTGTGGAGCTGCATGTTTCTTTACGAGGTGGCTACAAAGCCTTCGTTTTTGCAGTTTTGCTGGAGTGAGTGTGAAGTGAGTGAGTTCTCTGATAGGACTTGCACTGGCAGTAGAAGGGGTGGGGTTTATGTGTTAAAGCAAGTTCAGGTTGGTCTTCATTTGACTGCGGTTATTTTTATTTTTTAAAATCAGGTGGGACAGTGGTCAGGTCCTCTGTAGGCCTGTGACAGGAATCGGAGACTATAGGAGTAGAAAGGCAGCTGTCCTGGGAACCCAGTGGGACCGGTCAGTGGGGAAGGCGAGAACAGAGTTGCGTCCTGTGTCCCTGACGCGCCGTCTGGAGCAGCGCGCTTCTGGAGCTCCCCTAGGGGACAGCATGCGGAGGGGTCTTCCCACAGCTCGTCGTGAAGGGCACATGGAAGGAGAGGTTTGCAGTGGCCCCTTCATTGACTGAAAAGAGGAATAACGATTGAGAGAGATTCTAGGCTTCTTTGTAGCCCCAGGGGTCAGAAGGGAATGATTCCATCCCTTGCAAGGAAGAACTCTGTGGTACCTGATACCCTTTAGCAAGGACTTTGGTGCTTCAGGAAGAAGTGTGCCCGTCCCAGGAAGTGGGCACCTAGGCCAGGCCACCATGTGTCGGGGCGCAGAGGCTCCTGCAGGGGTGGCGGGTGGGGGCAGGTGAGATGCTGGTCTCCTACTGTGACCGGGACTTAGCCAGGTATGTCCTCGGGGTCTGGGTTTGCTCCTGGCACGTCACTGGCTTCTAGCACGTACGTCACGTGTGTGGGGGCCATGCAGGAGAAGTAGATACCTAGGTCTTCTTCCACTGAGTACCAGGTGAGCACCTTGGTGGTGATGCCTCTGGATTCTTGCAGGAGACAGATGGCAGTGGGAGGGGGACACCCACATGCTCAGTTCCAGGCTTCTGTCCTACACTGGGGCTTGGCTTTGCTGGCATTTTCCCAGTGGGCAGCCTGGAAATTGATCAGAGCCTCGTGTTTTCACTGTCTAACTCCTGCCCACATAAAGGCAATGAGTGAGCCTGTCACAGGAGTTAGGTGTAGAGACCATGGCGTTGTGTCAGACCCTTGTTGTGCGGTTCCATCCTTGCAGCTGTCACGCGCTGTCTGAGCTCATGGACTGCCTAGACCTGACCCCATGTACTGGGGAAAACGTGGGCACCTGTGATAACTGCCGTCGCTTTATTTCACTTCTAGTTGCTTCTGTTTTCATCCATTAGCTTGGTGGGCTTGATAGAGGATTTATCCAAAAATAAAAGAACACAGTGAGAATTAGACCCAAAGGGAGGAAAGTATATGTGTGAAACGGGGTCCTTGCTCACGGGGTCCTTGAAACCTGGCTGCTCGGGGCTTCTCTGCAGCAAAACTTCCTGGGATAGGGCTGGCGACACGGCCCAGACCTTTTGGAGAGTTTCCCAAGGGCCATGGAAGGGGCTGGCTGGTCATTTGTAAGCTGTCTATAGCTCTGAATAGATAGATGTTTCTGAAGGTTTCCGTCACCTAAGTACGTAGGCTGTCGGGTGGAACAGACACCCCAGGATTGGTGCCTCTCTACATGAACTGCAGAGGTAGCGTTTCCTCCAAATGCTTTTAGAGTAGTTCCTTTAAGATTGGCTTAGCACTGTCTTCTTTCCGGACCTGCAAAGCTGGTCCCTAGAGAGTCCTCCACGGCTTTGGGCAAACCCGACTCTGCTCAGGGGTGAAGGTGGGCAGCCCCTCAGTACCTGCTGTGAGTGCACTTCCTCGCCCCAAGTGCCTTCTGTCTGCTGTGTGTTTAAAATCTTCCAAGCCCTACAGTCCATGTCTCTTTGGGGACAGAAAGCCTGTCTCCGTTCTGAGTTGTGTTGATTTGCAGCTTAATCCATGTTGATTCCTCTAAAATCTAATCTTGAGTCTAGCCCAGCATTTGTAGATTATTGAGCATCTGGGGTGTTTCCGTGAATCTTAATTTGGTTTCTGGTTCCGCACTTGACACGCCAGCAGGGACGTGCTAGGAACCCTGCCGCCCATCGGCAGTGAGAGGTGCCCTGGTCCCGTTCCTCAGACGAGGCTGCAGGTGTGACGTGGCATGCCCTGCTAGGTAGCTTTTCACAGCACCCCACGGAGCCAGCCTTGTGTGGACTTCAGGTGACAGCCCCTGGGTGACTTTACATTAAGATCGGTTCATATTTCATCGTACCTTTTTTTTGTTGTTTTTGTTAGCGGTGCCAGGTTTACGGAATAAAATGCTTTCTTAAATGCAGAAACTGCATTTTCTGTGGGTAAAGACAGTCATCAGAACTTCTCCTTTGATGAAGATTTTGTGTCCACCTAAAATTGCCTTAGAAGTTAAAAATTTGATCTTCCTACATAGAAATAAGAGCTTTTGTTTCAAATAAAGACCTGTTTTATTGATCAGCATTTTTGATCACCGGGCACCTTGCAGATAAATAAGGAAAACGATTATGCTGGATTGGATACCTGGCTTTCCTACAGGCTAGAAATGGAAACAGAAGTTCTCTCCTTGACACGTGGACTATAGATAGGATTTGGGGGGTGGGGGTGGACCCCACTGGTGCTGGGCACACCTCCGGAAATACATACCATCATGGTCCCTGATGGTGGGACAGACGTGAGCAAGCTCAGTTCTGGTCTGACCAGTACCTCCGTGGGGCTGACACTCTACTCTCTAGCATCCGTCTTTTGTTCTGGTGTGTTCTCAAGTGATGTGAGCCAAATAGGACAGTCACTAAGATTAAACTCGTGGTGAAGTTAAGGAAAACCTTCCCCCACCCTGAAAAACACAAGGTCTTTTGTCGCTTTCTAAATAGTCTTTGAACTTTATGTTGAAAAATGCCCTGTATTCATTAACTGAGATTGAGACGACCCTTTTAAAATACAGGAATAGGAGGCCGTTTGAAATACTCAAAACAATTTTTGTGTTACACTCTTATTTTATAACCACATTTCTGGCCCATACTCACTAGGTTTTATTGCAGGGTGACTGTTGGTGGTTAATTCTAGGTTTACAGATTCAAGGAACAACAACAGTATTTGCCTCTCCAAAACATAAACCCAGTTCTTTAAAAAGCCAAGCGGTGATGGGTGCTGTTAGAGTAGCTCGGACAGGTCAGTCCCCTTTGCAGAGTTGACTTACACTGTATGTCACTGTTCTGTATCAGCTTCAGTCACCTGAGGACACTTGACGGCCTCTTCCTGACCTGGGACTGGGCAGTTAGCACGCGCTCGGCCTGTCTGACCCGCCATCCCTGGTCACCACGACTCTCCGGCCTAAACGTCCTGTGAGACACACGTCTGGCTCCAGGACCTCTGCCCCTCTCAGTATTTCGCAAGGTGTGGTCTGGGGACCGTCTGTACTGGGCTGCCCTGGGAGCTTGTCCAGTGCAGCTCTGGGCCTCCCACAGAAACCCCTTCATGTCACCCTGCTTCACTTCGGGGATGTGTTTCTGTATGTTTATTTATGATAATGGAGCTTATTTAGTCTTCTGAACTTTTCTTTCCTGTAGAAGACACGTCTGCTTTATCTCCTTCACCTCCTTCCCCCAAAACAGCTGGGCCCTTATCTCTAAGAGGATCGGTTGAATCTGGCCACCAAGCTTCCATGATTTGGCGAGGATGACGTGTTCCCTGGATGCTAGTCTTGACAAGCTGACTTCCGCCTGGACTGGCTCCCTTGATGGTACACTGGTTGCCAGCCCCAGCGTGAGCCAGAATCCCTACGACTCACGTGGCCATGTTGGAGTGTTGATGAGATACGGGAGGTTTCCACTGCCTCTGGGGAAGGGACCCAGTGGAACAGTTTCGTTTCTTTACAAGTCAGTTGTACTTATAAATATCCTTGTCCAGGAGAAACCCAACATTTAGTTAAAATGTAGCTTTTAATTCACAGGAATGCAAGCTCCGTGGGCCAGGGGTGGTCCCTGGGCTGTGCCCGGGCCCCCACAGCGATGCCTGCACACGGGTGCCTGTCATCACCGGGCCAGCCGGGGGTGCTTCACTCATGTCGCACCAGGTGCCAGGCAGTGGTTCCCGCCAGCCTGACACCTTTGTATTTTCCAGTTTTCTTTGGATCACTGGCATTTTCTTTGTTTTTGAGTCTAAGCTTGGAAGCAAGTTCCTCTGGAGAGGTGGTGGGGGGTGGCTCTGAGCGGCCGAGGGGCATCTGCTGGCTGGCCTGGTCACCTGCACTTGGGGGCAGGTGCGTCCCTGCGAGGTCCTCAGCAGAGTTGCGAGGTACCATGTGGGACGCAGTCTGCAGGCTGTGGTGCGTCTGGGCCTTCTGAGAGAAGATGCTACCATTCCTTGGGATGAGTTGAGTTCCCTTGAAAAGCTCCTGGAGTCAGGACAGCGCCTGATCTCAGGCTGACGGTGTAAAAAGAACATTGCGACTCGTGCCTGTGACTGATGAGGTTGCTCCTCAGAGCTGCGGACCTGGGCAGAAGTACCCGGGCAGCACATTGCCACCTGCCGTCACAGCTGCCCTGCACTTTTCTGTCCTGTCAGCTTAGGCACTTAAAATGGAAATTGAATAGACTTTTACAGAGTAATGCTAGAAATGTTTGCATGACAAATCGCTTTGGTTTGGTCAAAGCAATTTTTATATGGTCAGATGTGTGTTCAGGTCACAAGCCTGACTTATCCTAAAAGTATCCCCACACCAGCCTTTGTGTTGTCCACCATGCCTCTGGCTCAGTCAGAGTACAGACACTTCTGGAAAGGGTCCATGTGTCGTCCTAGTTCACATGTCCCAGTGCTCACCCCACACAGGTTGCCCTCCCCCTCTGGGTGCTGTATTTCTGGGGCCATGGTGGAATTCCCTTGGGTGGTGGCTGAGGGTGGAGAAGATGGGGCAGGAGTTCTGAGAAGACTTTGATAAAAACTCTTCCAAGAGTTCCCTTTCAAGTTCTTTCATAGAAGCTATGACTTGACATCACTTTTATTTATAACAATAAATACAATACAAAAAACCAAAACCCTTTCAACAGAAATACAAAACAGAAAGTGACATTCACGTGTTGCGAGACCCAACTATGGTAGGTGTTTAAATACTCTGCAGTGGCCAGAGTGGGAGGCGCGAGCTGAGTCACGAGCTCAGCATGCCGGGCTGAACAGTGAGTGGCCGTGTCATGCGTGAGGGCCTTTGCAGCCCACGAGCCTCAGCGCTTCCTGGGCCACGCACGTGTCTGCTGCTCCCTGAGTGCACAGCCTCTTCCTATGCGTGGTGGGGGGTTCGATAACTCGCTTTTGTTCCCCCTCATTTTTGGCTGTCACACGGCTTTCATGGCTTCTACTGAGTGGGTGTGAACATTGGAGACACCTTAATGAAAGTGCCTTTGCTTGTCTGGACAGGGTGCAGACTTGAACCTGTCCTCGTTGGCTGCATTACTATTGAGACCACGTGCAGTCACGCTTTAATTGGGTCCTGTGGGCACTCCTGAGGACCCTGTGTCACTGCTCCCACTTGCATAGAATCGAAGTCACTCACGTTGTCCGTGCTCATTTCACAGGGTTTTTGCCTGTTTTGCTTTGAATGGGATGAGTATTTCATCCCATGGTCCTCTGTGATACTGGAATTTCCCTGGGAATTTGACCTCATATGATCAGTTACTCCACCGACAACCTCATTTTCTACGTTGTGTGTTCGAGTAACCGGCCAGGGCACCATTTGTATGTGTGCCTGTGATGACTCGGCCAGGATGCCTTTGAATTCTGCGGCTCCGAGTGTCCAGCATGGGAAGGGAAATGACCCCGCACCCCCGGCTTAAGGCCAAGGGAGGCAGCAGCCTGCCACCACCTCCGAGGTGCAGACGGCAGGCCTGGGCTTGTGGGGGGCTTGCTGCCTGTGGCCAAGCAGTCCCTGGAATGGCGGTGACTGTGTCTGTCTGTTCTGGTGCAGCCTCCCGGCGGCAGCCCCAGGCCCTCCCCGCGGACCTGCGCCCGGAGATCTGGATCGCACAGGAGCTTCGGCGGATCGGGGACGAGTTCAACGCCTGTTACCCACGGAGGGTATGAGGTTTTCTCACCTACCCCTGCCCGCCTGCCCTCCCGCTCCCGAGCATAGAGACCGTGACGGGTCCTGCCCGGGTGACTTTCCTGCTCCCTTCCCGCTTCCCATCTGCTTTATGGCTGAATGGAAGTCATGGCCAGTGAGCAGGACCCACTGTGAGGTGGCCCCAGGGGTCGTGAGCACAAGCCGTAAGCCATCGTGTGGAAAGCGGGCTGTTGCTATGCCTCACAGCTGTCCTGCGTGACTGTGAGCGTGGTTCTTGGTCCCTGTGGGGCGCGTCTGCACCCTCTTGGGCAGTTTGGGTCCAGGTTCGAGAAATGTTTAACTTCCGCTCATCAGAGGGAGCGACACTGGCACCAACTCTGAGGGCGTGTGGCGATGTGCCTGCTCCTGGATCCGAGCAGGGACTTGTCCCTCGGCCCCACGGCTGCCCCGGGACATTTCAGTTATTGAAATGTATCCAGAGGCCACTTATTAACAGCCTGAAACTGACACCCCACATGGACTGCGACCTGAATGACTGGGGCGTGCTACGGATGGTTTTAATTCAGCCCCATGTCTTGTTCTGTAGACATGGTGTGTTTTGCCCGGTGTTGGTATATTGCTATTCAGACACCTTTTTTCCCACAAAGACATTTAAAATGTGTGGGCTTGAACTTGAGCAAGTGTGATGCCTTGCTGGGAGGGGCGCACTAGCCATTGTGACACCGTGCAATTCTGGCTGGTTTACATTTTTTCAGTAAACCATGTACAAAGACAATTCTCTTGATTATCCAAAGGAAGACACTTAAATCTTATTTTGTAGAAAGTAACTGTTCATATCAGTCTTTCTTATTGTGTCCCTTCCCTTCTGGCCCCTTTCTTTCCGCACACTGTTGTTTCCTCTAAGTGGCTCTTACAGATACTGTTTTAATCTCTTTTTGCTTCTGGAAGGAGGTCGTGCTTAGGACACCCGCATAGTGCTACCCTGCTGCACTAGTGTCCGTGCTGTCGCTAAGGAAATGGCTAATTGCTTTCAGTCGTTCTTTTTTTCCTGTGCATCTACAATGCCTTCCAATCTTTTCTTACACACAGGCAGTTCCCCATTGCACAGTGTATCATTTCTTCAGTGCAGAATCTCCATTGGGTTGGGGACTTCCAGAAAATCACATTGGATCCTCTTTATACCTTCAGTGGGGCGGGGGTGTGGGCATTTGATGGGAAATGTTATGTGGACAGTTTGTTGAATGGGCTTAGGGATTTGTTATACTGTCTTCAGTTGGCAGACTGCCTGGCAGCCTACACCTGACACGGACCAGTTCACAGAACATGACTTCCTTCTCGGCCTAGATCTGAAAGGCACTTGTGTTTTGCAAGGTTGATGGTTTCGTAACGTGCCGCTGAAGTCACCGTTTCCCCCAGTTCCTGTGCCTTGGTTTTTCTGAAGGGGTTTCAGTGTTATGTGTGTGGTTGGACTAGGAGGGACTCATCAGCGACAGGGCCCCAAGATAGGTAGTGTCGGTCCCCATGCTGAGGTGGGGCCACACGTCCGTTCAAGGGGGGAGCTGAATATATCCGAGACCTGGGCCTGGGATCGTGCTCATAATCCTGCATGCAGAGGTCACTGGTGGGCAGGGGGCTTCTCAGGGTGAGTCTAGGTAATGAACTGACTGCCAGGCTGGGCCTGCCTCCTGCCCCGGCTCAAGGGGCTTTGTCGATGGCCCCGGGGTCAGATATGACGTGGGTGGAACTGCCCGGGTGCCTTCAGGTCTGCACAGCTCCGTTCCCAGGGACGGATCAGAGCCTTTGCCCACAGAGCTGGGTGTGTTTAAGGACATTCTGTAAATGTTTTTCTCTAACCTCACGTGAAGTATCAATGGCTCTCCCAGGTGTTCCCCTGAGCCTGCCCACACGGGTCTGCTTGACGCCCCTCCATGGGGCTTTACATGGTCAGTGACAGGACACGGGCCAGGGGTGGCATGGGGGTTGGAGCACAGACAGCCATCCTCTCATTTAGGCTGTCGAGGTGGCAAGCAGTTGTCACGTGCAGATGAGACTTGGGCCATTGGGTTGTCTGCCTCACTCGCCTCTCCACTGAAGGGGACGTGACAGCGTCCGCCTTCCTCCCAGTGCTGATCTGGGGTAACCACTGTCAGTCAGCTCTGCCTTTTCAGAGGAAATGTAATCTGTTTGTTCTCGGTAGAGGAACTGTAAGTCTCATTGCAGTATTTTGCTATATTTTCTAATTGTAAACCTTACTTTGCATCTCTTTAAAAAATGAACCCGTGTGAAAATGCAACTGCTAATAATTTAAGGGACTCATGTTCTAAGTCACTGGAATATTGTGGGGCAGGAGGGACGTAGGGACAGATTCCAGGTTATAAACTGATTGTTCTAAAATGGAGCTAAATATGTTCTCCAGATTTTATAAGTAGCCAATTCAAAACATCAGACTGAGACTCAGGGTAGTGACACAATGACCCGAAGTCACAGGCATTGCCAGTTGTTAGGTTAGACAGTCCCTTGTCTGCAGTCAGACTGACGGTCCATAGCTGACTGCTGGGGTGGACATCTGGCAGGAAACCAGGAAGTCATGCCTCCCTTCAGTGACGCGCTGGCCCCACACAGGAGCTGTCACCTCGGTGAGTGTGTGCCTTGCCACCTGCACTGCTTTATGACGGGTTTTAGCGCTGTAAATATTTAGTGTGATGCCAGAAAGTACCCTTTCTGAAGTGCTGGTCTTTGATTGCCATGAGCCTGATGCAGCCCGACCAGATATACTCCCGTTTTTTCCAGTTCGGGCAGTAGAGGAAGTTGTCGTGTAGTTGTCATGGGGCAGCATACGAGACGGGGCTGGACTCTGGATCCTGGACGCAGGGCAGGAGGCCCAGGTGAGCCTGAGCTCACGGCATGTCCCCTTCCCCTGACTCGCTGTAACTGCCCCAGACAACCCGTCAGGGTGGAATGACCCCCATCTGACAGTAGCCTCATCACTCCACGTTGAGGGTGTTTTTATAACTTTCTGCTTTGGAAATAATTTCAGGCTTACACAGAAGTTGTGAGAAAGGTACGGAGACCCCTCTTGTACCTGCCACTGCCACTCCCACTGGCACCATTCCGCCGCATTTGCTCCAGCTTTCCCTCTTTACACATGTGTGCACGTTCTTTTCTGAATGATTTGGGAATGAACTACAGGCGTGCCAGTGACACTCCTTTACTCTGACACACGCCGCGCGTGTCTCCTGAGGACGAGAGCACTGTTGTAGCCCAAGCCTGAACCTCAGAGTCAGAAACAAACACTGGCACAGTTGTGTTGTGTAATCTGTACCTTAGTCACAGGTTACCGATTGTCCCAACAGTGTGACACCATGTTCTCCTCAGTGCATCTCGTCAGCATGCGCAGGTGTCGGTGTGGCCCATTGCTGGGACTCTGGTTGAAGGTGGTATCCTTGGGTCAATCGACACCTTGCCGTTGGTGACGGGGGCTGTGGGGTGGGAAGGAGCCGAGCTTTCCTCTGTCCCCAGTGTGGGTTTCATTCATCAGCTTAAGTCGTGGGTTATTCTGCATCACTCGTACCTACTTTGATGCTCAGGTTGTCCCCGCTGGGCCCGGGCCAGCTGTCCCTGCATTTGCAGCCTATCCCTAAGCATACCTGCCTGGGTAGTGGCCCATGGACAGCGTGTCAGGACCGTACAGGGGGTGGATCTCTGGGACGTGTTGCTGAGTGACCCACCCACGTGGTGTCCCGCCAGCACGGATGGCTCGTGGGCTGGGCAGGGCTGTCCAGCCTGAGTAACTGCCAGGCCACCTGCTCTTGGTGACGGTGACTCGGGTGTCCTGGTGTCGGACTGCAGTGGACGGCAGTACACGGAGCTGTGACAGACTCTGCGGGGGCCAGACACGGGGTAACGGCGCTTCCGTTGTGTGATCACGAGAAACAGAGTGTCTTCCCTTCCCCAGGCTCACTTCGTACTTGGGTCCCACACAGAAGTGCCTGGAACTGAAGCGGAGAAGAAGGGCTCACACTGCGGTTCTGGCTGGCTTGTTCCCACGTTCGCATTTTCATGTGCTCCGTGTGACCCTGACATCTTTCCGTGCTGCCTGATTCCTGTTTTATAAACAATACTCTCCTGTAGGTGATGTGCAGGGGTCGTGCTGTACGCAGCCTGTGCGGCCAGCACAAAGGACATAACCCAGCGTGGTGGAGCCCAACCACATGAGCTGCGTTCTTACCGAGATGAGAGGAAGGAGACGTCTGTCTGCCTCCGGAGACCAGTTGTCCCGCACTTCGCTCCCGTGGACCCAGACTGGGCACCCGGGTTCAAGTGTCTTCCTTGGGGTTGGACCTTTGAGGGTGATGCAGACAGCAGATCGCACGTTTTCTGAGTGAGGGTCTCTGTGACGCATTGGGGAGGAAGTGTGACCTTGTAGGAAAACACAGCTCAGGGCCAAGTACAGGGACCTTGGGTCACACCTGCACCCTGACTCCCTTAGCTCACTGGGAGCCCCCTTGTCACTCGGTCCCTCAGGGCAGCCCTGTCACTCAGGGCAACTTTTAACTCATTCACAAATTCCTTTGTCACAGAATTTCAACACTGAATGCCCCAGATGTTCTACACTTTTTAAATAAATAGCTGTGTCTTTAAGTGGTGATGTCATAGAGACTGAATTCTGACAGTGAGACCAAAAGAGAAGTGACAAAGAGGGGACACTGCTGAAGGGCAAGAGTAGTGAAGGCTGAACTAAAGAAAGCATTTAGACATGGGGCTAGAAGACGCTGTCACCAGCTGTCCCTGGCATGGTTTTCTGTCACTTTGAACTGGAATTTAAACGTTTCAGTTGGTCTTCAGATGCCAGTAACTGTTCCCCCATCTCTTCTTTACGTTCTCTACCTGTAGACACACTGTACGCTCTCCCCTGCTGTCCATCTGGTGAGCCAGTGCGACAGGCTGAGCACTGGTGCATGCTGAACACCTGGGTGGTGGCATGCTGGTGACCGTCTGAGTGCTCCTTCAGCCAGCCAGGTGGGGACACCTGCACGGCCGCCTTGCTTTTGGGGGATGTGGGTCATGAACACGTAGCCATTAGGAGAGGCAGGTGCCCCGAGGGGATTCAGAGAGGTCTCCTGGGGTTTAATATCTGGGGGAGGAAATGACGCACCGAGCGAGCGGCAGGGCCCTCGCAGACCTCCCAGAGGGGGGGCTGTGGTTAAGTGCATCCCGTCCGCGTTCCCTGAGGCTGGGCGTCTGGGGGCACTCTCCCTGCCCTGCATGTCCTGCTTTGTCCCGTGGCGCCCACACTGGGCATGCCGGGGCCATCCCCATTGGCCCTCGTTCTGTGACGGCCAGACCTTTCCCTCCAGCTGCGTGGGCTGGGACTGGGGCTGACGGTGACCTGCAGGTGGACACGGGTGTAACAGGAACGAAGCCCAGTGCCTGGCAGCCTCGACTGGAGGTGACTGGAGGGGTGATTATCCTGCAAAAGGTCCTGACTATAATAGTGTCTCTGAACGATGCATTGAAAACGGGAGGAAAGTGGCATTCATGCAAATGTTTAGCTCTGACACCTGCACGTCACACGGCTGCTGTGGCAGGTCAGCTGCGGGTGCGGGAGTCCCGTGGGCACTGGGCACGCTCCATCCTGGCGTCCTTGGGAGCCCGCATCCGGCACAGGGGCTCCCGCACTCTGTCCACAGCTGTGCTGATGGCAGAGCCTGTGACAGCTATGGGGCACAATTATGCAAATGCCATGTGGCCTGGGTGACAAGTGGGAAGTGAACTTGGTGTTTGAGCTCTTTGCAGCAGCATGGGCCTGACTCCTGAGGACAGCAGTGGGCAGCAGCCGTGTAAAGTCTGAGATTCCGGGAGGCAGACCAGAGGTCCCCACGCTGTGCTCGTCACATGGGGCCCTGGTCCTCCCACCTCTCACTCACTTGGTGTTGAGATTGATGGGTTCTGAGTGGGTAGAGGAGCGGTGGTCTCCCATCAGGACCACTGGGGTCGCAGTCTGTCCCCTGCCCCACCTTGTCACCTCTGATTATGGCAACAGCGCTCAGCCCTGTCCCAGAAAATGCCATGACAGCCCCAGGGGAGCAAACACCAGACACAGACACCGCATCTTACTTGCTGCGTCCCCTCTTTGTCAGTTTTCTTTTGGTCTCACCGTCAGAATTCAGTCTCTGTGACATCACCACTTAAAGACACAACTATTTATTAAAAAAAAGTGTAGGATATCTGGGGCATTCAGAGTTGAAATTCTGTAGCAAAGGAGATTTGAACGGGTCAAAAAGTCCCCAGTCTTAGGCTTCTTTGGGTGCGTGTGCCCTGCTGTTTGGGTCGTCAGAAGCCGGGACTGAGCTCCCTCGGCTGTGCTGATGGATACAGTGTCCTGTTCCTCTCGTTACCTTGACTGCCAGGAAGCTCTCCCCTGGACTGTGATAGATCCCGACGCTGGTTCCCGGGATATGTCCTGACAGGTGTGCAATGGCCGGCCGACCAATCCCCAGGCAGCCTTGGGTCATGGCCTCTGGTTTCCTGCACACCTGCTTCCCTGGGTTGGGCAAGAGGGCATGTTTGGGGTGCTTGTTTTGGCATTAACATGTAATGAAGTTCCCTAGCATTTGGTTGTCTAGTGTAAATGGGGACATATTACTCGGGTACAACTTGGTGGCCCTGGTGCTGAAGCCTCAGTAGTGGGGTCACTCTGTGCAGTCCCCCACCCCCTGCCTCCTGGCTGCTGCACGCAGGGTGTGGGGCTGTGGTGGCCCCCCTGGCCGGCTGCACCCAGCCCCTGGTGAGTCAGCATGGACCCACTCCAGCGTGTGCCCCCCCCCCAGGTGGGCTGTGTCTCTGGGGTCGTGGCCATCCCTGCCTTGTACTCCTGGCTCTGTTTCCCAGGGCACTTTTCATGTCTGTCCCAGGGAAACGTGGAGCCCACAGCCCCCGTCTTCCTACTTTTATGGGACTGCTGTTGGAGTGAACACCCTGAATTTGGCATGTTTTCCATGTGGTTTATTATGAGAAATCAAATACTGCTCCATCTAAAATGGTTTTGACTGCGATGTCTGCCCCCCCAGTGCAGGGCTCCGTGGCCGTCCTGCCCCCACTCACCCCGCCTCCTCCAAGGATGATTTCTGAGTGATTCTTCTCCTTGGGGATGCAGCGTAGGGACTGGCCCTGGGCCCCAGCCCGCCTTTGGCCATGCATCCCCCCCAGCTATCTGATTTCCCTCTGCTGCCTTCTTCAGATCTTGTTTGTTTGGCTCTGTCCCTCACCTGTTCTTGGAGGTGCTGTTGCGTTTCTCCTTTGACAGGAAGGAGCCTCCAAGTCCTGACTCCATCTTGCCGTCGGCCCGTATTTCTCTGGAATGGGTAGACTTTTTCTGTCCTCGAGATGGGAACTTGCACAGGCTTCCTCCTGGTTCCCAACACGGGGAGCGGCAGTGGCTTCCTACAGCCATTCCCGCTGATGGCAGCATCGCAGGTGCCCTTAGGATGGGCAGAGCGTCGTTGTGGTGACACAGGTATTATCTGCCATCAGACCTAGTGGGGCAGGCCTGCGCTTCTGAGATGCAGCTGCCCCCCCACTCCCCCACCCACCCCAGGCAGGCCCAGGCCTGCAGGAGCCCCCACCCTGCAGGAGGAACACGGGGCAGGGACGGGTTCCTGGAGGGACACACAAGCTGTATGGTGAAGGGGTCTGCTGTGGACACATGGGTTGGCCATAGTCAGCTTCCCGACGTAACAGCCCCTGACCTAGACCACGGAGATGAAACGGCCCGCAGGCTGGGGCCCCGCACTCAGGCACCCGTGCCCACGCGTGAGCGACGGAAGGAACCGTGATGCACAGTCCTTGCGCTTAGTCACTTATTTAGCTCTTCCAGTGAGAACCTCCTTTGCCCAAATGAATCATCATGATAGATCTTTCTGAAGCACTTTTGTGATTTAGACAAAAGCTGTGTTGTGCACCTCTGGCCTAAGAAGTGCTATTTTTCACTTACAGGAAGGACCTGGAGCGATAGTTAAATGAGAGGGCGTGTGAGTCAGCTCGGACTGTCATCCCCGAGGGGGCCCAAACACCAGGAGTGTGTCCCCACAGTCCTGGAGGCCAGAAGGCTGAGATCGCGTGCCAGCAGGGGCCGTGGCTGCGCCTGGCCGTGCCCACAGAAGGCAGCAGGCCTGTGTGCACAGGTGTCCGTCGGGGCTCCTCTGGGCTGGCACGGCTCTTGGACTTGGTGGTAATGGCTTCTTCCGCTGAATATTGTCCAAAAGCAATCGTTTGCTGGCCGAAAAGCACATGCTGTGTTGTCACCTGTGTCCTCTAAGAGGGCGGGCACCCCTGTGTCCCTGCTGAAATGGTGCGGCATCTTCTCACCTGTCAGGGTTTGGGTGGGTGCCCCATCTGCCACAACCCGTGTCCCCTCCCCAGCCTGCCGTGGACACCTCCCATGCCCTTTACATTTGAGATGGAAGCAGAACTCTACACCCTGGGACAGACCTCTTTCATGAGGTGACTTTTCCTTCTCCACCATCACAGCCACTGTCTTCCGCCTGCTGTCCTCAATGGGGGGTGGAAAATGTCTCAGATGCTGCTGGTTCTGGAACATAAAATTGGCTAAGGGAGTGGTTGGGGTTGGTCCCTGATGTGACCCATCCCCTGATTGGTGTCTTTTTGACCCTGTTCTCTGGTCCTGCTGAGGCCACAGTGACACCTGGTTGACATGAGATTTCCCACCTCGAAGTGATTGCCGAGTCCGGCACTGGACACCCTTTCTTCATTTTAGTAAGTCGTGGTTTTATTTTGAATAAGCCTCTTTCAACGTATTAGTGTTAGTCTAAACTAAAATTAACCTTCCCCTAAATTCTCCTCACACAGAAGCAGCAAAGTAATTTTGAAAGTTAAATCAAAACAAAGCAATCTGGTGTGTGACAGCGATAAAATCACAGGCTGTGGTCACAGCCGCTGCAGGAATCGCTGACAGAGAGCTGGTTTCCTCCGGTCTGTTCTGGAAGGAGAAGGGAAGTGCCTTGGTCGTACCACGGCCTGTGTGTCCTACAGGCGATCGAGCTTGTGGAAACAGTCTCGAAGGGAGCTGTACTGGCAGCCACTGTCTGTGGGCGGTGTGGGGGCTGACGAGCCTGTGCTCAGGGGGCGTTGGGAGCAGCTCTCCTTGCTGGCTCCTATTAAGGAGCCAACCAGGTGGCCTGCCGAGCTGATGGGGGACACGGGTGGAGGCGGATGTGGTCCGTTAGCACCCTGGCTACTCAAATTTACACCTTGAACTTCCTGCAAAGTGGATTAGAACTGGAGGGAGTGAGCCCCTCAGGAAGACCTGTGGCCTCAGACCTGTCAACCTGGCAACTCCCTTCTGCATAATTTCTCAGTGTGTCGTAAACATGGGGCTCGCCTGATGGAGGGGCCTGTCCAAGCTGCTCTCCACAGCAGGTGCGGGGGTGGCTGGGGGGACTTGCCTGTGTCTGTGACTGAGGGCATGGTGCCAGTCACAGTGTTTATCTAGTGAGGGCACGTGCCAGCAGCCAAGGCTCAGTGATGCATCAGGGCACCACTTTATTTAGCTTCCTGGTGCAAATTACCCCAAATCACTGGTTCCTCAAGCAAATCACAGCCCCTGGAACTATACCCCTGGGGGTCTGCAACATACTTAGTGCCTCTACAAGTTCCCAACTTCCTCTCTGTTCCCTGTACCCCGCCCCTTTCACGGGACTCCCGCTCCAGTGGCTGGGGTGACGTTTCTCCAGCACGGAGCTGGTGGTCTGCTGCTTTCCTGGTGGCTGAAGGCCAGTGATGGCATGGTCTGTGACAAGGACATGTGATTTTCAGAGGGGCCACAGCGCCGCGGGGATTCTCTCTCAGTTTTCCAAACAATCTTTTGGTTGCTGTTGAAATGGTGCGGCATCTTGGAAAGGGGAGGAGGTCACTGGGCGTACCTGCCCTTTACGGAGTGACACTGTCCTTTGCAGGGGACACGGGAAGGCCTGCCCTTCGCCCCCGTCCCAGGGAGAATGGGCCCCAGCTGCGCAGTGCTCGGTGGTGTGGTGCTTGCCAGCGGTGCCTGCCGTGGCTGCGAGAGGGGTGGTTGTGCACGTTGGTGAGGGCCAGAAAGTAAGGCGCTTTCCTTGTGTCGTTTCAGGTCTTCCTGAATAATTACCGAGCAGCGGGAGCCCACCCGCGGATGGCGGTCCTACGGCTGTTGCGTTACATCCTCCGTCTGTTGTGGAGGATGCAGTGACGGCGGGGTCCCCACGACGCAGAGGTGTGTGCAGACATTTCACGTGTTCAAGCCAACAAGCCTCCCGGCCCCATTGCCACCGTTGCCACGCAGCCCACGGTTCTTTCCCGAGGGGCCGGCTGACGCCCCGGCGGGCGGCAGGCACTGCGTGCGGACTTGGCCATGTCTGTTGCTCACCACACGGGAGTCTCGGATGCAGTTTGTTGTGAATGTAAACGAGAGGAGCTCAAAACGTATACAAACCGTGGCTTTCTGGAGCAGGATTTTATGCAAGAATGGTGTTTACATGTGGTGTGTGTTTTTTCCACCTTCTTTAATAAGAACAGGTTTTTTTCAAAAAGGAAATGGAAATTTTTAACCAACTTGTGAATGATTTTTGTACTAAAATTTTAAAAACCTATTGCCTATTCTCAGAGGATTATGTAAACGGCAGTGGAAACTGAGCCAGCTAATTTGTAAAGCTGCCTTAGTTTATTTTTAGAGGCTACTGTACAGAATTTTTCAACGGGAGAGGTATGATACGGCCCCTCCCTGCCATTGCCTCTTCCACCTGTTTTTTTTTTTTAATCATTACTATTAATACCAAAAAGTTCTTATGAAAGGGAACTGACGAAAGGGGCAGGGGTCCTTTGTCAGCCTGTATTAATACGCCGCTCCCGTTTTGTAAATATTTACTTCCGCCTTAAATTCAGTTGCTTCTGTGGCAAAATTTTGGTCTCTTTCTGTGTGTTTTTCCTGATCTCCTTTAGTGACGTTCCTCTCATCCGTCTGGAGGCCGATGCAGTTGGGTCCAGTGTATCTTCATGATAAAGTGTGACTGGGTCAGGATGTGGCTTAGCACTGGCCTGTGTCATCCACAGCTCAGTCACTGCGTTGGTCGTTTACTAGCTGGGAAGTGCTTGGTGCTGGTTTCCATGGGGTTTGGTGGGCTTGATTTCACAAATGTTCTGAGGGGGTAATAGCCGTAATAGCACAGTGTTAGGCCCCTGGGTGCTGTTGGCTCTTCCAGTTGAGGCTTTCCCCCCATCACAGGATGCACTCAGCAGGAGGCCCAGGTGGCCCACGTGCCCACCTGCAGCTGCGTTGAGCTGCAGGTGTCCAGGCTTGAGCCCTGGTGGGGGGGAGGGAATGGCACAGGCCCTGGGTGGGGCTTTAGGCAGCTGTTTCTTGGGCATCCTGGCTTTTTGTCCAACTCAGAGTTCCTCTGGCCTTTGGCAACCTCTCTCATATCCACTTTGAAATACAGGCTCCATTCTGCTTTCAGCCCTGGCATCCAGACCTCCACTGGCACAAGTCGGAGACAGTCCCTTCTGGCAGATGTCTGTTTCACTCGTTCGTTTCTCTTAGGACAGTTGGGTTTGTCTGTCAGGCCCCCCCTTTGTGCATCCACTTCTTCCTCCGTCCCAGCCGTGGGTGGCGGGCCATCTGGAGGCAGTTCAACAACTGGGGAGAGCTAAGAGAGACAAGTTAGGGAGCGAGGCCGGGGGGAGGTGCAGCCCATTCTGTGAGCCCCGTACGTCCGGCAGTTTTGGAAACTTCAGATCAGGAAGCAGCTTTTCAAAAGAAATAAATGATTTTTCAAAGGTGTCAGCAGTACCAACAACTGTTGTATTTGTTTTTGGCCCTTGAAGGCTAAAATGAAGTGGAAAATTAATTCGTGTGTATCTTCATAATTTCACATAAATATATGTGTATACATATATATGTATGTGTGTATATACACTTCTTCCTTTAGGTAGAGGTGAGCCCAAATATTCTTTTATTAAATCTCCTTTTCCCCGAATATGTTTTTGGGGTCTTGAATATCTTTAAAGCTGTGTTGAGTCTCAGCTTGTGTTCTTGACAGGTCTGGAACCCCTTGCCAGGTCACAGAGGCCACACGGTTGTAAGGTCACGGTAGAATTGCAGCCGTGGGCCTGCTGGACACACACGCCAAAGACGTATTTGGTTCTGGGCCCGCCCCTCCCAGGGTCTCCGTGCTCACGTGCCAGTCCCTTGGACTGGAGCACTTTACCTGCTTCTGGGGCTTGGGGTGCGCCACCCGCCAGTTTACCTCTGGCTTCGCTGCTGGCTGCCGCGGCTCGTGAGGAAGTAGGGGATTCTGGGCTGTCTGTCCTCAGAACAGGGTGTTACTCCAGGACTTGAGATGACCGGATGTCTCTGCACTGTACGTGTCTGTTTATCAAAATGCCTCCTGCAGGAAGGGTGCCTCCTGGGGTATACCTTCGGCTTTTTATTTGTTACTGCTTTTATTTTCTTGTAGAAAATAATGACTAGCTCCCTCTTGGAAGACGTATGAAATGCGGGTTTTGTGCCTTGACCACCTCTTCTCACATGAGGTTTATAGAAAGTGTCCTGTGATTATCACAGAAATGCAATAAACACACCCAAAATAACTTCATGAGTGATTCTTCAAGTTACCTGTACTCCTGCCTAGACATGAGTTCATGAAGATTATTGTTATTGTTTTTTGGTTGTTGAGAAACCAGGTGAAAATTCCTTCTGATTAAACAAAAAATGTACACAGTCCAATACAACTTTCTCCTGCTTCCCCGTCTTAATATTGTATATATTTTGACTATTTATTAGATTAGGAGATCATATTTTCCTTATCAACTGAGCCAAATGTCTGTGTGCAATTGTGTTTCCTTTACCTTTCTTGTAAAATTTTGTACAGTATGAATGAGGAAAACAATCACTGTTTTTACTAAACTTTTTCAGAATTAAGAATTGTAAATATTGTAGATTGTTTTTCTGTGTAATGTGTCCTACTGGTTCATAGTGCTGTAACTTGTAGAAATATTGTATATTTATTTCCTGCTTATTTAATGTCTTAAGTTCTGGAAAGTGTTCACCTCCCTGACACTCCCCACCCCTGCCATCCCCTGTCAGTTGCTTTAACTCTGAGGTGGTGACCCTCAACCCTCTGCAGGCCGTGCCGTGCCGTCTTCCGGGGGTGGCCCTCCAGCCCTGGTTTTGGTATTTCTGGTCAAGTGGCCTTCGATTCTTGAGGCTTGCTGTCCTAATGAGGAAGCCCGTGTTTAGACACCAATGAGAGACCATAAATCTGGCAGGCTACAAAATTCTGCAGCAAACACCCAGTGACTTTGTTCCCAAACAGCTAGCTTCTCGTGGAAGCATGTCCCAGGAACTCTAGGCCATGTCTTTACAAAAAGCATTATCGGCAGTTGGGGCAGATGTTTCCATTGAAAATTTACCCCTGATGAGTCCGTGTTGAGAGAAATAAAATCATGCCTGTGCTGGAGGAGCTGCCTGGGACCTTTGAGGGCAGGGGGCAGGTGGGAGCGGCTGCTCCTGCTTCTAGGATACCCCCCGCCCCGCCACTGACCCCTCGGTGGCATTTCCCCATCTGCTGTGTGGCTTCCTATGCCTTGAGGAGTGGACTAAATTGTCTTCAGGAGCTAATTGTCCAGGCCCTCAGGCCCCAAACCACTTGTCAGCTTGTTCAAGTTGGTGTCCTGCTTGTTTGTCCATCACCTACGAGAGGCTGGGGGCCCCACTGGGGTGGGTATTAAGACGTGGACGCCTTAGAGAGACTTCCTGTGGTCCCGGGCATGTGGTTCTGTCGTCAATACTGATTTAGCCTGGTGCCTATGCGGGGATGTGTCCCCACGTGATGCAAACCAGCTGGGTGGCTTGTGTGCAAGGAGCACATCCGTGCTCCCGGCATAGTAACTTGACCGCTTGCACTGGGCATGTCCAGCCTTTGAAGCCCCTCAGTCTGTGTCCAGGTCCTGTGACCACTAGTTACTGTATCGGAACGCATCAGGTACTCACCAGAACGAGCACTGACCCGTGTGTGCTGACTTGTCACCCTGTCCCGAGGACCCAGCATATGTAGCATTTGTATTGCGATTCCCCTGGCTGACTTGTGTTTTGCACTGATGAATTTTGACAGGGTAATTGCCACTTTATTGTGCAATACTGCTGTAAATACCTGCAGATTTTTAAGAAACTCAATCTTTTATGTTCTTAATGAATTTTATATAAATAAAACTTTCAACTAGTTTTGGTGAGCTGTTTGATTTGTTTCACAAGATGGTGGTGGAACAGCTGACAATCGTGTTCCAATTTGTACGCGCCCATGTCTGTCCGCTCTGGGTTGGTCACAGCGTGGGTGACGCCCCAAGCAGGTTCTCTTGAGTTCTCACCCTGAGACGGCCCTGTGTGGCATAGAAAGAACTCCACTCTTGAGAGGTTTGCAGTGGCTGGCTCGGCCCAGGCAGAGTGTCCACCCAGAAGACCAGATAGGACTCGGCACCCGGTGGGGCGTGGGGAGCCAGCTCCGAACTGCTGATCAGTGACAAAGGCCGAGACCCTGCCATGTCACCCGCTCATCGCCGCAGGAAAGCCCAGAAGTGGGCAGTCCGCTTGGCTCTAGCAAGAACTTGTCCACAGCACCTGCTCAGAGCCCCGGGGCTGCCACCCTGCGTGGGAGCAGGCCACCGAGTGCCGGCCGCTGCTGTGCGCGGGGACAAATTCAAGGCTGGCACGGGTTCCGGCTGCAGAACCCTAGTGAGTGAGTGAGCACGTGGGTCACCACTTCTCAGGTGAGTGCGGGGAAAGAACACGAGCTGAGCTCTGCTCTCTCGAGTTAGTCGAGTCATACATGGATGCAATTAAACACACGTGTGTGTGTATACATTTCTTATTTCAAACCCTACTTTAGGTGGTCCGGCTCCCAGCCTACTTCCTCTCCAAGGCAGGAGATAGGATTTTTCCAGACTTGTCTCTGGGGTGGGCGGGGCGGGGGGGTTGTTTACTTGTACAGAGGTTTCAATTATTTTCAATTGGGGTTTTCAGTTTTTCTGTTGACAGGTGGTTCTGTATATATTCTGGGTAAAAAAATACCTCACATGTTGGAAATAGTTCTCCATCAGTCTGTTGCTTATCTTCCCTCCCCCAACATTTTCATATGAAGATTTGCAAACATACAGAAAAGTTGCAGGATTTTACAGAAAGCACAACTCACCCTCTGCCCGGACTACCTGTCACATTTCAGGGTACCTGCTGTGTCACCTGCCGCCCCTCCCATTAATCCATCTTACTTTGCGATGATGCATTTCAAAGTAAATCATAGTCGTCAGCATCCTACTCTAAATACTGCAGCATGCATATTGTTTAGAGTTCATTTCGTTTTTTAAATTTATTTTTAGATGAAATTTACATACAATAAAACATACAAATCCTAAGTGCATTTGCTAAGTTTTGACCAAGGATACAGCTGTCACCTAAACCCCCATTGCTTCAGAAAGTTCCCTCAGTCTTTTACCTCCCCGCCTGCCCCCAGGGGTGACCTCTGTTCTGATTTTTAACCTCCATAGAGTGGATTTTTATGGATCATTTGGGATCATGGCGGGGGTGGTGTCCCATGTGGTTTCTTTTTTTGGAGAACCATGTCAAAATGATACATAATTTCCTTTTTATGCCAAGTTGTATCCGTCTTATGAACAGCACACTACAAGTTGTCTCAACGAACAAACGCCTAAGCTCTCACCACGGGGGATGGGGTGAGCGAAGCTGCCGTGAATATCCGAATATCCTTGGGTCCATGGATGCGTCTTGGTCAATGTGTCTTGTTTCGCTGCGGGTCTTCTGGCTGCTGCTGTTCACGCGTAGCTGTTGCTTCCTCTAAGCGATCATTCTTAGGTTTCTGTATTTCGTATATTTAGAGCCCTTCCCTAAGCCAAAGTTTTAAGTATATTTTTTTACATTTTATGCATGGGAACCCTACAGTTTTTGTTTTTAATCTTTATTCCTCCTGAATTTCATTTTTCAGTGGTATGCAGTATGACTCTTAAGTTTGTTTTCTTTCCCCTGAACCCAGCTGAGACTGTGGTCTGTCCTCCACCTGCAGTGGCCCCTGGGCACTGAATTCTCACTCATGTGGTTCTGTTTCTCAGCTCTTCCCTTTGCTGTGGATCTTTTTGTTTAACCTGTTACTCTAGTTACCATCGTTTTGAATTTCTTGTCCTTATTTTTCAAGATTGTCAGGACCATTCTACATTTTGTCTTTCATGTGAACTTTTGAATCAGTTTTCTTGAAAATCTCTTCGGGGGTCTCGCTTAGGATGATAGTGACTCTATTAATGTAAGGGAGGCATTGCCATTTTTCCAAGATGTTTTCTGAGGTGGGCAGTATTTTTATCCATCTATTAGGCTTGTGTTTTGATGCTTTTAGTACACTTCTTTTTTTCAATTAAAGTTTATTGGGGTGACAATTGTTAGTAAAGTTACATAGATTTCAGGTGTACAATTCTGTATTACATCATCTATAAATCCCATTGTGCGTTCACCACCCAGAGTCAGTTCTCTTTCTATCACCATATATTAGATCCCGTTTACCTCTTCTAGAGCCTCCCTCCCCCCTTGCCCTCTGGTAACCCCTGAACTATTGTCTGTGTCTATGAGTTTTTGTTCCTTCATCGCACTTGTCTTTTCTTCCCATGGATCCCGCACATTTCATGTGAACTTTTCTCTAGGGAGGGGTGGGGATTACCCAGCATGCAGCCCATTCTTATTCCCACCACAGTCGCCTTCGTATGCCTGCCACCCTCTGCCACCTCCTGCCTTTGACCTTTCCTGCTCCTGGTGCCCCAAGCCGACCCATGGCTCATGCTTGGCTTGTCCAGCGCTCTACCCAGCACTTGGGGTCTGGAGCAAGGGGGGCGTGCGGGCTGCCAGGAGGCCTTGAGACTGGGGGGGCCTACTGGTGCCCCAGCTTCCTGTTTGTTCTGTGGGCTCAGTAGCTGCCCACCTCTCAGCTACTTCTTGTGCTGTGTTAGCCAGAGAGGATTTCTGTTGCTAGCAGCCGTCAGCCTGACTTCTTTCCTACCTGTCAGGAAGGACTGAATAAAAATTCTCTGTAAACAATCCCAACTGAGAAGATGTGAGGTGATGGTCTTGGATGATTGTTCAAATTCCCTGATGGGCTTTGAGAAGATGGAAAGTGACGAGGCAAGATAATGGTCTCTAGTCTTCATTTGGGTAACTTCTGCCACTGCATCTCTTTCCTCTGGAAACTATCTTTCCTGAGGCAAGTTCTAGGTCCTTAGAAGAATTTGTCACCAAGGAGAAGATATAATCTATTAGAATGTAGAAGGCACTGCTTTCTAGGCCTGTTACCACATACTATTTACGTGCATTACTGAAAGGGACTCAGGACGGCAAAATTATTGAACAGTCATGACCTGCTTCTGTGTCAGCCCTTCCCAGTGCAGGACACCCAGCCGTTCGGGCTGCCTGTCACCGAGCCTGGGGCTGGCCTCCCGTTGGCTTGCAGGTAAATGTTCCCCCCTGCTAGGGGGTTTTAGTAACTACATCTGAAGTTGTGTCTCTCTGGCCTCCGAACTACAAGGGTCAAGGCAACATCCCTCTGGTTCAGCAGCGTCCAGCCTTGTGCCTGGCACTTAGTAGGCCATCAATACATGACCGAGGGGTAGGTGGCTGCAGTTAAATGTCTGATTAGGATTCATGGCAAATCACCTGTTAAGAAAACCCAAGTCTGTGCTTGGCTCTTTGACCATGATTTGTCCTTATTGCCACTTAGGAATGAGTAGTGAGAACACGGGGCCTATCCAAATTACAGACGTCTATCTAAGCAGGCAGGTCCAGCCTTGCGCAGATGGTTCTCCTTCTGAGGGCCCCTCCGTTGCTTCTTGGTGGCCCCTTCGTCCTTCCACACCCCACCTGCTCGGGCCCCGTGGCCCTTCCTTGAACAGCCTCTGCCCAGAGCCTGGTGCTGGCCGGGTCCGGAGGGGGAGGTTCCCCTAGAGGACCAGTGGCTGTGAATGCCTTGGTGGGGCAGCCTTCTGCCACTTGGTGGCACATGCATTTTGGGCAAGTGAGCTGCTGTCTTCCTTAGTGCTCAGAAAAGGACCCTTTGGGGAAATAAATCCAACAGTGTGGGCGTTTTCCGGAACAGTCCCGCATGGTGGCCTTGCTGTCCCCTTTCCATCGGAAGGACTCAGGTCCTAATCCCAGGCTCAGTGATTGGGGAGGCCTGGACCATATGCTCCGTGAGAGCAAGGGCTATGTGACCCCATTCCTTTATCCCCAGCATCAGCACCTAGTAGGTGCTCAAGGAACATGGTTGGGATTACATAGTTCATGCACAAGGCTGGGTCACGCCTCGCACCTGGACAAGTTCTGAGAGGAGGCTCCCCATCCACTGCAGACCCCAACAGCATCCATTTGTGAGACCTGGCATATGGGGCCCTACTACGCACAGATGGGTGCGCCCAGGCAGAAGTTTCTCTTCCAGCAGAAATCAGGCTTAAAATCCTCAGCCATCAGACGGGCAGGGCAGCCCTGGGCACTGCGTCTCTTACCTGAGGCGGCTGCCAAGAGGCCTCTGGGCGCTATTCTCACAGCATCAGAAGGACTGAGCTCTGTGCCACCTGTGCCACCCTCACAGGTCACAGCCCTTCTGCCTCTGCCTGGATCCAGCCCATGGGACTGCCCTACTGAGCGGGACTGGGAAAGTTTAGACAGGCAGACAGGCTGAGGTGGGAGAGGGCGCTTGCCCCCCATAGCTGAAACCCGGTGTATGCTGCCAGGGAGGGCAGGCACAGGTAGGGTCTAACACCTGGGTGGGCGACAGCGGACAGGAGCCCTGATGGAGTAACTGGACATTGTCCCCAGCCAGCAAGCCCCTTTCTTGGAGCATCCACACCAAGAAGCCCATGTGACATCTGAGGGTCTCTGGCCTCCACGAGTCGTGTATGTCAGCCTGTGCAAATAACACCACACCGACTTAAAAGTCATCCATCGTCAAGGCAGGAGCAGAGTACTTTCATTGTTAATGAAACTGGACGAAGGTCACATTTTCCCCCTGAAATTACTTTTCGGAGTTTATAAATACACCTTGTGAGGAGGAAGGAAATGGAGTGTGAGATGGAGCATCATTTTGGGAGGGGGGAGGACTATGCTTTTTTCCATCTAATTTTGAACCCTTTGAAGGGCTGAAGGACTCCACAAAGTAAGTCAAGTGTTTCTTTCCAAGGAACATCGCATCCAACCCATTTCAGGCAAACAGAATCCTTTACCCATGTTCCCAAATGCCAGGAACTCCGTTTTTTATGCTTTCTGTGAAAGTTACTTTCCTTGAGCTTGCCACGATTTCCAGTTGAAAACACCCGAAATGGAAGGACGCTTGCCCAGTGTGAGCAGACTTGGTGCAGGAGCCCGACTTCCCGTGATTCAGAGAGGGACTGAAATGACGGGGGCAGCACAGCAGTGCCCACTGCGTGCTGACCTGCGTTCCTTCATCACACCGCCTGCAGCCCCCACTTGTCCAGTTATTAACACTGGACAGGGCCTCTCTCCCCATTGTCCTCACTGTGGACGCAGGTTGAGGACACGCGTCCTCTCCTTTCTGGCATCACCTGGTGATGCTGGGGGCTGCTCTTGGTGTGGATGTTGTCTGTCATTTCGTGTGCGTGTGCACTTGTGCCATTTGCACATCTGATTGTTCCTAGCAGTATTTCTCTTTTTCCTTCTGTTTTTAAATGTATTTTTTAAAATTTGGTTTTCAATTACAGTTTACATTCAAAATTATGTTAGTTTCAGGTGTACAGCATAGTGGTTACACATTTGTATAGCTTATGAAGTGATCCCCCCGGTGAAGCTAGTGCCCACCTGGCACCACACATAGTCTTGCTACCATATTGTTATTGACTATAGTCCTATGCTGTACTCTGCATCCCCGTGACTACTGTGTAACAACCAATTTGTACTTCTTAATTCCTTCCCCTTTTCACCCACCCCCATCTCGCAACCATCAAAATGCTGTCTGTCTGAGGTGTGATCAAAACTACAGTGCACGCTGCTGCCAAGTGCCATCCAACGGAAAGGCAAGGATCTTCAATATAGGAAGTGGCACGTTGAACCTTAGTAACAGTGTGTGACAAGTTTCAACTTGTTGGGTGCAAGTTGGGTGTGAGCCATGGTTGAGAGAAAGTATGTTTTAAAGTGTGCCGTAAATCATCCTCCATCATGACAACGCTCCATATTTTGAGACACCTCAGTCCTACACCCATGCCCTCTCCAGGACTGCTTCCCCAGTCCTTTGCGGGGTTCCTAGCTGCTCAGGCATGTCCTACCGTCTACTATCTCTACTTGTCTCCCACACACTGGCTTTGGCTCAGTAGCTTGTCAGGGTGGGTTCGGTTGTGCTACAGGAACCAATAAAGCCCTAGGCTCAGTGGCTTAACACTGAGCAGGGGACATTGCAGGCAAAGGACAGGCCTCATACTGAAGTCAGCCATGGTTGGTGGGAAACTGGCCATCGTCTCATGGGAGTGTTGCCAGGCATTCGGGTGGTGGAAGGGCATGTGGCATCGGCCCTTTAAGTGTACACACAGAGGTGCTATGTGTCCCTCCTGCTTCCTCCTGCTTCCATCTGACAGACTGAAGTGAGGCCCTGGTCACACCTAACCTGGGGAGAAGGACGTCTAGTCCTGCAGTGGGCAGGAGCCTGGCAGCGGTGACTACCCCTCAGGGCCACCACCCCAGGTAAGCCACAGTTTCAAAAGGCCAGGGGCTTTTGTCACCTCACACTTTCTCCTCCCTGAAGTGCAGCCTAAAGCTTGGGCCCAGCTGTTGGATGACCAAGTGCCCCATGTCCAGACCCAGAAACCATCTCCCTGTCCTCGAGAATGGGTCCTGGGGTGTGAGTGGTCTGGCTGCAGCTGTCAGGAGAGCTGAGCCTCTAGAGGAGTTTGGGATACAGTTTATGGGAGCTGAATACTGTGTGAGCTCTGCTTCTTTGCCACAGACCCCATTTCCCTCCTTCTTAGTGCCTGCCACCCCACCTGCCCTGCCACCTCCAGCCTGGTGTCTCTCGAGCCTGGGCCAGCTCTGGCTGTGCCATGTCACATGCACGGGCTGGACAGTCTCCTGCCTGACCCAGAGGACACACACCCAATAGCACCTTTCTTTGGTTATAATATGTTGAGCCCTTCTCAGAGGCGAGGCACTGGCTTAAGTGCTTTGTCATGTCATTTGATTAATTCTTGTCACTAGCAGGTAAGGAGCCCTATCATTATGTCCATTTTTACAGATGAGGACATTGAGGCCAGAGATGTTTAAACACTGACCTGAGATGTGCAGCTGGTGGACAGGACCTCTGGGCTTGTCCCCACCTGTCCGACTCCCACCCCACCTGCCTTGTGATGTTGCCTAGGCTGGTAATGCCAAAGGTCAACCTCGAAGCATGTCACCAGCTCTGTGGGAACTGTGTTCTTTGTGGGGGCTGAAGAGCACAGATAATGGTGAAACTTACCGCTCGAGACATCAGGGCTAAGTGTGACTTTTGTTTGATAAGCTTGCATCTATGTCTTTAGGAGTAAACAGACCAACGATAAAGTGTCAGTGTCCTGGGTCTGTGCCAAAGGGAGACTGAAAAAGGCAGACACGGAGGGAGTGGCTGCGCAGATTGTCCCACCCGCTGCCCAGGCCCCCCAGCGAGGCGACCTGGATGACGGCCTTTGCTTCTTAGAGCTTCCCTTTGTCATCTGAAAAGTGTGGGGAGGACTCATTTCCACTCTGTAAATCAGACTGGGTAACGACCCACTTAGAAGGCTGATTCACAATAAAGAGAAAAATGATAACTATAGCTAAGTTGTACTGACATCGAGTGCCAGACAAAATGCTAAGAATGTCATGTAGTCTCTTCTTGACTTATCCCATTTCATACATCAGGAAAGCGAGGCTTAGGCAAGTTAAAAAATGTGCTCGAGCTCAGTTAGTGACAGCTGGAGGCCCAGCGAAATTTCCCGGGCCAAACTGAGCCACCAAGCTGCGCGGTGGGGTGGTGATGAGGATAATGTGGAGGGTCTCGGAGTTTTCACCATACGCATGTTTGCCGTGAACATCTCTGCCACAAGCGTTTTCGCTGCATGGCTAAGTGGCTGTGTGGCCATTTTGCTATAAAAGATAAAATGACTGGTTGACAGTTCAATTTACATTTGGCAGACTTCATGTATTTTGTCAGTATGGTTTCATTTCTCCATTGATGAGGTCCTCGCAGTACCCCCACTTTTATATTATTAGTGCTCTATACAGTTACAAGCAGGCATGATGGTGTGAAATCATGGATGACATCAAGTGCCTATGAAGTAGACTGCAAAGTGACATGTGATGCCAGGTTGCAGCCTCTGCAACACAACAATCCCATCTCAGTTTGCAGACCCTTCGCGAGCACAGCCTCCCTCCTACCTTTCAACACCAAGTTCACCGAGCTATGCAAATATGAAGGAGGCAACTACTAATTCACAATCGTCTTCAAGAGCATTAATATCGACCCTTTCCTTGGAAGCTGATACTGCTCTTCATGAGGGAGGAAACTGCTGTGAAAAAGAAAAAGTGCAATGCTGAACAAAGAGACAAACCAACAAGCAAAAAAAAAAAAAAAAAAAATGCATAATACTATAAACGAAAGACTTTGAAGACAATGCTTTTTAATTTTTGCAATAAAGTCTTAAATTTTATTATTAATTTTTCAGGTTTCAGTATGTTCTTTTTAATGTCCCTCTTCTACTTTTTGTTCTTTTATCTTTTATGGAGAAATTGCCTTTCAGCCAATTAGTTAGTTGTTTTGTGAAAGTGCTTATGGCAAAGATGTTCACAGCAAACATGCTTACAGTGAAAATACCAGACATGGGTGCGAGAGATGGTGGTGATGACAAAGATGGTGGGGATGGTGGGGTGGTGGGGGTGGTGCTGATGCCTGATGGCCCTACATTCTTTGCTGGTTAGCGCCCCGTTCTCAGGCTCACTGAAGCCCATGCCTTCCTTGGCAGCCCAGCCACAGGGGAGGAGTGGGTTCACGTGCAGGGGAAAGGCACTAGGTGAGTATATGTAACCCCTTCCCCAGTCAGTCCCATTTCCTCCCCAGGGAGCATTGTGAAGCCGCAGCCTAAGAGAGAGCCCCTAGGCAGGGTTGCTGGGGGATGACCCTCCCAGGATCCCACTGAGGCAGACTCTGCTCGGCACAGCTCCCCAGCCTGAGGCACCCCTTGGCACTCTGCTGGCCAGCACTGTTCCCTCCAGCCTGGCACAGTTCTGCGTACTGCTTCTCATGTGCCCAGCAGGGGATGCACTCAATTGCCCTCCCTGTCCACTTAAAGCCCAGTTTAAGAACATGTAGTTAGTCAGTTCATTCATTCATTTGTTCATTCACTTATTCATTTATATCGTCAACCATGTGCATGAAATGCCTGCCATGTGCCAGGCATTAGTGGTGTAGAGGAGCAGACAGGGGTCCAATCAGTCCCCTCTCAGTTGGGTGACTGGACGTGTGGCCTCCCGGAGCTGCCATCTCCTCGTCTCCAGAGTGTGGCTCATCAATGACACTGTGAGCTGAGTGAAATAGTGGCTCACTGCAGCCCCACTGTGAACACTAACTCTCTCCCTCCCAATGGCATTTCCTCTTATCGCCTTCAGGCCCAGGCTGGTCTTCTCCTGACTTTGGCCCCAAGGCCCAGGCTACGCTCAAGGCAAAGACCCCAAAACAGCAGGCTGGTTCCTGGGATCACTGAGCCATTCCACCCGCCATGAGCCTTCTGGGAGTCCTTTCCTCAATGCAGGAGAGAAAGCTGGGCTCGAGGTCCTTCAGGCTTCACACGGGCTGGCTGGCTTGCTTGGAGAGAAAATCTGTGGAGGAACAGAGCACAGGTCCCCTCCGTTCCCCTCTGAGCCAGGCCTGGGCAAGGCTGGCACCTAGCATGGTGACATGCCCAGCCAGGCAGAGTCAGGACATCCCGTCCCCGTGTGCCCTGTGCAGAGGTGTGTGTGTCAACAATAGAGGCCTATGGTGTCAAGGGAATGTTGGGGTCTGTCTATGTATAACCTTGTCCCCTGCAGAACTGGAGGGGAGAGCCCACCGGGAAGTTCTGCCCTTGGCCTGGTAGAGCCCGGGGCCCCTCAGGGTCTGCCCTCGCTCCTGACAGAGCTGACCACCCTCATTAAGGTGTCTGAGTGTGACCAGCATGGGGGGCCTCTGCAGTTGGACACCACCCAGCGTGTGTGTGTGTGTGTGCGTGTGTCTCAGGGCTGGGCTGGGGTGGGTACAGAAGCCTAGAACAAGTAGTCAGAGCCCTCTGGCCAGAATGCCCTAGAGCTGAGTACAAGGAAGGGGTTCTGCATGGCCTCGGGCTCTTGGTGGGTGAGAAGGGATTAACCAGACTGACATTTTCTGTTTAAGCCTCAGATAAATCCAGCCAAAGGCTCTTTCAGTTCCTCTGGCCCCCTAATATACAGACACCAACAGACACCACCCCCGCCCCCACCAGAGTCTTGCATGGAAAGGTTGGCAGGAGGTCCTGCTCTTGGCCTCGCCATGCAGCCCGGGCTGCTCCCTCCCCGACAGTTCAGCTAGGGCAGCTCTCAGGGTGGGACGCCCTACCCTGCCCCACGCAGCCACGCATCCCCTGCCCAGCTCTCAGTGGACAAGCTTTGGAGGGAGGAGCCCCCACACAAACCAAACTGAGGCACCTTTCTCCCATGCTGGCGTCATTCTCATTTCCACTTATTTAGCAGACTGGTTGCTCATTGCCTAGTGTTGCTGACATGCCCTCCTCTCCACGTCAGACACACGCAGGATGAGAGCACAGGCAGCTGTGAACTAATGAAAAGCATGTGGGCAAAAGGATAGGGGGATGAGAAGTCAAGACAGTGAGGATGTGCCCATGTCTTCCAAAAATTTGTCCCAAAACGGAGAGAGGGAGAGACAGGGCAAAGAAAGAAGGCAGGAGGACAAAGCGGGGACCAAGACAGGAAGAGACCAAGAAAGGGAGAAAGTGGGCCCACGGTGCCCAGGACCTCGTATGGCCTTTGCTGTCCGGACAGTGGAGGGAAGCCTGGAGCTGCTGAGAACAGGGCCGGTGAGGGCAGCTCTGTGGCTTGTGCCCCGGCGGGGTCCCCAGCCTGGAAGAAACGGGGAGCCAGGGAGAAAGCAGGTAGCAGGGTCTGGCCAGGGTGGCCTGTTGACCCCACCATCAGCTCACTTGCGCAACACACACTAACAAAAATGTGTGTGTATGTGGGGCTCCTTTGTACATTGTATTCTCTCTTCCTTACTCACTGGAAATGAGAAATACACACCCTGCTCTGACCCCTCTGCACCCCAGCCCCAGGGGCCTCAACCCAGAGTCCACAGACCTACACCTCCCGCCTCGGGCAGGCCCCAACCCCATCACCATCAGCATTACTGTCCCACCTGGAACAGCACAGTGAAAATGCTGTGCACTGCACACTCAGGTGTGACCACAGCTCTGCGCTCACCCTCAGCTGCCTTCTCCATACCATGGACATGGGGACCTCTGGCCTCAGGATCACCGAGCAGGCAAAGTGAAAAGGTCTAATGATGATGGCAGAATGGGCCCATCTCCCTGCTGCTTTGCAAAGCAGACCAGGCCGGCATTGTGGTTATCAACACCTGCATCTCACGCACGAGGAAAGCCAGGACTCGGCCAGGCCACTGGCTGTCCCGTCAGCAGTTCCCTGCGCTGGGCACTGTGCCCAGAGCGCCATGCCCAGCCAAGGAGCTGCCTTTTCTGCTCATGGAGCAGGACCTGCTATTTGCCTGCTCCCGGGAAGGCTCTGCCAAGTGTGCTGATGGAAGTGACAGCCTCCGGGCCCGAGCTCTCCAGAACCAGCTGGACTGGAAACACTGCAGTTCAGACTTCGCTTCCCCGGGCACAGCAGCTTTATACCCAGTCTTCTCAGGAGCGAGTCTGTGTCCAGGAGAAGTGGGACCAGGTAGTAGGTCCTCGAGAAGCTGGATATCTTTCTGGGGTCCTGCCAATGCTGAATCACCTAGAGAATTAAAGTGCAGACCTGTGGGCCCAAAACCCTGCAAGAAGCTGACTCAGCAGGTGTGTGTGGGGGTGAGGAATGAGGGTGGACATCTACATGTCAAATCTCCCAGGGACCCTAGGTCCACCCAGCATAGGAGCGCAGCAGCCTGGCAGAGTGGGTATGACCCTGGGCTCTGACGTTCCGCGGCCTGGGTTTCCATCTGCTTCTGCACCTTTAGTAGTTGTGGCACCTTGATGTGTTACTTGGACCCCTGTGCCTCAATTTTATTATCTGTAAAATGGAGATCATGATGGAGGGCCATCAGAGTGTTGTCACATGATGAAATGACTGGCTGCATCAAAGCCTCGGCTTACCACAAACGTCCTCCAAAGCAGGGTTAGTTGGGGGGGAGGGGGGGAGGGTTGTCTTTAGTTTTGTCTACCTACTTTGGGTTCCCTGAGATAGTGAAGCTGGAACCTTGGCCCCACCTGTGTGGGGAAGGCAGGCGCCTCTGTCAGACTCCTCTCTGAGACACAGCCTTTCCCCTGGGAGCCCAGACAGATACAAGTGCACACACCGAGGGTTTCCATGGTTACTACACACACACTTAAAAAAAAGATTTTTTTTTTCTGTTTTGGTTTTAAAAGACAAGACAGAAGCAAACACAGCCTAAAGATTGGTTGCAGTCCACTAGCCACAGGGAGGCAGGGAGGCAAAGAGGCTGGAAGCCACAGCAGGGCGGCTGCCCACCACAGTCCCCTCAACGTGGCCTTGACTTGCAGCCACTTCCACGGTTGAACCAGGAAGCAGGAGGCCTCAGGCAGTGGTTGTCAGCCACAGTGCCAGAGGCCACACCAGAGACAGGCTGTGGTTCTCCTATTCATTTGAGTCAGCTGTGACCCTCAGCCCAGCTTCAGTGATGGCGAAGAAATTAGCATCTGTGTGGCCAGCGGCCTTCACAAGGTTCCTAAAATGTACCATGTTTACTTCTTTGCTCTTCAATTTAAGTGACCGAAGGAAGAGCGATTCCTGTCGGTGAACCCACTCTCTGGAGGGTGCACGTCAGGGCTGAGCGTCAGCAAGGAGCTCCCCGTGGGGCTGGCTCCATGCTCCTCGGAGTGTCAGTCCTTGGTGTGCTTCCTCCAATGTCAGAGGATTTAAGGACGTTTTATCTCATTATTAGGACACATGCAGATTCAGGAATATACCAGAGCCAGCTTCCTGGCCCCTGGGGTTTCCCGTCATTGTGTGGAGTCGGAGCTCTGCCCTTGGATGAGTCCCAGAAATGTTATGCTGCCTCTGTGCTCTAAAGAGAGCTGTTTGCTCTTACATGGGTTGGGTTCTCTTCGAGGGTAGGCCGTGACTCTTGCTAAATGTATTTGAACTAACTGCGATGGTGGTGATTTTGGGAGTAGTTCACACCCACGTCTGCCCGATTTCCACTCTCCCTATTTCCTATTTCCTACAAGTTCCCGGCCCACTGATTCACGAGGTTTCTAATTCACTTAACAGGTAAGCCGCACGTATGAGGCTCTCCAATGGGTTCAGGACGCACTGACAAGACGCAGGCACATTCCAGTGAATGCGTGTGGTACCCGCCCTGTTTGCCACAAGTGCGCTCCAGTTTCCTGAGGAATCTACCTTCGCCTGGACTGGCTCTTCCCATTGGAAGGACGGCATGATGACCAGCATCCCCTTTGCAGGCTGGACTTGGAGGCCCACAGGCTGCAGAGATGGTAGGTGACGGAGTCACAGTTTGCACCCAGCCGGTGGGTCTCTAAGCCTCCACCCTAGGGGCGCCGGACAGGGGCTCCGCTCCCAGAGAAGCTCGGAGCACAGGGCATCTCTGCCAAGCGCGCCGTGGGTTCTTGCCGGCCTGCGCTGACAGCAAGCCCCTCTCTGCGCTCGGTGTCAGTGTGTACCGTGTGGATTGCGACCACTGAAACCACAGACGGTGGATATCACCTGGCTGCTCATATGGACCACACGGGAGTTTTACAGCCCAGTGCCCGGGACGCTTCACCAAACCAACTCAGTCGAGATCCCTGGAAGAAGCAGCGGGGAAGCAAGGACTCTGAAAGCTTTGCAGGGAAGTCCTAAGTGCCGGGAGGCTGAGAACCACACCTGTTGCCGAATCAGCCAGATCAGCGTCACCTCCTGACATTTTAACCAGCTGACACCCTTGTGTGCGGGCGGCCGCCTGCCTCCCGCAGCTGGAAGGGAAGTGAGTCTTGACGCCTGCGTGGTTTTGCCATCGAAACGCAGCTGGGATGCTTGTTTCACCCCCACCAGAAAGTACAGCTCAATACCTGCTTCTGGCAAACGTCGTGCAGTCTGTGATCAGATGGTGCTAAAGAATGCTGTTCCCACAGCTGCACCTGCTTGGCGGGCAACTGACCCCGACACACTGCCTCGAAACCTCCCTGGCTCCCCCGTCCAGTGTGCTGACCTTGGGGGCTGGGGGTCCAGCCAAGCCAGGAGGGCAGCGGGGATGGCGGACCACTGTCCTGGGAAGACGCGAAGCGGGTGAATCCTGGGCCAGTTGCCACGTGCGTGCTTACTGGTGCGTGGGGTACTGTAGGCAGGTCTCATTTGGTTGAGCTCTCTTTGGATAAAAAGGTTTTGATACAAAAGTTAGAGGGGGGGAAATCCGTAAACTATCCATTCGTACAGGCTTTTTCCCCAAATGTATTTATGGTCGCCTTGTTGTAAACAGACACTTGGGCACCCAGCTCTTTTTAACTTGAACCACTCGGCCTCACTGCTACTCGGGCGGGATAACCACAGCTTATCTGACCACCCACTCTTGCTAGCCACTCCGACGGCCTCTGGCCCTTCATTGTTATAAATTACATGTTAAGGAATATTTCATGCATGTTGCTTTTTTTCCTAGATTATTCATTTAACATAAATTTATCAAAGTGGAATTAGCAAGTAAGAACTTTTAAAAGGCTCTTATTACCAAACTGTTTCTTGAAAGAGTTACATTAACATGTTGCCACTGTTATGGGCAACATTCCACTGGGATAGGGTATTTCTTGTTGAGCTATTTTTTAGCAGCTTAATCCACAAAAGAATGCCACATTGTTGTGTGCATTTCTTGGATTAGGAGCAAGTTCGTTTGTTCATTCATTCATTCATTCATTCATCCAATGATGAAAATAGTCATTAGGTGCCCATTCTGTGCCAGCCACTGCAAGACAGCGGTGAACAAAACAGACCCAAATCCCACCCCTGAGAAGTCATCTTCAAGTGAGCGGTCGCATTTTGTCTGTTCTCCAGCAACTAACTGTGTAATTGGATAACAGCAAGGTTTGGGTGTTGGGACACTTTCCACACACACCTTAATTCCTACAGCCTAGCACAGAATAGGCTTCTCTGAGACCCCATTTGCAGGTGACACCAAAGGATGTGTCTGCCTAGGATGGCCATGCCTCCACCCTACCTACATGCAGGTTGGATTGTCCTTAATCCCTGGCCTGAGTGGACAGCCCACTCTGGCAGTCGTGGTGAGTGGCGGTGACCTGGTGGCCGTGGTGAGGCAGCACGCTGAGTTGAGGAGAGCATGTGGGTCCTCTGGCTAGGGTGACCTACGTCCACATGTGTGCTCTGCCCCATCCTATTGAGACCTGGGACACATGAGCTGCCAGGGCCTGAGCTTCATCTGTAACATGGAGTGACAGTGACCTTAGAAGTTGGTTGCAGTGTTCCTCTGAGAGCACCCTCTTAGCACGGGGCAGGCCGGCAGTGATATTCTTCCCCTCTCCTTCAGATACAGCATCCAGGGCTTCCCCCATGGGTGTCACAGACAGGGGTGAGGTGCCTAGCTGATGAGCACTTCTAGAAACTGGCCTGCGGGTGCTCTGTCCTCCTCCCATGATGTAGTTAATTCTGGAAGAGGCTTTGCACAGGCACAGATTTTCTGACAACAAGTAGACTGCTGCTTTAGGTGGCTGTACCTAGGCGGGGCCGCCTCAGCGACAATGACTAGCACATTTGGGGTGCCAACAGCAGCCCTGCAATCGGAGCCCCTTCACAGCAGCTGGGTTGGCAGGTCTGCTGAGGGAATCAGAACGGGGAAGGAGACACTGAGTAGACTGTTGGAGTCATTCTCTGGTAAGACCAAGATCTCCCACAGGGTGACAAAAAAAAAGCCTTAAACGTTAGGAAATTACCCAAACAGAAAAAAAAAATATGTTGTATAGAGTACTTCAAAGTGATCAAAATGAAGACAATGGGATTTTCTGAAGCAAACAACCCAGGACACAGCAGTTGGTTCTGATACCAAGGTCGTCGGAGGGAACTCTGGTCTGTGGGCAGCCTGAGGTACTTTCCGCCCGTGAACCACCACAGGGACATGACTCTGGGAGAACTCTGTTCCAGTCTCTAAAGCCAAGAGAAAAGCCCCAAGTTGGTTTAACTGGTGGCTGCATGCTACAGGCAGCCCGGATCTGAAGAATAAGAGACGGGTGGGGAGCGGCTGCATTCCGATGTGCTCGCACACGGTGATGGCTATAATGTTGCAGGCTGCTGCCCGGCAGGCCAGGTAAGTGTGTAGACTTTCTGCGCACTGTTTGAGGCCAGAGAGAGAACAGTTACTTGAAAGGAAAGTCCTGACACCTTCCACTGCCTTCCTTATTTTTCTAAAGTAGCTTTATCACAGTAGAATTGACATGTGAAAAAGCCATACCTACTCCCATAATAAGAGTTATTACTAGAAATAACTTTTATGATTTATCTGTATGGCAGGGCAAACTTCTAATTACGGAACATCTGCTCTTGTACTCCTGCAAATGACCTTCTCCCCTCTGAAGCCCCAAGGTGCCTTACCTCATCATTAGCTCAGAATGTCATCTGTACCTTATTTTAACTTTCTGTCTCTGAACCTCTCCTGTATGAGGGGTGTCTGACTTGCTTATGTATGTGGGGTTCCCATACATATGTATGTAATTAAATTTGGTTATTTTCTCTTGTTGAAAAAAAAAAAAGAAAAGAAAAAAGAAAAGCCACACTTAAAGTATACAAGTTTTCACGTATGCATAGGTCGACAAAACAGTCACATCAGCCAATACAGTGGATGTCTCCATCCCTCCTCTAAAAGTTCCCTCATGCACCTTTATAATCTCTCCCAGGTATCCCTTTTTTTCCCTCCATCCCTAATTATTTGCTTCACATCACTATATTTTCATTTCTAAAGGGGATATTCAATGTGTAGTCTTCTTTTGTCTGACTTCTTTCACTCAGTGTAATTATTTCAGAGATTCATTCATATTGTGTGTATGAATAAATAATTTCTTTCTTTCTTTTTTTCCTGAGTAGTAGTTTGTTGAATGGATATGCCAGTTTGTTTTTCCATTCATCTGTGGGTGGACATTTGGTCTGTTTCCACTGATTGGTCATTGTGAGTTATGGCATAATGGACGTTGGAACTGAAGTCTTTGTGGAGACACTTACTTCCTTTTGTCTTGTAATTGAATATGTAGGGCATGTGGTAGGTGCATGTTTAACTTTTTGAGGAGCTCTAAGCTGTTTTCCCAGAGTGGTTACATCACTTTGCATCCCCACCAGCAGTGTATGAGGGTTCCAGTTCCTCCACATTCTTGTCAACACTTGCTATGCTCAGTCTTTTTAATTTTAGCCATTCTAAAATATGTGTAGTGGAATCTCGTGATTTTAATTTGCATTTTCCAATGACTAAAGATGTTGAACATGCTTTCATGTGCTTATTGGCTTCCACATATCTTCTTTAGGAAAATGTCTGTTTAAATCTTTTGTCCATTTTATTTTTAGTTGGGCTGTCTGTTTTCTTATTATTGAGTTTTGAGAGTTCATTATATATTCTAGAGATAAATGCATTATCAGATATGTGCTTGGCAAAAATTTCTCCCAATCTGTGATTTATCTTTTCATTTCCTTAATAGTGTCTTTCAAAGAGCAGAAGTTTTTAATTATGATAAAATCCAGTTTATCAATTTATTATCTATGGATTTGGTGTCATAGCTAAAAACTCTTTGTGTAAACCAGGATCACAGAGATTTTCTCCTGTGATTTCCTCTAGAGGTTTATATTTTCAGATTTTATATAGAGAGCTATAATCCATCCTGAATTATTTTTTAAATATGATACAAGTTATGGGCTCAAGTTGATTTTTTGGCACATACACATTCAATTTTTCCAGGGCCATTCGTTGAAAAGGCTGTTTCTCCTCCATTGAACTGCTTTGCACCTTTGTCAAAAATAAGCTGTCCAAATTAGTGTGTGTGTGTGTGTGTGTGTGTGTGTGTGTGTGTGTGTATTTCAAGTGTCAGGTACAATAATATTTTATATTTTCTTGTGTCCTGCAACCTTGCTAAATTCACTTTTTAATTTATGTTTTAGTATTTTATTTGTAGATTCCTGACAATTTTATACATACATGGTTTTGCCAGCTGTGATTCTTCCAGTCTATGCCATTTATTTCTTTTTCTTGACTTATTGTGCTGGCTAGCACTTCCAGTACTACATTGAATGAGAACAGATGTTCTTACCTTGTTCATGATCTTAGGGTGAGAAGATTCTATCTTTTACCATGAAATATGATATTAACTGTAGGGTTTTCATAGCTGCCCTTAAATAGGATGAGAAGTGCTCTTCTAGTCCTAGTTTTCTAAGAGTTTTTAATCAGGAATGGATGTTAGATTTTGCCAAGTTTTACCTACGTCTATTGAGATGGTCACATGGTTTTTCTTTTGTAAATTAACTTAGTGACTTACATTGATTGGGTTTTGCATATCAAATCAACCTTGTGTTACTGGGATAAAACCCATTTGGTCATGATTTTATTATTTTCATATATAGTTGAATTTGATTTGCTAAATTTTCTTTAGAAATGTTGCATTTTTGGTCATTAAAGTTATTAGTCTATAGTTTTATCTGGCTTTGGAATCAGGGCAATGCTAGTCTCATAAAATGGGTTAGAACTATTCTCTTCAGTTTTCTGAAGAGTTTTTGAGAATCGTTATTCCTCTTCTCTAATGTTTGGTAGAGTTCACAAGTAAAGCCATATCAGCCTGCAGTTTTCATTATGAGTACATTATAACTACAGATTCAAATTATTCCATAGATAGAGGGATATTCAGGTTACTTCTTTTTGAGTGAGCTCTGGTAGTTTGTGTCTTTAAACGAATTTGTCAGATCAAAGACTTAAGCATAAGACCTGACACAACAAACTGCATAGAAGGAAACATAGGTACTAAACTTATGGACCTTGGGTTCAAAGAGCATTTTATGAATTTGACTCCAAAGGCAAGGGAAGTAAAAGCTAAAATAAACAAATGAGACTATATGAAACTTAAAAGCTTCTGCACAGCAAAAGAAACCATCGACAAAATAAAGAGGCAATCAACTGAATGGGAGAAGATTTTTGCAAACAATACCTCCGATAAGGGGCTAATATCCAAAATATACAAGGAACTCATGCAACTCAACACCAAAAAAACAAACAACCCAATTGAAAAATGGGCAGAGGACCTGAAGAGACATTTCTCCAAAGAGGACAAACAAATGGCAAATAGACATATGAAAAAATGTTCAACATCACTAAGCATCAGAGAAATGCAAATAAAGGAATTTGTCCATTTCATCTAAGTTTTCTAAATTTATAAGAATAAAGTTGTTTGTAATATTTTATTATCCTTTTAATATCTGTAGAATCTGAGTGATATCAGCTCTGTCATTCCTGATATTAATTTGTGTCTTCAGTAATGTTTCCTGATCAGTCTGTCTAGAAGTTTTAAAATTTTATTGACCTACTTAAAGAACTAGCTTTTGGTTTGTTGATTTTTCTGTATTGATTTATTGTTTTCTATTTCATTGATTTTTCACTTTAATTTTTATTATTTTTCTTCTAATGCTTAGTCGGCTTTAATTTGCTCTTCTTTTTCTACTTGTTTCAGTGTAAGTTGAGGTCATCAACTAAAGATCTTTCCTTTTTTTTTTTTTAGACATTTAGTGCTATAAATTTTCTGCTAAGATTTCTATAGTGGCATCTTACAAATGTTGATATCATGTGTTCTCATTTTCATTATGTTCAAAATAAGTTTTTTTAACCTTTGATTTCTTATTTGGGTTGTTGAGAAATTAATTACTTAATTTTCCAAATTTTTGGGAATTTTTCAGATACATTTTTGTTAATGATTTCTATTTTAATTGCAATTTGTTCAGAAAATATCCTCTGTATAACTTGAATTCCTTAAATTTTATTAAGCATTGTTTTATGGTTCAGAATATATTTCATCTTGGAAAATGTCCTAAGTGCCTTTGTGAAAAAAAATGTGTATTCTCCTCTTTCTGGGTGAAGTGTTCTATAAATGCCAAGTAGGTGAATTTTGTTAATAGTGTTATTTAAGTCTTCTACATACTTGCTGATTTTCTGTTTACTTGTTCTATCAATTATTCAGAGAGAGGTATTGAAAACTACAAATGTCTCTGTGTATTTCTCCTTACAGTTCTATCAATTTCTGCTTCAGAGTTTTGAAGCTCTGTTATTAGATGCATAAATATTTAGGATTTTTATGTTCTGTTGATAAACTGAATCTTTGTCATTTGAAATTTCCTTCTTTATCCTTGATGATATTCTTTGCTTGAAATCTGCTTTTATATTCCTATAGCCATTCTGGAATTAATGTTCCATTCTTTTTATTAATGTTCACATTGTATATATACTATTTTTTTTCTTTTAACCCATTTTTGTCTTTATATTTAAAGTACATTTCTTATAAGTAGCATGTGGTTGGAACTGCTTTTTTAAAAAAAATCCAATTTGACAAACTCTGCCTTTTATTGGAGGTGTTTATACACCCTTTACATTTAGTGTAGTTATTGCTATAATTAGAGTTAATCCTGTCCTCTTACTTTTTTTAAAAAAATTATCCCATCTGTTCTTTGCACCCCTTTTTCTCTTCTTTGCCTTATTTTGGATTGAGTATTTTTATAACTAAACTTGATCTCTTTTGTTGCCTTATTTGCTATAACTCTTTGTTGTGTTATTTTAATATTTCTTTCGGATTACAGAATACATCTTTAACTTATCACAGCCTACTTTCCAGTGGTATTGTACCTCACATATAGTATAAGAAGCTTACAACAGTACATTTCCATGGCTCTTCTCCTGGCATTGATATTGTTGTCATTCATTGTACTTATGCACATGTTATAAACATCATTCTCCATAATTATTATTTTTGTTTAAACATCATGTTTTATAGTCATGCCTACTTTTCCTTATTTCTTCCTGAGGTGCTGAAGTCTTCTGTTATCATTCCTTTCTGCTTAGAGCAGTTCCTTTAATCATTCCTTGAGAGCAGGCCTTCTGGTAACATATTCTCTTAGTTTCCCTTCATCTGAGAATGCCTATCCTTTATTCCTAAAGAATAATTTGACTTCTTGCTTCCAGTCTGTCATATAAGGAACTTGGATGTTATTACTCTGTCCTAACAGCAAGCAAAAAGCTGAACAAACTGAAAAATAAACAACTCTTCTGAGATCTGTCAGAGAGGTGAGGTCACAGGGCAAACCACTGCCCCACAAATTGGAAAGACAGGGAAGCAAGTCAAGATGATCACATCTGGGAACAAAAACTCCCAAGGGAGAAGAAACTCTCATGGGATCCATTTTGGCTGAGTAGGGCAAGTGTGATCAAATGAGTTTCTGTAGTTATGTCACCTTTTACTGATTCTTTGCTGGGGAAGCAGGCTTCCCTTGGAGTTTTTTTTCTCTGTGTCTGTTGACAGTTTTGGGTTACAGGTACCCCATCTGTGATGTGGAGGAGATGACACAAACAAACAAAATTAAAAAAAAAAAATCAAACAGAGAACTTATCATGTTGTTCTTCAAGTCTGCGGTCTAGGCAGTTGGCTTTATTCTTTATCCCTTCCCAAGTCTTCCTGTTTGCTGTGCAGGGATTTTTAGTTGTAAGAAGACAAGACCTGGGAGGGATGGGGCTGCTCCTTGTCAGCTGGAACTGGAAGTCCGCAATGATTTTTCAAAGATATTAAATAATAAGGTAAAATTCCTGTGTATCTACTCGAGTGGTTACCATTTCCGGTGCTCTTTTTTTTCTCTGTGCAGATCCATGGTTCCACCTGATGTCATTTTCCTTCGGCCTGGAGGACTTCTTTTACCATTTCTTGTGTGAATCTGCTGCTGAAGAATTCTTTCAACTTTTATATGTCTGCAAAAGTCTTTATTTCCTCTGCGTTTTTTAGAGATTTTGGGGGGGGATATTAAATTCTGTTATTAAATTCTAGGTTAAATTCTAGGTTGACAGATTTATTTTTCCTTTGAAAATATAGGAGATATGCTTATCATAAGAAATTATCATGGGGTCAATGTGAAGATAAAAGTATGCTACAGAATTTAATAAACAATCACAGATATGTAAAACAACCAATATTTATACCTAGAAAGAGACCAAAAGGAAATGAAATTTTAACTCTTTTCCCTTTATATGGTGGGACTATTAATTACCCACTTTCTTTCTATTTTTGTAGATTTATTTTTTCTAACATGTACAGCTTTTATAATGGAAATAATTTTATTAGGTTGGTACAAAAGTAATTGCATTTAAAAAGTTAAAAATAATTTCAAAAACCGCAATTACTTTTGCACGAACCTAATAAAATATTATATTAAAGAGACAGTAAACACAAGTTCTAGGACAGGCAACTAAATTAACTGTGGTGAAAAGTCAGAACAGTGGTTGCCTCAGGAGAAGTGAGATGCTGCAAAGGGCACCAGGACACTTTTTTTGGATGATAGGAATTTTTTTGTATCCTGATGGAGTGTGGGTTACACAGGCATATCTTTTTTTCAAAAATTTAATGTTAAGATTTGTGTATTTCATGATCTCTACATTTTACCTCAAAACCAAAAAGAAATGTATATAAATTAATTGGGTTGAGGTGGGGGTAGGAAGTAGGTGAAGTAAAGATAAAAGCAGAATGGCAGAAACTGGATAATTATGGAAGCTGGTGAAAGGTACACAGGGTTCATTAGACTCTGCTGTTCACTGTGTATGTTTGAAATTTTCACAGTAAAAGGTGGAAACACACACATAGTCCCTCTGACCTAGAGAGGGTGCTGACCATTGTCTTCATTTAAAACAAAAACAAGGAGAAAAAGAGAGTAACTTGCTGCGACAGAGAGCGGCTATGGCTTGACTAGGAAGATTGCATCACTAGGAAAACCTCCCACACAACGGGCATTTTCGGGTTCCTAATTGTCTTTAACATTTGATCTTTATTGGTTTCAGTTGCAAAAGTAAAAAAACCCCAATGGCAAATGATCGCACATTGGAGGTAAGCAAAATTTAGGAAATGAGTTCATAGTCACAGCCCTAGAGATCACTGCCTTCAGGGTTTAGTAAGCCCTTCAGATTTGTGTGTGTGTGTGTATGTGGACAAGACTGGCTTTATAGTACACCTACTCGTCTGCTTCCTCTTTGGTACTTAAGCATTCTACTTGGAGATCTTTATAAAACAGAATAAGCAGCTATTTAGAAGCAGAAGTTAAAACCATATAAAAAGGAATGTCCTTTCTCTTTGGGTTCCAAGATTATGCCAGTTTTTTCCATGTTTTAAGATCTGACATGATCTTTAAAAAGGGTTTTTACCTAAATACGTACTTTTACATAAATATTATACTATTTATTTAAGGACAAAAAACAAAAACTGAAAGCCATGAAACAGCCCCCTCAGGGAGGTCTGGCCCTGGGCCTGGGTGAGCCCAGGGCAGTGGCTGGGCTCCTTGGAGGGGCTAAGCTGGAACCCCAGCCCAGAATAACTTGGGAACTTAGAGGCAGCTGACCACATGAATTGCTTTCTGGAAGAACATTCTTTTCAGCTGACCAATTGCTCTTTTAAGATGATGAAAATGCTTTGGGTTCCTCTTTATCCCTATGCAAATAAACTGGTGAGTTAAAGTCTGTCCCAGGGCAGAGGGGAGTATAGACCATGTGTCAGGGAGGTGAAATCGTTTCCCCTTGATTTTGCATATTTTCTTATCTGCTCTTCACCTGAAAAGATACTTGCCTTCACCTGATTTCCATTCAGACGTGTTTCTCACTGGTAGATGGACCCGTCTCTGTTGCCCAACAGATTATTGCTCATGCCCATTTCGAATCTGATGCCCCTGATTTTGTAGCACTGGCTGTGATAGAGTAGGGACAAGACCCCAGGAGAAGCCCGTTGGTGGGAGGATGGGAGTAGCTGGGGCACCCCTTGGAGCACAGCTGCCTCAGCTTCTTTTGCATCCCAGCAGGCTTAGCTCTAAGGAGTTCTAAGCACATCCATTTGTGCTTTCTGGTTGAGTGATGGATTTGCTCAGTAGGAAAAATGTCTTCATTTTCTAAGAGCTAGTTGCAGTGACGCTTGGTGAACAGTGAGTTCTGATGGGACAGTGTCAGGTCCAGTTGAGACCATGTAATTGTACCACAGTGTTTGGCGTAAAGCCTCATGCATGCATTCACGTATCCATCCCTCCCTCCCTCCCTCCATCCATACATCCATTTATTCACTAATTCTTACTATACAACCTTCTGACTACACATGTGCCCTATATTCCTGGTCCAGTGACCCCTTGAACATGAGTCTGTCCTCTGAAGATACAGTTGTGAACACATCTCAAAACCATGCTCCATCTTCGTGCTGCCTCAGAACTGGAATGCCTTGTTCAGGTCCCCAAGCCCAGGCACTGTGACTGTCACGGCCCATGACGGCCTCAAAGCCCGCCACACCCCGTTCTCTCGAGCCTCTTCCCTCCCCAGCGCCTCAGAGCCTCTTCAGAGTTGATGCCAGGACCTCCTCAGATTCCCCTTGGGACTCCTAGGTGCTCATTCCAGATGCAGTCAAAAGGTCACTCATTTCAGAGCCAGAAGACTTCCCAAAGAGGCCTTTTGGGAAGTCTCCAGCCCTTCCCCACTTAAGGTCACCTTATCACTGCCCCACTTCTTAGGATCCCAGGAAAATGCTGTAGTGCAGGCCTGTCCTTGCTTCTGTGTCCAGAAAGCAGAGCAGAATCCAGGCCCTAGGAGGTTAGGCCACTCACCTGGGAGGAGTCCCAGTTGCCCTTTTCATTTCCACCTGGGAACCCTCAAGTCTCTAAAAAATATATTTTTTATTGTCACATTATACTAAATTTGAAAGTGAAAAATAAGCCCCTCCTCCCCCACACCCAGACACAACCACAGTTATCATTTTGGTGGATTTACTCGGGCTCCCCTCTCCTGATGAGGTCATTGCACTCACTTGTCATCCTTATATACCCACAGTGCTGTGTCCTGTTGGTGTCACAAGCACCCCTCCACGTTGCTGCATTGTTCTCACCGTCGTCATCTCAGTATGTAACACAATATTAAAACATTGTCATCAACTATAATTTGAGCACTTGATACGTCTATCAAAATGACAGTGAACACTCTGATGAAACATTCCCCACATCCTGGATTATTTTCTTTGGAGAGAGGGTCATGAACTCTTGCAATTCTTGACACATAATGATAAATTGCCCTCTGTGGGAGATCGTACAAATATAAACTGTCAAGAACAATGGGTGGAGATAGCAGTTTTACCATGTCCTTGCCAACATTGCAAGTTGTCGCTAAAATGTTAATTTTTGTTAATGTATAAGGCCAAAGTGTGGTTCTTCATTGATTTTTCAATTTGATTACCAGTGTGAATGTTAAATGACTCTGTAGACTAGTCAAGTCACTGCGGCTAAGCCAGTAGTGCCAGGCTGTCTTTCCCTTTGGTTTCTATACCTTTAAAAGCTGTTTTTCACAGAACTTTTGCAAGCTTATCATCGCTAGCGTCGATGCTGCATAGAGCCATGGCAGGCTCGTCATGCCATGTCTTGTAGACACAGCTTTATTTTGGTTTTGAAGTGGCCTCCCCTCTCTCAATGGGAACTTGGCAAGGGTTCTGTCCTGTTGTGGTAAATTAGGCACCCATGTCCCTTGTCTTGAGGAATCGGCCTGTTGGATTGGACTAGGGAAGGTGCCCTCTTGGTGACATCTATACCTGGAGTGCCCAAGGGCATTTGGGCAGAGCATTTGGAGAGCATTTGATCTACATGTCACATTGGTGGCATGTAAGGAGTGGCCCAGCAGTGAGAGGGCTGGTGGCCTCACCAAAGATTCTAAAACCCTGTCTCCTTCAGCTGCCACCACAGCACCATGCTAGGCCCCTCCGCTGAGAAGGTAAGTCAAGAGGGGGCCAGAGTCTCCTTAACTCAAGCATGATGGTGCTGAAGGGAAACTCCTGGCCCTTGCCTCAAGGCAGAGCCAAATGCATTCTCTGTGCGACTGACAGATGTTTGTGGCAACTTCATGCTGTCTGAGTACCTGCTGGTGATGCCCATGGCAGGACAGACCCTGCCCATGGATGTACCTTCACTTGCAGGCAGCAGCCTCCTTGGGCAGAGTCCTGGAGAGACAGAGCCAAGCAAATCACATCTTCCCAAATTAGGAGGACAGGCTGTACTTCCCACTCCCCAATAGCCTCTGCCCTCAGAAGTCACTCGGCCACACTGGCTTCCTTGAAGGGCTCCCTGCCTCTCCCTCCCACATACTGTCAAGGTCCGTACTGGGACATCATGAGCCAAGACGTCTGAGATGTCCCTGCCCTCTTAATCAGGCTTTATTGAATGCCTGCCATGCACCAGATTGCAGAGAGATGACGCCAGGTTAGAGCTGGCCTGCCCTCCAGGAACTCAGACAGCGGAGCCCGTGATCATAGCCATGTGGCAGACTGTTCTCCCAGTCAGACACGGGACGGCAGCAGGGGTCCAGCAAGTTTCCCAGAAGACATGGAGCAGAAGCTGGACTTTGGAGCTGGCGAGAGATGATGTTAAATGACAAAAGGCCCTGCATGCTTGAAATGTTATCTTGAACGTTCCGAGTCTCTTGAAAGATTCGAGGCAAGCCGGGCAGGGAGGTGTGGTTAATTGCATTTAGGAAAGATCTCTTTGGCCGCTGTGTTGGGTATAGATGAGAAGATGGGAAGGCCAACAGCAGTGGTCTTACCCCCAGGGAGAAGTGCTGAGTCCTGTGCCCAAGCAAGAGCAGCGGGGCAGGAAGGACAGAGTGGCTTTGAGAGGCGTTGAAGAGGAGGTGCTGCCCACCTCGGATCTGGTGGCGCTGGGAAACGGAGCTTCCTGGCTTAGGCAATGGACTCACATTTGCGGGGAAGAAGAGTTCAGTTTTGTAAGTGTTGAATTCTGGGCACTGAGGAGACATCTAAGTTTCTCCTGAGGGGCTCAAAGCTCAGAACAGTGACTTCAGCCTCCACAGAAGCATATAAGAGGCGGTTAAATGGGTGGTGGATGGGACCAAGTGCATCCTGCTTACGGGAGAGGTGAGTCCCAAGGCCAGAGCTGGGGTCACTGGCCTCTCAGATGGTAACAGGAGAAAAGGACACTGCAAAAGAGATTGAGAAGCCCTGGCCACAGTGCTTGGACAAAAAAGAGTTTTTGGAAAGAGGTGTCTACTGGGTCAAATGTTGCAAGGAGGTTAGGTAAGAAAAAGATCAGGCAGGTCTACTGATTGGGACAAAGGAGAAACAGTGAGTATCAGTAGCTTGTTCAGGAAGTGTGGCCGTGAAAAGAAGTCAGGATGACAGGGACTGTCATGCAGGGTGTCATGCGGGGTCTCTGCTCCTGCTCCCCACATAAGAATGCAGGATATGGTGAGGCCAAAAAGGAACAGCCACGGAGCCATAGGTAGGGGAGTCACATCACTATAGTCTCACTGGTGGCTGGGTTGGAGGCACAGGAAGCAGGAGCCACACGATCTGCAATCTGTGGTCTGCTTCTCTGCCAACCAATCCCACTTGCTAACTGCAATCCGCGCTTGCTAGCTCAGCAGTGGCAGTTATATCAGTGGCTAATGGCTGAACGGTAACAGCTGATGGCCAACTAGTCACAGCTGATGGCCACCTACTACCCAAGCCAGCACCGTTCCACATGAGGCCGAAAGCCTGGAAACTGCTCTCTAGGGCTCTGTCCCCACACTCCACCCCCCAGGGTCTCGCCTCACAATCTACGTGACAAGCATCTTCTGCGAGGGGCCCTGTGCAGTATTAGCCTATAGGAACCTATGGGCGGAAAGAAATAGTAGTCTTAGGAACCAACAATGGCAACTCCCTTCCATCTGGGAGGACACATGCTAACTTTTTGTCCTGGGAAAGGAGGGTCGCTGCCACCGGCACCTTTCCAGGTTTGTGATACCAGACCTTCATGGCAGTGCTTGCAGTCCCTTGTGTAGTTTCAACATGTAACAGAACAGGGGACCCCATAATAGGCCATAGCAAGAGCACATAGTTTCCCTGCAAAATTATCCCGGTATCGGGACCTCCACATACCACAGTCATTCGCCAGGTCCCATCTGGCTTCTTGACGGGCCATACTGGGGAGTTAAAGGGACTGTGCGTTGGCCTCACAATATGTGCCTTCTCCAATTCCAATATTGTACGACCAATCTCCTCCTGCCCTCCTGGCAGGCGGTACTGTCGCACTGTAACCACGCGCCAGGGCTGTGGCAACACTTGAGGAGGGTGGTGAGCATGCCCGCGTGTCACCACTTTCACCACCCGGATCCGGAGACGGAACTCTCCTACTGACGTCTGTAAGCTGAGGCCATGTAGCACGACCACCCCTAGAATATACTCCGTAACGGGGGAGACATAAACCTTGTAGGTACGAGGAGGAAGCCTTCCTATACCCAGTGGTAAGGAAACGGCTTTCACAGTCACAGTCTTTCCCCCGTAGCCATCAATGCAGATTGCTGGTCCAGGGAACAGTTCTGGATTCTCATAAATGAGACTACAGTCGGTGCCAGTGTCAACTAGGGCCTAAACCCTCTGCACGTTAGAAGGGGACCAATGTGTGGACAGTTCCACATGGGGCCTCCGGTCCCTGCTCGTCCCCTCTGACCGGGTACCTTGGCCCCACCACTAATCAAGCTGCAAGGAGTCGGCCTCAAGCGGCTGCATGAAGTCCTGGAGGGACACGGGTCACGCTTTCCCAGACTCCTCCTTTATTCTCCGGAATTGTTGTTCCGGACGCAACTGTTTCCAAAGTTCCAGCAGGAGTGCATTAGGTTGTTGGTCTATTTTCTTCCTATCGAGCCCTGCTGCCACGAGATCACGCCACATCTGTGCACGTGTTACTCTCTGAGGCCCGCGACCTCGCCCCTTTACCTTTGGTTTGGGCTTCCAGGTCTCAACTGTGCGGACCTCCTGTCTTAACTTCCTTTGCCTCCGGCTTTCAACATCCCCTAGGGTGGCCATGGCAATTGTAATTTCATGGATCCACTGCCCCACATAGGGCGTAAGAATGGCAACCAAGGATCCAAAAGCACTTGCAGGTGCAGTATCCAAAACCAGATCTCTCATGTTGGCTGTAAAACGTTCGTCATCCAGGTTGAACATAGCATGTCTCATACCCATTTCACGGTGATTTGTGTAAGTTCTGTATATGACTGCCATTGACTCACAGTGTCTGGCAGCTCGACAGCCTGTCCCCATACTGTGCGTACCGCAGCAGTGAGCCACTGCATTAGAGAGTGGTTGCCCTGGTTTTGGGCCAACCTATGGCAGTTCTGTAACCTTTGTCGCAGGGACGGATGTGCTGTCACGAAGGCTAGCTTTTCCATCTTGCCTGGGGAGCAGAGAATGTTGTCTGCTCCCTCATCCCATAAACGCAGTAGCCAAGCCGAGACTGGCTCTCCAGGGCGCTGTCGGTACCGCCTCCCCAGCTCCTGCAACTCAGTGGAAGTGTAAGGGGTGTAGGTCGTGAACTCAGTCACAGCTGGGTTGCCGGCAGCAATGCCACCTGTTCCCAAAGGTTGCTCATGTTTTACCCTTTGCTTCAAGAGTGGCCAGGCTTGGGGGTTGGGAGCTACATTTGTCTCCACTCAAGTCGTCCGTCCGCCTCTGCCTCAGAGTCTCCACTGTGGGGCTCATGCTCTAACAGGCGGACCTGAGCTTCCAGTGCCTCCCCACGGGGCTGCTGGTCCCGCACCTGAGATATGTCATTAAACGCGTTTTCCGTGTTACGACACAACGTGGTGAGGAACATCCAGCCCACACGGCCGGCTGTAGCCTTCTCCTCTGGCAACCGCTCAGCCAGAGCCTGCAGGGCCCTCTCCACACTGGCCGGAGAGCCGTCCATCTCCTCCCACCCCTCCTCGGGGGTCCAACTCCTGAGAACAGTGGCTACCGGGTACCACACACTGTGTGGGGGCCACACATCCTCCTGCCCAGAGTCAGACTCCATTCCTACCTGGTCGGAATCCTGCTCGCCGTGCCAGGTGTCTGAGTGGGTGGTGGCCTCGGTGCAAGATGTCCACAACCCTCAGAGCCTACAGCAGCAGCAGATTACCAAAAGGAAGGCGACACCTTCTGTCACACAGGGTGTCATGCGGGGTCTCTGGTCCCACTCCCCACGTAAGAACACAGGATGTGGTGAGGCCAAAAAGGAACACCCACGGAGCCACAGATAAGGGAGTCATACTACTGTATTCTCACTGGCGGCTGGGTTAGAGACACAGGAAGCAGGATTCACACGACCCGCAGCCTGCCATCCGCTTCTCTGACAGCCAACCAATTCCTTGCTAACTGCAATCCGTGCTTACTAACTTAGCCATGGCTGTTATATCAGTGGCTAATGGGTAACCGGTAACAGCTGATGGCCATCTACTACCTGAGCCAGCACCTTTCCATGTGAGGCCGAGAGCCTGGAAACTGCTCTCTGGGACTCTGTCCCCACACCTTCTATGGCCAAAAGGGTGGTGTGCCAGCTGGAGGCTCGAGTCTCCCAGGCCGACCGTGCCTCCCATTCCCAGTGCCGCTCCTCACGGACCTCCCGAAGCGGAGCTTTCACACATATAAACTGCTCCATTACCCCTCCGGGCATTCTTGCCGGCGCTGTACCCTGCTCGCTGTGCCATGTGTCATGCAGGGACTCATGCGGGGTCTCTGGTCCCCCTCCCCATGTAAAAACGCAGGATATGGTGAGGCCAAAAAGGAACACCCACGGAGCCATAGATAGGGGGGTCATACTACGATAGTCTCCCTGACAGCTGGGTTGGAGACACAAGAAGCAGGAGCCACACGATCCGCAATCTGCTGTCTGCTTCTCTGCCAACCGACCCCGCTTGCTAACTGCAATCCGCGCTTGCTAGCTTAGCCACAGCAGTTATATCAGTGGCTAATGGCTCACCTGTAACAGCTGATGGCTAATTAATCACAACTGATGGCCATCTACTACCCAAGCCAGCACCTTTCCACGTGAGGCCAAGAGCCTGGAAACTGTTCTCCTTTGAGAACTTAGAGAAACGCTGCTGTCTTTTCTGACTTGCAAGGGAGTTTCGTGGTTTCTTTTGCTTGGCTCAGCACCTTCTGAAGCCTGCTTGACTCTGGCAAGTGCATTTCTCCCATGTGTGTGGAAGTAAAGAGCAGGACAGAGTGACAGGTGTGTCACCAGAAAAGTGCTGCTGATGGTGGGGAGGGTCCAGCCCATCTCACTGCAGCGGGCAGGTTTGGAAGCCCCAGGTGCCTGACGCATAACTCACAGAGGGAAAGACCCAGGAGGATGGAGAGGTTGAAGAAATAGGTCAATTTGCCAAATAACCAATGACCATTTACGAAGAGCCAATTAGCTGAAATCAATTTGCTAAAGAACCAGTTTCCCGATAGGTGATCCCAGGAACTCACTCACAGGTTATTTTGACGAATTACTTTAAAAGTTACAACATTTTGTGTGCTGTGGTTCCTAAAGTCTGAAAGTTTCCTGTAGGTTTGGTTTTCTATTTCACCTGCGTTGAGCTGTTTAGTTTGGTTTACAAACTGTCGGGGCTATTTTTACCAGACATCTTTCTCTGGATTTCTCAGTCCAGCTCTGGTAAAGGTCAGTTTTATAGGGGTTTCCATATTTTAGGATCGGGTCACTTCTTGAGTGCAATGTACACAAGTGGACACTTTGGTCAATGTTGCTCAAGCAGTAGTTCGCCGTAATCAGAAGTGTCTGGACGCTGATGGTAACCACTTTGAGCGCCTCTTGTAATTACGGAAGTCAAACGTGACTTGTATTTATCTTTTGTTATCAGTATATATTGAGTATTACAATTTTAATAGTTTTTCTTTCTTAAAATGTGTATACATTTTTTGGCATCCCCAAGATATATATCTCCGATATATATATATTTGCTCCAATGAAAAGGTTTACCCTCAAGTGCATTTAGTGTTAACTCCATGTGAAACACTTGTGCCTAAGTAGGACTCTGGCTCCCAAACTGCGATTTTGCCATTGGGAAATTGTCATGAATATGTGGCAATGAACATGCAGAAGAGACTTGCATTTGGCCAACTGCTAAACCGCTCTGAAAAAATAGAGAAGATGCAAATGGGTGTAAAGTTACACTTGAAGAGCAAGATCATCGTTTTGGCCAACCGAAGGTTAAAATTACAAAAGGCCCACGCATTACTAAAACCTTTGTTAAGTACCTTTGGAGAAACAGTCAGCTTCAGAAATGGGAATCACGTGCCCACACACTCAAGAGAAAACAGAGCTGGAGAACCAAGTAAAACTTCTAGACGAGAGGAAAAGCCAAGGCCGTGATGCTGACAAACACCATTAATGGCTTTGAGCTCCCTATGCAGCACATCATCACACTTTTGGTAAACAGAACTCAGTTTGGGGGTTTGGCAATCTGTGGAGTTGGTCACTTGGCAAATTGATGTTTCACACAACGGCTTTTAGTCACTGTGGGGTTTGGTGTTTGGCAAGTTGTCTTTCAGCAAACTGCTCTGTTTCCGAAGGAGGGAGAGAGAGGCTGATGGAGAGATTGGCTGGCTCTGGGAGGGGATGGGGGTGTTATCCGAAGAATTCGATTCTGCTGTAAAGGAGGGGAAGGAGGAGGTAAAGACATGCACAGAGGTGGCATGAGAGGACAGTCCCAGAGGTGCGGAGAGCAGCGCCCTTAACGAGAGGGCTGAGGACGGCCTGGGAGGTGGCATGCTGGGGCCATGAGGAAGCAGCCGCTGGCACCGGGCACTGGTCCAGCTGGGGCCAAGCCTGTGACCTTTGGCCACACACCAGTGTCATGTTCCTCACAGCACTCCACACCCTGGGAGTGACCAGATGGGTTGCTCTAGGCGTTGGGGTTTTTCTGGGCAGGTGCTATGGGAAGACAAGAAGTTCATGGCTGAGTGGTGATGCACTAGGACTAAATGACAAGCCTTGGGGGTCAGGATGGTCATGAGCACAGAAGGGGCCAAGCCTGTGGGAGGACATGGCGGCTAGGCCCAAGGTCTCTAGGCCGGGCAGGGCAGGTCTGCTGGGAGTGAGTGCAGGAATGGCTGGGGACAAGGACAGTGGGTGAGAAAAGTGACAAAGGGGCTCAGACTTGCCAGGTGGACCTGCACTGGGGGCACAAGGGTCTCCTGTGGCCTTGGGGGAACTGGGGCAAGGATGGGGTGGGGTTGGGGTGGGGCCTGGAACTTAGGCTTAGGGGCACGGGAGGCCGTGGCGTTGGCTGAGTCCACCACACAGACTCTGAAGTTGCCAAGGTTAAGGACATGAAGGAATACTTAGTGCCATTTGCAGGCCCAGCTCCACCGCTCCTACACACACACACACACACACACACACACACGTACATGCATGCACGCATGCACACACACACGCACGCACACATTCACGTACACACACACACACACACCACCACCACCATCACCACCACCAGCTCTTTTCCCATAGTTAACAGGCTTGTGCACACTATCCCTTGGCTCCCCCTCTGTGTCCCCATCCTTGTGTCCTTCCTCCGTGTCCCTGCCTGGATGGCAATTAACACAGTCACAACTCTGGAACTCTCCTCTCTTTCCGGGCACACAGAGCCATTCATCCATGAGAGAAGAATAAAATTAATCTATTTCTGTCTTAGTGCCGCCTCGTCTGTCTTCCTTCTCAGTCCTGGGGGACAGCACCCCCACGCCCCACACACCTCGAGTTCCTTTCCAGCTCTCACTCTCCATCTGCCCTGGAGGCAGCATCAGCCCCTGCAGGTGACACTGCCTCTGGGGAGCCTCTGACTGCAGCTCCATATCCTCCCTTCTCTGATCTCAGCCACAGCGCATGATGCCTCCCGGGGTGGAGACGGGGAAAGTCCTATTAAAATGCTAATATGACATCTGAAGGGGTGAAGCCTTAGGACAGCACTGAACACCCAACTCCCAGCTCCTCCTGCTTTGTGCAATCTGGGGGTACGGCACTAACAGGTCAGTGATGTTTCTACCTGATCTTCACCTGCTATGATCCGTAGGTTCTGTTGTCACTCTGAAGGCCAGGTGCCACCCAGAGCCCAGCAGGTCTCAGGGATTTGGCAGCTGCTGCTCCCCAGTCAGGACCACAGTCCTAAGGAGTGCAGCTCCAGGCCTGCAGGAAGCTGAGTGGTTTTCAGCACCTTGTACCCTCACCCCCTCCCGCCATGCCACCCCCACCACCACCAGCCCAGCTAACACTTCTCACACCTCAGGGCCCAGAGTCCAGCCTGCCATCCAGACACACCACACTCTACGGCAATCAATTATTTACCATACACCTCCTCTTCAGTCTGCTGCCTCTGAGAGGTGGGGACACAGCAGCCCTGTTCACCACTCAAGTCTAGCACCATAAAACTGACTGAAGTAGGGGTTTTAAAACTGCAACCCTGAGACTTCTGCCTCTGGGAAGATGGTGGATGTACTTTTCCTTATTCTTCCCACTAAGTACAACAGAAGCCCTGGGCATCACATAAAACAAGCATAAGAAGACTCTGAAAGGAACAGAGAAGAAGGCAGACTGGGACTTTAGCACCCCACAATCCACCCCCACTGGGGTGGTGTCAGGGAGGCCAAAGGGAGAGAGAGGACTGAGGTTTCATCCTGGCAGGACAGTCCGAGGTGCTGCCCTCCCGCCCAGCATTGTATGAGGAGAACACATGGGGGAGCTCGGACATCCAAAATTTGTGAATCAAAACTAAGAACCCCACAAAAAGAAACAGACAAGTTCACAATTATAGTGGGATACTTCAGAACTGCTCTCTCTACAACTGATAGAAAACCAGACAGAAAGTCAGCAATGACATGCAACTCAACAGTATCACCCAACAGGATTTAATTGGCATTTACAGAACGCACTACCCCAGACCTACAGAATAGACATTGTTTTCACATGCCCACACATCATACACCAGGGTGTATCAGATCTTGGGCCATAAAACAAACTTTAGCAAATGTACAAGAATTTAAATCATTCAGAGTGTGTTGTCTGACTACAGTAAAATCAAAGTAGAAGTCAGGAGCAGAAATATAGCAGGGAGATCACAAATATTAGAAACTAAACAACCCACTAACTAAGCCATGGATCAAAGAGGGAGTCTCAAGGGAAACAGAGACAGAATTGAATGAAAATCAACATCTGTGATTTGCAGTGCTAACAGGCAAATTTATGCCACTGATGTTTTCATTAGACAACAGGAAAAAGTTTCAAATCAATAATCTAAACTCTCACCACAGGAAACTGGAAAAAGAAGAGCAACATAACCTCAAAGCAAGTGGGAGGAAGAAGAAAAACATATATAAACAGAAAACAATGATAATCTAAAAAAAAAAAACTATGGAGAAAAATCTATGTAACAAAAGCTGGTCCTTGAAAAGGTCAATAAAATTGACAAACCTTGAGCAAGACTTACCAAATAAAAGGGACAGAAGACACAAATTATCAAGAAACAGGGGTCATCACTACAGATGCTGCAGACATCAAAAGGTTGGAAAATACTATGAATAACTGCATATATAAATTGGCAACTTATATGATATGGACCCATTGGTTGAAAAGCACAGACTACCACAACTCATCAACATGAAATACGCGTAGATCGTTTGAACAGCTTTGTGAGTATTAAGAAAATTCAATTCATTATTTAAAAACTCCATAAAAGAAATTTCCAGGCTCAGAGGGTTTTATTGGAGAATTCTACCAAATGTTTAAAGAAGAATTAACACTAATTTTACACAGTGTCATTCAGAAAATTGTAGAGAAAGGAAGGAACACTGCTTAATTCATTTTATATGGCCAGTAGGACCCTGATACTAAAACCAAACAAAGACAGTACAAAAAAATTACAGTCTAATACCTCTCATGAATATAGACAAAAATTCTTAAGAAAATATTAGCAAGTAGAATTCAGCACTATAGAAAAGAATAATACTCCACAGTCCAGTGGGTTTTATCCCAGGGACACAGAACTGGTGCAATATTCTAGAATCAATCAATGTAATCCCCCACATTAACAGACATGAAGAAAATTCACCCAGTCACTTCAGTGATACAGATAAGATTAACACAACATCCAATACCTATTCTTGATAAAAACTCAGAAAATAGGAATAAAGGGAAGCTTCCTTGACTTGATAAAAACATTTACAGAAAACTTACAGCTAACATGATACTCAGCAAAGAAAAATTTAATGCTTTTCCCCAAGACCATGGACAAGGCAAGGCAAATTCACCTAGCACTGGAAATTCTAGCCAGTGCAATAAAGCAAGAAAGGGAAATAGAAGACGTGCATATCAGAAGGGAAGAAATAAAACTGTCCCCGTTTGCAGATTATGTAAAGGTATGTATTGAAAATTCCAAGGAGTTTACCAAAAGACTCAGAACTAATGAGTGAGTTCAGCAAGGTCACAGGATTAACATAACAAAAATCAGTTATATGTCTATACACTAACAACACATGGAAACCTAATTTAAAAACACAATACCACTTATAATCACGAAAAAAGAAAAACTTAGGTGCAAATCTAGGGACGCGTGTACAGAACTTGTATGCTAAAGCCTACACAATGCTGATCAAAGAAATCAAATATTCCATTCATGGATTGGAACATTGAACATAGTAAAGATGTCAGTTTTCCCTAAATTGTTATATCGGCGTAATAAATTTGTATAAAATTGGCAGCAACATTTTCTGTAGCTTCAGAGAAGCTTATGGTAACATTTATAGGGAAAATTGAAGGAACTAAGGTAACTAAAACAGTTCTGAATGAGAAGAATAAAGTAAGAATGACTTTCCCCAAAGTGAAGGCATCCTATATAGTAACAGTAATCAAGACAGTGTGATGGTGGCAGAGCGACAGAAGCATAGATTAATGGACTAGAACAGAGAATCCAAAAATAGACCCACAAAAATATGACCAACTAACTGATTTTTGACTGAGGTGCAAAAGGAATTCAGTAGATGAAGGACAGGAGCCATTTCAAGCAAAAGTGCTGGAGTAACTAGTTATCCACAGGCAAAAGAAACCTAAATCTATACCTCCTACATTGTAAAAAAATTAAAATGGATCACAGACTTAAACATATATATAAAACCATAAAATTTTTAGAAAAACAACTTAGGAGCAAATCTTTAGAACCTAGCGCTGGGCTAGACTTGACACTAAAAGCATGTTTCATAAAATAAAAATTGTTTAGTTGGAGTTTGTGAAAACTAAGAACATTTGTTGGTGAAGTATCCTGTTAAAGGAATGAAAAGACAAGCTATAGATTAGAAGAAAAGATGTCTAAATAGTTCCAATATTTTGCAATAAAGGACTCATATATAGAACTTACAAAGAACTATGAGATCTTATAAATTGTTGTGTGGCTTTGGCAAGCACACAGTGAAGTAGATGATTGTTGGGGGTAGAGCTTGATGGAGTTTGACACACGTGTGTATTCGATACCATCTCCCTGAGGGACATAGGCAGTGTTTCCAAAGTCCCTTGTGTTCTTTCTCGGCCAGTCTCTGCCCCCCAGCAGCCTGGACTGTCCAGTCTGCTCTAGAATGTGACAGAAAGGCAACCACAGAGCGTGTGCTCCTTGATCAGGGTTCGTTCACACATGGCATCTGGTGGACTCAGCGTGTCTTTGTGTCTGTGTGTAGCTCGTTCATTAGGCTGCGGAGCACTGTTCCAGCTGCGTGAAGGTCCCAGGATCTGCTGATCCATTCCACACCCGAGGGACGTTTGGGCTTTTCCCCCTGAAGTTTTGTAAATTCAGCACCCTTCAGTGTTTCATCCATTTTTCTTCAAGATAGCTCACTTTTCTTTAAAATGAGCCCAGGGTTGACCGGTTAGCTCAGTTGGTTAGAACGTGGTGCTGATAACACCACAGTTGCCGGTTAGATCCCCGTATGGGCCACTGTGAGCTGTGCCCTCCTTAAACAAACAAACAAACAAACAAAAAACCTCAATTACTTTGATAAAATGATCCCAAACGATAGGTGTTCAGCCTTCCACACACCTGCCCTTTCTTGAGCAGCAGCGACCTACCCTGTGACATTAGAAGGTTAAGTCATCAGTCAAAACATTCAAGGAGTGGAAGGGGAAGTCAGCAGCAGGAAGCAGTGTGTGACGAAGCACTGGCAGGTGTTGGGGGCCTGTTTCAGAGCTTCAGGGCTCGGAAGGCCAGAGGCCTCGACTCGGGGAGCAGGCAGCAGCTCCCAGAGGCTCTGCAGGCCTCTTTGTGGGAGTTGGTCCCCCTGGCCTTCCACTCGGTGCCCTGAGGCAGCCGAGGGAGGCAGCCGAGGGACCCAAGAGCCACATGGTTGTTTTTTATGATGGCAAAGGATTATACCAACCAGCCAGCCCTGTTGACCCAAGTGAAGAACCTCAGGTCTCCTCCTTCAGGACCCTCAGCTGGACCTTCCCAGGGGCGGAGAGGGGAAGGAGAAAGATGAGAAGGTGGAGCCAGGACAGGCTGGAGCAGCTGGGCATGGACCCCAGACAGTAGCTGACAGGTACTACTGAGGGGAACCCAGGTGGGCACCCCGAGTGATGTGTGGGAGAGCACTGGGGCTCTTAGGCAGAATGTTTGCGTCAGTATAATCAAAGCGAAGGGGAACATTTAGGAGAGAGACACCTGAGAAAGCTGCCAAGAGTGGGACAAAAACGGCCGACCTGTAATGACTGGGTGTGCTATGGGGTTGGTGTTTGTCCCAGACAAAGCCAGTGCTTTCCTGAGATCTGGTGACAGTTTGGGTCACATGACTTAGGGGGCAGGGCAAGCTGGGAAAAGGCTGAGTCAGGAGGCCTGGGTTGAGCCTGGTGGTCCTCTGCTCTCCAGCCTCAGGCAGCCATCTGTGCCTTGTGCCTGTGACTGGCAGCCGGACCGGCCCAGCCCAGTTGGCTCTTCTGGGCTTAAGAGGTCTGGCTTCTGGGGCGTGGGCTTGTAAGGCACTGCCGCCTTCCCAGTGACTTATCAGCATCGAGCCACCCACTCCCCCACACACACTGTTTCTGAAATGTCCCCAAACCTTCAGAAGGCTGGCCTTGCTTCCTGAACTGTCCCTGCAGGAGAGAGGAAGTCACTGTGGAGTCAAATCCTCATAAAACTCCTCAGATTACAGAGCACGGGTGATTTTGAACAATTCCTATTGAAGCACAAAGTCGTGTCTGGGAAACAACCTCTGGCTGCCACATCCTCAAAGAGGTGTTTTAGATGTAGATGGGGTCATGAAAGCAGGCAGCTATCACTGTCACACCCAGCCTGGCATTTAAAGGGTCAAATGGGGTCACCCAGCCTTTGCAGGATCCTTTGAAGCCGTGCTGCAAGGTGTTGTCACCCTGCTGGTAACCACTGCAGTGTCACCCTGTGCTCCGCTCTGTCAGTGTCTGTGCCACTCGGTTCTTCTGAGGTGTGTCCCTCAGACTCTGAGTCACAGTGACTGAAACGGTGCAGCTAAAGTGAGCTGTTTGTGGACAGACTGTGACATAAGCAAAATGGGACCTGGAGATGATAAAGATAGTGGTGCTGTCAGGAATGTGCATACACAAGTGACATTGCCAAACCCATATATCATTTCAAATATGTACGTGCCACTGTAGCACTAGTTAAGTAAATATTTGTCCTCTGTACATTCCTAAATGTTGGTTGAAATGTTGCTTTAAAAATTTCTGATTAAGACAGTCATGTACAGAGTGAATCTTAAAGTCAGCGTATGCTATACTGTTGGGTCTAGCAGAGGACCAAGACGTCTGGTTAGGCACTCCGTGTGGACCTCCCTGGGACCCCCCAGATGAGCAGCTGCCCAGAAGGCGACCACCCACATGCACAGCCGCCAGAGCCCCGCCAGCCCTGGGCCCAGACCTCAGGGCACCACACTTCAGAGTGGCCCCCGCCCTGTCATCAGCTGCCTGTCCCTACTGTTCTTGTGGCAGGATATCCAGACGATGTGGTGACAGGTTTATGAGCACCAGACGCAAGATGGCCTGTCAGACTGATGCCACCCAGGGGCCCTGGGCCCGAGTGCAGGTGCATGTGAGATTGGAGGTGGTGGAAGGAAGACAGGCTGGCTGTCCCCAAAGTGCCCGGCAACAGGGAATGGCAACACGCATGCGGGTCCTTTCTGTCCTCTTCCTCCTGCCTCAGGGCTGGCGTCCATCCATAAAGGACTCCAGGCCCTCGGGCATGTTGGGTGGTGAGTGGGTGAGGAAAACCCGGTATCTGTCCTGGGAAACAGCTGTCCCTCAGGTGCCGAGACCCACAGCTCATGGGACAAAGTTTGCCCTCCAGCTGTTGCTTCACTGTCACCCAGTTGTCCCTGAAATTTGACTGGCTCTTCTCATCAGGGGGGAAAGGAGAAAGGGGGACAGGGTTGTGAGGAGGTGGTTCTCTATTTTCAAAATAAAGAACTTTGGCCTCAGAACTTCCCCAAACGAGACTTTCCCTGCAGGCACATTTTCTGGCTCCGAGGCTGCTGAGCAGACCAGCAGGCTCCTCACAGATCACATCTCATTTTTCTCCCACATCCGGGTCCCCAGAGATAAGCCCCTATTGTAATACATTTGACGGACCCTTCTGTCCATTGCTTTTCTGACATGGGCTCCCATTAACAATTCCTGTCAACGTGTCACTGAGGGAGTCATGGGGGAGGCCACTGACGAGGTGTGAGACTAACCCAGGAGTCCAAGGCTGCGGCCGTGGGCGTGGTGGGCTCTGAGGCCCCAGGTGCCCTGGCAGGACTGCGCTCAGTGTGTGTGGATTCAGCTCAGACTTGGGCTCTCAGCCCGTCAGGCACAGCACCCGCTGCAGGAGGCCAGGGGCAAGCTGCACTGCCATCACTACACCGTCCCTTGCAACGGCTCCTAGATGCTTGCCTCTCAAAAGATGCCCCTCTCTTGAGTCAGGGCTGTTTTGAAGGCATCCCAAGACTTGCTCTGGAGGGTCCTCAGCATTTCTCTGTCTGTGCCAGGGCCTTGATGTCTGTCCCCTGTGAAGGCCCCTGCCTGCTGCTGGGACACTGTTCATAGCCCAGCAGCACATCCTCTCTGAGGCCCAAAGTGAAACAACAACAGCAACGTAAAACCCCCACTCTGAACCACAGCATGGGCTTGGGACGTCACTGTTGAGAATATACTTCTCCATTCCTTGAATGGTCACTTTTGTGCCTATGGTCCTGCTATTTATGTACTCTGAGAACTCTCTGGAAATCCCTTTTCCAAGAATGAGCCAGCGCCCTGGTGACCATGTTTACTGAGTCTCCTCTTTCAGTCAGACCTGGAGGCCACTGTGAGTGGGACACTTCCAGCACGGTCAGGGTTTCAGCTGAGCCCTGTGGGCCCATGTGTCACGTCCCCATATCCAGTCACATGGACTAACTACTGCTCACCTCAAAACCTCGTATCTTGGCCCATCCCTCTTTCCTTGACGTTCTGTCCCCTTGTTCCCAGTGCCACAGCTGTGATCTGAGAACAGAGCTCTCGCCTGGAAGCTGAGCTCTGGAGATGAGAGAGAAGGGGGCTGTCTAGGCCACCTTTAAGTGGAGACCGTTTTCTTCCAGACCCACCCCTAGAAGGGCAGCACAGGGCCTCGGACTCACAAAACAAACCCTTTCTCCACTTCTGAGGTGGGGAAATAACCCCCGTCTGAAAGGAAGGAAGGAATCCTCAGGCCCATTTGAGGAAATGGCTATTGGGCTATCACCATGTGGTCACCGTCTGAGGTGGTGGCATCCCGGCCCAGGGTGATTTTGTGGTTCAGTGGAAGAAAGGGGCCCTAGGACCACATGGACTGTACCTGGCCCCTGTAGTCCCGAGAAGTGATCAACACTCATTGAGTCTCAGTTTCTTCATCTATGAAGTGGGTTGTAAGGATGAAGGTAGTAACATGTATGACCACAGATACGCAGTCAGTAGGTCGCAGCAGCTATTGGTGACGATGTCACTGTGATTATCATTATTGTCATCACTGTCATTGTTGATGAGCATTAAAGACCTTTGGAAGATAGCTCTGGGCTATGAACTGTAATTTCCAACCAAGGTCCTCACTGGGCCAAAGGAAGGTCAGGTCCAACTTTTTCAGGCACTGGGTCTGACTAGAGAGATTTTACATGCTGCATGTCACCGTCAGCAGAGATGGTGGGCTCGTCCCCCGTATGTGAGTGCTACGTCTGTCTGCACACAAGGCCTCCAGGAGACGATGGTGCCAAACTTCTGCAGCTCCGTGGGTAAAACTAGCAGAGCGAACATTTTTACTTTCTCTTTTCAAAGCTCCCACCCTTAGGTTAGCCATCATTGACTCCTGAGAAATTTCAGAGTTTGAAAATATACATACACACCACACACATGCATATTTAGATTTTAGTCTGAATAACATCTTTATAAAAACAAGTTAAAATGCTCAGAATTCTATTTGTGGGGTGAATCATTAATTCAAAAAATAATATAAACAAATCTTCTTGCTAAGGACATTAAAACCAAGAACTTCCTCAGAAGAGTCAAGATAATGGCCAGCAGATTCTTTTGTTCTTTAGACTGTGTCTTTTGTTTTAGATTTGGGAGCTAAAATCATCCAGAAAGCGTAATGATAAGAAGTACATTTAGTACCCAAAGAAATCTCAAGTTCTAAAGCTGATCTGGGACCCCAGCTACTAAATGATTTTAGTACTGACTTGACTAAATAGCTGAGCTCCAGAAACATGAGATTGGATGTACAAGGTCTAACAATTAAGTTCACGAACTTGCCACCATGCGCTTACCTTGGCAGCACTGTACAAACAGCTCGGTAATGTTTCATAACCTTGGTATATCAGTGTCTCACAGCTGTGTTCGTGTCTACATGTGGCAGTGTCTTGCTGAGTGGTGTTCATTATTGTTGCATGTTTTTGTGTGATGTCACGAGAATGTCTGAGCTTGAATTAGAGCAATGAACAAGCATTAAATTTCTTGTTAAATTTGGCAAGAGTGAAAGTGAAATCAGGGACTTCTTAATCCAAGTTTATGGGGATAATGCCATGAAGAAAATGGCAGTGTACAAATGGATTAAACGTTTTTCTGAGGGGAGAGAACATGTCACTGATGAAGAGAGGTCAGGGCGGCCAATAACGAGCAGAACTGATGAAAACATTGCAAAAATTTGTCGAATTGTGCGTCAAAATCACCAGCTGACTGTGAAAAGCATAGCAGACTAAGTAAACATTGATAGGGAAACAGGAAAATCTTAACTGAACATCTTGGCATGAGAAAGGTGTGTGCAAAAATGGTCCCAAAGGAGCTCACTGATGAACAAAAGCAAAGGAGAGATGAAGTTTGCCAAGACCTTTTGGAGAGGCAAGACGATGTTTTGGGCCGTGTTATCACTGGTGATGAAACATGGGTGTACCAATAGGACGCTGAAACAAAGCATCAAAATGCACAATGGAAGTCAGCCAATTCTCCACAACCAAAAAATTCCGTCAGTCCAAATCAAGAGTCAAAATGATATTCCTAACCCTTTTTGATATCAGAGGGATTATTCATTATGAATTTGTACCAATTGGACAAACAGTTAACCAAGTTTACTATTTGGAAGTGCTGAAAAGGCTGCATGAAAAAGCTAAATGAAAATAACCTGAACTTTTTGGCAACAATTCATGGCTCTCCCATCATGACAATGCACCAGCTCACACAGCACTGTCTGTGAGGGAGTTTTTAGCCAGTAAACAAATAACTGTATTGGAACACCCTACCTACTCATCTGATGTGGCCCCCAATGACTTATCTTTTTCTTTACCCAAAGATAAAGGATATATTGAAAGGAAGACATTTTGATGACATTCAGGACATCAAGGGTAATACAATGACATCTCTGATGGCCATTCCAGAAAGAGAGTTCCAAAATTGCTTTGAAGGATGGACTAGGCATTGGCATTGGTGCATAACTTCCCAACGGGAGTACTTTGAAGGTGACCATAATGATACTCAGCAATGAAATATGTAGCACTTTTTCTAGGATGAGTTCTCAAACATAATTTTCAGATCTCATATCTGTGAAACTGTCCAAGTATGCTGTTGTCAGATACTGCCCTCCATATGATATATTTTCTTGATCTGTAGAATTTAATTTTAAATGCTCTGAACCACAGATATAAAAATAACATAAGCACTGTGAAAATGTGATCCCATTCAAGAGCTAAAACTAAGTAACATAAAAAACTATTTCATCCCCAGAAAGAATTGAAGGTGGCTTAGTACACGTAACAGAAGGAAAAGAATAAGTGATAGAGGGAGTTGGCAGAATATTTATATAAATGTGTGTTTACATATGTGAATACTCATGTAAATAAGAATAACAGCTAATATTTGTAAAGCACCTTACTGTTTATCAGTACTTTTATATGCATCCTCTACCCAACTGAAACATGGCTACTTTATTTGTAATTGACTAAATGAGAATTTGTATCCAAATGAGAAAAATTCGCACTTAAAAATGAAATTCTTTTTTAAATTCTCATTTAGTGGAAATGAAGTTGTCAAGATCTTCATGTCTGATATGAAAGAGTGAACTCTCACCAGAGCACCCTTGTGCATATAGCAACCACGTGCCCTGGTTGTGGGAAGGACAACTGCCTAAAGGCACTGGGGAATGAATAAAACAGGCAGATTCTGGAGGAGAGTCAACAGTTGAGCGGGGAGATCAGATGACCCAGGTGTTGGAGGCAGCAGGTATGGATTTTAACTATGCTCAATTGTGTAAAAGAAAAGGTGTTCCCAATGAATGAAAAGTTAGGAAATCTCATCAGAGAAATAGAAGCTATAAAAAAAAATTTCTACACTAAAAAATAAAATATTTGAAATAAGAAATCATCCTAGGCTTAATAGCAGAATGCAGTTGACATAGGGGAGTCACTGAACTTGAAAATAGATCAAATACAGTCATCCAATCTAAACAACAAAGAGGAAAACATGAGTGAGAAAAATGAACGGTTCCAAAGACTGGTGTGAAAATATACAAATGTCTAACATATGAGTAACTGCAATTTTAAAGGAGAACAGAGGGAATGGGGCAAGAAAAAAGGTCTCAAACATGATGAAAGATACAAAATTTGAGATTCAAGAAGCTCATCAAACCCCAAGCAGAATAAATACACAGAAGACCACACCTAGGGCCATCACTGCTGAATTACATTAAACACAGGACCAATGTCTGCTGAGTTCTCTTCAGAAACAAATTGACCAGAAGGTAGTGAAACATCTTTAGAATGCCATGAGGAAAAAAATTGTCAGCCCAGAATTTTATATACAGAGAAAACATCCTTCAGGAATGAAGGCAAAATAAAGACATTTCAGATACTAAGAGAATTCATCACCAGTAGCTCTGTACTGTAAGAAAAAACAGGAAGTTCTTCAGGCTGAAGAAAAATGATCCCATTGGAAATGGTGAATTTCAGGATAAATGTGAAAGACTATGTTTTCTCTTAACTTATTTAAAATGCATATGATTGTTTAAAGCAACATTTGTAATGCTGTCTTTGTGGGGTTTGTAACTGTGTAGATGTAATGCATATGAAAATTATAGTGGAAAGAATGTTTTGGGGTAAATGGATCTATGCGATTGTAAGATTTCTACATTTTACGTGACATGCCACAATCTTAACTGTCATAGATTGTAAAAGAGAAAGAAAATGCATTGTAATCTGTAGGCAACCAATAAAAAATGCAAAGTATAGCCAAAGAACCAAGAGGTAAATTAAGAAGTAATTCTAAACTATATTGAAATATTTTAAAAAGAAAGCAGGAAATATTTCAATATAGTTTAGAAGTACAGAGGAACAGAAATTACAGGCTATAAACAGCAAACAAATAGCAAAATGGGAGCCCTATCTCCAAATATATCAGTAATTACATTAAATGCTAATGGACTAAAAACACCAATTAAAAGCAGAAAAAGTGAAAATGAATGAAAAAAGCTTTTTATGAGAAACACACTATAAACAGAAATAAACAGATATATTGAGAGACTGAATGGGGGAAAAAACACCATGAAAACAGTAAGCATAACAGTGCTGGGGTAGCTGTATCAATATCAGATGGAGTCAACATCAAGATACAGAGAGCTACAGACCTAGAGAGGGGCGCGTCCTAATGCAAAGCGTCAATTCATCCCAAAGACATCATTACAAAGGTGTTTGGGCCTAATAACAATATTTTGTTTCAAAGTATCTGAAACAAAAGGAGAAGCAGACAGCTGGGGATGTTAACACCTTTTGTTCTCTGTCGTTGGGAAAAAGACAAGGCCTAACAGTAGAGTCATAGAAAACCTATACAAAACCATCACCACCTTGACTAGTGGGTCATTACGGAACACTGCCCCACAACAGCGGAATATACACTGTCTTCAGGTGCAGGTGGAGCTTTCGTCAGGATATGCCATAGGCTAGGCCATAAAATACATCTCATTAAAGTCGTACCAGTAAGCGGCATGTAAAGGACACCTGCCCCTTATAGAAGCTCAAACATGAAAGCCCCAGTAGCCATTACAGACCATCTACAAGAGCACAGGCTTCACTTTGCAGATGAAAAGACAAGACCAAGTCGATGATTTCACAGCCTCCTGGATAAAACAAAGTGAAAGACAATGTAATTTAAACAAATCCTATCACCTGTATTGGCTGTACTTCAGATTACGGCCTCATGGCACCACTGAGGAAAAATGGTCACCAGACTCTCTTCTTCATGGGCCCATGGGACCAGGCTGGGACGATGTCATAGATCATAAGAAGTCACATTTTGATTTTCCACTCTCAGACTGATGAAAGTATATGCAGTCTCATGTTGGTTTTGGCTCAGGGGATGCTGAGGGAATTATAAATGGGTCTTGATAGCCAGGGGAGTTACGAGAAGGTAAAGGGAAGGAGAACATGCCAGGAGTCTCAGGCAGTTTCCCATGTGTGGAACCTAAAACTACATACAGTGGGTGCTTTAATCATGTTCGCTGATTGGAGGAAGGGGGTCCGGCATTTCCAGTTTGGAAACAAGGGTACAGAGCTAAACACACAGTAGGCCCTTGATAAATACTTCTTGTGCTGAACTCCAAGCCTGAATAAAAAGGCCTTGCCAGCTCCTCTTAGCCCAGAGCTCTTTCTTAACCTCTACGTTTCTCCAGTGGACACTTCAGACGTGAGAGTCAACTTACTTTATGTCACGAGAGTGCAGGAACACGTCCGTCGCTGGAGCTTCGAGATGTGGCCCCCCGTCCAAGACCACCATAAAAAGTCTCCCAGTGCACACTCGTGGTGTGGTGTCCTGACCCAAGACCAGGCTTCTCAGGCGCGGCCGCCATGCGCCTCCCTGGGTGCAGTGTTCTGTCTGCCTCTGTTTGGCTTCACTTGTTCCTCCACGGTCGGTCCTTTCTTCCTGATACGACTCCCTCAGAGGTTTGTCCAGGGAACGCAGTCACGAACTTCTTTCCTCCACTTAGCCCGCACCCACAGCTCCTGTGCCCCACCAGCAACCCCTTTTCCAGGCTCACTGTGATCATAGCAATAATAATAATATGTCCCAGAGGTTAGCAGTGCCCTGTGTTCTGGATCCTGCATCCATGAGGTCCCTCTGGTTTTCATCACATGCCGAACGCAACACAGGACTCAAACTCGCTTTAAGATAACCAAGAAGTGTCCTGTTTTCCAAAACTGTTTGTGAGAAGCGTGGACTTCACAGGTGACAGGGAGGAGACTGAGGACATGGTTAACCGTGAATACGCCAATGCCAAAAAAAAAAAAAAGCCCTATTTCATAATTTTCTTATTTTCCAAAATTCTTTCTCTTTTGAGACCTCATCCCTGACCTTTCACCTTCCAGAATTTCCATCCTCACCCAGGAAAATTAAGTCTCTACTCTCTTCCATAAAGTCGTTCCTCCATGCCTCTGCAGCCCAGGTGCCTGGCCTCTGGCTCTTACCTAAGGAAGACTCTCGAAACACCTGCCCAACCAGCTGAGTTGCCATGAAATCTTCCTCTCAGCAACCTCCATTACCCCCCATTTATCCAGCGCTCATGTTGTGTCACGCAAAGCACTTGGCATTGACAGATATCAATGCAACGGTCTTCTGAGTTAGAGAATACATTCACTCCCACTGAGTGGGCGAGAACACTAGAGTTCTGAGTCACTGGCCATCAGACAGTGTCCACTCCACTGTGTCCACTGACCTCAAGCAGGCCCTTCTTTTAAAAAAAAAAAAAAAAAAAAAAAAACTTTTATTTATTGTAAGTGTGTTTTTCCAGGACCCATCAGCCCCAAGCCAAGTAGTTGGTTCAATCCAGTTGTGGAGGGTGCAGCTCACGCTGGCCCATGCAGGGATCAAACCGGCGACCCTGGTGTTACGAACATCGAACATCGTGCTCTAACCAACTGAGCTAACCAGCCGCCCCCTCAAGCAAGCCCTTCTTGCAGCTGCCAAGCTGCTGTCTCTTCCCAGTGGACCCCCTGTTGCATTCCCAGTAGCCCAACCACTCACCAGGCCCTTAATCCAAAGCCAGATGGTCCCTACGTTTTCTGCAAAAATTTCCTCAACGGGCGTTGTCTGTGCAAACAGCCATGTTGTTCCGCCGTTTCATTGCTGGGGCCAACATTTCTTGAGCAGCAGCTATTCTAAGCATGTTTGGTACATGACTACATGATTTCATTTGATCCTGTGCGCAAAGCATGAGAGGGCTCTGTTAATATGCAGAGCACCCCACTTGGCTCTGCCTCCCCAGCTTAAAAACCCACAGCATCGCTGACTCCATCCCCTTCCATAGCCTCCTGTCCGGGCACGTGGAGACCTCCTCCAGTCTTCTCCTGCAGGGCTGAGCAATTCTGCTTGGAAGAGCAGCCTGCCACCCTGCGTGCTCCTGGCAGTCGTGTCAGGGCTTAGAGGGCCCATCACTGGGGACTGATGATAAAGCTGATGAGACCAGCGCTCAGGCTACCTGCCTCACTAACTTCATAATCAAAGAAGAACTTTGGAGACCCTTCTGGGAGTAGCACCAGCAGGAACAGTGACAGCGACACTGCAGGGAGGAGAGCTGGACCCATGGCAGCTCCCTTTTTCATGGTTTGTTTATATAGCGACTTTTATCCTACCAACCAACCAACAAAGCAGGCCCCAGGACGTCAGCTGTGTACGATTTAAGGAGTCCAGCATTGTGTCAGTGACCTGCTCCTGGGAGAGGAGCAGGGGTTCCCTGCTGCTACTTCCAGCTCCAACTCAGAATCCATGAGGTCTGCGGGCGTCTCTGCTGGGCCCCAGGATAAGGGGCTTGGATTCCGGCTGCTATGGGCCAAGGCAGAACAGTCTGTCCCTGGACCTCCATAACCAAGTTAAGGGTTCCCTCAGAATTTTGCAGAAACAGACATGTTCGGAGAGGGATTTGTCACCTGGCTGTGCACATCTTCACCAGGAACCCTAGAGCCAAAACTCTACTAAAATCAACACCCTGCCAACACTCGGGGGTCCCAAACTAAATGCAGGCTCCTTGATCTACACTGGGCTGGATAAGGACCACTCACAGGTGACCATTACACCGCAGGACCAGACCTCAGCACACAGATTATTGATGGACAGCAGAAGGTCCTCTGCAGTGGATGGTCCCAGGGTGGGACTCACAGACTCGAGTCCAGAATATTTCCTAAGGAGACAGCAAAATGCAAAGCAGTGTGTGCAGTACAAAAAGGGACAATGTATGTGTGTGTGTGCGTGTGTGTGTGTGTGTGTGTGTGTGCAGTTAAAAAGGGATATTGTGCGTGCGTGTGTGTGCAATAAAAGAGGGACAGTGTGTGTGTGTGCAGTATAAAAGAGGGCATAACAAATGGCCAATAGACATATGAAAAGATACTCAACATCACTCATCATCAGAGAGATGCAAATAAAAACCACAATGAGATATCACCTCACCCCAGTCAGAATGGCTATCATCAACAAGACAGATAGTAACAAGTGTTGGAGAGGCTGTGGAGAAAAAGGAACCCTCACACACTGTTGGTGGGAATGCAGACTGGTGCAGCCGTTATGGAAGGCAGTGTGGAGGTTCCTCAAAAAATTACGAATAGAATTACCATATGACCCAGCAATCCCTCTCCTGGGCATCTACCCAAAAAATCTGAAAACATTTATACATAAAGACACGTGTGCTCCAATGTTCACTGTAGCTTTGTTTACGGTGGCCAAGACATGGAAACAACCAAAGTGTCCTTTGATAGATGATTGGATAAAGAAGTTGTGGTATATATACACAATGGAATACTACTCTGCTATAAGAAAAAATGAAATAGTGCCATTTGTGACAACATGGATGGATCTTGAGATTATTATGCTAAGTGAAATAAGACAGAAAAGTCGAGAACCATGTGACTTCACTGATATGTGGGATATAAAACTGAAAGCAACAAAGGAACATGACAAACAAATAAAGAAACAAAAACATATAGACATAGACAATAGTTTAGTGGTTACCAGAGGGTAAGGGGGGAGGGGGGTGGTAGATGAGGGTAAAGTGGATCAAATATATGGTGATGGAAGGAGAACTGACTCTGGGTGGTGAACACACAATGGGATTTATAGATGATGTAATACAGAATTGTATACGTGAAATCTATGTAACTTTACTAACAATTGTCACTCCAATAAACTTTAATTTATAAAAAGGGACAGTATGTGCGTGTGTGTGCAGTATAAAAAAGGACAGCGTGTGTGTGCAGAATAAAAAGGGACAGTATGTGCACAGAACCACTGCATTGAAGATGAGAGCTCTGATTCCTGCAGCTTCACAAGGGCTTCAGGAGCAACGGGTGGCTGCTATCTCTGATATCTTTTTATGGCTGACTCTTCTGTCTTGAGTTTTGAACCATTAAACTGCATCACCTCTTTTAGAAAATTGAGTTACAGTTCACATGCCATCCAATCTACCCCTTTGGAGTGTACAATGCAAGGTTTTTAGTGAATTCATGGTCTCTAAATAATTCTGGGGTGTTTGCACCACCCCCCAGAAAAACCTGACACCCTGTAGCCATCACTCCCCTGTCCCCTCTCCTCCAACTCCTGACAACCATGAATCTACTTTCTGTGTGTATGGACCTCGGCATTTCATATAAACAGAACCATAAATTTTGTGGCCTTTTGAGACTGGCTTCTTCACTTAGCAGTGTTTTCAAGGTTCAGTCATGTTTTCATGCGCGTCAGCCCTTCATTCCTTTTTATAGAGGAGTAATATTTCACTGTGTATTTTCATTTATCATGTGAGGGACATTTGGGTTGCCACACCTTTTGGCTATTCTAAATAATGCAGCTCGGAACAGTCCTGTACGAATTTTTGTGTGGACATGTTTGCAATTCCTTTGGACCTGTATGTATCTAAGGAATGGCGTGGCTGGGCCATCTGAGAACTGTCTGCCTAGCATTTTGAACTGCTGAACTCTTTTTCAGAGAGATGGCACTAATTTTGCACTCCCACCGTCAGTGTGCTGAGGGGTTGACAACATCTGCTTATCTTTTGTGATTGTAATCATCCGAGTGGATGTAAAGTGGCATTTCACTGTGGTTGTGATTTGCACTTATCTACTGACCAGTGATGTTGAGCCTCTTTTAATTTTATTATCAGCTATTTATATACTTCTTTGCAGAAGCGTCTGTTCATATCCCTCATCCATTTTTAAACTGGGATATTTGTCATTTTATTGTTGCATTGTAATAATTCTTCATGTATTCTGGATACCAGGCTCTTGTCAAATAAATGGTTTGTAAGTCTTTTCCCCATACTGTGAGCTGTCTTTTCACTTTCTTGATAATGTCCTTTCATTTAGATTTTACAAAGTTAAATGTATCAAATTTCTTTTCTTTAGTTGCTTGTGCTTTTGGTGTTACAGCTTAGAAATCATTGCCTAATCCGCCGTCGTAAGGACTTAACGCTTTTTTTCCTAAACATTTTATCGTTTTAGCTCTTACATTTGGTCTTTTGTCGATTTGCAGTTAATTTTTGTGCATGATGTGAGGATGAGGTCACATTCATCCTTCCTCATGTGGCTATCCAGTTGTCTTAGCACCATTTGTTAAAAACACTATTCTTTTCACATTTAATTGTCTTGGAACTCTTTGAGTATCAATTGACCATAAATATTTGGGTTTATTTTTAGACTATCACTTCTGTTTAGTTTTAGACTGTCAATTCTATTCCACTGATCTGTACATCTATCCTTATGCAATACCACACAGTCTTGATTACTAAGTAGTAGGAAGTTTGAAAATCATCAAGTCCAAGTTCCTTAACTTTGTTCTTTTCAAGATTATTTTGACTTTTCTGAGTTCCTTGTATTTCCATATGAACTTTAGAGATGACCTGTCAATTTCTCCAAAGAGGCAGCTGGATTTAGGTAGGGATTGTGTTAATTTGTTGATCAGTTTGGAGAGTATTGCCATCTTAAAACGATTGTTTTATAATCCACAAACAAAGAATGTTTTTCCATTTATTTGGGCCATTTTTAATTTCTTTCAACATGTTTTGCACTTTACAGATTAAGTTTTGCACTTCTTAATTAAATTTATTTCTAAGTATTTTATTTTTTGTGATACTATTGTAAATTGAATTATTTTCTTAGTTCTTGCATTGTTCATTGCTAATGCATAGAAATACAATTGATTTTTTTGTATTGATCTTGTATCTGGCAATCTTGCTGAACTCCTTTATTAGCTCTAATAGGTTTCTTTAGTGGATTCCTTGGGATTTTCTATATACAAGATTGGAGGTAATTTTACTTCTTTGTTTTCAGTATGGATGACTTTTATTTCTTTTTCTTGTATAAATGCTCTTGCTGAGAACCTTACTCAAAGTTGAATAGAAATAGTGAGTGTGGCTGTTTTTGTCTTATCTCTGATCTCAGAAAGGCAGAAAGCTTTCAGTTTTCCATCATTAAGTCTGATGTTAGTTGTCAGCTTTTCCTAGGTGTCCTTTATCAGGTTAAGAGACTTCCCTTCTACTCCTAAATTGTTGAGTGTTTTAATCATGAAGGGGTGTTAGATATTGTCAAATGCTTTTCTGGCCTATTGAAATAATCATGTGGGTTTTGTCCTTTATTCTGTTAATCTGGTGTATTACATTGATTGAGTCTCAGATATTGAATCATCCTTGCATTCCAGGAATAAATCCCATTTGGCACAGTGTGTCATCTTTTTTATTTGTTTCCGGATTCAGTTTGCTAATATTTGGTTGAGGATTTCTGCATGTTTATTTATAGGGATCTTAGTCTGTAGTTTTCTTGTGACATCTTTGCCTGCTTTTACTGGTGATACTGGTCTCATAGAATAATTTGAGAAATAGTCCCACCTCTTCCATTTTTTGAAGAGTTTGTCGAGGATTTGTTTTCACTTTTCTTTAACACTGGACACTTAAAGTAGCATAATGTGGCAACTCTGGAAATCAGATTCTCCTCTCCACTCTCCAGGGCTTATTGGTGTTGCTGCTTGTTGTTTGTTTGTTTAGTGACTTTTCTGATGTCATTCTGTAAAGTCGGTGCTCTCTGTCCTGTGTAGCTGCTGAAGTCTTTGCCCAGTTAGCTCAATGGTCACCTCACGATTGGACAGACATTTCCTCAAAGGCCTAGAACTGGTAAGTCTTCTAGGTTTTGCTAAGGTGATGAGCATTTCACATTGGGGCATGCCTTCCACATTCACTCAGCAGTTGACAGTTCTGCCTTAGCCTTCTGGTGGTGCAAAATCTCAAGGTAGCCCCAGGTGAGAGCTCAGGGCCTTTTTTGGTTTCTTTTTAGTATACACACAGCCATGGGCATGTGCAAAGACTAACTTACACATGCCCATAGCCTCTACATTCCTGCAAATATGTGAGAGCTTTTCCAAGCCCCTGGGGAAGTCCCATTGCCCAATTTTCACTTTAAGCTTTTTGGTTAGCCTATTGTTTGCCTCAACTGTTATCCAGCTTATGTGAAGTTAAACAATTGCCTCTAAATGTTTTTGACAAGTGCACTAGAGGAAATGGCTTTTCACACTGGGCAAACTCCAAGTCAGATTAAGTAAGGTCAGACTTGGGAGTGCGTCTCCCAAAAAATCACCAGGCTCTGTGTTTGTATGCTGTTGGTTTTCAAGGCCACCATGGAGCTGGAAAGAAGGCAAGGGGCATGGGGCAAGTTCAAATGCCACAGAGCTCACTGTTCTTAGTGAAATTCAGCTGTTTTGCTTGAGTAAACATGCCTTGGAGTTCTGAAAAAGTCGATCCTGACTGTTTTTATGAGTTTTATCATAGCTTTTATAAAGGACCTTACTCCATAATTTTTGCTGATGTCACCAGATTACATTATATTTTCAAACACTGTGTAAATAAATTAAAATTCTAAAGGCCCATATGTCAAACAACCTTACAAGATGCCTGGTCCATAAAAACAAACTTCTGTGGGTTTCAGAGGAGTCCAGCGATGCATGTATCTTTCTGACCAGCATTTTTTGGGTGCCCTCATGGCTGTGATGCCTCTGCAGTATTCTGCCTGTGTCCCTACTCACCCCCCAGTGGGCCCCCCACCCAACACCAAGCCTGCAGGATGCCTCCACCCAGCTGTACATTATCAACCCCTGCAGACAGCAAAATCTGAGGATTTCACGTGGGGGAGTTCACCAGACATTCAAGAACATTCCACGGACAGGCCACTCATTAGAGGGGCACTGTCCTGATGGTTGGCAGGCTTGGGCTTTTCCATGCCCTGTGGGATGCAGTGTGATGCTGGGGAGGGGAGGTGGATGGGCAATGATGCTCGCTCTCGGGAAATGGGGTCCTGAGGAGGCCTCGAGGCTTCACCTTCTCAGCCCTGGTCCACATTTCTCAAGTAGCTCATCGCTCTGATGCACCTTCACTGTCTTGGTCTATAAAGTGCTACACAGAGCAGGCTTGAAGCATTCTCAGCCCTCCCTGTCAACATCTCCTCTGCCATGTGTCCCTTCTCTGAGAAAACCCAGACTGCCAAGAGACCTACATGGATTGATTATTAACTACTCGTGTTTCACATTACTGTTAATTAATTCCTGTGGACTATATCACCTCTACACATTTTTTACTGAATTAAATAAATGCTAATGAGGTTTCTGACCAAGTTAACCAGACCTCTCACCAGGTCCCAAGAAAGAAACGTGGCGGTAAACTGTGCCACATTCTTAGGGTCAGAGTCCCATTTTTCAATGTAGTATTTCAAACATATGTGAAAACGAACCTGGCCTCAACATTTGTCAATCAGTGGCCCATCTTCTGCACACCCCACTACTGGATTATCTTGAAGCAAATTTTAGTCCTTAGATATTTTTTGTAAAACATTCAGTGTGTATCTCCAGAAGACAAGGGTTCTTTTGCTGGACAGCATTATCAAACTGTGTATTATTAGAGTGTACATTTGAGAACTTTTGACATATTTATGCATCTCTGAAGCTATCATCACAGTTAAGATAACGAACGTATGCCTCACTCCCCACAGATTCCTTCTGCCACTTTTTAGTTCCTTTCCCCCTGCTTTCTAGCCCCCTCACCTCCTCCAACAGGCAACCACCAATCTGCTTTATGTTACTATAGATTAGATACATTTTCTAGAATTTTATATAACTAGAATTACAGAATGTAGTCTTTTTCCCTGTCTTCTCTTATCCAGCAGAATAATTTGAAATTCAGTCATGCTTTTATGGGCATCAATAGTTTCTTCCTTTTTCCTGTTGAGTAGCCTTCCATTACATGGATTTGTCACAATTTGTTAATCCACTCATCCGCTGGGATTAATTTGGGTTGCTCTCTACTTTTGATAATTTCATATAAAGCTATTATGAACATTTGGGTACATGTCTTTGGGAGCTTTCATTTTTTTGTGGACTGTATAAATAACCAAGGCTGGAATGGCTGAGTCATATGGTGGATATATTTTTAACTTTCTGAAAAAATTGACAGAATGCTCTTCAAAGTGGTCATGCTGCTTTCCATTCCCACCAGCAGTGACTGGGAGTCGCAGCTGCCTCCCAGCCTGGCCAGCGCTTGCTGTGGTCCTTCTTGTTCATTTCATCTGCTCTGGTGAGTGCTCAGTGGTATCTCATCGTGGCTGTCGTTTACGCTTCCTACTGACTAACCAGGTTGAGCCCCTTTTCATGTGCTTCTGTATACATTCTAGATACAAGTCCTTTGTCATATATATGTTTTGCAAATATTTTTTCTCAGTCTGTGGCTTTCCTTTCCATTCTCATAAGCGTCTTTCGAAGAACAGAAGTTTATTTTTCATTTTGATGAGATCCAGTCAATAGATTATTTCTTTTATGCATTATGCTTTATCTGTTGTATTGAACGACTTGGGGCCAAAACTAAAGTCACTAAGGTTTCCTCCTATGTTGTCTTGTAGGAGCCTTATGCTTTCAGCTCTTTTGTGTACACCTGTGATCTATTTTGAGTTAATTGTTTTATCTGATAGGAAGTAAGGATTGAGTTTCTTTTTGTGTTTGTGTTGCATATGGCTGCCCAGTTTTTCCAGCACCATTTGTTGAAGATTGTATTTTCTTTCTACACTGAATTTCCTCGGTGCCTTTGTCAAAAATAAGTTGACTGTGTAAGTTGGGTCTATTTCTGGACTCCCGACTCTGTTCTATGTGTCTGTCGTTGTCTGTCTTGACACCAGTCCCACTGATTAGCTTTGTAATCAGCGACTGCAATTATAAAGTAAATGACAGAGCTTTATAACAAGCTCCCTGAGAAGAATGCAGGGCCTCCGAGGTTCCTGGCCTCCCCAAAGTGCCTGCCCCCACATCCTGGATGGCCTTGTGTCCCTTTTGGCCATGAGGCTGGAATGTGTGGGGTCCCTTCGAGGTCCTCTCCTATCCGGACACAGGGAAGAGAGGAGGGGCTCTGACTCAGAGAAGAAGCCAGGGAGTGTGGCCCGGTCACCAGCACGACCACTTACTATAATTCGTTGGAGGGAGAGGCCTGATGAAAAGCACCAGTGCAGCTGACTCCACACAAAGAAGACTAGGAAGACAGCGGATTATGAAAACCAGGTCACCTGTATGTTCCGCCAAGGTCATGGTTATAAAATACAGGAGACCCATATACCCCCCCTTTTCATCCTTGTCTCCTCACTAAAAATAATTATAACCTCCCCACCACGCGTTGGGGGCTGGAGAGAGGGACATATCTGAATGACACTGAGAAAAGAACTCCAGCATCCGGCACGGGGTATGTGACAGGGCTCAGATGAGAGGCCATGACTAGCTGTAGGACAGGTTAAAAGAAGGGTATGCTGGGAAGGCCTCTGGAGGAGACCCAGAGTCCATGATCACTGGGGAAGAAAAGCAACCCCAGGGGGTCAGGAAGGGGACACCATAAAAGGGCCCCCAGGTGAGGTTGTGGTTTGCTCTGTGGAGGCCTGGCCCGACCTGCTGTTGGAGAAAATCCACAGAGGGGGTGCTCCTGGGAAGACCCGGAACACCGCATGGACTGGCGGATGGACACTGCTTCGCCAGCGTTTGGCCACCTCTGGCCTACGGTCTGTTCGGTTTATAAAGATGAGGACGCAAAACACCGCATTGTTACATGTGCTAGGACAGAGCTGGGCATGGAGTGCCAGTGGCCCTTGTGCAGCCACTTCTGTGAGCCTGGAGCCCCAGCCAGGCGGAGACAGCATGGCTAAGAGACCCAGTTCCAGGGCATAATCTGCGCCCTGACTGCTCCAGAGGCAGGGGCATCAGGACAACCTTGTAGCATGTGGCCACTGCCAGCCACAGAAGGGACACACTGGGTCCGACTTCCTCAGCTCCTTCCATCAAACAATGTGTTCACAGTGTTTCACGGAGAGAGATTTTAGTCTCCATTTTTCTTTTGGTTTTAGCCCAAATTTGTGAAGTTCCATGTAGAACAACAGAGTTCAGATTTGTTTTCTTTGAACAAAACTCGTAAATGTAGTGACCTCATAGTGTTCAGCAAACTCACATTGCCAGGTACAGGCAGCTTTGGGGCCTGTGCTTCCCAGTTTGCAGCCACTGCCCTCTGCAGGGGGCAGCCCATGGCCTAACGCCAGGGGGACTGCTGCCCACTGTGTGCCCTTGTGATGACTCACAAAGCAGTCACCCTGTCACAGGCACTGTAGCCCGAGAAAGGTACTCAGCATCATGAGTACATGTCAAGAGCACTGTGAGATGCCACTTCTCAGCCACAAGGATGGGAGACTAGAAAGATGGACAGTAACGAGCCCTGGAGGAGACGTGGGGAGACTGGGACTGTCCCTACTGCTATGGGGATGTCGGGTGGTGGTTCCTCAGAGTTACGTGCAGAGTTACCATGTGCCCAGCAATTCTTCTCCTAGGTGTATGCCCCAGAGAACTGAAAACACAGTCACACAAAGCTTGCTCGAGAATGCTCACAGCAGCATTATTCCTGGCAGCCACAAAGGGAAACAACCCAAATGTCCCTGGCTGATGATGGGGTAACCGAAGTGTCTTAGGCACACATGTGGTGGATACTATTCCTCCATAACAAGGAATGAAGCACCGACACACACTACAGCATGGATGAGCCTTGAAAATGTTGTGTCACAAAAGGCCACCTATGGTGTGATCGATAAATTCTCTCTCAATAAAGTGGTTTTTTTTTAAGAGGCTTTAAGAAATCCTGAGATAAAGAAGTCTGCCTGGCCTGGTGCTGAATTCACCTGACCACCAAAGGTTTTCTCACGTTACACCCTGAGAAGCTGGTATCCAGACAGTATGTTTTAGGAAAAGGTGCTTTAGGAAACGGAGGAGTTTGGCAAGATCTTTGCTTCTGTACATCACTTTATATTTTGTTTGCATTCAATACGTCTATGCCTTTTCTTCCTCGTGGCTTTATAAGCATTTGGGGAAAGGAAGCTGATTTGTGTCTTTTTGCACCCCTCCCACCCGTAGAGTAGGGTGCGTAGTAAACACCGCGTAAACGTCCAAGTGGGACTTTGCATCTCCAATGAGGTCATTCAAACATTCGACAAAGTCAAAAATTACTACGTTTCCTTATGTGCCGGGTGCCATCCTGGTGCTGAGGTTACAAAGACGAAGAAGACAGACTTGGAGTGGCCAAGACCCGGCCGGGAGCCATGCAGTGGGCCCCTCTCGTTGGGAAGAGTCCCACAGTCACCCACAAAGGCACATTTTTCACGTAGCCAGAACTTCTCCTGAAATCCTTAATGGAGGCACCACCTTGCCTGGCTGGTGAAACATCCACGCAGCCCGTTTTCCTCCAGGCTGGAAAAGCTGCTTTCTTTTTGGTTGAGCACTGGTTGAAGCCCCCAGTTAGGAGCTGTGTACGCCCAAACCCTGTCCCCTGCAAAGCCAGGTGCTCCCAGCCTGATCGGAGAGCAGGATGGGCACAGCAGACCCAGGGCCACAATAACTGACCTTCCACTCAGTACACAGGGATAATGAGATGGCACACAAATTTGCCTCCATTGTTTAAATAACCTTCTTTAAAAAATGTGTCCAGTTTACATAAGTGACCCTATGAGCTTATAACGGGAGCCCCTCTCCTGGGCGCTCCGCTGAACTACAAACCCTGCACTCTGAAGGCAGAAAGAGGCCTGGAGACCAACAGAAGGACAACTGGCTCCTGGCCAGGCTGCCACAGGAGGCAAAGCTGGGGGACAGAGAGCACACTGCCAAGGGAACCCAGTGAGAATGTGGGAGGGGTGCCCAGGAAGCCAGCACAGGGAGGAATCTGAGTATGGCCAGGGGGACCTGCTGAGCTCGCAAGGTGGCCGGAGGAGGGGGGCCTGGCTGGAGCAGGTGACCAGCCCCCACTGAAAGCCCTGGGGAACTGGTCTGGCCGGCTTTGGGGTTCAGAGGGCAGCTTTCCCAGCAGGCTGCCTGCTTCTGCAGAGGCTCTTGGGGCCCATGGACGGAAAGTTTTGCGGACTGGGCTCTTGGGTCACTCCCAAGGTACTTCCATCCAAGTGCAGCTGAATGCAAAAGAAGCACGAGGTTCTGCCAGGCACTCACCTGGGGCCTTCCAGACCCTGCGCTCCCACTGGCTCAGACCCACGAAGCTCCTGAGTTTACGAGTGATTAAAGCCCTGCGTGCAGACCCAGTTTCCAGAAACCCAGAGCCTGGGCTGGATATAGGGGCCTCCCTCACAGATGGCTGTTTGGCTTTTCCCCTGCATATGGGCCTTAAATTTGCCAAAATGGTTACAGGGGCCTAGTGTTTCATTTGGAGATGACAAGCTCAAGAATGACTTAACTACTTCTTCAAATACACAGAGACACTTGGTCCAGGCAGGGGACAGCCCGCTGTTTCCTTCTCAGACCACTGGGGGCCTAAAGCAGGCCTGCACACCAGCACCGGGTCTCCCTCAGGGCCTGGGCATGTAGGGCTGTGCTCCCCGCATGAGACCCCAGGACCTCCCGCCCCAAGGCGAAGCTGGGGGCCTTTGAGGAAGGGGGTCCCAGTATCTGTTTTAGATTAGGCCAGTAGGTGCTGCCTGCGGCTGAGCCAGAACACTGAGCCTGAGGGCAGGACCCTGGGTACCTGTGCCCTCTGACCACCCACATGGCAGGTGTGGGGGAGGCCTTGCTCATGGGGGTGGGCTGGGCATGAAAGTTTCGTGGCTGAGGCTGCAGCCAAAGCTGAGCTACCCTGAGTGGTAGAGGTGGGAGACAAGGGCCCTGCAGCCCTGGGGGAGACGGAACTGACAACGCTTCCTCCCAACTTCTAAGTTCTTCTAGCTGGTCTAATAATCACATCAATAAAGACAGATTAACAGGAAAAAATCAAATTTTAATATATGTATGTGGGGAATTCACAAGCACAATAAATTCCAGACAGTGAGATGACGTTGGGCATCTAAGACATAATGGACACAGGAGAGAGGGGTGACTGGGGCGGGGCTGTCTGATACTTTAAAAGTGAGAATGGGTGATTCACAGATGGTTAGGGAAGAGCCAACCCACCTACAGGTAAATTCTTGCTGGCAACTCAGAAACAATGGGACACAGAGGGTCATCCAGCTGACAGGCCCCTGCTAGCCCACCTCTCACCCACCACATTCAATTCAAATCAGGCTGCTTTAGGGAAACCCCACCACGACTCAGACTTTCCATCTGAATCTCTTAGGCAGGATGGAGGAGGGCCAAAAGTTCCAAGTCTTTTGTTTCTTAATAAATAGCCTAAAATCAATATGCCGAGTCCCCTTCACTCGTCTCCCCTGTTCTGGGCACCAGAGATCCCCAAACCCTAGGGATTTCCTGAGTGCTAGTGGTGAGAGGATTGTCTTTAGTTTTTCGTAATGAACCCCTTTCAACCTTATGGGAGTTTGTGCTAATGAGGTGACACTGGGAGGACATCCTGAGTGGTTGCAGGATGGAGGCTGGTGGCCACAGGAACCTCCCGTGTGATTAGAGGTGTTGGATCTGGACTGGGGACTGAATCACCAAGGGCCAATGATCTAATCCAGCACTCCCATGTAATGGAACCTCCCGAAACACGGTCAACGACAGGGTTTGGAGAGCATCTGGTTGGTGAATGCACCCCCGTGCCAGGAGGGGGGTGCACCCCACACTCCATGGCATGGACGTCCCTGTGTCAGGATCTCCCAGACCCTTCATCCAGCTGTTCATGTGTGTTCTTTATAACGAACCAGTAATAGGAAGTCAAGTGTTTCATTAGGTTCTGTGAGCTGTTTCAGCAAATTACCGGGCCTGAGGAGGGGGTTGTGGGAAACCCCGATTTGTAGCCAAAGCAGACTGAAGTGTGGGTAGCGGAGGCCCCACTACTCACGATTTGCTCTGAAGTGGGGCCGTCTTATGGGGCTGAGCCCTTCACGTGTGGGGTCTGTCCTAACTCTGAATTGCATTCATGTGTAAGGATAGCCAGGTGGTGTCTACAGAGACCTGGAGAATTGCTTGGTATGCAAACCCCACACATTAGGTGTCAGACATGTTGTGAGCAGACAGTTGTCCTCTAGAGCTGTCCTTCCCTTGTATTTTGGTCTCACCTGTCGCACTCACCCACTCCCTGTGCTCCATGGGCGTGGAGACCTAGTGGCCTGCCCTCAGAACCTCCTTGTGCTCCAATGGTTCTCTGTATTCCTTGGGCAGTCCCCCAAGAGACTCCAGGTATCCCCGTCCCCAAGCAGATTCCGTCCCTCCTTCAAGTCACGGCTCCCGTGCCCTCTGCCCCACCTGGCTTCACTCTTCTGCCCTGGTTCCCACTCTGGCCCTGTCTTCCCTCGTGGAAGTCCCCTGAGAGAGCCGTCTCGTCTGGATTCTCTCTGGGATGCCTGCTGTGGCCAAGGCTCATCCCTCATTTTCAACTGCCTGTTGCATATCTCTACAGAAACGGTCTTCTCTTTCAAATCTGGTCTTCTGTCGAGTTTTCTGCTGGACAAACCCCACACCCAGCCAGGGTCACCTCTGCCTCCTGCCTCCTTTGCCACCCCAAGGCATATCCTGAGTGTCTTCCTCAGTGGTCCCTCTCGACCATCCCACTGGTCTACCCCACCACTCCACAGAGGCTCCTGTCTTTGCTGGACATTCTGGGAACTCAGTGGTTCTCCAAAATTTGCAGAGTTCACCAAAAGCTCTCTTCCTACAGTGCCACCCTGGTCATCTTGAGCATGGCTCTGACCACATCATTCTCCTCTTTAGAAACTTTGGTGGCTCCCATCACCTGCCAACAGAAGATCTGCCCTCGTTTTTCAGCCTTTGTTCCTCCCCACAAACTCTGCTCCCGCCCCTCACAAATGTTCCGACTTGTCTAGAATGTCCCCACTCGGTCATGCCACACTACCTTCCTCTCTGTCCCCCTACCTGGGAAGTCGCATGGTGCCTGGAGCCACCCACCTGCTTCTCAGGATCCATCTTTCTTATGCCACCAACTCAGGGGCAAATGATGCCCGCTGTATGAAGCCTCTCCTGCCCTCTCCTGGGGAGCGAGTTGTGACCCCCCACCTTCCACAGCAACTCGGCGGGGTCTGTCTCTGTGATGTGTGCTATCAGCCATGATAGAGGTCATAATATCCCATGTCACAGGAAGGGCTTTGCTGCTGACAGCTCCAGGTGGGCCCCAGGGGCCACCGCATCTGCAAAGGGCCAAGGTTAGACCATCCTGGGGTGGCCACACACCATTGTGGGTGTATAAAAACAAGGCCCTCTTGGCCTGACTTGGGACAACTCTGAAGGGTCGTTCTAGCCCCAGAGCTCGCTTTGGGGTCAGCGGAGGCTGTTAGCCCCTGTCACTGCTCTGTTCTCTCACCTTCTTCCACAGGTGGCGATCCTGCGAATGCCCCATAGTAAACACCTGCCTGCTAATCTGTTATGAGTTGAATTGTGCTCCCCCAAAATGTTGAAGTTCCAACCTCAGACTTGAAGATAGGGTCTTAGCGATGTAACCATGTTAAAATGAGGTCATCAGGGCAGGCTGTAATCAGGCATGACGATCTTTATCAAAAGAGCATATTAGGACACAGGCACACAGACTCAGGGAAAATGCCATGTGGACATGAAGACAGCCACCTACAAGCCGAGGACAGAGGCCTGGAACACAGCCTCCCCCACAACCCTCCAAGGAACCAACCCTGTGACTCCTGGATCTCAGACTTGTCATCTCCAGGACTGGGAGATGATACATTTCTGTTCCAGCCATTCAGGTTGTGGGACTTTGTTAGGGCAGCCCCAGCAAATTAATACTATCTCCATCTCAAAGTCTGCTCCCCATGGGGCCGCACCCCCATCATGGGTGTGCGAGGTCACCTTGACCCTGTGACCTCAAGTGCTGGCTCCTTGGAGGGCAAGGTCCATGTTTTCTTATGAATCATTGTATCTCCAGTGCCCATAGTAGGTACAAAACTAACAATGTGCTGGTTGCTTGAGAGTAGAGGGAGGGTGAGAAGGTGCGGCTCCAGAATAAGAACTGTCTGATGTTTCACCTGTGCCTTTTAAGTGGTTAGTGCCTGTCCTGGTTGCTTAGCAAGAGTTTGTGGAATACCCACGCGTGGCCAGCTCTGGACTACATTTTTCTGGACATCACTGTTAACTAGACACAGATCCCATCCTCGAATCCCTCCTACTATGTTGGGGGGAGTCCTAGCTCACGTTGAAAGGGCTGAGTCCCCAGAGAAAGGAAGACGCTCTGTGGAGTGTCACGGGAAGGAGAGGTGGCTTCCAGCTGGGGTGGATGGATAGGTGGAGACTCACTGCCATGTGTGTTCCTGGCGCCATGCTAGGGACTGGGGTCCCACCAGGAAGCTCATAGTCCGTGCGCATCCAGAAGGCACCTCAACCTGGCTTTCTAGGGTAAATTTGTCTAATGTATGAATTTTCTCACCATCTTCCTGCATGACCTTGGTGAGTTCTGGGGTTATCCTTGCCAGCCCTTCCAATTTTGCAAGTTGATCAAATTTGTTTTCAGATTTCTGTGGAAGGCACTGGTCCTATTCCTGCTTCCTACCCTTTTGGGAAATCCAAAGGCAAATCCTGGCCCCATGCCCCACTCCTTCCATCTGACGCTGGTGAGGTCAGGGCACAGCTACCCTCTCTGCTCTGACTTGGCGCAAATGAGGATAACGAGCAAAGTGTCCCAAACGGGCGATACTTGTGCTCTGGACCACATCTACCTGCCCCTCCTTCCTCCAGCCCCTCATGCCTGCACCTGCCAGACCCTCTTGGGTGGGAAACACACTTGTGTCTGCAGAGGTGGGAGGGGACAGTGAGGGCAGACCTGGGCATCCTAGTCACTGCCCATGGCGGGAGGAAACCACAGATGTGGGCTCATATCTGAGACCAAGACTTTCTCAGCTTTTTCTGCACTGAAGTCTGACTGGAGAGCCCTTCAATGTGTGATCCTTGCTGCTGTTTTGGAGGTAAGACAGTTTCCAGCCCAGGCCCTACGGAGACTGCCTCTCTTTTTTGCATGGTCTTCGGTGGCCTTTGGTACTTGTCTTTGAGAATGGCCCCTTCAGGCCCCCATGCCAATGTGTCATGCACAGTTTCTTCCTGGCTGTGGCTGGATTCCAGGCTCTGTGTTGAGCTGGTCTGAAACCACAAGTGTCGTAGTAAGTCACTTGGCAAGGGTTTTTCCGACACCATCATTCTTCCTGTTGCTTTTGTACAGTGGCCCCGACTCATGTTTGTGGCAAAGAGGCTGTGTGCAGTGTCTTACTGGGGGTGGCAGGGAAGTGAGGTCACTGTTCTCACCAGTGTTAGTTGAATGTCCTTTATGGGGCAGGGGAGCAGAAGGGAGAAATCAAGGTGTGAAATCCAGGCAAACCCAGGTGTGCCTGTAACTGGGTGAATCCAGGTGTGCCTTGTCACCAGGTTAATAGGCTGGGCTGTGTTGGGTTTCTAGTTGGTGGGACTTCAATGCTCTCTGTTTTTCTTTTTTCTATTTTACACACATATAAAAATTTAACTAGAATGCTTTTTTGTTCTGGATTTCTTTGTTTTAAAGCAGGCTCCTCTAGCCAGTCTGGATGCCCAGTCAAGTCCTGGACGATGGTTTCCTCAGGCTTCCCATCCTGCTGACTGCTGTGGAGGGCGGAGATGTTCCCAGAATCAGCTCCTCCATAAAACGCTGCCCTCCTGCCCCACCCCTGCCTGGCCATCTGGTAGGCAGGCTCTGCTGGACCTGGTCCCAGCTGAAGGCAAGACGGCAGGCTGCCTGGGCGTCCTTGCCCCAGCCAGCAGACTCAGCCTTGGCCTACTTCCTGCTCCCAGTTCCGTTTTCCTGGTTACTGGACACAGGCCATGGCATTGCTCTGCACTCTGTTATCTGGAACTCTCCGTTCCTTCAGCTCAGCCTGGCTATGGACTGATGACACTCTGTGTGGGTGGCAATGGTTGGGCGTGGGAAGCCCTCCTGAGTGTAAGGATTCAATATCCATAATGCTCTTGGGCAGGAAATGAGGGCAGTGACACAGAGCAGTATTCAGGGGACATTTTGAGTATTCATAGTTCATCAGCAGTGGAAAGGGAGCTTACAACAAGTATGCAGATGGGATTATATGTATACATGCATGTGTTTACATACTTTAATCGTGATGTGTTTACAAATACACGCAGGACAATGAATTACTCCACAGTTACACACACTCAGATAAATAAGCAGAGAGAAATGTCCGGAAAGATACTGGAAAGATAGTCGATGCAGTGTGAAAGTACGTGGCAGTGGCAGATTGTGTGACTTTCAAGTTTTCTTTTATTTAGCTGTATTTTCTAATTTTTCTGAAAAGAACATGTGTCCTATAACCAAAAGTAATGGGAATAAAAAATACATGATTTACTGTAGTCCTTCATGAAACCCCAGGGCTGCTCTTGTGAATGTCACTCTGTGTGCATCCAAGGTGGACGGAGGCTGTGTGCCGGTGTGTCTGACCGCTTACTGGGAAGGTCCGGCCCTTGGGCTGCTGACCCGCTCAGGCTCCTCGCTGGGAAAATGGGACATTGAGCTGGAATCCCAGAGGTGACAGATCAGAGATGGGGTGTGAGCCAAGTCCCGCCCAGCTTCCTTGGGAAAGACGCCCACTGCCCCAGCCCAGCAACACGGCCGTCCTGCCCGCCTGAGCCCCTGGCCCTCCTGCAATGCTGCCTGGATCCTAACTGTCACTGTGCTTAGTAATTGCACAGTGGGAGCCCTGTCCGACTTACTGTTCAGTTGGCACTGGGGAATGAATGCGTGATGACCCGATGGCCCTGAAAGCAATGACCAAATGTGAATTCCATTGCTAAGTGTAGGTGTAAAACTGAACCGTACTTGAGGTGGTTGTTTGGGTGTGTAAATTCTGCTTTATTAGTCCACCATTCAACACACACAGCTTGTAAAATTAACATGTGTTAGAGACAAGAGACCACCCAATGTGGTCAGCACCCTCCAGGGTTCCAATTCAGGCTGCATTATTTGGGACAAGTCTCTGTGATGACACCGGCCTCAGCTTTCTCATTCAGGAGAGGTTCCTTCTGGCTCTGAAGGCTCCAGGATCCTAAGTGGATCGGCCCTCCTGAGACCTCCCTGGCCCACCCCAGATGGATGAATTGGCAGCAGCTTCTCAGATTTGGGCTGTTTTTTTGTTGTTGTTTTGTTTTGTTTTTTGGTTTTTTGTTTGTTTGTTTGTTTGTTGTTGTTTTTTTAATTAAAGTTTATTATATGATGTATTACAATGAGATTTGGGCTGTTTTAATGAGAGACCATTTGCACCCGAAAAGGGGTTCGAAACTTCAAAGATCCTTACATCCTTCCCTTCCTCCCAAATCCCACACACTTTCCCTTGGAAGAGAATTTTGCCAACCCAGACCTGGAGATGCTCCTCTGTTCCCCTCCTTTCCCCTCCCTTCCCCTCCCCTCCACTGCCCTCTCTTCCCCCTCCCTCCTCCCCTCCCCTCCCTTGCCCTTTGCTCCCCTCCCTTCCCCACCCTTCCCTTATCCCCTCCCCTCCCTTCTTCTCACCCCTCCTTTCTCCTCTCCTCTCCCCATCCCCTCCCCTCTTTTCTCCTCTCTTTCTCATTCCACAACTAAACCTTCCATGAGTCCCCCCCCTCAGTTCCATCTCCTCAGGCTCCCACCCAAGGGGGTTCTGACCTGGCTCCTCATGATGGCATTTTCCTTTCTGCTAGTGGGATGGGCGGCTGGACGTTGTCTGTTAGGAAAAAACAGCCCAGGCCAACAGCTCCAACTACTGTAATTGCTTTCAAGTGTTAGAATGCGTGATGGATGGGAGCTGGCTGTGACAGAGGCCAGTGAGCGGTGCATATTCCCAGGATATACTTGGACAAAAGAC